>NC_083116.1:80609911-81209911 GCF_949774975.1 Lagenorhynchus albirostris | reverse complement strand
CCTCAGCTGGATTGATTCACTCATCTTTCAAGTCTCGGCTCAGGTGTTATCTCCTCCAGGAAGCCGTGTATGAACTCCCACGTTAGAATAAGCACCCCTCTCCCATGCTCCTTTCACACCTTTCATTCTCTGTGTGCCATCATATACCATGTCGTGTTGAAAATCTCTGGTTTTGAATCTGTCTCCCCAAATGGCCTCCAATATTCTCAGGAACAGGAACCATGACTTACCACCAGTACAGGAACCATGTCATTTTATCCAGTGCCTCTCACAGAAACGGGGACAAAGTAAGCATACGGCAGAGAATCATTAAAAGGAGCTGACAAGAAGCATAGGAAGAATCCTGGAACATTGTTTCCATGAGTAAACTGTTAACAAACTCCTAATCTCCAAAGGTGACTCCCCCACCAACGAACGCTGTATCCCTCTATTTATGCTCTTGTATGGTCCTCTCTCCTTGAATCTGGGCTGGCCCCGGGGCTCACTTTGGACCAGCAGAACACAAATGCCTCTTCCTAACCTCCAAGGCTAGGTCATAAGAAGCCTTGCAACTTCCACCTGGGTTTCTTGCAACACTCACTCTAAGGGAGTGGTTCTTAGCCCGAGATCATTTTGCTTCCCAGGTGACATCCAGCAATGTCTAGAGATGTTTTTTTAATGTCACAACATGGGGGTCGGGGTAGGGGATATACTACTAGCTTCTAATGGATAGAGACCAGGAATGCTGCTAAGCATCCTACAGTGCACAGGACAACTCCCCACAACAAAATAGCCCAACATGTCAATAGTGCCAAGGTCAAGAAACGCTGCTCTAAGGGAAGCCAGATGCTTTGTAAGAAGTCCTACTTCTCTCAGACTGCCATGCAAGGAGGAAGTCCAAACTAGTCATATGGGGCAGAGAGACCTGGCCAGCCTCTAACCATTCTAGCCATACAGCTGAGGTACCAGACGTGTGTGGAGAAGTCATCTCAGAGGCCAACCCACTCAAGCACTCAGCTGACTCCAGCCCTAGCTGCTATCACACAACAGCCACATAAGAGACCCAAATGTAAAGCACCCAGCTGAGCCAAGGCAACCCACAGACTGTGAAAGACAATAACATATTGTTTTTTTAAGTCACTAAGTTTTAGGGTGGTTTGTTACGTGGCAATAGACAAAGCACCTGGATTCTGATGTTTCTGGGTCTCTTACCTTTCCCACATCTCTCATTTATCTTTCTCCTAACTTTCTCCTGAAGTTCCAGGAAGGCAAGTTTTTTTATGCAAATTGGTCAACTGGTTCCTCAGATGTTTTAGACATATGAAAATTCCTGATAGTTGCTTTGATCCTACCAGCTGGGGCAGAGGAATCCTGTAGCACTTCATAAATGAGGAGCTGGGGCCATTTTCATTTTATTGCTGGAGAAAGGGAGACAGTAAAAGTCAGACTGCTGCTGTAGTTTGCCCATGTAATAGGCCTCAGGGACTGTCCTGACCACAGTGAGAAGTTTCTGCCAGAGAAACAGGAGTGAGCTCTGGCTGAGAATTAGAGTTAGTGCAAAGGGAATCCATTCATAATGTCAGGACACATTGCAGTACCCTTGGTTTCTAAACAACACTAATTTATCACCTAACTCAATTCAACTCAGCAAGCATTTATTGAACACCTGCTGTGTGCAGAAATTACGCTTATCCCCACTGGAAGACTCAGAGATGAAATGATCTAGTTCCTGCATAAAAGAGTCAGTGTTTTAGTCGGAGGGACTAACATATCAACAGCAAGCTATAAAACAAAATGACAAAATTAAATCAATGCCCAAGTGCGATATAAACAGGCAAAGAAGGGTCTGTGAGTTTTCACTATTAGGTTAATGAAAGTACACTCATTCACCATACCATTTACCAAGTGCCCACTCTATTTAGGCATGATACTTCAACCAAAATCCACCAATCAAAGGTTTATGGCTCAACATAAACTTATCATTCATACTTTCAGATACAGTACATAGTCCTGGACATTTAGTAAATAAATAACTGTTAAAGAGTGATACATCCCCAAAATTAACAAATAATAAGTTGATTTTAGTCTACATATTGAGACTCTAAATCTGAGAAGGACTCACAAATCTCACACTATTTGCTATATTTTATAGAGTAAGAATAATAATCTTTCCAGAAAATGGGGGAGTGGGAATCCAGCATTTGAACTTTTTCATTTCTCATCTGTATTCCTCATCTTCCAAAATGTACTGTTTTAGGCAAGATACTGGAGGCCACACTTTCGAAATGGAGGACGGGCTCCCCTTCAGAAACTTGATGGGCACTAAAGGGGATGAGGAGGCTGTATGTCAGGATGGGCTGCATCATAACAGTGATGACAAATAGCCCTTAACTCTCAGTGGCTATTAACAACAGCATTTACTTCTTGTCCACCTAGCCTGTCCAGCCTGATCCAGTAGAAGAACTTGGCTCATCAGTCACTTGGGGACCCGGCTGATAGAGGTTTCCTCTCAGCCTGAGCTTCTACCTCTCCATAGCAAAGCAGTGTGGCAAACTGCGCACTACCCAGAGCTAATGTGCTTCGTTTGGCCAAGCTAGTCACAGGGTCACACCTGACTTCAGGCTGACTGGGACATGCAGTCCTACTATGAGCCTGGAAGGGGTTCATCAAGAAATACTTGACGACCAGCACTAATGGCTTCACAAGGAGTCATAAATTCAGAGGTGTGCCTTTCTGGAACATCAGTTCTACTTAAAGATTGGTAATTCAAAACACTGACTGAACACTAAAACAAACACAGATATGGAATGAGCTCAAGTTCAAAATATGTATACATTTTCAAGTTAAAATACAGAATTTGAAAGAGAATTCAGGCTTCTGAACTCTTAAGACTATAATCTCCAAATTCCCCTCAGTCACTATTCTTGGCTATTTTTAGTGGTGCCATCGAAAAATTAAGAAGCTCTAGTCTAAGATAAATATCCATTTGAAGGAAATGGAAGAAATAGACGCTTTGGGGCACTCAAGATAAGCAGTGGTTAATGTTCTAGGTTCCCTGACAAAAAGGCAAAAAGAAAACACAGTAACATCACTCATTTTTTGTCAACAGAAAGCAAACATATCCATAGTCAGAGATAGGTGTCTTTCTGCAAGAACACTGTATGGATAATGAAGTCATCTCCAACTGCCATTTATAAAGAATAGAAACACTATTCTTGCATCAACTCCTGTCAACTAAAAGGACAGGATAAAAGCTGGGTCACTGAAAGTTGGCTGCTTTCTGTAGATCAGGCCTAATTCAGGGGTGGGCTTGGGGGATCTTGAAAGATTGATAGCTACACACATTGAGTGCTTATTACATGCCAGGCACTGTTCTAAGCCACTTCTGTGTAATAGTTAATTAAATCCTCAAAAACTTTAATGGCCTATATGGGAAAATAATCTAAAAAAAGAGTGGATATATGTATATGTATAACTGATTCGCTTTGCTGTACACCTGAAACTAAAACAACATTGTAAATCAATTATACACCAATAAAAATAATAATAAAAATTAAAACAAACAAAACACCCTATGTGGTAGCTGCTATTATTGTCCCCACTTTACAGGTAAGGAAACTGAGGCACAGGGCCATTAATGTACCCAAATCTTAGAGCTTATAACTGCTAGAACCAGGATTCTAACTCAGGCAGTCTGTCTTCGAATCCTCACTCTTATGCATCAGGCTATTCCACCTCAACCTGACCAATTATGGCCCACTGGGCATCTTATATATTCAATGAGCTCTGGACAAGGCCTGGAACTCATTCATCTCCTTATTAAGTCACCTAAGTGAAAAAAGGGCAGACAAGTTGTGCTATCAATTACAGCACAGGCAATGGTCCTTCATTCTTTATGATTTCAGGGTGGCCCTGCCTCCTCCGAAGACATTTCTGGACCAGATTCGATACCTGCCCACATCCAAGACAGCTCAAGTCAGGCCTAGCATGGGCACCCAAGACCAACGTGATTTTCTGGATAAAGATTTTCATTTTCTTCAGCTCATTTCCCAGTGATTGATGGAGACACCAAAGCTCCACACACTACATTAAATGGAATCGATGACCTCAGCATGGAAACATTTTAGAGGATGTAATACCAGCTGCCCACCCTTTCCATAAAACAAATGAGGAAAGTGAACTGCATATAGGCTAGGAATGCTCCTTATTTTAAAAAGAAAAAAAGAAAACCTTTTTAAGATTGGAGCTATTGGAAGAGGCAGGCTAGCTTCAGAATAGTTTTTGTTTATTTGGGAAACACTGACCAACCATCTAGTATGTGCCAAGTCTCTGCTATACAATGTCCCCCCACTTCCATCACCACCACCACCATCATTACTGCCCCCCCAAAAGTCCAGGAACTATACCAGAATCTGTGCTTGCCACAAGTGGTCTGGTCTGTTCAATCCAAAGCTAATAATCAGTCCATGGTGTTGAAGAAACTGTAAGAAGGATAGCAGTAACCATCAGCACTACATCAGAAAATACCCAGAGAGATGTGTAGTGCAGGTGTAGGCCCTGTCAAAGGCAGATAAGATAGCCCTAAGCCCACTGGAAAGAGCACTGCGTGTAGAAACAGTAAATCTGAGCTGGGATTACACACTCAGCTGCCCACAGGTTCGAACTTGGGTGTGGAGGGACCACATGAACTGCAAAGCACATGCCCTGTCTAAAGGCATTCCCATTCCATATTTTCTTTCTCCACAAACAATTGACAGCCCAAACAAAAAATGTGCTGTGACAGAACTGAGCTGTGAGCTGCCCTTTGGTAACCTCTGATGCAGTGTTCCATTTGACGTACCAGCACTTAGGGTTATAGGGCTGGAGGCTGACCATGGAGCTTCTCCAAAGCTTGACTGCCTTATCACTCAAGGAAGAGAAATAATCTCTGCCTTAAAGGGCTTATCAAGAGAATTCAATAATGACAGTAAAGTTCTCCAAATCCACTCAACTTTGCGCTCCTTGAGGGCAGTGACCTTTTCACCACTAGCGTTTTTTTTTTTTTTTTTGCGGTACACGGGCGTCTCACTGTTGTGGCCTCTCCCGTTGCGGAGCACAGGCTCTGGACGCGCAGGCTCAGCAGCCATGACCCACGGGCCAGCCGCTCCGCGGCACGTGGGATCCTCCTGGACCGGCGCACGAACCCGTGTCTCCTGCACTGGCAGGCGGACTCCCAACCACTGCACCACCAGGGAAGCCCTCACCACTAGCTTTTGACATTAGGTCTGGCACATTGTAAGTTGAATGAATGAAATGTATGCCTACTGTGTGCCAAACATGGCCCTAAGTGCTCTACAATTGTTACATTAGAAAAGAAAGGGCTCCAATGCAATCCTGATGGTCATACACCCAAGTCTCCACGGTTCACTCCTCACCCCTTTTTTCACCACACATGCAGCCAACTCTTTAAGATGGCGGTGGGTTTTCAGGCAGGAATTGGCAAAGGGAAAAGTGGGTTGGGATCACGGCTTATTTTAATCAGCTTCTTCTAAAGGGCCTTTTCTCTCCTAATACCAATTTGATTGCTAGCCTCACTCGCCTATTCATTTATTCACCTCGAGCTCCCTGAGTCCCTGCTCTGTGCTGGGCCCCATGCTGGGCCAGGGGACAACAAGCCAGTACCCTCAGTCCAACCCCGGAGGAGCTCACCTTTTAGGGTACTGCATCTGTTGGGCTCTAGACAAGAATATTGCAGCCTATGCCGAGCCTCCAAATTACAGCAATGTTCTAAGGAGCAGCTGGGGTTTTATTTTTCATTTCCTCAGCACACCCGTCTCTCCACCTTTAGTTGATACGCTCTAACGAATAGGTCCTGACACCTGGGGGTATGTTTTTGAAAAATGTGTGGACCATATGCATACCTAACATGCAACAGGGCCATGGAGAAATTGGTACAACCCGGCTTGGCACCAGCCAGCTTTTATTTTATTTTTTTAATTCCTTAACATCTTGCCTACAAATTGCATCCTCAATCACTTCAGAGAGTTGAATAACCCCCAAATGCTTATAGCTTATTTCATTATGCTTTATTTGGGGCCTTAAAGGAGGGGGCACCAGAGAATGTCAGAAACAGTTTAGCAGCATCAGGGCTGATTAGGTTGAAGAGCATTCAAAGAAATGTATTTCTATATTCCTTTTGTTACCAAGATCATGTGTTTCTCTGAAAGCCATCTTATGACTGCCTCACAAGTATGTTTCCTAGCCTCTCATGAGCCCATTAGCCATTGCTTGACTGCCTTTTATTAATTTTTAAAAAATTAGAAAAGAAAAGGGGGAAGGGCAGAGGGTAGGGGTCAGGACTAGAAAGCACTCATAAAGCAACAACCAGGGTAGAACAGATCCTGTTCTAGGAATGGGGAAATCCAGCTCTAGGCCCTTCTATTGCTTCTAAGCTGGGTGGGCTTAAGCAAACCATTGCACTTCTCTGGGCTTTAGTTGCCTTCTTTGTTTAAATGCAACACGAGAGATGATGTCCATCTCCGTGGGACTGTACTGCTTACAAAGCCCTGCCATGTGCATTTTCTCAGGGGTATCAGGTCAGGCCTGCAACTCCAACATTTGAGCTGTGTGGTTTTGTGCAAGTTAACTAACCTCTCTGAACTTCAGTTTCCTTATAGAATGGGGGGGGGAAAAACAGAAGATAGTTGTGAGACTCGAAACAGCAGATCCAAATTTCCTCTTTAAAAAGTTATATAAATATTTAGACTCCACTCTCCCTCAGCCCTGCCTCCCCCCATTATCTTCACTGGCACTTCCTCCAGCTGCCCCAAATGAACAAATGCATGATATAAGTAAAAACAGTGTGTGTGCCATGAAAGGCAGCGTCCAGACAAATTTTTTGGCACCCACATGCAGCCAGATTGCTTTCCTCAATTCCTCCTATGTAGAAGTCACCACTTAGAGTTATGCAAATGTCATTATCCTCCTCCTCCTCCTCCTCCTCCTCATCCACTGTATGATGCACCCAGTTTTTCTAAATTTTCATAACTCTGTGATTTAAAGACCATCTTTCAACGATAACCAGAGAGAAGCTCTAACTCAGGGGTGTTGTAATAGGACATAGTATTCCAATAAATAGCTAACCTCTACACAGCAATTTACAGGAAGCTTTCACATGCATTCATTATCCTGTTTGAGCCTCATAACAGCCTGTGTTATGATTTATTTTGTTATGTCCATTTTACAGATAATGAAACTGAAGATCAGAGAGATGAAGTGACTCGCTCCAAGTCACACAATTAGTGAGTGGTAGATTGCAGATGGGAGTCCAGGTTTTCAGATTCCAGATCCGGTAAATTTCCACTTCTCCACTCTGCCTCTGGCATCATACAGAGGGTTATGTTGTAAAGATACTTGCCCAGGCTCTGCTTCCAATGGTCACTCTCATCTGAGGTGGGGGATCCTGCACAACTAGCTCTTTGCTTCCCTTCCTGGGAAAAGTAAAAGACCGAAGAAGGTGGGATGGTACTAGCTAGAAGGTTTCTTCTAGCTACGCTTCTCCCTTAATTTTTTCCTGTGACCACTTAAAAGAGCTTTTTGGCCTACACTTGCAGAATGGCCCTAACATACATATGAAAGCTTTTTGCTTCCAACTTGTTTTTATAAGAGTAGTGGGTTTCTCTTTAGGCCAACTTCTGAAGCTAGGCCCAAGGCCATTTACTCTTCACTGTCACACACACAATTCATCTGCATTTCTCACTTTCCAAAGCTCTAAGCCACAACATGAGCAAACACATGTAAACTTCCAAGCATTTTTTATATATTGCTATTAGGAACCAAAATTGCTTATTAGGATAACTGAAAAAGCCATTTTAAACAATGTTGTATATAAGGAAAGAAAAGAGCCAATTTATTGAGCCCATCCCATGTGCCAGCCCCAGGAAGAGGTCATCGGTTCTCATAGCATAAGAGAAAAAGACCATTACCTCATTCTACAGATGAGGGAAATCGGACTCAGAGAGGCTGAGTGGCTTGCCCAGGATCACAAAGGAAGAGGAGCAAAGGAGTGAAAGCCAGACCATTTGAGTCCAAAACCCAGGCTTTCAGCTACAATACATATATGTACACTAGTTCTGCAATCTGGGTCACATGTTTCCCCCAAAGGCTTCTCCACTTTTTCTGGTTGTACCTAAGGGTGGAAGGAAGGACTCTGCTTCCTGGTAAAGGTAGTTTAGGTGAGTTGAGAATTGAGGAGGGGAAAAGGGTGAGGGAGTTCAAGGAAACCACAGAAATCTCACTAGATCTAGCCATAAATCCTACCTGGAAGGTACAGTAGAGGTTAAACTGGAAAAGGGAATGAGGAGAAGACCCCAGGAATGGCTTCTCTCCAGCCCCTGTGAGAAGCATAGTCATCACCCCTATTGTGACTTCTACTGTTAAACCAAAATGGGGCATGGTGACCTGCAGGCCCCATCCCTCCAGACTTCCCCAGGCTCTGCCCTCCTTCCCACTGCCCTGATTGTAAACCCCATTGTACTCTCCCATCCCTTCCCAGCCTTCCATGGGCTTGTGTCACAAAAAGATGTTGATTTAGTTGGTCTTTTAAAATTCTTGCTCACAAAGATGCCCTGAAAAGGATCCTGTGCTCCCTATATTCCTTGTACCTGAGAGTTTACCTTGTAAACACTAATGAGGTTTACAGAAAGATGCATCTCATGGCAATACACCCTCTCAATTTACAAAAAGTATCACTGCTTTACTGTATCTTGCAAAGTATCAACACAGTACTTTTTAAGCACCTACTCTGTTCCGGGAGCTATGTTTTTAGGCACAATTTCATTTTAACCCCACCATGAATGCATTATTATTAATGTTATTCCCATTCTACAGATGAAATAAATGAGCCTCAGAGAAACTGTGACTCACTCAAGGTCATCCAGGTAATACCAATATTCTACTTCAAGTCTTCCAGATCTGACGTCCATGTTCTTTCCAGCCTCTCCCCATGCCATTCTTGCAGTCAGCTGAGAGGGAGGGACTTTATTCAAAGACATAGCACTGAATAATAACTATGTTAGCCTGGGTCATCTGAGAAGTAGATATAAAGATGGGATTATATCAGAAATGTCAGAAATGTATTGCGAGAAAAAAAATGGCAAGGGAGTCGGGAGGCTGGGAGACTCATCTGGCCATGATGTAGGTCTGGCCCTAAGTGAAGGAGAGAGGGAAGGGAGAAAGAAGAAAGGCTGCATAGAAGTACCTCAGGTTGCCATTCAGGCCTAAGGCAACTTTGGCCAGGTCATTGAAGGGACTCCCCAGGCCAAGAGGCCCATCAGAGAGACCCCATCGTGCAGCAACAGGCCTCTTTTAGTATCTCTACCAGGCTCTTCACTGGCTGAGAGCAACCCTTGGGAAGAAAGAGTTTGATCTGAATAGAGTGCTGAACTTCAGAGCAGCTGGGGGCCTCAGTCAATTATACTCTCTATAATCATGGCTGCCATGGTAATTTTGCACAGAATCTGGTAAAAACATTTAGAACTCTTCTCAAACACTTGTTTTATTTACAACCCCAGTTGGACATTTTGCAACTTTTTTCTAAATACAAAAATGGCAACTATAATAAAATAAAGCCTTTTATAAGAGACATGGACTCATCCTGTATGTGATGAAACTCAGTTCTCACAAGAATAGAATACAGATGATAACAGAGTTCTGTGATGAGTAGGTATCTCCTTTCCCATCCTAACAAGCTCAAATGGACTATTCATGCTTCTGGTGCAGCTGAATGGCCAGTTCATTGGAAAAATTGCAAAGGGTCATTATCACAGACAGACCCTAAAGTGATCCCTAACTCCTGGCACTCACACTCTTATATTATCCCCTCCCTGAGTGTGAGGAGGACTGGTGACTTGCTTCTCACCAATAGAATGTGGCAGAGGTGATGGGATGTCACTCTCAGGACTACATTGTGCTATATAAAACTCTGTCTCTCTGGAGTCACTCTTGTCCTCCTGCTAGCCTTGAAGAAGTAAGCTGCTATGTTGTGAACTTCCTATGGAGAGGACCATGTATACAGAACTGTGAGCAACCTGTAGAACTGAGGCCCTCGGCTCCTACAGGCTACAAAGAAATGAATTCTGCCAATGACTTGATAATCTTAGAAGTAAATTCTTCCCCAGTAGAGCCTCCAGATGAAAATGAAGCCCATCCAACACCTTGATTGCAGTTTAATGAGACTCTGGGCAAAGGAACCAGCTAAGCCAGGGCCAAACAGGTAACCCACATAAACTGTGAGATAATAAATGTGTGTTTTTTAAACTGCTAAGTTTGTAGCAATTTGTTACACAGCAATACCTAATTAATAAGAGTCATGAATATGCTTTGTGTTGGGTACTGTTCTAGGCACAGTGGTCATATTTACTTGGTTAGGCCATGGACCCAGACCTAAGTGCTAACAGAGGGAGGTGAACTAGTTAAGTGGAGATGATGGTTATAACTAACCTACAATATAATTTACAAAATGTTATAAGAGACTTAGAGACAAATTTCTGAGTGCATACATCCACAGAAGCAATTATTTCTGCCCTAGGGAGCTGGAGAAAGCCGTATAGACACAATATCTGAACTGGGAAGGAAGTTCTAACACAGTGAAATTATTTTATAATCACAGAAAGTTCTACACTTTGGGTTAAAATGATAGCATCCCTGACATGATGGATAGTTTTTTTTTTAATGTCCATTTAAACTCTGACCAAAAGAAATACTTTATCCATCATGGAAGAATGCCACGATTAGGAATATCTTTCTCCTCTGCTTTCCTAGCTGAGCAAAAAACACACCTGTGCTTCCCTCTCACATAGGGTGTGAAAGAATTGCTTGAATGCAAGACCCGGTGGAATAAAACAGCTGTTGGCCACGTCACTGAGGAGGGTTTCCCTCACCCAACTGCCGGTCTCCATGGCAACTGCCAGCCACAGCCTGCAAACAATTACCCTGATTGCATTACACATCCCTGCAGAACTCCCATGGAGAGAGTCCTTGTTGATCTCTTGGTAGCCATGGTTTCAGTTCCCGCCATAATCTTAGATGTTCTCTAAGCCTGTGTGTGCATGCATGTACATATATTAATGTGTGTACTGAAGCTTAGAGCATGCTGCCCTTTGCTCTTGGTGGAAGCCAAAACATGCTAGAGGAGTGACTAGTGTAATCTTTGTGATGAAAATGATCACAAAGTAATCCTCACTCCAGTGAAAGGTCTGTGGTTGCTTAGGATCAGCTGAAAAATTCCTTCACATTGATGGGAATGCAGTATGATTGAGTCTCCCCAGGGAAAAGTACATCTGCAGGCACCAAAACTATTTTTAAATTTTGAACTTTTTAGAAAATAACTCACAATGGATGGGGTCAGTTTTACTCAGGTTCCAAGGACAGTCAACTTTGGATTGGAAATTAGTGTGCATATTCATATTTGCTCTAAAAACTAACGTTTACAGTCTCAAAGGTGAAGTCATCTCATCCAGAATCTCAGAACCATGAACAAAAGAATCATTATCGGAATTATTTGTAAATGCTACATTTGCATTTCTATTCTGATACTGAGGAATCTGTACAAGTATGATGTAGAAGCCACCAGTGCTTCTCAAACTTTAATGTAAATGTCAATCATCCTGCAGTTCTTGTGAAAATGTGGACTCTGTTTCCGTGGTAAGGCTGGAATTTCAGTACTTCTAACATGCCCCCGGGTAATGCTGATAATGCTGGCCATGGACCACTGCTGCAAGGCTCTAAAGAGTCCTCAATGTGACTAGAGCATGTGAGAATTATAGTTAGGATTCTCAGTAATGACATAATTCATGTAAAATGCTACACACAGCACCTTGCATGTAAAAGGTACTCGATGAATGTTGTTTCTCTCCCCTGCAAAGTATTTCCATTTTCATTTGCTCATTCGACTGGACTGTCACAACAAAAGGTACTTGGGGCAGAAACTGGGTTTAATTACCATTTTAAAGACAAAGACACTGAAGTTTAGGAAGGTGAAATAATTTGCCCCAATTTATAGAGCTAATGGGGCAGAGGCAGGAATTGAAACTTTGTCTTCTAATTCTCAGTCCTGTGTTCTTTCCATCACTCTATCCTTAGAGCCTACATGTCCCTATTAGGAACGCTACTTAACGGATTCAAGATGAAGAACATCAGTTTTGAAAGCTAGAAAAACCCTGAAATCAAAACCTGGCACAGATAATCCACTCAAAAAAACTCTATAGGACAATCTCAAAAACATTGAAGCGGAACTCCTAAATAAAATATTATCAAATCGAATCCAGCCGTGTACTTGAAAAATAATACAGAATGACTAAGTAGAGCTTATTCCAGGAATGTAGGATAGTTCAATATGAGGAAATCTATTAACATAATTCATCACATCTACTGATGTGGTCAAAGGAGAAAAAACATACGATCGTTGTAAAACTGCCAAAAAGACATTTGATAAAATTCAATAGTCATCCAAGACTTTTTTAGAAACTGGGAACTTAAATTTACTTCTTTAAGATGAAAAAAAGGATAACTAGCTGAAAGCACCAGCCAGTAATCCACTTAACTGGGAAACACTTGGGATAAGATAGAACTGCCAACCCCCACTCCTATTTTTAACCTTGTTTTAGAAGTTTTAATCAATGTGATAAGACAGGAAAAATAAAAAAGAGGTAGAAATAGTTGAAAGGAGGAAATCAGGTTATAATTATTTTCAGATGCTAAGATTTTACTCCGACAAAAATCCAAGAGAATTTTTTTTTAAGATTCTTTTTTTTAAAAACATCTTTATTGGAGTATAATTGCTTTACAATGGTGTGTTAGTTTCTGCTTTATAACAAAGTGAATCAGCTATACATATACACATATCCCCATATCTCCTCCCTCTTGAGTCTCCCTCCCGCCCTCCCTATCCCACCCCTCTAGGTGGTCGCAAAGCACAGAGCTGATCTCCCTGTACTATGCGGCTGCTTCCCACTAGCTATCTATTTTACATTTGGTAGTATATATAAGTCCATGCCACTCTCTCACTTCGTCCCAGCTTACCCTTCCCCCTCCCCATGTCCTCAAGTCCATTCTCTACGTCTGCAGCTTTGAGAATTTATTTTAGAACCAATAAAAAGAGTTCAATGGAATCAGCAATGACTAGTTAGAAAATATAATTTTTTTAAAGATCTCATCAAACTAAGTAACCAAAAAAATTAAAATACCACTAAGAAACCTAAGTAATACTTACTAAATTTCAGAATTTTATAATGAGGCATAGATGAAGATTTAAATAAATGGAGAGAAATTCCATGCTCCTGGATGGGAAGTCAGACTTTGTAGAGGTGGTAAGCCTTCACATTAATTTACAGACTTACTACTTTTTCCATCAAAATTACCATGGTATTGTTGGAACTTGAGAAAGTAATTCCTAAGTTCATCTAGAAAAATAAATGCATGATAACCAATAAGAAACTATTGAAAAAGAAGAATAATGTGGATAAACTTGTTCTATCAGATTTTAAATTTACTATAAACCTACAATAAATAAAATATTGCTGTATAGGTGCCAGAAGAGAAAGCTAGATCAAAGAAACAGAATAGAAAGCTCAAAAAATGGTCCCAAGTATACCTATATGAGAATTTATTAAATGACAGGATAGCATTTACTTCCCCTGGGAAATTTTTTTGAACTAATGGGTTAACTACCTGAAAGTAAATTAAGTCACACTTTTACTTACATCATAGTCCGAAATAAACTACAGTTGGAGTTAAGAGTTAACGTTTTAAAATAAATCATAAAAGAAATACAATATATATATATATATATATATATTCCTCCTAAATATAATAACAAAGTCTGATAACTTAAAGGGAAATACTGATACACTGAACCATCTGAAAATAAAGAACTTTCATACTGTAAGAAAAAAAAGGAAATGACAAAATAGAAAACTTAAATAAAACATATATGATAGGTAAGGAACATCTTTAATTCATTGAAGAGATTTTATAATGCAATGAGAAAAGGATTAGCCCTACATTATAAAAATGAGGAAACTATATGGAGTCAGTTTTCAAAAGAAGAAATACAGTTGGTAAATATATGATCAAATATTCAACTTTACTATTAATCAAAACCATTCAAATTAAAAGCTCAAAATGGGGTATGTTTGCCATAAAGTTAGCAAAGACTATAACTCACTGAGAGTGTTTGGATATTCACACTGTTCTACCCTGCTCAAAACATAAATTGGTACACACTTTTTGAAAGGCAATTAGCAACATATTTCAGAAATCTTAAAACGCATATACTCTTCAGCCAAGCAATTCTATCTGTACAGATTCATTACCCCTTCCCCAAAAAAGTATAAAATATAAATGTACACAAGATATATGCATAGGAATATATTTTATAGTGTTATTTAAAATAGAAAACAATCAAAGCTTTTCAATTGTTTGAAATAAGTCAGGTATGGTAAATCTATTCAATTGACTGCAGTGGAGCCATTGATTCACTGAATTAGTCTACCTAATGACCTAAAAAAAAAGTTCAGAATATATTACTAAGGGAAAAAAGCTAGGTATGAAACACTATGTTTCATACTATTTGATAGCATTTTTATAAAATATAGAAGCATAGAAAAGATGGAAATGCTTTTAGTGATTATCTTAAAGTGACTTGCTAATATGTGATCTGTTTATTTTTCCATTTGCTTTTCTGTGTTTTGGCACATCAAGCATGAGTCACTCTTGTAATAGCCACAAAAATTGTGTGTGCACACATGTGCATCTTATTTTAAAGAGGCACCTGGGAACCAGTGTTTAATCTCAGGAGTGAAGTGACACAAGTTATGTGAGGCTCAGGGAAATTTGTTTTCACTGCTGGGAGTAAGTTGGGTCAAAGGAGTGAGAACTTGAAGAGTAACCGAAAGTGGGGTCCGGCTGCTCGCCGTTCCGAAGCCAATAAAGAGGCCAGGCTGGTGGAAAGGAAAGTTTGCTTTATTTTGGATGCCAGCAACCAGGGTGGGGAGAGGGTGAATGCCTGTCCAAAGGCTGACTCCTTTGGACAATGGAGGGCCTGACAATCAGGGGACAAGAGCTTTTATAGACAGAGTGAGGGGGCTACATGCAGAAACAATACACTCAGCTCTGACAGTCATCTTGAAATTGGTTGTCGGTGGTCTGACCAGTGTCATCTTGATTGTGTTAGGTACAGTTAATCTTCAGTTCCAGGGTCGGTCTGTTTCCATTTCTTTGAGGCCAATTCTCAGAACTGTGGCAGCTTATGTCATGGCTACAGCCTGGTCATTATGTAGTTAACTTCTTCCACCTGGTGGCGGTTTCAGTATCTATAAGACAGCTCACAGGATATGGCTCAGAATATTATCTGTAGCCCTTAAGGAGAAACTAAAGGCCCTTGACTACGCTTAATGACTAAACTATTATTATTTGGTCTCCTTTGACTGTTTTCCTCTGTTTCTGCATTTTCTCACTTCTCTGATTAAACTTATTCTTTGGCTAAAGTTTTTCCACAGGCAAAAGGCAGGCTGAGGACATGGGGGACGGGGGCAAGGACCACAGGGTCCTGCTCCGTTTCAGAAGGAGATGTACATCTGAGTTTGGCTGTTGCAATTGCAGCATAAACCTTTAGGGCACTGCCTAGAGATGGTTACCAGGTTGAAACAGGTGAGATCCAGGAAGCCTGTTGAAGGTGAATCATCAGGAAAAAGTGACAGAAAAATAAAGATGTGGCTGGCCATAGGGAGAGAGGGTGGGGTGAGCCCTGGGGACAAACAGCTGATGATGAAAATGCAGCCACAACAAAGTAGATGAGCACGGATGTGGAGGCGGGTCATCTTAATGAGGACACAGCCATGCAAGGTAGATCTTGAACATGAGGAAGTTCAGGGAAGAAGCTTTGCTGGATGGAGGTTCAGAGTTCCTCTAAAATACTTCCTCCCATGTGAATAATTCTTTACAGTTTACCGAAGTTGCTCTCTCATCTGATTCTCACAGGTGACCTGGTGAAACAGGCATGACTGTCATCATCACCCCCACTGTACAGATGAGAGAACTGAGACAGTTTAAGCAGTTTAACAAGGTCTCTATGAAGTGATAGAGTCAGAACCGGAATTCAGGCCTATCTATCTTCAAATCTAGTATTCTTTCACATACCTCATGCTGTTTTGCTATAAATATAGGTAGTAGTTGAAATCACATAAGCAGATGAATTTGCTTTAAAAAAAAAGGTGAGGGGTGGACAAAATAGGGCCCTAGAAGTTAGCAGGCCAACTGTAATATAATTATACAAATGAATAAGAACTAAAAAGAATCTATGAGGATTTACAATGTAGTAAGATTTATTAGGACTTACAGTGGTGAGAACAGAAACTAGACGTTTACTGTAAGTTTCCATTCAGCAAACAATTCTTGTATCTATCAAGATAGTCTAGATTATTGTGATAACAAAAAACCCAGGATCTCAGTGTCTTAAAACAATAAATGTTTCTTTCTGGTTCAGAGTACAAGTTGATCACAGGACGTCAGAAAAGCTCTCTCCTCAACAAAATCACTCAGGGATCCAAGATGAGCAAGAAATCAGCCAGCATCTTTGAGAACATTGGAAGTCATTGCTCTAGAGACTCTAGCACCAACAATTAAATGCTCTGATGTACAAGTGACACATATCATTCCCACCCCCAACCCACTGGGCCAGAAGTGGCCACATACCCCACCCAACCACAGGAGCCAGGAAGGTGGAGGCACAAGGGTACCCCAGTGAGGAAGTTGATGGGTAATGTAGGCAGGAATGTAAACAGTCCATCTAAGAAAGGAAGAAATCATTTCATTGATTTCTAATGACAATACAAATTAGGTAAATTACTTGAAAGAAGATTGCTTCTCTTAGCTAAATGGCAGGACTTTAAAAATCCTGGTTCTTTATCTTCTAGCACAGAAGTAAGAAAAGATATCAAAGGAGAATTAAGGGTCATAACCCAATCAATAACTGAATTGTAAATAGCCATGTCAGTCAACGTTCATTTCAAAAGCATCCACTGGATGCAGAGCATTATTCTAAAACCCAGCTCCCAGGCTCAGCTCAGAGCCCTCCACCAGTCCACCCACATAGGACAAAGAGTTTTTCTCATGAATGCTGAGAAACTAGAATCTTCCTCTGGCCCAGGTGAAACTATTTGGTGTTCCTAGTAAATTCTTTGATATACTTGGCTTGTAGTGGCAGCAGTAAGTGCTCAGAAAGTGATTAGATTCCGTGTCAGAAAGCTAAAGTTTGAATCTTAGCTTTGTTCAAGCTATTTACTTTGTAAATTCATGATAATAAATAACGCCAGCTAGCAAGGTTGCTGTAATGAGGTAAAGTGTGAAAAAGCCTACTAACACTTAATAGGTATTCAATTAATGCTTGCTTTAACATAGCATCTCAAGTTTTAGAATATCTTCCACAGGCAAGATTCCAGATGTGTGAAGCATGTTTATGACCTCAGATTTCATTTTACAACACCTATATCTAGACCTTGGGTAGTAACTTCAATAAAAGTGTTAGATTTTTTTCTCACATAATTTCTTTTGCATATTGTACCTCCCGCAAAGGCTACACTGCTAGTTATAAAGCAACCTGTTCTAGAGGTCTGCTTCATATCGTATGACAATTAGACAGCCCAAGAATAAAGTTCAAACACACTTCAGCTAATGATGAGTTTGAAGGTTTTGTCAGTTGACCCAACATGAACACCAGGAAAACTGACAGCCTGTTAGTGATGCACAGCCCTCTCCTTTGAGCCGGGTTAGGAACAAAAACATTTGCCGTAAGGACCTAATTTATCATTGGAAAGATAGGAGATATGTTATTAATGAATGAATAAATCACTCTCAGGCAAGCAATGACTTTATTTTCTCTCGAGGGTGCTTGGCATAACATTTTTCCTGCAAACAGTACCCTTAGGCCAGCTCACGCGAGCCTGAGAGGAAAGGCTAGAATGCATTTCTCTATGGGCCTCGAGCACCATGCTGTGAGGAGAGCCACAGATGCCCCAATATCCTGCAGTGCAGAGCCTTGCCTATTGGGTGAGGAGTCGGTTTGCCATAGACTGAATGTTTGTGTCCCCCGCAAAATTAACATGTTAAATCCTAACTGCCAATATGTTGGTACTTGGAGGTGGGGCCTACAAGAGGTATAATTAGGTCATGAGGGTGAAGCCCTCATGAACAGGATTAGCACCCTTATAAAAGAGACTACAGAGAGCATCCTTGCTTATTCTACCATATGAGGACACAGCAAGAAGATAGCCACCTGTGAACCAGGAAGGAGGCTTTCATGAGACACGGAATCTGCTGATACCTTGATCTTGGACTTCTAGCATCTAGCACTATAAGAAATAAAATTTCTGTTGGTCACAAGCCACCCATTCTATGGTATTCTGTTATAGAAGCCCAAATAGAATAAGACACTGTCCATCCTGGTAGGGCATGGCCTGGAGGACAGCTCTCTTCTCCTGGACCTTCAACCTCTTCTAACTGCGAGAAGAACTAGCTAAAATACAGATGACCACACATTGCATTGCACATGGGCTTCCGAGGAAAGGAATGTACCCTCAGCAACTAGGCCACAAATTGCAGAGTGGCAGTGTCCAAAGTCCATTTTGGGGGAACTTCAGATGTTGAGGAGGCTCATCAGAAAACTTCCTACGCCTTTTGGATCCCCATCTTTGGTTTTCTAAGCACACACAGCAGGAAGGAGTCAGGACGCAGATCATGCTATGAATGTGCTGCTAAGGAGTTAGCTTTTGATCCATCGGCTAGGGTCTCCCAAAGTGTACACATCATGAAACACTGGGTCCAGTGTCTTTGAAAAAAAGATTTCTATAATTGCGTAAATGTGAAAATTTTAATAAAATTAAATGGGTTTCTTTTTTGCAAGGGCTCTGAGAGCCTTTAACATGTCCTGTCTACCTTTCTGTCCTTGCCATCATCTACGCAGTGTCTAGTACTGAGAAGGCACTGGAATGGTGTTTATTAATAGAAGATGCAAGCAGGTAGACATATACTTACAATATAATCTTATTATATAGTAATAACATACAATTCTGTTATGGACAATAACAAAATTAAGCACAAGTATGAAGTGATGAGAAGGGAATAGTGCTCATTCTTAGCATAATCTGCCTCCTGACTCCTTATTTGGCCTCATTGTCAGCTGTTCCTAAACACTCTGGACTGCACCAACACCAAACCGCTCGTGGCTCCCTATTTGCTATTCATGCTATTTCACGCCCCCTTACGTTTACACATTCTATTCAGCGTGCCTGGAATCTTCTTCTCTTCCTTGTCTTCCTGCTGAGCTGATTGATCTTAAAATCCAGCTCAAGAATGTCCTGGGGGGGACCTTGAAGATGGCGGAAGAGTAAGACGCAGAGATCACCTTCCTCCCCACAGATACACCAGAAATACATCTACACGTGGAACAACTCCTACAGAATACCTACTGAAGGCTGGCAGAAGACCTCAGACCTCCCAAAAGGCAAGAAACTCCCCAGGTACCTGGGTAGGGCAAAAGAAAAAACAGAGACAAAAGAATAGGGACGGCACCTGCACCAGTGGGAGGGAGCTGTGAAGGAGGAAAAGTTTCCACACACTAGGAAGACCCTTCGCGGGCGGAGACTGCGGGAGGCGGAGGGGGGAGCTTCGAAGCCGCGGAGGAGTGCACAGCAACGGGTGCGGAGGGCAAAGCGGGGAGATTCCCACACAGAGGATCAGTGCCGACCGGCACTCACCAGCCCAACAGGCTTGTCTGCTCACCCGCCGGGGCGGGCGGGGCTGGGAGCTGAGGCTCTGAGGCGCGGGTTTAGGTTTCGGACGGAGCGCAGGGAGAGGACTGGGGTTGGCGGCTTGAACATAGCCTGAAGGGGTAGTGCACAACGGCTAGCCGGGAGGGAGTCCGGGGAAAAGTCTGCACCTGCCAAAGAGGCAAGAGACTTTTTCTTCCCTCTTTGTTTCCTGGTGCGCGAGGAGAGGGGTTTAAGAGCGCTGCTTAAAGGAACTCCAGAGACGGGCGCGAGCCGCGGCTAAAAGCGTGGACCCCAGAGACGGGCAGGAGACGCTAAGGCTGCTGCTGCCGCCACCAAGGGGCCTGTGTGCGAGCACAGGTCACTCTCCACACCCCTCTTCCGCGGAGCCTGTGCAGCCCGCCACTGCCAGGTTCCCGGGATCCAGGGACAACTTCCCCGGGAGAACACACGGCGGACCTCAGGCTGGTGCAACGTCACGCCAGCCTCTGCCGCCGCAGGCCCACCCCGCATGCAGTGCCCCTCCCTCCCCGCCGGCCTGAGTGTGCCAGAGCCCCCAAATCAGCGGCTCCTTTAACTCCGTCCTGTCTGAGCAAAAAACAGACGCCCTCCAGCGACCTACACGCAGAGGCAGGGCCAAATCCAAAGCTGAGCCCCTATGAGCTGTGAGAACAAAGAAGAGAAAGGGAAATCTCTCCCAGCAGCCTCAGGAGCAGCGAATTAAAGCTCAACAATGAACTTGATGTACCTGCATCTGTGGAATACCTGAATAGACAAGGAATGATCCCAAATTGAGGAGGTGGACTTTAGGAGCAAGATCTATGATTTTTTTCCCTTTTCCTCTTTTTGTGAATGTGTATGTGTATGCTTCTGTGTGAGACCTTGTCTGTATAGTCTTGCTTCCACTATTTCTCCTAGGGTTCTATCCGTCCATGGTTTTAAAAAATTTTTTTTCTTAATAATTAATTTTAATAACTTTATTATACTTTACCTTCTTTCTTTCTTTCTTTCTTTCTTTTTCTTTCTTTCTTTCTTTCTTTCTTTCCTTCCTTCCTTCCTTCCCTCGTTTAGACAACGAATCATCCCAAATTGAGGAGGGGGTCTCTGAGAGCAAGATTTATGATTTTTCCCCCTTTACCTCTCTTTGTGAGGGTATATGTGTATGCTTCTGTGTAAGATTTTGTCTGTATAGCTTTGCTTCCAACATTTGTCCTAAGGTTCTATCCGTCCCTATTTTTATTCCTAAATAAGTATTTTTTAATTCAATAACTTTATTACACTTTATTTTTACTGTATCTTCTTTCTTTCTGTCTTTTTTCCTTCTTTCCCTCCTTCCTTCCTCCCTCCCTCCCTCCCTCCTTTCTTTCTTTCCTTCTCGCCTTCTTTCCTTCTTTGCTTCTTTCTTTCTTTCTCTTTCTTTCTTTCTTTCTTTCTTCCTTCCTTCCTTCCTTCCTTGCTTACTTCCTTCCCTCCTTTCCTTCTTTCTTTCCTCATACTTCTACTAATTCTCTCTACTTTTTCTTCCTTTTATTCTGAGCCGTGTGGATGAAAGGCTCTTGGTGCTCCAGCCAGGAGTCAGGGCTCTCCCTCTGAGGTAGGAGAGCCAACTTCAGGACACTGGTCAACAAGAGACCTCCCAGCTACACATAATCTCAAACGGCGAAAATCTCCCAGACTCCTCCATCTTAACACCAGCACCCAGCTTCACTCAACGACCAGCAAGCCACAGTGCTGGACAACCTATGCCAAACAACTAGCAAAACAGGAACACAACCCCACCCATTAGCAGAGAGGCTGCCTAAAATCATAATAAGGCCACAGACACCCCAAAACACACCACCAGATGTGAACCTGCCCACTAGAGAGACAAGATCCAGCCTCATCCAGCACAACACAGGCACTAGTCCCCTCCACCAGGAAGCCTACACAACACACTGAACCAACCTTAGCCACTGGAGACAGACATCAAAAACAGCGGGAACTATGAACCTGCAGCCTGCGAAAAGGAGACCCCAAACACAGTAAGATAAGCAAAATGAGAAGACAGAAAAACACACAGCAGATAAAGGAGCAAGATAAAAATGCACCAGACCTAACAAATGAAGAGGAAATAGGCAGTCTACCTGAAAAAGAATTCAGAATAATGATAGTAAGGATGATCCGAAATCTTGGAAGTAGAATGGACAAAATGCAAGAAACCGTTAACAAGACCTAGATGAAATAAAGATGAAACAAGCAATGATGAACAACACAATAAAGGAAATTAAAAGTACTCTAGATGGGATCAATAGCAGAATAACTGAGGCAGAAGAACGGATAGTGACCTGGAAGATAAAATAGTGGAAATAACTACTGCAGAGCAGAATAAAGAAAAAAGAATGAAAAGAACTGAGGACAGTCTCAGAGACCTCTGGGACAACATTAAACGCACCAACATTCGAATTATAGGGGTTCCAGAAGAAGAAGAGAAAAAGAAAGGGACTGAGAAAATACTTGAAGAGATTATAGTTGAAAACTTCCCTAATATGGGAAAGGAAATAGTTAATCAACTCCAGGAGGCACAGAGAGTCCCATACAGGATAAATACAAGGAGAAATACGCCAAGACACATATTAATCAAACTGTCAAAAATTAAATACAAAGAAAGCATATTAAAAGCAGCAAGGGAAAACCAACAAATAACACACAAGGGAATCCCCATAAGGTTAACAGCTGATCTCTCAGCAGAAACCCTACAAGCCAGAAGGGAGTGGCAGGACATACTGAAAGTGATGAAGGAGAAAAACCTGCAACCAAGACTACTCTACCCAGCAAGGATCTCATTCAGATTTGATGGAGAAATTAAAACCTTTACAGACAAGCAAAAGCTGAGAGAGTTCAGCACCACCAAACCAGCTTTACAACAAATGCTAAAGGAACTTCTCTAGACAAGAAACACAAGAGAAGGAAAAGACCTATAATAACGAACCCAAAACTATTTAGAAAATGGGAATAGGAACATACATATCGATAATTACCCTAAATGTAAATGGACTAAATGCTCCCACCAAAAGACACAGATTGGCTGAATGGATACAGAAGAAGACCCTTATATTTGCTGTCTACAAGAGACCCACTTCAGACCTAGAGACACATACAGACTGAAAGTAAGGGGATGGAAAAAGATATTCCATGCAAATGGAAACCAAAAGAAAGCTGGAGTAGCAATTCTCATATCAGACAAAATAGACTTTAAAATAAGGACTATTAAAAGAGACAAAGAAGGACACTACATAATGATCAGGGGATCGATCCAAGAAGAAGATATTACAATTGTAAATATTTATGTACCCAAGATAGGAGCACCTCAATACATAAGGCAAATACTAACAGCCATAAAAGGGGAAAACGACAGTAACACATTCATAGTAGGGGACTTTAACACCCCACTTTCACCCATGGACAGATCATCCAAAATGAAAATCAATAAGGAAACACAAGCTTTAAATGATACATTAAACAAGATGGACTTAGTTGATATTTATAGGACACTCCATCCAAAAACAACAGAATAGACATTTTTCTCAAGTGCTCATGGAACATTCTCCAGGATAGATCATATCTTGGGTCACAAATCAAGCCTTGGTAAATTTAAGAAAATTGAAATTGTATCAAGTATCTTTTCTGACCACAATGCCATGAGACTAGATATCAATTACAGGAAAAGATCTGTAAAAAATACAAACACATGGAGGCTAAACAATATACTACTTAATAATGAAGTGATCACTGAAGAAATCAAAGAGGAATTAAAAAAATACCTAGAAACAAATGACAATGGAGACACAACGACCCAAAACCTATGGGATGCAGCAAAAGCAGTTTTAAGGGGGAAGTTTATAGCAATACAAGCCCACCTTAAGAAGCAGGACACATCTCGAATAAACAACCTAACCTTGCACCTCAAGCAATTAGAGAAAGAAGAACAAAAGAACCCCAAAGCTAGCAGAAGGAAAGAAATCATAAAAATCAGATCAGAAATAAATGAAAAACAAATGAAGTAAATAACAGCAAAGATCAATAAAACTAAAAGATGGTTCTTTGAGAAGATAAACAAAATAGATAAACCACTAGCCAGACTCATCAAGAAAAAAAGGGAGAAGACTCAAATCAATAGAATAAGAAATGAAAAAGGAGAAGTAACAACTGACACTGCAGAAATAAAAGAGATCATGAGAGATTACTACAAGCAACTCTATGCCAATAAAATGGACAATCTGGAAGAAATGGGCAAATTCTTAGAAATGCACAACCTGCCAAGACTGAATCAGGAAGAAATAGAAAATATGAACAGACCAATCACAGGCACTGAAATTGAAACCGTGATTAAAAATCTCCCAAGAAACAAAAGCCCAGGACCAGATGGCTTCACAGGCGAATTCTATCAAACATTTAGAGAAGAGCTAACACCTATCCTTCTCAAACTCTTCCAAAATATAGCAGAGGGAGGAACACTCCCAAATTCCTTCTACGAGGCCACCATCACCTTGATACTAAAACCAGACAAGGATGTCACAAAGAAAGAAAACTACATGCCAATATCACTGATGAACATAGATGCAAAAATCCTCAACAAAATACTAGCAAACAGAATCCAACAGCACATTAAAAGGATCATACACCATGGTCAAGTGGGGTTTATTCCAGGAATGCAAGGATTCTTCAATATACGCAAATCTATCAGTGTGATAAACCATAGTAACAAATTGAAGGAGAAAAACCATATGATCATCTCAATAGATACAGAGAAAGCTTTTGACAAAATTCAACACCCATTTATGATAAAAACCCTGCAGAAAGCAGGTATAGAGGGAACTTTCCTCAACATAATAAAGGCCATATATGACAAGCCCACAGCAAACATCATCCTCAATGGTGAAAAACTGAAAACATTTCCACTAAGATCAGGAACAAGACAAGGTTGCCCACTCTCACCACTCTTATTCAACATAGTTTTGGAAGTTTTAGCCACAGCAATCAGAGAAGAAAAGGAAATAAAAGGAATCCAAATCGGAAAAGAAGAAGTAAAGCTGTCACTGTTCGCAGATGACATGATCCTACACAGAGAGAATCCTAAAGATGCTACCAGAAAACTACTAGAGCTAATCAATGAATTTGGTAAGGTAGCAGGATACAAAATAAATGCACAGAAATCTCTGGCATTCCTATATACTAATGATGAAAAATCTGAAATTGAAATCAAGAAAACACTCCCATTTACCATTGCAACAAAAAAATAAAATAAAGTAAAATAAAATAAAAAAACAAACAAAAAAAATAAACAAGACCAAAAGACAACCCTCAGAATGGGAGAAAATATTTGCAAATGAAGCAACCGACAAAGGATTAATCTCCAAAATTTACAAGCAGCTCATGCAGCTCAATAACAAAAAACAAACAACCCAATCCAAAAATGGGCAGAAGACCTAAATAGACGTTTCTCCAAAGAAGATATACAGACTGCCAACAAACACATGAAAGAATGCTCAACATCATTAATCATTAGAGAAATGCAAATCAAAACTACATCTATCATCTCACACCAGTCAGAATGGCCATCATCAAAAAATCTAGAAACAATAAATGCTGGAGAGGGTGTGGAGAAAAGGGAACACTCTTGCACTGCTGGTGGGAATGTGAATTGGTTCAGCCACTATGGAGAACTGTATGGAGGTTCCTTAAAAAACTACAAATAGAACTACCATATGACCCAGCAATCCCACTACTGGGCATATACCCTGAGGAAACCAAAATTCAAAAAGAGTCAGGTACCAAAGTGTTCATTGCGGCTCTATTTACAATAGCCCGGAGATGGAAACAACCTAAGTGCCCATCATCGGATGAATGGATAAAGAAGATGTGGCACATATATACAATGGAATATTACTCAGCCATAAAAGGAAACGAAATTGAGCTATTTGTAATGAGGTGGATAGACCTAGAGTCTGTCATACAGAGTGAAGTAAGTCAGAAAGAAAAAGGCAAATACCGTATGCTAACACATATATATGGAATTTAAGGAAAAAAAATGTCATGAAGAACCTAGGGGTAAGACAGGAATAAAGACGCAGACCTACTGGAGAACGGACTTGAGGATATGGGGAGGGGGAAGGGTGAGCTGTGACAGGGCGAGAGAGAGTCGTGGACATATACACACTAACAAACTTAGTAAGGTAGATAGCTAGTGGGAAGCAGCCGCATGGCACAGGGATATTGGCTCGGTGCTTTGTGACAGCCTGGAGGGGTGGGATAGGGAGAGTGGGACGGAGGGAGACGCAAGAGGGAAGACATATGGGAACATATGTATATGTATAACTGATTCACTTTGTTATAAAGCAGAAACTAACACACCATTGTAAAGCAATTATACCCCAATAAAGATGTTAAAAAAAAAAAAAGAATGTCCTGCTTTGTGAAATCCTAAACACCTCTCCCTGAACGCATCCTACCTTACACAAGACACACACACATACGCACATGCATGCACACACACACACATGCATGCATGTGCACAAAAGCATGCATACACAGGCCACTATTCCCTTCTCCATATCACTTCATATCTTGTGCTTAATTGTTATTGTCTATATGATATTATATTGTAAGTATATGTCTACCTGTTTGTGTCCTCTATTAATAAAGACTACTCCAGTGCCTGCTCAATACTAGATACTGCATAGGTGATGTTCAAGTGGATTCATTCATTTATTCATTCATTTATTAATTTCATCTGTGGGAAAAGCATACAATGAATTCTACCCCTACTGAAGTCCTAACTACTCTACCTCATTCTCCTGTGGGAAGGTAAAGGTTATTTAATTGAGGGGAGATCCAAGGTAACATAAGAAGGGATTTCTGGCCTTTGATCCTATGTTGAAAGACAAAGGCTTCATTAATTTAATTTCAGAAAATGCACGTGCAATTACAACATTTTGGTGAACTGACCTCCCTTGCTATCCTTGCTGTCAGTTAGCTGCATGAGAAATGATCATTGAAAGGGGTGTCGGGGTGTTCCTGCCTTCCACCATGCAGTACCAATTCAGACTTAGAAAAAAGCAGGAAGTATGTCTCATGATTACCGAGGCCAGTGCTTCTCAAGCTTGAGCCAGCATCAGAATCACCTAGAGGACTTGTTAAAACACAAGTTGCTGGGCCCCACCCTACAATGTCTGATTCAGTAGGTTTTGGGTGGGTCCGAGGATTTGCATTTCTAACAGTTGCCAGGGGATGTTAGGGATACTGGTGCAGGGACCATACTTTGAGAACTACTGATCTGTGGTTCACTGATTGCTTCCCAATGCCAGAACTGTACTAGCAATACAACTGTGCAAGGTACTGGACTGCTGCTCTCAGGAAGATGGCAAAAAAAGACCGGCACTAAATTTGGGGATTCCAAAGACCAGCCTTGTGACAACTGGCAAATCACAGAACCTTAGAACACCTTAGCTTCTTCCACCAAAAAATGTCAATTATAAACCCATCACTGCCTACCCTCACTGGTTTGCTGTGTGAATACAATGGGGGGAAATGACCTACACATGTCTATATCCTAAAAAGTCCTAAAGAATGAGAAATTTGATCAGGAAAGAGAAAACAAACATGCGTGAATGGTACAAAAATTTTTTAGAGTGTGTGAGGCAGTGGCAGGTAGTTCAGAGGAAGAGTTCAGAGATGAACTTCTCCACATTAATCAAAGAAGTCTTAATACATGAACAGGTAGCAATAGAACTTTGATTAAGCTTTGAAGGGTTAGTTTGCTCCTTTTTATTGTTGAGTAGTATCCCACAGTATAAACGTACCATGGAATTTATTTGTTTAACCATTCACTCATTGAATGAGAAAGCATTTTTAAAAGACATGGTAGGTAAGAAAGTCCAAGTGGTGTTCAGAAAACACTGAACATTTTTTAACCTATCCTATTTTGTTCCAAAAATTATTTAAGATAGAGATGAAGAGTAGATCCATTTGGTTAGAGCAAAGGGTTCATCTAGAGCAGGGATGGGCAAACTTGCTCTGTAAAAGACCAGATACTAAATATTTTAGGTTTTGTGGGCCACACAGTCTCCATCACAACCACCACAGATAACATGTAAATGAACAGGCATGGCTCTGTTCCAATAAAACTTTATTTACAAAAACAGGATGAGGACTTAGTTTGCTGACCCCTGATTTAGAGGAATAATGGAAGATAAAGTTGAAAAAGCAGGCTGGGATTGTGGATAGACTTGAATGCCAAGTCAATGAATTTAGACTTTGGTAAACATTCACAAGTCCCCAGAGACTTTTTGAGCAGCTATTTAGTGAAGACAGTTATGTTTTAATCACAATTAAAGTGAAATGTTTCAAAGATTAATCCAGAAGTGATAGATAAAATGAATTCATTGTGCGGGCAACAGAAAATAAATAGAGGAAGGAAATAAGTTAAGTGACTGCTGTAACTGTTCAAGCTAAAAATAAAAAGGGCTTGAACTAGGCTGGTATAATTGGACATAAAAGGAAAGGATTGAAATAAAATAAATTTTAAATACAGAATTGATAGAATTTGGAAACTGACTAGATACCACAGCAAGAGAGATAGAGAAAGCAAAAAATAGCTGAGTTTTATTTTAATATTTATTTTTTTATTATTTATTTTATTTATTTATTTTGGCTGCACCGGATCTTTGTTTAGGCATGCAGGATCTTCGTTGTGGCATGCATGGGGGATCTAGTTCCCCGACAGGGATCGAACCCAGGCCCCCTGCGTTGGGAGCACGGAGTCTTACCCACTAGACCACTAGGGAAGTCCCCAAAAATAGCTTAGTTTTAAGCCCAGGCTCTAGAATGAAGCAGATCTGTGCTTGAATTGTTTGTTCTACCATTCGCCTGAGCGAGTTATAAAACCTCAGCTTCAGTTTCCTCATCTGTAAAGGGAGTAAGAACAGTATCTTCCTCAGAGTGCAGTTGGACAAACTGAGTGACGTAATGCACATAAAACCCTTAGGACAGTAACTGGTACTTAGCAACTGTTCATTAAACGGTAATGATCATGACACTGATTATGCCAAAAGATCCCTCTCTAGTCCCCACCCTGTTCAACAGTTTTGCAACCTAATTTTTTCACATTAAATATCAGGAGCATTGCATGATATCCCATTGTGTGAAGGGTTTAACTAACCCCTCATTGTTTAACTAAGCCCACATTATTGGACAACTTGTTTGTTTCTATTATTTTGCTATTTTTTAAATCATTTAGGATGTTTTCAACTTCAAGTAAAAGAAAAATCCAACTCAAAGTGTTTTGTTTTGTTTTGTGTTTTAAAGTAAAGGACCTTGTTGGTTATCTATTTTAAATAGGTCAGTGTGTACATGTCAATCCCAAACTCCCAATCTAACCAACCAACAAGGACCTACTGTAAAACAAATAAATAAATGAAGACATATATTAAAAATACAATCAATCAATAAACAAACAATTAATTAATTAATGAATTAAAATGAAAGGAAAATTTGGGGGAAAGTAATAAGGCTTGATTTCCCCAAATCACATCAGTTCTCTCCTGCTAACTCTCCCACCTCCCTGCCTGGCTGATATTAGCTTTGGAATACAACATTCAGCTTTTTTCATTGCAAAGACTTCAAATTATGGGACTGTATCACAGGCCATAGGCAGAAAGAACTTCACCTGGCAAAGCTGCATTTTCTTCCCTTTCTACCTTCAGATAGGCCTCCTTTCTTATAGAATCTTACTGAAGACAGATAGAATGAGGCCACCTGTGCCAATATCCTGAGTTGTTCTTACCATTCCCCCAGTACCATACCTCCAAAGGCATACAGGCAAGATCCTAAGGTGAGAGGTTAAGAAAAAGTTTCATGGTGATATAACAAGAGTCACCAACTTCTCAACCTTAAATAGTTGGGTCATCACAACCCAGTATACTTCCTCCACTATTTAGTCACTGCCACATTTTAGGTCAATTACTTACAATAGTCTACTCCTGGTACCAAATTATGGATCAGGAAGGGTTGCAAATAAAAACAACAACAAAAAGACAAACAAACAAAAAAACCCTCCACTCAAAATGGCTTAAATGTGCATTATTTCACATAGCAAGAATAACTGAGGTAGGGCAGCTCCTGCATTGGTTAATTTGACCTTCGTATACAGGCTCATTCTCTATATTTCTCATCTTATGACTTGCCTATTTATGTCTTGTGCCCATTTGAACTGTGTTTTTTGTCTTTTTATTTTGATTTTTAAAGCCCTTTATATATTAAGAATTTCAGCTATTTTTTCTATCATTTATGTTAAAAGTATTTTCCCAGTTGGACAGCTCCTTTTCAATATTGTGATGTTTTTTATAAACAAAATTGGTTCTTTTGTTAATATATTAAAATACTTAACAATTTTTTCTTTGGAGTTTTATATTTAGTTTATTTGCTTAGAAAGCCCTTTCCTACCTAAGATTGAATAAATCTATCCTCTCATGTTTTCTTCTAAGGTATTTACAGATTAATAATGTGTATAGACACATTTAAATTAATTCCTGAAATTTATTTTGGTGTAAGTGGGAGATTTTTTTTTCTTAATGATAGCTAGTTATCCCAAAATGGTTTTTAGAGCACATCTTCTCTCTCCTCTGGATTTGCATGCCACCTGTAGTATATGCTAAGTTACTGTGTAAAATTGATTTGGCATCGTCAGTTCTCTTCCATTTCATTTATATGTCAGCTTATTCATGGGCCACTGTCACACAGTTTTAGTTATTGTAGCATGATAGTTTGTTTTACTATCAGGCATGGAATTTTCCTACACATTTCTCTTCTTTTTTCAGAAGACTCTTGAATGATCTGACTTTTTTTCTCTCAGATGATCCCGGCATTTGTTTTTGTCAAGATGCCCCCAAACTTCTATTAGAAGTTGGATTGAGAGAGTCATGGACATGTACACACTAACAAACGTAGTAAGGTAGATAGCTAGTGGGAAGCAGCCGCATGGCACAGGGATATTGGCTCGGTGCTTTGTGACAGCCTGGAGGGGTGGGATAGGGAGGGTGGGAGGGAGGGAGACGCAAGAGGGAAGACATATGGGAACATATGTATATGTATAACTGATTCACTTTGTTATAAAGCAGAAACTAACACACCATTGTAAAGCAATTATACCCCAATAAAGATGTTTAAAAAAAAAGAAGTTGGATTGAAATGAAAATAAATGTTGACATTAATTATAGAGAGAACTGGAATTTTCATAATATTGAGCCTTCCCACCCTGAAATGTATTTGTCATTCCATTTATCAAGTTTTCTTTAAGGATTCTCTGGGAAGTTTTAGTTTTCTTCATATGGGATCACATATATTCCTTAATTTCTAGGACTTGGGGGAGAGAAAGTCTCATAGTGTTGTTATTATCTTACGGTTGCTATTATGAATTATATATTTTCTTTTACCTCACTCATAATTGTTATTTTCTAGTTGGGTATATTTTGTATGGCCATCTTAACTGAACACATTTATTAGGACCCTTAATTTTTATTGAAACTCTTAATTTTTCAGTTAATTGTTGTTGGTTCTGCAGATAGGCAATTTTATCCTCTGCAACTAGTATTTCCAATATTATACCTGTTTTTTTCTCATTTTATTATGTTGACCAAAACTAAATTTCCAGGAAAATGTAATATGTTAATGACAACAACCAACTTGATCTTGCTGTTGACTTTGATGGAAATGTTTCAAATATTAGGATGAACCATATGAAACTGCCCTTCTTCCAGGCCAAAAAAAGGTCACGTGTCAGCAATTTCATATCTTCCAAATCTATTATTTGGCCATGAGGTAAAATATTAGAATTTGATTTTAAACAAAAATCCATTACTTCCTTGGCAGTCCAGTGGTTAAGACTCCATGCTTCCACTACAGGGGGTGCGGGTTCGATCCCTGGTTGGGGAAGTAAGATCCCACATGCTGTGCGGCATAGCCAAAATGTAAAAAAATAAGTAAATAAAAATAAATAGAAATTCATTACTAATTAAACAAATATTTTTTGAGTGCCTACAGTGTGACAGACATAGAGTTAGGCTGCGGATATATAACTCTAATCAAGACAAACACAGTCTCTGCCCTCTTGGGGTTAACATTACTATGGCAAAAAGCAGATAACAGTTCAGCTAACCAAAAAAAAAAAAAATTTAACAAACGAATTAAAATAGTGAAAACAGCTCAGAGCAATTACTATGTATAGAAACTGGAGCAAGGGCACAATTCAGACAGGGCAGTCAGAATCTGTCCTTTTAAGGCAGGACACTGAAGCTGAGAGCTGACGGCTGAGACAGAACCAGCCATGTGACCAGATCTGAGTATGTACTTGGTCGGGCAAAGACAAGAGAGGAGCAGGCTCTAAAATGAAACATGGGTCTTCCCTGGTGGTGCAGTGTTTAAGAATCCACCTGCCAATGCAGGGGACACAGCTTCGAGCCCTGGTCTGGGAAGATCCCACATGCCCTGGAGCAACTAAGCCCATGCTGAGCCTGCACTCTAGAGCCCGCGATCCACAACTACTGAGCCCCTGCACCACAACTGCTGAAGCCGGTGCACCTACAGCCCATGCTCCACAACAAGAGAAGCCACCACAGCGAGAAGCCTGTGTATCACAACAAAAAGTAGCTCCCGCTCGCAGCAACTAGAGAAAGCCTGCACGCAGAAACGAATACCCAACACACCAAATATAAAATAAATAAATAAATTTAAAAAATGAAATGTGGCTGATGAGTTCTGCAATCTATCAGGAGCCAGTGTGGCCAGAATGCCACTAAGTGGGTCCCCAAGCTTCAGCTAAGCCTGAGCTGATGGCTGTGTGAAGGAAGAGAGAAGTTTTGAATTGGGATGCAGATTTAAATTAAGATTTGGACTGGGCTTTTAAGACTTGAAAATGAGACCATCTCTTATGGCTTAAAGTGACCAGCAAGCAATGGGATCTGTCCCAAGTCACTGGACAGGGTGCGAGAATGAGCACTGATGGGGCACCTTTGAAGCACCGGTGGGAGAAAAATAAACCATTTCCTGATTGTACCAAACTGTATTCAGTCGTCCTATAAACCAGTTTCACAGGCTGGAGAGGCAAGCTGAGGACAGACCAAGGGAGGTTTTATTTGGATAAATGTTGAACTTCATTTTGGAAACCAAAAGGAAGCAGTAAGGCTTTTTGTGCAAAGATATGATTCTGCAAAGGTTTGATCCTGCAAAGTCAGAGAATGGGGTCACTGGACCCTAAAACAAAAAGGAGGACAGGGATTTGCCTCCCTGTGGCTCTTACTTGTGGCTCAGTCTGCATCATTTGTGCATTCTTCTTTAAAAGCCAGTAGAAAGTGCCAATGAAACAAGATAAATTTTCACAGCTACCCCCAGGCCAGAACGTGACTCGAGAATTGTCCCACTGGTCCACGGTCGTACTTCAGAAAAGACAAACAGGGCTTCCCTGGTGGCGCAGTGGTTGAGAGTCCGCCTGCCGATGCAGGGGACACGGGTTCGTGCCCCAATCCGGGAAGATCCCACATGCTGCGGAGCGGCTGGGCCCGTGAGCCATGGCCGCTGAGCCTGCGCATCCGGAGCCTGTGCTCCGGAATGGCAGAGGCCACAACAGTGAGAGGCCCGCGTACCGCAAAAAAAAAAAAAAAAAAAAGAAAGAAAAGGAAAGACAAACAAGTTGTGTCTGATGCTGGCTAAAAGACTGGAAGCAGAGAAAAGCCAGAACTGGGTTCCAGCCAAACCTATAAAGACTAGGCAAGATTCTGGAGGGGAAAGGCCCGGATGACAGTGGGCATTCCAGCAGGTAGTCAAGGCATAAACAAAGCATAGTGTCCAAAAGACTGAGGCTCAGTAGATAGTAGGAGTCCCAGGCAAACATACATACGGTATGCTAGTAGGGGGCAGAGTGTCACAAGGGGCAGGGGACACTTGAAAGACCAGGCTGGAGCAGTTGATACTGTATGAGAGAAGTGGTGGCGAGAGGGCATCAGGTCCCTATCCCCACGAGGCAACTGGGTCCCAGGCTGGACCAAGGCTCCAGATCTTGCAAAAGGCCTATAGGCCCAGACATTTGATTGGAACAGGAGTGTAAGACACAAAAAGAGATCTCCAAGGGGCTGGGGCTGTTTACTCAAGTCCAAAGGGATCTAAGGCCTGAGCAGAGGTCAGTTGGAAGATGGAAAGTCAGTGACTCTGGCCTGGGAGAAGGTAGCAAAGCAGAGGTACAACAGGGACAGGATCTATTTGGCCTCAGAGGACTTTCTTAGTCTGTTGACAGCAGCCATCCAACCTCACCCCTTTCCCCCTCCATGAGAAGGCTCTCCTCTCCCTCACTGCCTTTCCCTGATTATGTGTGGGCATGTTACAACTCTGACTTGAGCTACTGGACATGTAACTTGCTACTTGCATGTAACGATGTAACAGAAGAACCAGGAAATACTGTGAGCATCACACGAGACACTCAGGACCAATGGGCCACTTGTTGCCATAGTAACCACAATCAAAACAACGATTCCAGCTTTCCTAAAGCCGGTGTTTAATGACGATTGTATTACACAGAGAGTAACAGTCCCACAGTGCATCATAAACAGAGTTGCTAGTATCCGACATAATCAATGAGGGAGAAAAATAACCTGTAACTGGACAAAGTACATTTCTCAGGGTGTGTGTGCAGTTCTCACTGAAAATGCAAGGAGGGAATCCCTCTCTGCTCAGCTTGAAGTCATTGCTTTATCCCGGCCTCCTTTTCTTCCCTCTCCACCCCAGTTTTTAGGGAGGGACACCTTCATGAATTCTAAAGAAACATGATAAATTTGCTTTTAAACCCAGATATGCATAACCCTAGCCCTACGGGTAAATCGGACAGAAATATAATGATTGCTATGAAACATTCACATTTGGAGTGGATCTAGTAACTTTCCTTCATGTGTTCAGGGCAAAATACAATCCAGGCTTCTCTCTTTGAAGCAGATTGTTCCCTTCTAAATGCCCGATGAAAATGTGAAACACAACCTTCCCTCTCCTTTCCTAAAGTCCCTTCTCCCCTGGGTGGGGAGTAGAACCTGAGCTCTAGGCCACTGCCGCCACCCACTGGTTGGGTAGCCAGGGAAGCCAAAGCTTCCCTGGTTTTGGGTTTCTTAGTATTTCTAAGGTCACCTGGCAAAATCATAGTCACCCTGGGATGGACTAAACTGTCACCAATCTCTCTTCTCTGTTTCAAAGCCTGTTCCCCTTTCCTTCTCCATCCAGTTCTCAGAACAAGAGCAGTCTGAACAAGAGAGAAATAAGCAAACAGGAAAGCAGACTTCAGTTTTCTTTTCTACTCTGACTCAACATTTGGGCCAAGGGCCCAAGACCAACTTACTGCAATTCCCACATCTCATTTCAAACTTGCAGGGAGAGACTGATAAGTTGCTGATCAGTCAATTAATTGACCACCCCATGGTCGGGTAGCTACCTCTCAACCAATAAGCTCTGGGTGGGGGTGGGGGTTACCTTGTCCAGTTGTCCAGTTGTCCAGTTGTCTGTCCCCAGTGGCCATTCCCAAAGAGTGGGGGTACAGTAAGGTTCTCAAGAAACCACATTCTTCCTTGGACTCCGACAGAGTTCAGCTTTCAGCTGTCGTTTCTTTCACTCTGTGTGCTATTTTCTTGACTTTAACATTGAAATAGTGTCATACACAGAGTCGTAATTAAGTGCCTCTCTTTCATGGCTTCGCCACTTTCTGGCTGTGTGACCATGGGCAATTACCTAGACTGTCTGAGCTTCTGTTTTTTTCACCTATAAAATGAACCTGCTTCATAGGATTTTCATAAGGATTTTTAAAATGATCATCTATGTAAACTACTTAGCACGAGGCCTAGTACATAGTCAATGCAAAATTAATATTAGCTGTTATTATCACCATCATCAACATCACCAGCAGCAGCAGCAGCAGCATTTATTCAGGAAGGTCATTTTAAGAGCTTCAAGTTGAGCACCAAATTTATTCCCAGATAAGCTCAGCCTCCCCTGTCCTGTTTATCACACCAAATATAATCAGCTGGTCAAGAACTGAAACACTTGTTTTACTCCCCAGGATCTGAGTCCTCCCATCCAGCACAGCAACCGGAACAAAGTCAGTTCTGAGCAAATTCTACCAGAAACTGGATAGGCCAGAGATGCCAAAGGACATCGTGTGAGATGGGGGAAAAGAGGCAGCTTCTCCAACTTTATGATTCCTAGATGCTGGAGTAGGGTTCCTCAGAATGATGTGAAAGCTAAATAAACCAGCAGAGATGGAATTCTAAAGGTAAATCTGATCCTGTGTCAAGAAGTCTATTTGGGAGGAAAATATTCCCTAAGAGTAGGAGGATATTTCAAGGAGCTAATCAATAAACCCTCAAAAAAGAAGAGACTCCCTATTGGGATTTTGTGGGTTTTGATGACATTGTGAAGCAGTCTGGCTATTGGGCTGCCCACATCCTCAAGACCTTAAAGACCAAGTGATTGAGAAAGAGATACCTGGCCAAGGTTACTTGGCACCTTCCTTTAGTTGCTCCTTATGGAAAGAACTTTGCCTGGAGATGCAATTGAATAACACTTCAAAGGAGTTTACAATCTAAATCAGAGCAGGAACATTGGGGGTGGAATGGGAAGACATGCAGGCAAGGTCACTACCCTGGATCTCAGAGAACTAACTATGCAATATACCAGCTCAAAGACCCTGGGCAAGCAACCCAACCTCTCTGAAATAGGAGAGAACTGGATAAAATCAATGATTATCAAGCATCTCCACCAAGCCCTGCAGTCGCTCTATAAATTCAGAGGCCACTGCAGGTTTTGGAAGAAAGAGATTAAAAGGAGTCCAAGCAAGAGTGAGCCTCTGGGTCCCATCACTACCACCATACTCCTTCACCTAAGCAGATTCTGCCCTTTCGATGTTTCAGATAAGATTTTATCAAGAAAAATCCTTCATTTCTTAAAGCAAGAAAAAGAACTAGGTGATCTCCAAATTTATTTCAGCTCTGACAGTCCATGACTCCATATGGAGGGAATGGAATTACTTCAAGAGGCTAAAAGGGAGGGTTAACACGAGATCATGAAAGGCCTTGCATGCCATGCTAGGGCACTTGTGCTTTACCCAGTAGGGAGCCATGAAAGGGGAACAATATGACCAGGTCACTGTGCTAGCAAAGCACCCTGAAGGACTGGATAAGTGGAGGATGCAGTGGGAGTTGGGGGTAGAGCCCAGAGACCATTTTATTCCAACAATCCAGACAGGAAGTAGTTTATCAGTGTTTTATCAGAGAGATGAAAGACAAGATAAAAATAGATGGGGGAGGGAACAGCATCCTTCATTAGCCAGCAACCTCCATTCTGTTTTGGGGATTTTTGTTTGCTTGCCTTACTTTTGTTTTTGTTTTTTGTTTTTTTTGTCTTCTAATTCCATTCCCATCCTTAAAAAGCAGAATATAATTGACTCTTTCCACTTGGAGCCAATGTATTTGACTGGTCCCCTTACACCAGATGAACACAATGACACCATGGCAAAGGACATGACATCTATAGCTAATTAATAAAGGCCAGATAACGTCAATGGTTGGCCACCTGTCCTAGCTGGATCCCCACTCCCCCATGACCCAGATGCTCTCAAGCTCCCAGTCACGCAGCTGCACCTCCCTAATTGGCTTTGAAGAGGGATTTTCAGAATGTCTCCATCCTAGCAGCTTCCTGGCCCACCATACCTGTTCCCACCACCAGCTCGGCCAGGGCAGGAATTCCCACAGATGTCCTGGTGGACTTGTTAAAGATGGAAAAGCCACATCCAGGCCTCTGATTTATGATGTGGCATGAACTCAACACTTTTCTCATGTTCTTGTGCCCAACAAAAATGACCAAAAGCAGATACTCAAAGCTGATGCTAAGAGAATACGTTGTGCCTTTAAAAACACCTACATATGACACTCCTCAGCTGTCTGGCAACCTGGCATGCAGGGCTCACTGAGAAGCAGGGCACTGTTTCCTTGACTGTGGCTCTAGACCTGATTCTGGAAAGAGTTGCCAGCCCATGCCCTGGCATTGGGCTTCTTCCAACACTCCCTTCAGGTTGCCTAGCCCTTGCTGGGGTGTGTGCACATGCTATTCCTGTGCCAGAAACACCCTTCCCACAGACTCTTTTCACTTGTTCATACATTCAAATCATTTTTGAGTTAACTCAACAGAGGAATGAGTGGATGACAACTGCTTCTTGCAATCCAGCTTCTTGAAATCAACTTTGTTTCATATAATAGCAAAAAAAAAAAAACAACAATTGGAACCAGAGAACTGACATGCAGAATTTTCAATAATCATCAAGTCTAACCCATGCATTTTGAATTTGAAGAAACAGACCCAGAGAGGGGAAATGCCTTCCCCAAGCCACCAATAATAACCAATGCTAACAGTTATTGATGCTGGGGTCCAGGGACTGTGCTAAGTGCTGCACACACATTATCACAGTTAGTCCCTATAACAACCCTATAAGGTAGATGCTATTACTAGCCTCATCCTACAGATGAGAAAATTGAAAGGGGAAATGACTAGTCCAAGTTATATAGGATTGATAGTGTCATATAAAATTCTAGACAGGTGACACCTGGGGGATGGGCAGAGAGAACAAGAGAAAAGGTGTAGTGGAGGGTTCTCTTTATGAATAGGCCAGTCACTCCACCTCTCTGAGCCTCAGTTGCTGCATCTGTGAATTGCGGATACTTATACTTAGCTGCAAAGCACTATACAAATGAAAGAGAAAATAGTGTTTTGTCGAAATGAAAATAAGACTTATTATTATTGTATGTTTAAAAGAATAATACATGTTTATGTTTTTAAAAAAAGACTGTAATACTATAGAAAAACATGAGGAAAGTAAACATTATCCAAATTTCCACTATCCAGAGATGATTAACATCTAAATGCTAATTAATACTACAAGAAAACTGTGATTATATGTGTGGGCATACAATTATTAATAAACGGGATCATACTATTCATGCTGTTTCGTGATCTATTTTTTTCACTCAAGTTCTACAAGGTGAAAAATCAAAAACACTATATTTTCAGAAGGACATTCTTCTGAGCTTAGATCAGTCCTGTGAGAACTAGAAAAAATAATCCTAAAATTTATATGTAACCATGAAAGATCCAGAATTGCAAAAGTTGGAGGCATAACCCTCCCAGACTTCAGATAATAATACAAAGCTACAGTAATCAAAATAGCATGGTACTGGCACAAAAACAGACACATAGATCAATGGAACAGAATAGAAAGCCCAGAAATAAAGCCACACACCTACAGTCAATTAATCTTCGACAAAGTAGGCAAGAATATACAATGAAGAAAAGACAGTCTCTTCAGCAAGCAGTGTTTGGAAAGCTGGACAGCCACATGTAAATCAAAGAAGTTAGAACACTCCCTCATACTATGCACAAAAATAAACGCAAAATGGATTAAAGACCTAAATATAAGACATGACACCATAAAACTCTGAGAAGAGAACATAGGCAAAACATTCTCTGACATAAATCGTGGCAATATTTTCTTAGAGCAGTCTCCCATAGCAAAAGAAATAAAAGCAAAAGTAAACAAATGGGACCTAATCAAACACAGCAACAAAACAAAAAGACAACCTATGGAATGGGAAAAAATATTTGCAAACGATGCAACCAACAAGGGATTACTTTCCAAAATATACAGACAGCTCATACAGCTCGATATCAAAACAAACAAACAAAACGCAAACAACCCCATCAAAAAATGGGAAGAACACGTAAACAGACATTTCTCCAAAGAAGACATATAGATGACCAACAGGCACATGAAAAGATACCCAACATCACTAATGATTAAAGAAATGCAAATCGAAACTACAGTGAGGTATCACCTCACACCAGGCAGAATGGCCATTATATCAAAAAATCTACAAATAATAAATGCTGGAGAGGGTGTGGAGAAAAGGGAACCCTCCTACACTGTTGGTGGGAATATAAATTGGTGTAGCCATTATGGAAAACACTCTGGAGGTTCCATAAAAAACTAAAAATAGAGTTGCCATATGATCCAGCAATCCCACTCCTGGGCATATATCTGGAAAAGATGAAAACTCTAATTCGAAAAGATGCATGCACCCCAATGTTCATAGCAACACTATTTACAATAGCCAAGACGTGGAAGCAACCATTTATATGTTGATGTCCATCAACATATGAATGGATAAGGAAGATGTGGGTGTGTGTGTGTGTGTGTGTGTGTGTGTGTGTGTGTGTGTGTGTGTGTGTATATATATATATAAAATGGGATATTACCCAGCCATAAAAAAGAATGAAATAGTGCCATTTGTAGCAATATGGATGGACCTAGAGATTATCATACTAAGTGAAATAAGTCAGACAGAGGAATACAAATATCATATGATATCACTTATGTGTGGAATCTAAAAAAAATAATACAAATGAACCTATTTACAAAACAGAAACAGACCCACAGACTTAGAAAACAAACTTATGGTTACCAAATGGGAAGGGAGGGAGGGACAAATTAGGTGTTTGGGATTAACGGATATACACTACTATATACAAAATAGATAAGCCACAAGGATTTACTGTATAGCACAGGATTATTCAATATCTTGTAATAATCTATAATGAAAAAGAATCTGAAAAAGAATATATATGTATAGATATAGATAGATCTGAATCACTTTGCTGTACACCTGAAATTAATACAATATTGTAAATCAACTATACTTCAATTAAAAAAAAAAATAAGATCTGGGCTTCCCTGGTGGCGCAGTGGTTGAGAGTCCACCTGCCGATGCAGGGGATACGGGTTCGTGCCCTGGTCTGGGAAGATCCCACATGCCGCGGAGCGGCTGGGCCCGTGAGCCATGGCCGCTGGGCCTGCACGTCCGGAGCCTGTGCTCCGCAACGGGAGAGGCCACAACAGTGAGAGGCCCGCATAGTGCAAAAAAAATAAAAATAAGATCAGCACTTTGAGAAGAACCAAGTCATTTATTTATCATCTTCTTTATGGCTGATCCTTGGAGGTAGCATGACCACCCACAGTGGTGCAGCCTGTGTCTTGCACAGAGGCCAGGAAAACACATGGGAGCTGAAAGCCAGCCTGCCCCAGTCTCCAGGCCTAGCCCCCTGGCAGGGCTACAACATCCAAGGAAGGGGCCCTTGTGTGATTTGTATGAAGGCAGTCTGTACACTGGCCTCTGAGCAGGGCTGACGCTAGCCGTGGAGACCCTGGAGCCAGAGAGCCTGCTTCTAAGCAACACTGGAACCAGCAAAAGCGTGCAGAGTTGGCACTATCCATCTGCCACATCTGTACCAGATCTATGCCCCGTGCCCCAGAGCACAGGGTCAAACCACGGCATGCACAGAGCAGGTTCTGAGAATGTGTGCTAAGACAGTTCTGCTCTGTGCATGGAATGCTTGTGGTGGTTTCATTCTTTTCCTCTAAGCAAATTTTAGGAAAATATCCAAGTGATAGGAAACTGAGCAAACCTTTGGCCCAAACACTGCTCATGTGCTGCCTGGGAGAACCAGAAGTTCAAAGTCCAATTTCCTGTTAGGCTGTCTCTGGGGGCCTCTATATGTACTCAAAGTTCACTGAATACATCTAAAACAGTTGCAGGGTGAATTCGTTTTCTATTGCTGCATAACAAATGACCCCAAAATTTAGCAGCTGAAAATGACAAGCATTTCTTATCCCAAAGTTTCTGCACATCAGGAATCTTGAGTGCAGGTTAGCAGTCCTTCTAGTTTAAGGTCGCTCAGGTTGCTGTTAAGCTGTCGGCCAGGGCTGCAGTTGTCTCAAGGTGCAACTAGGGCTGGAGAATCTGCTTCCAACCTCACCCATGTGGCTGTTGGCAAGCTTCAGCTCCTTTCCACCTGGGCCTCCTCATTGGGCTGCTTCATAACATCGCAGCTCACTTCCCCCAGCACCAGCGAAGCCCAGAGTGAAGAGAAGAAGAGAGAGAGAGAGAGAAGGAAAGTAGAAAGGGGAGGAGCATGGAAGGGAGAGGAAAGGAGAGGAGGGAGAGGAGAGAGGCTACCGTCTTTTTGTAACCTAATCTCAGGAATGACATCACATCACTTTTGCTGTACTCTTTTCAACAGAAGTGAGTCACTAGGTCCAGCCCACACACAAGGGGATGAAATTACAGAAATGTACCAACCTTCATCCTCTGGCCTGGAACATAAATGTAGTAGCTAGAATCCTGCCAGATATTTTGGGCAGTGAGGATGAGGGCCACACTCTAGGGACAGTGGATCAGAAAACAGGAAGGAGAAGACTGAGTCTCTGGTGATTGCATCGCATCATCATTGCCTCTTACTCAAAAGAATAAAACCTTCAGCACTAAAGCCGGCTACTCTTGAGTTTCTTTCGTTTGCAGATGAGTCTAATCTTAGCTGATATAGGTTGTTAGCACTAACCTCAATTAAGGGTTTAGATTCAACCAGCATTTATTTCTTTTACAGATGGGACATCTAAACTCAGAGAGGTAAAGTAATCCACCCAACATCACTGAGTTAGAGACCGTCAGGAATGAGACCCAAACTCCTTATCTTCACATTTACCCAAGCTGGTTCCGAGTGTCCCTGAAATTTGTTGAACACTCAAGGCTCTGTTTGTGATGTTCCTGCCAGCTGGAAAAGTTCTGACCCCCTCAGGCTATATATTTGTACCAGAACATCCCCTGCTCTGTTTCTCTGCATACCGAGTAAGAAAGTGAAATAGAAGAGGAAAAATATTTTGGATGAATTGATGATTTTCAGTTCAAAAACTTTTGTCCTATGCACACTCAGGCCAGTAGCCATGGAGACCCTCACTTCATTTCCTCAGTCTGTCTCTTTGTACACAATTCCCTCTTTTGGAGCCCAAAAGTTAGCAGCAGCTATAGATTAAGTATGTTCTGTAGAGCAGCGAGGTAGCACAATTTTTCAAAGAACTTTAGTACACACATCCATAACCTGGAAATGATCATGTTTTCATTACAGAGTTGTCTCAGATGGTTTGTCTCTTTAGGAAGAGCCTTCCACCCAACTTGCCAGAAGAACTGTCAGCAGAGCCATTCAAGACAGAATCATAGTTGTAATATTAAACATTTTTATGTTGCAGAAGACACACTTGGTGTCCTTGCCCAGCCACAACCCTTGCTCTAGGAATGGCTATGCTTAGCACCTATTAAAGGGCTGGGCCTAAACCACCATATTTGAACTATGTGCACCTATTTCCACAGTCTGAGATCGGTGGACCTTGGCTTGTCATTTAACCCAGGGGAAATCAATGTATCAATTAAGAATCTTTCTCTTGAAAGTATGAAGTAAGAGATGCAGAAACTGTTATTAATTGATGGTGGGCAATTAAACTAAAATGTCATGTAGCATTAGAGCTGGGGCTACCCTTTTTGGACTTGTACATAATAAGAAAAAGAAAAAAAAACAGTCTGCAAAGTAAAGGAAGATTGGCTTAGATAAACAGAGAAAAATAAATGAAAAGAACTCGTGTGGTCCCAGAGAGGGAGGAAGAAAGCAGCCACTTCATTTTCTAATGGCTTCCCAGTTCTCAGCTCCAATTACCACAGATGAGGCTATGCTCCATTCCTGTGTCATTCCTAGGGGTCCCTCCTGCGTCTAGAGTCTGAATAGCTTTCTGCTCCTTGCCAGAATGATGCACCTTCACCTTATAAATCTTTTCCACTTACATTATCTTGTTTATTTTTTCCCAAATCCTGGAAGACCAGATCAGGAATGATAACCTAAACTCACTCTTTTACAGATAGGGAAACTGAGTCTCTGGGAGAGATGGGAGGGAATTTTTCCAAGAGTATTCAGCTAGCTAGCTATAAGGGGCAGAACCTGAACTCAAGTCTTCTGACTCAAGGCCTGTTGTTTTACCCACCATGTCATGTGATCAAGAAAAACAGAACTTCAGAGTGAATTTGACTGAAACTCCACTCAGGTTTCAGCAAGCAATAGATAGATGTGGATCCTTGATGGTGAGAGAAACAAACCAAATCATGAAACCTATTTTAATTATTTTATTTTATTAATTGGTTTCTCCCCCTTTGGACCATGGACTGGAAACTCAGATGCTTACAGGGGCCAGGCAGGTAAAGTAAAAAAGGGAAACAAGCCAGTGTGGGACAGTTGGAAAAGGGGGAGACTGGGGCAAACTGGAGTGCTCAGGACCAATTTGAAAAGGTCAATCGCCATTCACCTCCAGTCATATGAGAATGCAGACCCTATATTACCAGATCTTCTCAAGTTTTTATGAAAGCTAGAAATCTGACTTTTACGTGAAATTTCCTAATTATTAACACACATGTCAGCCAAACAAATTTCACCTTCTGGCGGATACTGCTCTGCACCTCCAATTTGCCACCTCTGCTCTGGATTGCAAGCACTGAGGACAAGACTACGTATTATTATTCAGAGAAGCACAGAGAAGGCACTCAGGTGATTTGATTTATTAAATGGATTGGATGAAAATCGTGTCATTCTGGTCTGTTTTCAAATGATGCCTCCTCAGAGAGGTCTTTTCTCACCACCTATGTCTATCCACCAATATCCATTCTTCTATTTTTTTTCTATGAAAAAAACTCCAGTAGCATGTAGCTACTGGGAATACAGAAAACATTTCCTCAGCCTCTCTTGTGGCTACGTGGCTATGTGACTAAGATCTGGCCAAGAAAATGAAAACACAGGTTATATGCACAACTTCCAGGAAATATCTTATGAGAGAGCCATCCCCTTCTCCTTTTCTTTCTTCCTCCCTGCTAGAATGCAGACATGAATGGCTGGAGCTGAAGCAGCCATGAAGTGCCAGGATGTGCAAGCCACATATCGAAATGGTGGAACAAGAGGATAAAAGGTGCTAGGTGTCTGATGATTTGGGAGCTGGCTCGGCAGCAATGGATTGTGTGATCTTGTATGAGAAAAACATACACACTTCTACCTTGTTGGATCTACTGTTTTGCAAATTTTCTAAAATAACAAATCCTTGTTTTCTATTCTCTCATCCTGATTTATTTGTATTTAGCACTTACCATACCTTAAAAATAGCATATATTTATTTGTTTTACCTATTTTTGTTCCCTACCACATTATAAGCTCCATGAGAGCAGAACTTTGATTTACTTGCAGTCATTTCCTCAGTGTTTAGCAAGAGTGTTTGGCATATGGTAAGTGATCAAAAACTAATCGTTGAATGTATAAATGAAGTAGATTAGACTGGGTTAAAAGTAAAACTGAATTAAATGATGACCTCAACCCAGTTTCATACCAGCCACCATCAGCTAAATTTGTTCAATTATTTTTCTTTTTTATTGAAGTATAGTTGATTTGCAATGTTGTGTTAATTTCTGCTGTATAGCAGTGACTCAGTTATACACATATATCCATTCTTTTTTATATTCTTTTCCATGATGGTTTATCCCAGGATACTGAATATAGTTCCCTGTGTTATACAGTAGGACCTTGTTGTTTATCCATTCTGTTTGTAATAGTTTGCATCTACCAACCCCAAACTCCCAGTCCATCCCTCTCCCACCACCCCACCCTTGGCAACCACGAATCTGTTCTCTATGTGTGTGTCGTAGATAGATTCATTTGTGCCATATTTTAGATTTCACATATAAGTGATATCATATGATATCTGTCTTTCTCTTTCTGGCTTACTGCATTTAGTATGATAATCTCTAGTTGCATCCATGTTGCTGCAAATGACATTACTTCATTCCTTTTTTATGGCTAAATTTGCTCAATTCTTTCAACAAATTACCCCAAAATTGCAAAAGACGGTGTGTGTGGGGGTGAAATCAGTGATCCAAAGGACTTGTCTCAAATTTACAAAGATTATAGAAGAGTAAGACACATTTCCACTTCCAAAGGCAGCACTTTCACAACAGCTACCCCATTCTTACTCAGTGGTAGCCAGATCCCAGGTCCAGGCATGGCACCAGCACAGCTGCAGCATGAGAAAGAACATGCATTCAGTCCAGAGCTGTTGGAGGAAGCTACTCGGTATTGAGTTCAAGGATGGCCTCCTAGATTCTAAACAATTTTTAATTGTTCAAGCCACAGTTTGAAAGCAAAGTGCTACCTCCCTCATAGGAAGATAAGCTTCTGCTCATAAAGTGAAGTCACCAAGCAAGACCCGGCTCAGCCAAGTGAAAGCAAAGAACACTTGACTTAGACCACCGCAGAAGGTGGCAAGGCCCAAGGCATTGCACTGCTCCTTCTCAAAGCAGTAGCAATGGTTTTCCTAATTAACAGAGCAAGTCTCCAGGGAGCTGGGGAACCCCAGAATAGGTAGGAAGCCCAGTTAAAAAGACTCTGAACTCAAAACACTGGCTCTAAGGCCCAGGCCTGGAGCTGAGGGCCAGGGCCTCGACCCTTCCTAAAAGAACATTTGGGGTGGAGTGGGGGGAAGGAGGGGTAGGGGAGGGAGAAAGACTGTGTGTGCTATATACTCCAAATAAACACCTGGCAGAACACCTCCACACCTGGAGCACATCACAAGACTCAATTACATTCGGCCAGATCAAGTGCCCCACAGGTGTTATACAGTAAGGCGGATAATTAAAAACAGCTGGTTAGGGTTTCCCTGGTGGCGCAGTGGTTGAGAGTCTGCCTGCCAGTGCAGGGGACGCGGGTTCGAGCCCTGGTCTGGGAGGATCCCACGTGCCTTGGAGCAACTAGGCCCGTGCGCCACAACTGCTGAGCCTGCGCATCTGGAGCCTGTGCTCCGCAACAAGAGAGCCCGCGATGGTGAGAGGCCCGCACACCGCGATGAAGAGTGGCCCCCGCTTGCCACAGCTGGGGAAGGCCCTCGCATGGAGGCGAAGACCCAGCACAGCCAAAAATAAATCAATTAATTAATTTTAAAAAATATATACCATCTGTCAAATTAAAAAAACAAAACAAAACAGCAGGTTGCCATGGCACAAAATTGTTCGCTGCTGAACAATTTGTGTGTTTGTCTTTGGAGTGTCTTTGTACTAGAAGCGAGTTATGTCTCTGGGGGACAGAAAGGTGATTTCTCGAGACACACAAATGAGAGGAAATAAAGGATAAAAGGAACTAACTTATTAAGCACCTTCTCTGTGCCAGGTGCCACACATGCATTTTTTTTCTTTTAATCCCACCACAATCATATAAATAGAAATTATTATCCCTCTTCTCAGGACGAGGAGATGGAGAGGCTCAGTGGCGTGCCCAGAGTCCCACAGCAGAGCCAAGTGGCCCAGGTCACATCCAATGCAGGTCTGACTACAGAGCTGTCCTCTTCTCCTTATACCACCAGCTCGCTGCTCTAGGCCCAAAAATACAAATGTTGCCAGATGATGCCTACACACAGGATGAAAGAATGCCAATGAGCCCATAGACATGGGGAAGGTATTGGTCCCCCGAGTCATTTGCTGCAAGAGGACAATCTTTGAACACACAGACACACAGACACACAGACACACACACACACACACACACACACACACACACACACACACACACACACACAAGTATATATTATATGTTAATCATCTGGTAAAGAAGGTGATGCTCCTGACTCCTTCTTCCCTCAAGGCTTCCTAAAAAACAGCAAATGGCTCTTTGATCAAAAGGTAAAGAAAGGTTTTAGAAGGTGGTATGTCATTGCACATTTGTGTTTGAGGGACAGAGCCAAGAACAGTATCAAGCTTGTTGTCTGCGTGAAGAGGGGGGATAATGCACGAGGCTAGACACAGCAGCACAGAATAAAAGAAGGACCATCCCTCCAGCTGCATCCCGTCAGCCAGACCAATATTAGGCCTCTGACCCTGTCCCACTTCAGTGGGTTGGATTGGTGGTCTCCAAAAAGATATGTCCACACCAAATCCCTGGAAGCTGTAAATATTGCCTTATTTGGGAAAAGGGTCTTTGCAGAGGTAATTACACTAAGAATCGTGAGATGAGCTCATTCTGCATTATCTGGGTGGGCCTGAAATCCAATGACAAGTATTCTTATAAGAAAAAGGCACAGGGGGATTTGAAACACACAGAGGAGAAGGCAATGTGAAGACAGAGGTAGAGAATATAGTAAGGCAGCCACAAGGAGTACCAACAGCCACCAGAACCTGGAAGAGGCAAAGAACAGATTGTCCCCTAGAGCCTTCGGAGGAAGTGCAGCCCTGCCAACACCTTGATTGCAGATTTCTGGCCTACAGAAGTATAAGAAAGTAAATTTATGCTGCTTTAAGCCACCCAGTTGTGGTAATTTTTTACATCAGCTCTAGGAAATTAATAAAACCCTTTTCAAAGTTTCCAGTCTGAGCTAATGGGGCAGGATGACCACACATGGGCACATAATCGAGTTCTGCCCAACACCATATAGTGTTCACCAGTTTCCTTTTCTCCTGATGTGTCATGCTTTGCTAGCTCTTGGGTCTCTGTCGGGTGGCAAGTCACGTAACTGTGCCTCCTGCCACCATGCAGCCAGAACGCGCCAGCAGTATCATGGTGAATTGTGGCAGAGGCTTTGTCCCTTGATACTCTTAAAGCCACCAACCCTGCTTCATGCTGCTGCTCATACTGCTGCAACTGTCAGCCCCCATTAAAGCTCCTGATACTGCCACCTAATGAAGTTGCTGGTACCATGTACCCTGGTGGGGAGTCTCAAGAAAATCCCTCAGTGGGGCCTGAAACACCTGGCACCAGCCTTGACAGGATTCTTCTTCCCTAGGGACACAGGGGAACTAATAAGTCCAAGGTAAGCCCCCTTTCCTCTAAGATATCTGCATGTCTGCATTGAAGGAAAGGGGTGCCATCCACTAAACCTACACATAGACCTCCTCTGATCTCAGAAGCGTCTTCTGCTCTTCTGAAATGTTCATCTTCATAAATAAAGAGGAACTTTTCCCTATGCCCCAAATGAAGCAAAATAAAGTCTAATTGAATTTTACCTTGAGTCCACAATTTCTGTGCCAAAGCAAATAATGAAAATGGTCAGAGGAGGCCCCTCTCTTTGCTGGGGGAAGACTCAACCATGAGAGACTCAGCTATGAGGACAACCCCTCTGTCTTGGTCATCCCCATCAGCTCTGGGGCCCAGGACCCTTCAGGCAATTGAAGACCCTCACCATCAAGGAGGATATTGCTTGAGCATTGAGTCTGACAGTGAATAAAACCTGGGTGAGACCAATCTCTGTCTCTAGTGGCCCAATATTTCCATCCCACTGACATTAAGAAAAAGAGAAGAGTCAGGCCTAGAGAAAGGAGGTATCCCTAAGTTGGGAAGACCCTGAAAAGACACCACAGTTGGTGCTCCAGCTAAAGAGTTTGCCTCTACCCACTGATGTCGGCCACTCAGCCAAAACCCTTGCTAAGATATGTGCTGCCCCCAACAAGTAGGAGAACTCTCTCCTACCCTCATGCCACAGTCTATTGCACTGATTCTAAAGTTATATGGTAATGGACTCAGCATCAGAGAATTATTTTATTTAATTTTATTTCAACAGACTTATTGAACCATAACTGATGTACAAAAACCACATGCTTAACGTATACAATTTGATGAGTTTGGACATATACGTACACCTGTGATGCTATCACCACAATCAAGGTAATAAACATATCCATCACCTCCAAAAGTTTCCTTAGTCCCTTTCTGAGTGTGTCGTAAGAATGCTTAACATGAGATCTACCCTTTTAACAAATGTTTAAGTGTAAAGTATCGTATTGTTAATACAAGCACTATGTTGTATAACAGATCTCTAGAACCTAGTCATCTTACGTAACTAAAACTTTATACCCATTGAGCAACAACTCACCATTTATTCTTCCCCCCAGTCCCTGGCAACCACCATTCTACTCTCTGCTTCTATGACTTTGACTAATTTAGATGCCTAATATAAGAGGACTCATGCTGTCCTTGTCCTTCTGTGACTGGCTTATTTCACCTAGCATAATGTCCTCTGGGTTCATCCATGTTGTCACAAATGGCAGGATTTCCTTCTTTTTAAGGCTGAATAATATTCTATTGTATGTATATACCACATTTTCTTTATTCATTCATCTTCTGATGGATATTTAGGTTGTTTCCATATATTGCTGTCGTGAATAATGCTGCAATGAACATGAGAGTGCAGATCTCTTTGAGATCCTGATTTCAACACAAAATGATTTTAGACCAAAATAAAAAGAACTGTTTTTACACACAGCACCCTCTCTTCTAAGAACAAAGACAGGAATCCACAAGGGCTGAAGCAGAAAAGAAATCTAAGTGAGAACAGTATTAGAATTGCCCCTAAGGCCTGGACCAAGCTCATGCTCCTGACTCCTTCTTCCCTTGGATGAAATTTTTGCAGGAGGCTCCATGATTGATGATGAATATAAGTTACTGTTGGGAACACCCCACCAGTTCTATAACTAGGTTTGAATCCAGTGGGGTGAGGTTTAAATTGAGTTACTTCAGCTACGCAAGTTCTGAACAGTCCCATACAGTCTCTATGTGAAGATAAGAAATGTCCTCAATTCTGAGAGCCCTTTTCTTCTAACTAAAGATAATAAGAGGTTGTATTTATTAAGCACCTATTACACGCCATCTGTGTCATAGACATTCCCTCATTTCATCATTACGAGCCCTGCAGGATAGGTTTTATTATTCCTATTTTACCCACTTCTGCCGTGACACATCTTCTTGTTGGGGATAAGACTGCAGGCAGCCTGAAACAGGACATGAAAAATATTATGGCCGATAAACATTAGCTGCTGTAACAAGTCCTGGCCAGGGTGTATCACAGGTTAGAAGTTTTCATTCTCTCTCACAACACAAAGCCCACAAATTAGAGGACACCCGGTCCTGACCATTCACGCCAGCATCTGCTTCCCTGGACTCTTTTCTTTAATAACCAAAACCATTTTTCCTAAGAACTCTTTGAATCCTACACAAAAGCTGAGTCTGGTACATTCTATAGGTATTTAAGACTCAGCAGTCAAGTGACTGATGGAGTGGGGAAGGGGTGTGGAGGATGATAAGTGAGAACTCACTGGTGTTGAAAGTTTAGCAGGGCTTTGCCACAAGAACTCAACCAAAATAATAATACTCATGGTGCAGGGTATTTGTTTAAAAGTTTGATGCAGGGCTTCCTTGGTGGCGCAGTGGTTGAGAGTCCGCCTGCCGATGCAGGGGACACGGGTTTGTGCCCCGGTCCGCGAAGATCCCACATGCCGCGGAGCGGCTGGGCCTGTAAGCCGTGGCCGCTGAGCCTGCGCGTCCGGAGCCTGTGATACCCAACGGGAGAGGCCACAACAGTGAGAGGCCCGCGTACCACAAAAACAAAACAAAACAAAACAAAACACAAAAAAGTTTGATGCAGTTCCAGTTAGGATGTAGAGAGTCAGAAGAGACTACTGTTTCCATTATAACAACAAGACCAAGCCAAGTATGCTACAAAATCATAGTGTTTTGGAAGCACATCAGAGAGGTGACAACATAAAGAAACCCAAATGAACTAAATTCCAGAAAGTGGCAAACTCTTCCTGGGGGAGAAGACAAAGATCCACCATAGATAGGGAAAAGAGAAACCAGCTGAACTTTCAATGAACTGTTAACACCTGGGTGTAGGCTGACGTAGTGGATCAGAATACTTGGGGTCTCAGTCACAGGATAAATCTAACCCCACCAACAAATTCTTTGCAGCAGGCCTTCACCAAGTGCATGGGGATGGCATTCCAAAGGCTTATAATAGGTCAGGAGTCTGTGAGAGATCCCTGTGAAATGCATGGAGACTTACCTAGTACAAGGCAGGGACCCACGCTGAGGTAGGACCAGGAGAACTGAGGAAAATCCCTCTGAGCCACTCTGGGACTTCACAGAGTGCTCAGCAGTGGTGTCCAAAAAATGAGATAAATAAAAATGAGATTAAAAGAAAAATGAGGCAAATAAACTGAGAGAACTCCTTCCCAGATCTTCCAGGCCTTCACCAAGAGCATTGCAGTGAATGTTTGAACACCAAGAACAGGGCAGAAGGATGGAGACAGATCCCTCAAAGAGCAGAGGCCAACAGCAGAAGAGACAAGGGCATACACACGAAAGGTAGCAAATACTAAAATAAAATAAAGTAAAATAAAATAGTTACATATAATACATATATATGTTTCTTTAAAAGACTACTGACTTGCAATAAGGCAAGAAAGAAATAAAAGGCATACAGATTGGAAAGAAAGTAGTCAAAGAGTAGTCATACACAGAAGAATCAGTATGTGTGGAGAAAAACCCTATGGACTCTAAAAACAAAGATTATTAAGTAAAATTGTTTGTTATTCAGAATACAGTGTCACCATACAAAAATTAGTTGACGTTCCATATACTAGCAACAACTAATTGAAAATGAAAATTTAAAAACCAATTCCATTTATAATAACAATTTTAAAATCAAGTATCTAGGAATAAATCTAATGAAAAATGTGCAAGACCACCACACTGAAAACTACAAGGCACTGCTTAGAATAATTAATGACTTAAATATGTAGAAATAAACATCAGGTTCATGGATTCAAAAAGGCAATAGTATTAGGTATCCATACCTCCAAACTGATCTATAAATAAAAAGATATCCCAATCAACATCTTAGCTAACAAGTTGATTCTAAAATGTATATGAAAGGCAAAAGTCCTAGAATGACCAAAACAAACAGCCTCAAAAAAAAAAAGCAAAGTTGAAATATTTACACTACCTGACTTCAAGACTCACTAAAAAGCCACCATAATCAAAACAATGTAGTATTGACATAAGATAGACAAATAGATCAATGAAACAAAATAGAGGCTTCAGAAATAGACCCATATATATAGTACCAATTCATTTTTTTACCAAAGTACCAACCAAGTCAATTCAATGAGAAAAGTTTTCTCAACAAATGGTGCTGACACACTGTATATCCATGTGGGAAAAAAATGAGTATATAAAGAACCCTTACAAATTAACAGTTAAAAAACACAAACAACCCAAATAAGATGGGCAAAAGACTTGAATAAATATTTCACAAAAGTAAATATACAAATGGCCAATAAATGCAAAAAGAGCTTAACATCATTTGTTATAAGAGAACTACAAAGTTAAAGCCACAGTGAGACCCAGATACCCTTCACAAAAATCAACTCAAAATGAATCATGGACCTAAATGTAAAGCACAGAACTATAAAACTCCTAGAAGATAACATAAGAGAAAACCTAGATGACCTTGGGTACGGTGATACCTTTTTAACTATAACAGCAAAAACGCAGTCCTTGAAAGAAATTATTGATAAGCTGGATTTCATTAAAATTTAAAACTTTAATTTTTGAAGACAACATCAAGAGAATGAGAAGACAAGCCACAGACTGAGAGAAAATATTTTCGTAAGACACATATGATAAAAGACTGCTAACCAGAAAATTATAAAGAACCCTTAAAACACAAATGACTTTAAAAATGGGCCAAGATCTTAACAGACACTTCACCAAAAAAGATATACGGATGGCAAATAAGCATATGAAATTGCTTCTGGGTTAGTTCTGGGTCAGATACTGTCTTTACCTAAAATTTTGCTCATGGTGGATTTTTTACATTAATGTTGATTTTATCTTAAATATTGCACTAAAATATTATTTACCTTGATTACCTTGAAAAGATGCTCCACATCATATGTCATCAGGGAAATGAAAATTAAAACAATGAGGTACTACTACACATCTGTTAGAATGGCTGGCAATACCAAATGCTGACAGCGACGTGCAGCACATTGCTGGTATGGATGCAAAATGGTACATCCACTTTGGAAGACAGTTTGGTTGCTTTTTACATACTCTTACATACAATCCAGCAACTGTGCTCTTTAATATTTATGTAAGGAGTTGAAAATTTACATCCACACAAAAACCAGCACACAGATGTTTACAGCAGCTTTATTCATAATTGCCAAAACTTGGAAGCAACCAAATGTCCTCCAATAGGTGAATGAATAAACAAACTGTGGTACATCCAGACTATAGAATACTATTTAGTGCTAAAAAGTAATGAACTATCAAGCCACGAAAAGACATGAAGAGAATTTAAATGCATATTACTAAGAGAAAGAAGCCAATCTGAAAAGCCTACATACTATATGATTCCAACTATATGACCCTCTGGAAAAGGCAAAACTATGGAGACAATAGAAAGATTAGCTGTTGCCAGGGATGGGGTGGAAGAGAGTTAAATAGGCAGAGCACAGAGGACTTTTAGGGCAGTGAAAACACTCTGCATGACATTATAATGGTTGATATATGTCACTGTACATTTATCCAAACCCGTAGAATGCACAACACCAAGAATGAATCCTAAGATAAACCATGGAGTATGATGTGTCGATGTAGGTGCATCCTTAGTAAAAACTGTACCATTCTGTCCTTACTAATTTTTATGGAGGCTCCATTACAATGATTGATTAAATCATTAGCTATTAGCAACAGATTCAACCTCCAGCCCCTCTCCCCTCCCTGGAGGTCAGGGCGGGTACGACTGAAAGTTCCAATCCTATAATCACATGGTTGGTTTTCCTGGCAACAAGTCCCCATCCTTAGGTGCTTTCCCCAAATCACCTCATTAACATAAACTCAGGTGTGGTGGAAAGGGGTTTGTTAAGAATATCAAGACACCTTTATTGCCCCTATCACTTAGGAGTTCTGTGCCAGAACTGGGGACAAAGACCAAATATATATTGCTTATCGTAAGTCACAATATCACAGGTGACTTCGGGAGTTTCATGAACTCCCTGAAAATGTATGAAGAATATTACGTATATATGTGCTTGGGACAGGGGAGGAGAAGGGGTGTCCTTAGCTTTCATCAGATTTCCCAAGAAGTTTGTGACCTTTTTGAAAGAGGTTTAAAACAAATATTCTAGCCTCTCTACTCTCTCCCTTGGCAATTTCCTATGACTTCAACTCTTTCCTAGATTCCAGTGACTCTCATACTATGTAATCTTGGACAAATTACTTAACCTCACTAAGGTCTTCATCTCTAAAATGAGAGATAATAAACTGATAAAATCTGTCACACAGGATTGCTGTGAGGGTTGAATGACATAATCATATAAGGAACTTAATGCATACCTGCTAAATAATAGACCAGGGGTCAGCTAAATTTTTCTGTAAAGGGCCAGATAGCCTACACCATTCCCTTGAGAAGCATTCTTTCATGCCTTTACCTCCTACCTTTTACTACCTCTGACTCCAAAACCTCTCTACTATTCTCACTCCCAGGATCTTAACTGCCTGCAGGAAAACTTCCCTTGAATGTTCTTTGAAACACAATACATCAAGAATGGAAATAATGATTTCTCTTATCAACTGAACAGTTCTCACCAAACCTAACAGCCAACCCGTTAGACATTCCCTAGATATACCAGCACTCCCATGCTTTTCTGCTTCTTCTTGGGCAATTCCCTCTGCTTCCCTTCCACTATCCACCTCTCAAGCAGCTGCTGAACTCTTACTTATCTTTCAAAACCTAGGTCAAATGTCACCACTTCTCAATGGTGTTTCCCAACATTCACGCCACAATCAGCCACAGCAACCTTGGGAGGTGAGTTGTGCCTTTTGCACATGTATGTTGTACATTCCTTTACAGTATGTGTTAAGTTTATTTGTGCACATATCTACCTACCCCACTAGAACATGAGCTCCTTGAGGGAGACATTTTTTAAAGTCAATATTAACGCAGACATTAATCCAAATTAATGAAAACTCAATATTACAAAGAGGCAATTGAGGTAAGTCATGCAAGTTCTGGGTCAGATCCTGTCTTTATCTAAAATTTTGCTCATGGTGGATTTTTTACATTAATGTTGATTTTATTTTAAATATTGCACTAAAATATTATTTACCTTGATTACTGAGTTTGTTGATGTTCCTTTAAATTGGCACCCAAGGTGAGTGCCTCACTCTCCTCACCCTTGTTCTAACCCCGAATTAGTAACTAGCAGCTCTGGGATTCAAATCTGGGTGTCTCTGATTCCAAAACCATACTACTTCCACAAGTCAAAAAGATCAGGCAATATTCAAACTCTCAAAGAGTTCATAATCTGATGCCAGATAGTGACAAATAGGTGGACAGTTACAACAGAAGTGACATCTGCCACCATGGGTGTGACTATAGAAGAGTGAGTAGCTAACCTTGCCTGAGCCCATTAGGGAAGAATCTACAAAAGAAGGAAGGCTTAAAGGGTTTCCTTCGTATGGATTATCTCACTCTCCTTAGAAGGCAGCAGCAGCTACAGTAAATTTTGACAATTTTTCATCTCTTTACAAATTAAGTGGTAACAGTCTTTTACCTTCTGCATGTTTCCCATTAGATTCTGAGCTCCTTAGGGACAAGGCTGAGTGACACACAGCAGATGCCCAGTAAGTGGGGGGGTGGTGGTGGAATGTGTGAGTGGACCAATTAATGAAGGCACTGGCTGTAATATTGTAGCCTCCCCATTCAGTGTACACTGAAGGAGCAGCCAGCCTCCAGCACCAGGGCACTGCACAGAGACATCTGTGGACAGACAACAGGGACAACCACACCAATTTCTTTCCTGAGAGGCATTCTGACAGACTGTCTCATCCCAGGGGCCTCGCCTGGGTGCTAGGATGCCTGGGCAAGTGCACACACGTGGGCCCATACAACGCTACCTTTGAGCAGTGCATGGAATGTGCCTCTGGATGGTATGTGATGTGAAGAGCCTCCAGTGTCCACTGGGCAGGCAGATGGCACTGGCCAGGAAGAGCCTAGTTCTGTGTCCACAGCAATCCCATCCGCAGACACACTGGGCAGGGCTGGAGACACACACCAAGGAAGGAGGCAGCATGTGATGAGGGCTGAATAAGCTGCCGTCAGGTCAGACTCCAGCAGAGGACAAATGCAAGAGCCACCACTCCTTCCTTCAAGAAGGCAGCCCATCTCTGGAGAGAGTCTGATGCTCCACGTAACAAAATGTGGGACTTGAACAACTAGCTCACTTTTCTCATTTACTAAATCGGGATGAAACTTCCCACCTGGTTATGAGGATTAAAAGAGTTCAGATATAAAAATGCCTTCCCCCGTGCTTGGCACATGGTAGGTGCCCAATGCATATTAGTTCTATTCTTGGTCCGCCTTATCCACCAGGTAAAGAAAATATGGCTCCAATCTAATTATCACTGGGGCTTCCCCAGAGCTGAAAGTGATGGCTACATGGAAAATCTAGCAAAATCCACTTGTGTTTTTCCTTAGTGGAGTCCCAGGATAAGACCAAGCCCTGCCATTTACTGAAGCAGGTATTGCTACCTGCTTCAAGTGACCACATCTAGCCAGTGTTTCTTCATCCATGTAGTGGGGGTAATAAGAGTGGTGGGGACTGACAGCTCTTTGAAAAGCATAAAATCCATTGCAAGTTGTTCATTCATGTATTGGTTGGATCCACTCTTTTAAGTCTCCTGTGGGCCAGGTGCTATGTGTCCATAGCTCACGGGGTGCTGCAACAGTTCTGTGAGGCAGACACTGAGCTCAGTGAGGTAAAGCGATGTTTAAGGCACCAAAGGCAATGAAGGGCAGAGCCAGATTTGAATCCCAGATGTGACTGGCTCCAAAGCCTCAGTTTACTCCATGACTAAGCAAGTAACTCACATGTGGAACAAGGCAGCAGATTCTATGTTCGTAACAATAAAAACCATTAATTTTTTAAGCCCTGCCCCAGTGAGTCACAGGGGAGATGATTTGGTTTTTGAGGTCGATGCTGTGGTGTCCCTGACCCAGCAACTCTTTACTTGGTTCACATGCCTATCACCCAGAAGTTCTGTTGGCTGCTAAGGGATCACAGCTGCACCCCTTTCCAGAGACCTGCCTGCAGCAGATAGAAGCCACCTGGCCTGCCAGCGCCTGAGAGGTTATGCACACATCCCCCACCAAACAAAAACAAAAACAAAACCAAAACAGGAGCAACCCTCAGTCAGTACCTGACTGGTTCAGAGTAGAAAGGGCCTGACCCTGCCACAGGGGTGCTCTTCATGCTCCAGGGCTCCCTGTGGGATAAGGCTGAGGCAAGATTTCAGCTGAAAGTTCCTCTTTGATTGGCTTCATCCCCCCTTACCCTGTTGCCCTCACTTCCTTACAGGTTTTCCTTCTGAGAGCACTCCCTCAATAAACCATATGCAAAAGTATCCCCATCTCAGGCTCTGCTTTGAGGAACCTGACCCGAGACAGTCTTAGGAATGAGGGGGAATGTATTTTAATTAAGAAAAAAGGGAAGGACATTTCACTAAGAGGGAATGTCTTCAATAAAAAAAAAGCAAACAAACAAACAAAAAAACACTATTAAGCCCCGGCTTTGTGTCAGGTACAGCACTATGCATTGCGAGAGAGGGAGAGAGAAAAAGGAATCAAAAATGCTCCCAGCTTCAAGGGAGAAGAGGAGCTCACAGAGTTCCGTCAGAACAGAGCAGTTTTGCGAGGAGAAGTATAATCAGGGTTGCATTTTAGAAAGGTGCTCCTTGTCCCGGCAGGACGTTGGGAGATTAAGCGGACTGGAATAGAGAGGGACCAGAGGCAGAAAAAATGGATGTAAGATGGCGTTATCAAAATGACTTAATTACAGTTAGGATGTATGTTGGAAGGGAAAAGAGCATAGCATTAGAGAAAAAACAAGTAACTAAAAATGTGAAACACTTATTAGTAACACTATTTGGAACTTTAACACAATCTGTTCCTGATGACTTTCCCTCTCTCCAATGAGTATTTATTCCAGGGCTCAGAGATCTAAATAATTCTAAATCCAATTCACCTGGGAGTGCCCCTGGTACCAGGCCCTGTGCCGGGTGCTGGTCCCTGCCCTCAAAGCACCCACAATCTGGTGGATGTGAGACCATGGGACAGCTGCCCCGAGGATTCAAAAACAAGCCAGCAATAATCTTTTCTTTTTAATCTTCCCCTCGCCCCATTTGTAATATTTCTCATTTAATGGATTCTAACCCAATGTGTTATTGATGAATAGTGTAATTTGGGCAAGACCAGAGAGTCCTGATAATCCAGTGTTTCTACAAAGGCTGCTGCAGTTTGAAAAGACCATAAGTTCCAACATCAGAAGGACCTGGGATCAAATCCCAGCTCTGCCTTATGCTGGCTATTTGCCCTCAGCAAATACCTCTTTGAGCCTCATTTCCTCATCTAAAAATCGAGGGCTATAGTATCTACCATTAAAAGTGTTTGAGAGAATTCCATAGGACAAGAAAAATAAAGTGCTTAGGATACTGCCTGAATCAAAGTAGATGCTCAATAAGTGGAAGCGATTTTATTACCATTGTTTAAATCTTTCTTCAGTCATTTCCAAACGTGGAGCGAGGGGAGATATTGATCTCTAGCCAGCTTCCTCATCTGACCTTTCATCTCCTGATTTGCCAATCACTGTGTCACTTGAAGGGCTACTGTTAAAAACAAATGTCATCATGTTCCATAAGAGCTGGTATGTGGTTTCTGCACAATTATTGGCTCGCGCGGGTTGAGTGGCATCTAAAAAATGCATAGGAAATATGTATCCTGGCGCAATACTCTAAGAACTGAGCCTTTGTTCCCTCCACTGCTTTACTTTCAAAGCAAGGTTACATCTGTCCATGTTCCACAGGCCTGGGATGCCAGAGAGACATGGCCAATAGGTGGGGCCCCACGGTGGAAGAACCCAGTATCTCAGCTGCACCCAGAGGCCAGGAGCTTGGGGGAAATGGGGGCGATCAGCTCCCCAGTTGCCCGCAAGGCTGCCTCCAGGCCTGCTGCAAGGAGAGACAGAGACTGAGGAGGCCATTACTGCAACTCCCGACTCCCAACAAGATTCTAATATCAGAGGCCTCGACATCTCTGCTATTTTAGGTCTAAGGAAGTAGGCATATGAAATTTCAGAGCTATGGGCCATTCCTCTCATCCTCAGAAGAACCACAGATTGCATTCACCACCATTAATTGAATAGGCCACATAATGTTTTTGTTTCTTTCTAATTTCTAACTTGCCTTTTAATTTTCTTTCTTTCTTTCTTTTTGGCTGCGTTGGGTCTTCATTGCTATGCACAGGCTTCAGTAGTTGTGGCTCGTGGGCTCTAGAGCGCAGGCTCAGTAGTTGTGGCGCACAGGCTTAGTTGCTCCACAGCATGTGGGATCTTCCCAGACCAGGGCTCGAACCCGTGTCACCTGCACTGGCAGGCGGATTCTTAACCACTGCACCACCAGGGAAGCCCTAGGCCGCATTATGAAGTAGTAAGCTCCACTGAGGGGGGAATACAAATTCTTCCTGGGATATTATTGAGAAGAGGACCACATTCTGAGAAAGAATCTCTTTATTCTCAAAGAGCTGATATTTTATAGCCTCATGGAAAGCTACAGAAGGAATTAGAATGACAATAGGGTGAAGGCCGGATCCTATGTTTCACTGACCGTCATTCCAGCAAACTTTTCTTCAGTGCCACCGGGCAGGCTGGTTTAAGGCAAACATTTTGATGCAGGGCAGGTTAGTGAAAAAAAACATTCAGAGAACAAGCTCACATTCCCAGATGTTTTCGCTTATACCTGTGCAGTAACACCAAAATGGGCGCAAGGTGATATCAGGTGCCAGAAAGTGTAAACTGAGAGTCAGGGTCCTTTTCTTGTTCTTGGCTCTGACACCAGGGTGGTACGACTTTAGACTGTCTCTAGCCCTCTCTGGGCATCAGTTCCCTATGCCATAAAATAAGGCAATTGGACTAGATTACTTTAAGCCAAATGTCCATCATGTGAGCCCACCTTTACTATGTTTTCTATATCAATATACACCACATTGTGATTTTTGTCATATCCACACATCACCTGTACTATTACATTTTCATATTATATTTGGTTAAAATTGCCACGTTTCCTCACTTTTTTTCTTCCTTGAAATTGATTTTAAAAGGAAACTTGATAGAATTACCATGAGTGGAAACCATTATCACTTGCCAGAACAGAAGGCAGCCATAAAAATAAATACAATGAAAACAAAACAATGCTTTTAATTATCTCTGAAAAGTGCAGCCTTTCAAGGATGGGCTCCCTGATGTCTACTCTCTGTTTTTGAAGCAAAGAAATTAGTAAATGGTAAAGAGGTGTTAAGGATATTCCAACACCTATTTGAGACTTTTTCCTAATCAAAAAAAAAAAATGGAAAAGAGAAAAAAGACTGATAGAGACTTAAAACTAAAAAGCTTCTCTCTACAAGACTGTAGCTTTATCACCTAAATTATCTCAATGTCCCTATGGTTTAGGAAACAACTGATAATTTCTAAGGTCTTCTCCCATATATATATATATATATATATATATATATATATATATATATATATATGCCATTTGGGCCCTACTGTAGAGAAAGGATAATCATAATTAGTGGAAAATCTGAGTTACAGACTATCCTGAGAGAAATGACTTTCAATATCCAAATAGAAACATTGTCAGAATGTTTTCCAGTTGAAGGACCTCGAACATGCATTAACAAACAGAAATGATTTGTGATTTGCCTTATCATCATCTATTTTCAAATAAACACTTCTAAATGATTCGGCAGTGCCTAAAAAATCATTCACCCTCCTGAGTAACTTAAACACCACTCCCCCAAAATCTTGTTTATGCTATCAACTTGCTTAATGAAGCATTTTGTCAGGCAGTATGCAAAGATAAATTTAACCAGAATTTATGTTATCAAATTAACACAACTTCCAAATTAGTGAAGTTCAGATTAATCATGACATTAAAGAGAGTATTACGAAAACAAAATGCCAATGGATATTTTGGCTGTATGTTCATTATGGTGAATGTGTTGGATTCATACAGCAAAGCCTTCATTATAGGACTCTCCAAGGCACTCCTTTCCTTGGAACCATTTAAATGTGATAATATTTGTCTTACTTAGACAGATATAAAATGAGGGAAGGCAATGCCCCTCAAATATCCCTGAAAGATCTTAGAATAATTAATATGTCTAGGCTCTGGACTATGACAGAATATTCATTAACCTTAATTTTTTTTCTTTCCTAAATTTTTGCCTTTTTGCTTTTGCTAATGCTTTATGTGATCTGGACAAGTTCCTTCCTCTTTCTGGAATTAATTTCCCATATTTAAAAAGGAAGACGGGATGTTGGACTAGAGCAGAAGTCAGCAAACTTTACATGTAAACGGCCAGAGAGTAAAGATTTTCAGCTTTGTACACCATATGGTCTCTGTTGCAACTACTCATTTAGTCTTTGTAGCAAGAAAATAGCCACAGGCAACATGTAAACAAATGAGCATGGCTGTGTCCCAATAAAACTTTATTTACAGAAACAGATGGTGGGCCATATTTGGCCCTCTGGCCTATAGTTTTCCTTTCCTAGACTCAAGGATCTCTAACTTCTGGCCCTGATATTGTTTTTATCTAGAAGGGAAGGAAGTTGCCAAGGTCTGTCATTTGAAAGAGGATTAAAACCCGGGTCTCTGAATTTTATGTCCAGGATCATTCCTCCATAGCAGACTATCTAATCAATCAAAAAACTTGTAGCTACATAATAAAGCATCAAGTGCTGTCATAGAGAATAGGAAGAATTTCTGTTACCATTTCAAGCATAATTACTTTAAAGTTACTTTAGCAGCGAGTCATTAGGTTCCGTGATGAAGGTGGCATTAAATGTTCCCCGTTGCCAAGAAATGTATCAGATTGTAAGAGAAAAACTCAAGAAGGCTGAATGAGAGCAGGAAAGCAGATCTGAATATTCATCAAAGTCCCACAGTGAAAAGGAAACTATTTCCTCTTCACCTCACATGTGCACAGCATTACATAGTTTATAACAAAACACTTTCATATCTGTTATTTGATTTCATCCTCTGTGAGGTGGGATTCATTACTTTATATTAATGTTCTTCCCAGTCTCAGTCAGGTAAGCCAAGCACCTTCCCGCCCAGTGGTTTCAGTCTTATTCTCCCCATTCTACAAACGAGAGCTGAAATAACCAGCTTGGAGGTCAAACAGCTGGTGTGGTAACAGAGTCCAAAGTCAAACACAAATCAGCCTGATTCAAAATCCACAATTTTGGCATCTCATCAGGCTGCCTCTCCTTAAGGATAGAAAACACTTGGTATAGTACATAGCATCTTAGGGACTTGAAATTTTAATGAATAGGATAGGATAGAGTAGGATAGGATAGGATAGGACAGACAGAACAGAATAGAAAGCATTCTCCCCTAGACAACACAAAAATTAGGACCATAGAGAAGCTGTAGTTTAATGAATTAGATCAGTTTTTCCCCCTTTCCATTTCCCTTTCTTTTAGTTCCACCTACCCACTCCATAAAGGTGTACTTGTAAACCTCCCTAAAGATGCTTAAAGAATTAACTGAATAGCATCTTAGTATCTGTAGCATCTCAAAATAAATTCCATTGAGAACCACTATTTCAGAACTAAGATATGACCCAGCAATCCCGCTACTGGGCATATACCCTGAGAAAACCATAATTCAAAAAGATACATGGAGGGAAGGCGGAAGATGGCGGAAGAGTAAGACGCGGAGATCACCTTCCTCCCCACAGATACACCAGAAATACATCTACACGTGGAACAACTCCTACAGAACACCTACTGAAGGCTGGCAGAAGACCTCAGACCTCCCAAAAGGCAAGAAACTCCCCACGTACCTGGGTAGGGCAAAAGAAAAAACAGAGACAAAAGAATAGGGACGGCACCTGCACCAGTGGGAGGGAGCGGTGAAAGAGGAAAAGTTTCCACACTCTAGGAAGCCCCTTCGCGGGCAGAGACTGCGGGAGGCGGAGGGGGGAGCTTCGAAGCTGCGGAGGAGAGCACAGCCACAGGGGTGCGGAGGGCAAAGCGGGGATATTCCCGCACAGAGGATCGGTGCCGACCGGCACTCACCAGCCCGAGAGGTTTGTCTGCTCACCCGCCGGGGTGGGCGGGGCTGCGAGCTGAGGCCCGAGCGCAGGGAGAGGACTGGGGTTGGCGGCTTGAACATAGCCTGAAGGGGTTAGTGCACCACAGCTAGCCGGGAGGGAGTCCGGGGAAAAGCCTGCACCTGCAGAAGAGGCAGTAGACTTTTCCTTCCCTCTTTGTTTCCTGGGGCGTGAGGAGAGGGGTTTAAGAACGCTGCCTAAAGGAACTCCAGAGACAGGCGCGAGCCGCGGCTAAAAGCGCGAACCCCAGAGACGGGCGCGAGCCGCGGCTGAAAGCGCGGACTCCAGAGACGGGCGCGAGCCGCGGCTGAAAGCGCGGAATTCAGAGACGGGCGCGAGCCGCGGCTGAAAGCGCGGAATCCAGAGACGGGCGCGAGCCGCGGCTGAAAGCGTGGAATCCAGAGACGGGCGCGAGCCGCGGCTGAAAGCGCGGAATTCAGAGACGGGCGCAAGCCGCGGCTAAAAGCGCGGACCCCAGAGGCGGGCGGGAGACGTTAAGGCTGCTGCTGCCGCCACCGAGGGGCCTGTGTGCGAGCACAGGTCACTCTCCACACCCCTCTTCCGCGGAGCCTGTGCAGCCCGCCACTGCCGGGTTCCCGGGATCCAGGGACAACTTCCCCGGGAGAGCGCACAGCGCGCCTCAGGCTGGTGCAAAGTCACGCCGGCCTTTGCCACCGCAGGCCCGCCCCGCACTCTGTGCCCCTCCGTCCCCGCCGGCCTGAGTGCGCCAGAGCCCCCAATCAGCGGCTCTTTTAACCCCATCCTGTCTGAGCAAAAAACAGACGCCCTCCAGCGATCTACACGCAGTGGCAGGGCCAAATCCAAAGCTTAGCCCTGGGAGCTGTGAGAACAAAGAAGAGAAAGGGAAATCTCTCCCAGCAGCCTCAGAAGCAGCGGATTAAAGCTCCACAATCAACTTGATGTACCCTGCATCTGTGGAATACCTGAATAGAAAACCAATCATCCCAAATTAAGGAAGTGGACTTTAGGAGCAAGATCTATGATTTTTTCCCCTTTCCTCTTTTTGTGAATGTGTATGTGTATGCTTCTGTGTGAGATCTTGTCTGTATAGTCTTGCTTCCACCATTTGTCCTAGGGTTCTATCCGTCCATGTGTTTTTTTTTAATTTTTTTCTTAATAATTAATTTTAATAACCTTATTATACTTTACCTTCATTCTTTCTTTCTTTCTTTCCGTCCTTCCTTCCCTCCTTTAGACAACGAATCATCCCAAATTGAGGAGGTGGTCTCTGACAGCAAGATTTAGGATTTTTCCCCCTTTACCTCTTTTAGTGAGGGTGTATGTGTATGCTTCTGTGTAAGATTTTGTCTGTATAGCTTTGCTTCCAACATTTGTCCTAAGGTTCTTTCCGTCCCTTTTTTTTTTTTTTCTAAATAAGAAGTTTTTAATTCAATGACTTTATTATACTTTATTTTTACTGTATCTTCTTTCTTTCTGTCTTTTTTCCTTCTTTCCCTCCTTCCTTCCTTCCTCCCTCCCTCCCTCCCTCCCTCCTTTCTTTCCTTCTTGCCTTCTTGCCTTCTTTGCTTCTTTCTTTCTTTCTTCCTTCCTTCCTACCCTCCTTTCCTTCTTTCTTTCCTCATACTTCTACTAATTCCCTCTACTTTTTCTCCCTTTTATCCTGAGCCTGTGGATGAAAAGCTTTTGGTGCTCCAGCCAGGAGGCAGGGCTCTGCCTCTGAGGTAGGACAGCCAACTTCAGGACACTGATCAACAAGAGACCTCCCAGCTCCACATAATATCAAACGGCGAAAATCTCCCAGAGACCTTCATCTTAACACCAGCACCCAGCTTCACTCAACGACCAGCAAGCCACAGTGCTGGAAAACCTATGCCAAACAACTAGCAAAACAGGAACACAACCCCACCCATTAGCAGAGAGGCTGCCTAAAATCATAATAAGGCCACAGACGCCCCCAAACACACCACCAGACGTGAACCTGCCCACTAGAGAGACAAGATCCAGCCTCATCCACCACAACACAGGCACTAGCCCCCTCCACCAGGAAGCCTACACAACCCACTGAACCAACCTTAGCCACTGGAGACAGACATCAAAAACAGGAGGAACTACAAACCTGCAGCCTGCAAAAAGGAGACCCCAAACACAGTAAGATAAGCAAAATGAGAAGACAGAAAAACACACAGCAGATAAAGGAGCAAGATAAAAACGCACCAGACCTAACAAATGAAGAGGAAATAGGCAGTCTACCTGAAAGAGAATTCAGAATAATGATAGTAAGGTTGATCCGAAATCTTGGAGATAGAATGGACAATAGATTGGACAAAATGCAAGAATCAGTTAACAAGGACCTAGAAGAACTAAAGATGAAACAAGCAACGATGAACAACACAATAAATGAAATTAAAAGTACTCTAGATGGGATCAATAGCAGAATAACTGAGGCAGAAGAACGGATAAGTGACCTGGAAGATAAAATAGTGGAAATAACTACTGCAGAGCAGAATAAAGAAAAAAGAATGAAAAGAACTGAGGACAGTCTCAGAGACCTCTGGGACAACATTAAACGCACCAACATTCGAATTATAGGGGTTCCAGAAGAAGAAGAGAAAAAGAAAGGGACTGAGAAAATATTTGAAGAGATTATAGTTGAAAACTTCCCTAATATGGGAAAGGAAATAGTTAATCAAGTCCAGGAAGCACAGAGAGTCCCATACAAGATAAATACAAGGAGAAATACGCCAAGACACATATTAATCAAACTGTCAAAAATTAAATACAAAGAAAGCATATTAAAAGCAGCAAGGGAAAAACAACAAATAACACATAAGGGAATCCCCATAAGGTTAACAGCTGATCTCTCAGCAGAAACCCTACAAGCCAGAAGGGAGTGGCAGGACATACTGAAAGTGATGAAGGAGAAAAACATGCAGCCAAGACTACTCTACCCAGCAAGGATCTCATTCAGATTTGATGGAGAAATTAAAACCTTTACAGACAAGCAAAAGCTGAGAGAGTTCAGCACCACCAAACCAGCTTTACAACAAATGCTAAAGGATCTTCTCTAGGCAAGAAACACAAGAGAAGGAAAAGACCCATAATAACGAACCCAAAACAATTTAGAAAATGGGAATAGGAACATACATATCGATAATTACCTTAAATGTAAATGGACTAAATGCTCCCACCAAAAGACACAGATTAGCTGAATGGATACAAAAACAAGACCCTTATATATGCTGTCTACAAGAGACCCACTTCAGACCTAGAGACACATACAGACTGAAAGTAAGGGGATGGAAAAAGATATTCCATGCAAATGGAAGCCAAAAGAAAGCTGGAGTAGCAATTCTCATATCAGACAAAATAGACTTTAAAATAAGGACTATTAAAAGAGACAAAGAAGGACACTACATAATGATCAAGGGATCGATCCAAGAAGAAGATATAACAATTGTAAATATTTATGCACCCAACATAGGAGCACCTCAATACATTAGGCAAATACTAACAGCCATAAAAGGGGAAATCGACAGTAACACATTCATAGTAGGGGACTTAAACACCCCACTTTCACCCATGGACAGATCATCCAAAATGAAAATAAATAAGGAAACACAAGCTTTAAATGATACATTAAACAAGATGGACTTAATTGATATTTATAGGACACTCCATCCAAAAACAACAGAATACACATTTTTCTCAAGTGCTCATGGAACATTCTCCAGGATAGATCATATCTTAGGTCAAAAATCAAGCCTTGGTAAATTTAAGAAAATTGAAATTGTATCAAGTATCTTTTCTGACCACAACGCCATGAGACTAGATATCAATTACAGGAAAAGATCTGTAAAAAATACAAACACATGGAGGCTAAACAATACACTACTTAATAATGAAGAGATCACTGAAGAAATCAAAGAGGAAATCAAAAAATACCTAGAAACAAATGACAATGGAGATACAACGACCCAAAACCTGTGGGAGGCAGCAAAAGCAGTTCTAAGGGGGAAGTTTATAGCAATACAAGCCCACCTTAAGAAGCAGGAAACATCTCGAATAAACAACCTAACCTTGCACCTCAAGCAATTAGAGAAAGAAGAACAAAAAAACCCCAAAGCTAGCAGAAGGAAAGAAATCATAAAAATCAGATCAGAAATAAATGAAAAAGAAATGAAGGAAACAATAGCAAAGATCAATAAAACTAAAAGCTGGTTCTTTGAGAAGATAAACAAAATAGATAAACCACTAGCCAGACTCATCAAGAAAAAAAGGGAGAAGACTCAAATCAATAGAATTAGAAATGAAAAAGGAGAGGTAACAACTGACACTGCAGAGATAAAAGAGATCATGAGAGATTACTACAAGCAACTCTATGCCAATAAAATGGACAATCTGGAAGAAATGGACAAATTCTTAGAAATGCACAATCTGCCAAGACTGAATCAGGAAGAAATAGAAAATATGAACAGACCAATCACAAGCACTGAAATTGAAACTGCGATTAAAAAGCTTCCAACAAAGAAAAGCCCAGGACCAGATGGCTTCACAGGCGAATTCTATCAAACATTTAGAGAAGAGCTAACACCTATCCTTCTCAAACTCTTCCAAAATATAGCAGAGGGAGGACCACTCCCTAACTCCTTCTACGAGGCCACCATCACCTTGATACCAAAACCAGACAAGGATGTCACAAAGAAAGAAAACTACAGGCCAATATCACTGATGAACATAGATGCAAAAATCCTCAACAAAATACTAGCAAACAGAATCCAACAGCACATTAAAAGGATCATACACCATGATCAAGTGGGGTTTATTCCAGGAATGCAAGGATTCTTCAATATACGCAAATCTATCAATGTGATAAACCATATTAACAAAGTGAAGGAGAAAAACCATATGATCATCTCAATAGATGCAGAGAAAGCTTTTGACAAAATTCAACACCCATTTATGATAAAAACCCTGCAGAAAGTAGGCATAGAGGGAACTTTCCTCAACATAATAAAGGCCATATATGACAAGCCCACAGCAAACATCATCCTCAATGGTGAAAAACTGAAAGCATTTCCACTAAGATCAGGAACAAGACAAGGTTGCCCACTCTCACCACTATTATTCAACATTGTTTTGGAAGTTTTAGCCACAGCAATCAGAGAAGAAAAGGAAATAAAAGGAATCCAAATTGGAAAAGAAGAAGTAAAGCTGTCACTGTTTGCAGATGACATGATCCTATACATAGAGAACCCTAAAGATGCTACCAGAAAACTACTAGAGCTAATCAATGAATTTGGTAAAGTTGCAGGATACAAAATTAATGCACAGAAATCTCTGGCATTCCTATATACTAATGATGAAAAATCTGAAAGTGAAATCAAGAAAACACTCCCATTTACCATTGCAACAAAAAGAATAAAATATCTAGGAATAAACCTACCTAAGGAGACAAAAGACCTGTATGCAGAAAATTATAAGACACTGATGAAAGAAATTAAAGATGATACAAATAGATGGAGAGATATACCATGTTCTTGGATTGGAAGAATCAACATTGTGAAAATGACTCTACTACCCAAAGCAATCTATAGATTCAATGCAATCCCTATCAAACTACCACTGGCATTTTTCACAGAACTAGAACAAAAAATTTCACAATTTGTATGGAAACACAAAAGACCCCGAATAGCCAAAGCAATCTTGAGAACGAAAGAAGGAACTGGAGGAATCAGGCTCCCTGACTTCAGACTATACTACAAAGCTACAGTCATCAAGACGGTATGGTACTGGCACAAAAACAGAAATATAGATCAATGGAACAGGATAGAAAGCCCAGAGATAAACCCATGCACATATGGACACCTTATCTTTGATAAAGGTGGCAGTAATGTACAATGGAGAAAGGACAGCCTCTTCAATAAGTGGTGCTGGGAAAACTGGACAGGTACATGTAAAAGTATGAGATTAGATCACTCCCTAACACCATACACAAAAATAAGCTCAAAATGGATTAAAGACCTAAATGTAAGGCCTGAAACTATCAAACTCTTAGAGGAAAACATAGGCAGAACACTCTATGACATAAATCAAAGCAAGATCCTTTCTGACCCACCTCCTAGAGTAATGGGAATAAAAACAAAAATAAACAAATGGGACCTAATGAAACTTCAAAGCTTTTGCACAGCAAAGGAAACCATAAACAAGACCAAAAGACACCCCTCAGAATGGGAGAAAATATTTGCAAATGAAGCAACTGACAAAGGATTAATCTCCAAAATTTACAAGCAGCTCATGCAGCTCAATAACAAGAAAACAAACAACCCAATCCAAAAATGGGCAGAAGACCTAAATAGACATTTCTCCAAAGAAGATATACAGACTGCCAACAAACACATGAAAGAATGCTCAACATCACTAATCATTAGAGAAATGCAAATCAAAACTACAATGAGATATCATCTCACACCAGTCAGAATGGCCATCATCAAAAAATCTAGAAACAATAAATGCTGGAGAGGGTGTGGAGAAAAGGGAACCCTCTTACACTGTTGGTGGGAATGTAAATTGATACAGCCACTGTGGAGAACAGTATGGAGGTTCCTTAAAAAGCTACAAATAGAACTACCATATGACCCAGCAATCTCACTACTGGGCATATACCCTGAGCAAACCATAATTCAAAAAGAGACATGTACCAAAATGTTCATTGCAGCTCTATTTACAATAGCCCGGAGATGGAAACAACCTAAATGCCCGTCATCGGATGAATGGATAAAGAAGATGTGGCACATATATACAATGGAATATTACTCAGCCATAAAAAGAAACGAAATTGAGCTATTTGTAATGAGGTGGATAGACCTAGAGTCTGTCATACAGAGTGAAGTAAGTCAGAAAGAGAGAGACAAATACCGTATGCTAACACATATATATGGAATTTAAGAAAGAAAAATGTCATGAAAAACCTAGGGGTAAAGCAGGAATAAAGACGCAGACCTCTTAGAGAACGGACTTGAGGTTATGGGGAGGGGGAAGGGTGAGCTGTGACAGGGCGAGAGAGAGTCATGGGCATATACACACTAACAAACGCAGTAAGGTAGATAGCTAGTGGGAAGCAGCTGCATGGCACAGGGATATTGGCTCGGTGCTTTGTGACCGCCTGGAGGGGTGGGATGGGGAGGGTGGGAGGGAGGGAGACGCAACAGGGAAGACATATGGGAACATATGTTTATGTATGACTGATTCACTTTGTTATAAAGCAGAAACTAACACACCATTGTAAAGCAATTATACCCCAATAAAGATGTAAAAAAATAAAAAAAAAATAAAAAAAAAATAAAAAAAAAAGATACATGTACCACAATGTTCATTGCCGCTCTATTTACAATAGCCAGGACATGGAAGCAACCTAAATGTCCATCAACAGATGAATGAATAAAGAAGATGTGGCACATATATACAATGGAATATTACTCAGCCATAAAAAGGAATGAAATTGAGCTATTTGTAATGAGGTGGATGGCCCTAGAGTCTGTTATACAGAGTGAAGTAAGTCAGAAAGAGAAAAACAAATACAGTAGGCCAATGCATATACATGGAATCTAAAAAAAATGGTACTGATGAACCTAGCGGCAGGGCAGCAATAAAGACGCAGACGTAGAGGATGGAATTGAGGACACACAGGGGGAAGGGGAAGCTGGGATGAAGTGAGAGAGTAGCATTGACATATATACACTACCAAATGTAAAATGGATGGCTAGTGGGAAGCTGCTGCATAGCACAAGGAGATCAGCTCAATGCTTCCTGATGACCTAGAGGGGTGGGATAGGAAGGGTGGGAGGGAGGCTCAAGAGGGAGGGAATATGCGGATATATGTATACACATAGCTGATTCACTTTGTTGTACAGCAGAAACTAACACAACATTGTAAAGCAATTATACTCCAATAAAGGGGCAAAAAAAAAAAAAAAGGAACCACTATTTGTTAAGTACCGACTATAAGCCAGGCACTGTGCTAGGTATTTTCCCAACACTGTCTCATTTAATCTCTAAAAGACCTCTACCAGGTGGGCAACATCATCTCCACTGTGGGTAAGGAAACTGAGGCCCAGAGAGGTTGGGTTCCCACAGTCACAGAGGAAAAGCCAGAGCAGAGATTTGACCCTAGACCTCATTCTAAAGCTCTTGTTCTTTGTACTGTGAGGCTGCCTCTCAAGAAATAAATGGGTTTCACTTCATAGTTAGGGAGTAACTGTAACCTGGTCATAGTAAAGGTGAATCCTTACCCAGATAACCACTAGAACATCATCTGGTGACCACCTGAGAAAGCTGTAAACCAGTGCTACTCAAAGTGATGATAACCCAATCGGCAGCATCAGCATTACCATAACATGGGGGCTGGTTAGAAATCACATTCTCAGGCCCCACCCAGACCTACTGAATAGAATCTCTAGGGACAGGACCTGAGAATTTGTGTTGGGAATCTCTCCAGGTGATTCTGGTGCCCACCAAACACTGAGAGTTTCTGCTGTACAGGCATCTCTGTGCAATCAGTGGCAACTTGAACTATTAGCCAACCAGAGATTGGGAAAATCAGACATGGAAAAGGAATGCATCTTCCTCCAAGGATGCAGATTCTCTTGTGGAATGGAGAACTGAACCCCGGAAGATTCACTTCAGGTCCCATTCCCACAATTAGGAACTAATCCATCCTTTTCAGTGAGAATAAAGTCTGAAAATGAAAGAGGCAAATCAGAATGTCCTATGGCAAAGCCAACTCTGCCCTAGGAAACTTTGGGCCCTATTTCGCTCACCTTCACTGTACACTCAGCTCATCAGAGGAACTCTATCTCTGGTCAACTAGTGAATGTAAACCTCCCAACAAATCAGGGCTTGCTTTTCTCTTTGTGGTTCTTTATTGCTCGTTTATATGCATTCTCACAGTAGATATTGAGAACAAGAGTACTCTCCTAGGTTTCCATCTTGGCAGTCCTTTTGCTTTTGAATAGGTTGATACTACAAAGTACGGATTACAGATGCCTGAAGAATATTTATTAACTCCAAGGGAGGAAAAAAAGTTATGAAATAAAGCAGCTATTTAAATCCAATTCTACTTACTAATAATGCCTTGCCTTGTTTTTCTTAAATCAACCTTAAATGTGTGGTCAAAAAAATATCTGACTTCAGTTTATTTTGGAAACTTCTTAACGTTGCAAAGCAATGGCCCATAATCTCAGCATACTAACATAATTATTTTCATTTTGCTCATTTCATTTCCATTTCAGGCTTTGTTTTCATACTCGTATATAATTGTGCCTGGTGGTAATTACACAGTAGAAGTGAAATTTAAGTCTTGCTTTTTTCCTGGTTAAAGTTTCAACATTAAGTGAGTTTACACATTATCTTCGTGATGGTCATTTTTTTTTAATTTTTAAATCTTTAAAAAAAGATTTTTATTTTATTTATTTATTTTTTGGATGCATTGGGTCTTTTTTGCTACATGCGGGCCTTCTCTAGTTGAGGTGCATGGGCTTCTCATTGCAGTGGCTTCTCTTCTTGCAGAGCACGGGCTCTAGGTGCGTGGGCTTCAGTAGTTGTGGCACACAGGCTCAGTAGTTGTGGCTCATGGACTCTAGAGCGCAGGCTCAGTAGTTGTGGTGCATGGGCTTAGTTGTTCTGCAGCATGTGAGATCTTCCCAGACCAGGGTTTGAACCCGTGTCCCCTGCACTGGCAGACCACTGTGCCCAATCATTTTAAATTTCTAGACAATGGACTCATGTTTTGGCATTTCACTTAAGCACACCACAATGGGTCAGGAAGTATTTACTGAGCTACTACTGTGTGCCAGATGCAAATCCAGGCCACCAGGAATCTAGCAATCAATAAGACAAAGTCTCTGCTCTCAAGAATGCAGCAGTGGACCGCTCCAGGGGGTGATACTTTTCCCCTTGTCTACAATGAATAACACCCCTGGAGCACAGTGCACAGTCTGTGTGGATCCCACAGAGAAGATGCTTACTTGGGGCAGATTCCTTTAGTTCCTTTACGGGTAGGTGAATGGAAATAAGGGCCAGGTGCAGGCCTACTGATATACAGACAGTCCCTGACTTATGAAGGCTCAACTTAATGATTTTTCAACTTTACAATGATGTGGAAGTGATTTGCATTCAGTAGAAACCATACTTTGAATTTTGATCTTTTCCTGCACTAGTGATATGAGGTACCATAATCCCTCATGATGCTGGGCGGTGGCAGCAAGCTGCAGCTCCCAATCAGCCACAAAGTCACGAGGGTGAACAACTGATACGCTTAAAGCATTCTGTACTCATACAACCATTCTTTTTTTTTTAAACATCTTTATTGGAGTACAATTCCTTTACAATGGTGTGTTACTTTCTGCTGTATAACAAAGTAAATCAGTCATACATATACATATGTCACCATATCCCTTCCCTTCTGCGTCTCCCTCCCTCCCAAACTCCCCATCCCACCCCTGCAGGCGGCCACAAAGCACTGAGCTGATCGCCCTGTGCCACGCGGCTCCTTCCCACTAGCTATCCACTTCACACCTGGTAGTGTATATGTGTCCATGCCACCCCCTCAGCCTGTCCCAGCTTACCACTCCCCCCCACTGTATCCTCAAGTCCAATCTCTAGTAGATCTGCATCTTTATTCCCATCTTACCCATAGGTTCTTCATGATCTTTTTTTTTTTTTTTTAGATTCCATATATATGTGTTACCATAAGGTACTTGCTTTTCTCTCTCTGACATACTTCACTCTGTATGACAGACTCTAGGTCCATCCACCTCGCTACAAATAACTCAATTTCGTTACTTTTTATGGCTGAGTAATGTTCCATTGTATATATGTGCCACATCTTTATCCATTCATCTGTTGATGGACACTTAGGTTGCTTCAATGTCCTAGCTATTGTAAACGGAGCTGCAATGAACATTTTGGTACATGACTCTTTTTGAATTATGGTTTTCTCAGGGTATATGCCCAGTAGTGGGTTTGCTGGGTAATATGGTAGTTCTATTTGTAGTTTTCTAAGGAAACTCCATACTGTTCTCCATAGTGGCTGTACCAATTCACATTCCCACCAGCAGTGCAAGAGGGTTCCCTTTTCTCCACACCCTCTCCAGCATTTATTGTTTCTAGATTTTTTGATGATGGCCATTCTGAATGGTGTGAGAAGATATCTCACTGTAGTTTTGATTTGCATTTCTCTAATGATTAATGATGTTGAGCATTCTTTCATGTGCTTGTTGGCAATCTGTATATCTTCTTTGGAGAAATGCCTATTTAGGTCTTCTGCCCATTTCCGGATTGGGTTGCTGTTTTTTTGATATTGAGCTGCTTGTAAATTTTGGAGATTAATCCTTTGTCAGTTGCTTCATTTGCTAATATTTTCTCCCATTCTGAGGGTTGTCTTTTCGGCTTGTTTATGGTTTCCTTTGCTGTGCAAAAGCTTTTAAGCTTCATTAGGTCCCATTTGTATATTTTTGTTTTTATTTCCATTTCTCTAGGAGGTGGGTCAAAAAGGATCTTGCTGTGATTTATGTCATAGAGTGCTTGGCCTAGGTTTTCCTCTAAGAGTATGATAGTGTCTGGCCTTATATTTAGGTCTTTAATCCATTTTCACTTTATTTTTGTGTACAGTGTTAGGGAGTATTCTAATTTCATTCTTTTACATGTAGCTGTCCAGTTTTCCCAGCACCACTTATTGAAGAGGCTGTCTTTTCTCCACTGTATATTCTTGTCTCCTTTATCAAAGATAAGGTGACCATATGTGCATGGGTTTACCTCAGGGCTTTCTATCCTGTTCCATTGACCTATATTTCTGTTTTTGTGCCAGTACCACACTGGCTTGATTACGGTAGCTTTGTAGTATAGTGTGAACTCAGGGAGCCTGATTCCTCCAGCTCCGTTTTTCTTTAGCAAGATTGCTTTGGCTATTCAGGGTGTTTTGTTTTTCCACACAAATTGTGAAATGTTTTGTTCTAGTTCTGTGAAAAATGCCAGTGGTAGTTTGATAGGGACTGCATTGAATCTGTAGATTGCTTTGGGTAGTAGAGTCAGTTTCACAATGTTGATTCTTCCAATCCAATAACATGGTATATCTCTCCATCTATGTGTATCATCTTTAATTTCTTTCATCAGTGTCTTATAATTTTCTGCATACATGTCTTTTGTCTCGTTAGGTAGGTTTATTCCTGCATATTCTATTCTTTTTGTTGCAGTGGTAAAGGGGAGTGTTTTCTTAATTTCACTTTCAGATTTTTCATCATTAGTGTATAGGAATGCAAGAGATTTCTGTGCATTAATTTTGTATCCTGCTACTTTACCAAATGCATTGAATAGCACTAGTAGTTTTCTGGTAGCATCTTTAGGATTCTCTATGTATAGGATCATGTCATCTGCAAACAGTGACAGCTTTACTTCTTCTTTTCTGATTTGGATTCCTTTCATTTCTTTTTCTTCTCTGATTGCTGGGGCTAAACCTTCCAAAACTATGTTGAATACTGGTGGTGACAGTGGTAAACCTTGTCTTCTTCCTGATCTTAGTGGAAATGGTTTCAGTTTTTCACCGTTGAGGTTGATGTTGGGTGTGGGTTGGTCATATATGGCCTTTATTATGTTGAGGAAATTTCCCTCTATGCCTACTTTCTGGAGGGTTTTTATCATAAATGGGTGTTGAATTTTGTTGAGAGCTTTCTCTGCATCTAGTGAGATGATCATACGGTTTTTCTCCTTCAATTTGGTATATCACATTGATTGATTTGTGTAAATTGAACAATCCTTGAATCCCTGGGATAAACCCCACATGATCATGGTGTATGATCCATTTAATGTGCTGTTGGATTCTGTTTGCTAGTATTTTGTTGAGGATTTTTGAAACTATGCTCATCAGTGATATTGGCCTGTAATTTTCTTTCTTTGTGACAACTTTGTCTGGTTTTGGTATTGGGGTGTTGGTGGCCTCGTAGAATGAGTTTGGGAGTGTTCCTCCCTCTGCTATATTTTGGAAGAGTTTGAGAAGGATAGGTGTTAGATCTTCTCTAAATGTTTGATAGAATTCGCCTGTGAAGCCATCTGGTCCTTGGCTTTTGTTTGTTAGGATATTTTTAATCACAGTTTCAATTTTAGTGCTTGTGATTGATCTGTTCATATTTTCTAATTCTTCCTGGTTCAGTCTCAGAAGGTTGTGCATTTCTAAGAATTTGTCCTTTTCTTTTAGGTTGTCCATTTTATTGGCATATAGTTGCTTGTAGTAATCTCTCATGATCCTTTGTATATCTGCCATGTCAGTTGTTACTTCTTTTTCATTTCTAATTCTATTGATTTCAGTATTCTCCCTTTTATTCCTGGTGAGTCTGGCTAACGGTTTATCAATTTTGTTTATCTTCTCAAAGAAACCGCTTTTAGTTTTATTGATCATTGTTATTGTTTCCTTCTTTTCTTTTTCATTTTCTTCTGATCTTATCTTCATGATTTCTTCCCTTCTGCTAACTTTGGGGTTTTCTTTGTTCTACCTTCTCTAATTGCTTTAGGTGTCAGGTTAGCTTGTGTATTTGCGATGTTTCTTGTTGCTTAAGGTAAGATTGTACTGCTATAAACTTCCATCTGAGAACTGTTTTTGCTGCATCCCATAGGTTTTGGGTCGTCGTGTTTTCATTGTCATTTGTTTCTAGGTATTTTTTTATTTCCTCTTTGTTTTCTTCAGTGATCTCTTGGTTATTAAGTAGTGTATTGTTTAGCCTCCATGTGTTTGTAATTTTTACAGATTTTTTCCTGTAATTGATATCTAATCTCAGAGCATTGTGGTCAGAAAAGGTACTAGATATGATTTCAATTTTCTTATATTTGCAAAGGCTTGATTTGTGACCCAAGATGTGATCTATCCTGGAGAATGTTCCACGAGCACTTGAGAAAAATGTGTATTCTGTTGTCTTTGTCTATAAATATCAATTAAGTCCATCTTGTTTAATGTATCATTTAAAGCTGTGTTTCCTTATTTATTTTCATTTTGGATGATCTGTCCATTGGTGAAAGTGGGGTGTTAAAGTCCCCTACTATGATTGTGTTACGGTCAATTTCCCCTTTTATGGCTGTTAGTATTTGCCTTATGTATTGAGGTGCTCCTATGCTGGGTCCATAAATATTTACAATTGTTATATCTTCTTCTTGGATTGATCCCTTGATCATTATGTAGAGCCTTCTTTGTCTCTTGTAATAGTCTTTGTTTGAAAGTCTATTTTGTCTGATATGAAAATGACTACTCCAGCTTTCTTTTGGTTTCCATTTGCATGGAATATCTTTTTTGCATCCTCTCACTTTCAGTCTGTATGTGTCCCTAGGTCTGAAGTGGGTCCCTTGTAGACAACATATATACGAGCCTTATTTTTGTATCCATTCAGCCAATCTATGTCTTTTGGTTGGAGCGTTTAATCCATTTACATTTAAGGTAATTATCAATATGTATGTTCCTATTACAATTCTCTTAACTGTTTTGGGTTTGTGATTGTGGGTCTTTTCCTTCGCTTTTGTTTCCTGCCTAGAGAAGTTCCTTTAGCATTTGTTGTAAAGTTGGTCTGGTGGTGCTGAATTCTCTTAGCTTTTGCTTGTCTGTAAAGGTTTTAATTTCTCTGACAAATCTCAATGAGATCCTTGATGGGTAGGGTAATCTTGGTTGTAGATTTTTCTCCTACATCACTTTAAATATGTCCTGCCGCTACCTTCTGGCTTGCAGAGTTTCTGCTGAAAGATCAGCCGTTAACCTTATGTGGATTCCCTTGTGTGTGATTTGTTGTTTTTCCCTTGCTGTTTTTAATATTTTTTCTTTGTATTTAATATTTGATAGTTTGATTAATATGTGTCTTGGCGTGTTTATCCATGGATTTATCCTGTATGGGACTCTCTGTGCTTCCTAGACTTAACTATTTCCTTTACCATATTAGTGAAGTTTTCAACTATAATCTCTTCTAATATTTTCTCAGTCCCTTTCTTTGTCTCTTCTTCTTCTGGGACCCCTATAATTCGAATGTTGGTGCATTTAATGTTGTCCCAGGTGTCTCTGAGTGTGTCCTCAGTTCTTTTCATTCTTTTTTCCTTATTCTGCTCTGCAGTAGTTATTTCCATTATTTTATCTTCCAGGTCACTTATCCATTCTTTTGCATCAGTCATTCTGCTATTGATCCCTTCTAGAGAATTTTTAGTTTCATTTACTGTGTTTTTCATCATTGTTTGTTTTCTCTTTAGTTCTTCTAGGTCCTGGTTATACGTTTCTTGTATTTTCTCCATTCTACGTCCAAGATTTTGGATCATCTTTACTATCATTATTCTGAATACTTTTTCAGGTAGATTGCCTATTTCTTCTTCATTTGTTAGTTCTGGTTGGTTTTTGCCTTGCGCCTTCATCTGCTATGTGTTTCTCTGTCTTCTCATTTCCCTTAACTTACTGTGTTTGGGGTCTCCTTTTTGCAGACTGCAGGTTCGTAGTTCCCGTTGTTTTTGGTGTCTGTCCCCAGTGGCTAAGATTGGTTCAGTGGGTTGTGTCGGCTTCTTGGTGGAGGGGACTAGTGCCTGTGTTCTGCTGGATGAGGCTGGATCTTGTCTTTCTGGTGGGCAGGTCCACGTCCGGTGGTGTGTTTTGCACTGTCTGTGCCCTTATTATGATTTTAGGCAGCCTCTCTGCTAATGGATTGGTTTGTGTTCCTGTCTTGCTAGTTCTTTGTCATATGGTGTCCAGCACTGTAGCTTGCTGGTCGTTGAGTGGAGCTGGGTCTTGGCGTTGATATGGAGATCTCTGGGAGATTTTCGCCATTTGATATTATGTGGAGCTGGGAGGTCTCTTGTGGACCAGTGTCCTGAACTTGGCTCTCGTACCTCAGAGGCACAGCCCTGATGCCTGGCTGGAGCACCAGGAGCCGTCATCCACATGGCTCAGAATAAAATGGAGAAAAAAAAGAAAGAAAGAATGAAAGAAAGAAAGAAGAAAATAAAAGAAAGTTATTAAAATAAAAAATAATTAAGAAAAAATTTTAAAAAGTAATAAAAAAGAAAAACTGAGAGACACAACCCTAGGACAAATGGTAAAAGCAAAGCTATACAGATAAAATCACACACAGAAGCATACACATGCACACTCAGTAAAAGAGAAAAAGGGAAAAAAAAATATATATCATTGCCCCCAAAATCCACCTCCTCAATTTGGGATGTTTCATTGTCTATTCAGGTATTCCACCAATTCAAGTTACATCAAGTTGATTTTGGAGATTTTATCCGCTGCTCCTGAGGCTGCTGGGAGAGGTTTCCCTTTCTCTTCTTTGTTCGCACATCTCCAGGGGTTCAGCTTTGGATTTGGACCCGCCTGTGAGTGTAGGTCACCTGAGGGCGTCTGTTCTTCACTGAGACAGGACGGGGTTAAAGGGGCAGCTGATTCGGTGGCTCTGGCTCACTCAGGTCAGGGGGAGGGAGGGGTACGGAGTGCGGGGTGCACCTCCGGCGGCAGAGGTCGGCGTGACTTTGCACCAGCCTGAGGCGCACTGTGTTTTCTCACTGGGAAGTTGTCCCTGGATCACAGGACCCTGTCAGTGGTGGGCTGCACAGGCTCCCAGGAGGGGAGGTGTGGATAGTGACCTGTGCTTGCACATAGGCTTCTTGGTGGCTGCAGCAGCAGCCTTAGCATCTCATGCCCGCCTCTGGGGCCCGCACAGATGGCCGTGGCTCACGCCCTTCTCTGGAGCTCCTTTAAGAGGTGCTCTTAATCCCCTCTTCTCTCGCAGCAGGAATCAGAGGCAAGAAAAAGTCTCTTGTCTCTTCGGCAGCTCCAGACTTTTTCCCGGATTCCTTCCTGGCTAGCTGTGGCACACTAGCCCCTTCAGGCTGTGTTCATGCAGCCAACCCTAGTCCTCTCCCTGTTATCTGACCTCCAAAGACCGAGCCTCAGCTCCAGCCCCCACCCGCCCTGGCGGGTGAGCAGACAAGCCTCTCGGGCTGGTGAGTGCTGTTTGGCACCGATCCTCTTTGCGGGAATCTCTCTGCTTTGCCCTCCACACCCCTGTTGCTGCGCTCTCCTCCGTGGCTCAGAAGCTTCCCCCCTCCGCCACCCGCAGTCTCCGCCCACAAAGTATCTTCCTAGTGTGTGGAAATCTTATCCAAGTACGTGGGGATTTTCTTGCCTTTTGGAAGGTCTGTGGTCTTCTGCCACCGTTCAGTAGGTATTCTGTAGGAGTTATTCCCCATGTAGATGTATTTCTGATGTATTTGTGGCGAGGAAGGTGATCTCCGTGTCTTACTTTTCCACCACCTTGAAGCTCCTCCCATTCTATAACCATTCTGTTTTTCACTTTCAGTACAGTATTCAATAAAGTACATGAGATATTCAACACTTTATTATAAAATAGGCTTTGTGTTAGATGATTTTACCCATCTGTATTCTAAAGTAACTGTTCTGATCACATTTAAGGTAAGCTAGGTTAAGCTATAATGTTCAGTAAGTTGGGTATATTAAATTCATTTTCAAAGTAACGATATTTTCAACTTACACTGGGTTTACTGGGACATAATATGTTCGTGGCTATCGCTACAAATTACCAAACGGTTCTCCTAAGGCATTATACCAAACTTCTCTGCCACTAGAGACAGCAAGTGTGTCATTTTCAACAGAAACTCATCAGCAATGTTAACATTTTTTTTAAAAAAACAAATGCCAATTGAGTTAGCTCACAATAGTCCCTGAAGAGAAGCTATGGATTTAAATACACATGCTCCCTGGGGATCTTTTTCTTCCTCCAGGTACTTCCTTTAGTATCTAAGATGATGCTATCAGATCCTGAAGGTCAGAGTTAAAATGGGACACGTATATGTTTGAATAGTCCTCCTAGAGCTAAAGGCAGGAGAAGGCTTTTCCACTGAGGTTTAAGTTTTCTCTGTGGGATAACCTGGCTCTTATGTTCTATGAGAAGGAAGGAGAAGGGGTGAACAGGTTATTTTACCAATCCTTACTATCTCCTCCTCCCTAACTCTGAGAGGCAGCACACTTCTCCTCAGGAGCTGGCTCTCTCCTCTCCCTCACTGGTCCCTCCACAGCCTTCTCCATGCCCTCAGTAGCCCCCACTCCCAGCCCAGACACTTCCTCCTTAGCCAGGTCTTCCCTTACTCCTGCCTAGAAGATAGAACTTCCCCCACCTCCCTCCTTGCTGGGGCAGGCCTCACCTTAGGCCCTTTGCTCTAGGAATGGTGAACTTGCCTCTTCACCTAGACTTTCCCTCTCAGATCGTGGAGGCCAGGACCTGCCCTTGACTTCCTACTGTCCCCAGCAGTGACACATGCCTGGCTCATGATAGATGCTCAACAGATACCTGCATGGTCCAATAAGGCAGAAGAGTCAGAAAGTGGATAAATACTCTGGAAGATTGATAATCAATTAGAAGTCATGGTCACCAGCTTGATGTTATCCTTGGCAGTCTGGCCCTTCAGGAATCCCTGATGAATTCAAGATTCCTGATTTCCCTTCTTGCAGAACGTGAGAGACATTAGCAACTGTTGTATATTTTTCCCACATAATCCTAATCACTCTTTTGTTTTTATTTTCAGTTATCCTTAATTCAGACCCTGCTGCTGCTCACTAAAGCTCTTCAAGTTCTCATGTTATTTTGACCCATTTTTTAACCCTACCTGAACTCCCATTTCAGAACACAAAAAAGCATATCATATTGCTCCTGTGTCAAAATGAAAAAAAAATTTTTTTAATCTCATATGTCATGAACGCCTTACAGTAATACCTTCTTCTCAACCCTTAAACACCACCCTGAGCAGTGGGTGTGCTGTTATCCCATTTCACAGGTAGGGAATTGAACCTCAGAGAGGTTAAACTATCTGCCTGGAATCTCAGCCAGGAAATGGCAGGCAGAAGTGAAACCCAGGCAGGCTCTGAGTGGTGGGCTCTTTCCTTTGTACTCTTGCTAAGGTCAACAGCAAATGCTTGACAAATGTCAGAAAACTGAGTTCTTCTCCTACGTTGGCCACTTTTTTCCATGAGAATATTCATAGCCATTGCCTTCTTGTGGCATGCTGCTTAGCAAATGTGAGTAAATGCTAATGCTGTCCCGATGTCACAGGACTATAAAAACGAGAACCACGGGCCCAAAAGCTAAGCAGGAAAGCTGGAGTCTTTGATGTGTCCTTGTGCAGACGTAGAGAATGGACTTGAGGACATGGGGAGGGGGAAGGGTAAGCTGGGACGAAGTGAGAGAGTGGCATGGACATATATATACTACCAAATGTAAAACAGATAGCTAGTGGGAGGCAGCCACATGGCACAGGGAGATCAGCTCGGTGCTAGAGTGGTGGGATAGGGAGGGTGGGAGGGAGACTCAGGAGGGACGGGAAATGGGGATATATGTATACACATAGCTGATTCACTTTGTTATACAGCAGAAACTAAAACACCATTGTAAAGCAATTATACTCCAATAAAGATGTTTAACAACAAGATGTTAAATAAAATCCCATATATATATATAGACTGCTGTACTAAAACGTCATAGTAACCATAAACCAAAAATCTATAATAGACATACACACAAAAAAGAAAAAGGAATCCAAGCATAACACTAAAGATAGTCATCAAATCACAAGAGAAGAGAACAAAAGAAGAAAGGGGAACAAAAGACCTACGAAAACAAATCCACAACAATTAACAAAATGTCAATAAGAACATAAATATCAATAATTACATTAAATGTAAATGAACTAAATGCTCCAGCCAAAAGACGCAGACTGGCTGAATGGATATAAAATCATAGAAAGAAGACCTGTATATCTGCTGCCTACAAGAGGCTCACTTCAGATCTATAGACACATACAGACTGAAAGTGAGTGGATGGAAAAAAGGTTTTCCACGCAAATGGAAATCAAAAGAAAGCTGGAATAGGAATACTCATATCCAACAAAATAGACTTTAAAATAAAGACTGTTACAAGAGACGAAGTAGGACTCTACATAATGATCAAGGGATCAATCCAAGAAGAAGGTATAAAAATTATAAATATATGTGCATCCAACATAGGAGCACCTCAATATATAAGGCAAATATTAAAAGACATAAAAGGAAAAATCGACAGTAACACAATAATAGTAGGGGACTTTAACACCCCACTTACATCAATGGACAGATCATCCAGGCAGAAAATCAATAAGGAAACACAAGCCTCAAATAACACATTAAACCAAATGGACTAAATTGATATTTATAGAGCATTCCATCCGAAAGCAGTAGAATACACATTCCTTTCAAATGCACATGGATCATTCCTTGGTTTTTTTTTCAAGTGTTTGTTTGTTTGTCTGTTTATACATTCTTCTCTATATCCACAGTAGATCTGTCTCCTGAAATACTTCCAAATGAACTAAAATTAAATGTGTGCTTTTACATTTCCTGTGGAAATCAAGTGGAGAAGTCTTTGGAAATAGCCCAAATTTCACCAGTTCCCTAAAAGCCTTCCCAAGGATCAAAGAAACTGCAGGGAAAAATAAACACAAACAAACAAATAATTTTTGTAAGTGGCAAATAGTTTCATTCTAACCACTCACTCAGATTCCATAGGTCTCTTCTCTAAATGGGCTAATCATAACACAAATACCAATAACCACAACACCTAAAACAAAGACCCAAGATAGTTCATTCCTAAGGGAGTGGAGACAACAGTTTGCTTGCATCTGTATTTGCTCTAGAACTAGCAGCTAGATAAGAGAGCAGGCACCACAGTCATAGTGGTTCTATGCATTTCTACTTGAAGAACTATAACATTATGTCACTTATAGTTTCCAGGCAAATGCGATAGCTGTGGCAAGTACCTCCACCCCCACCTTCCTCAATGGACATTTTCCTGCAAATTAGGTGAAAATCACATTGAACTGTGTTTTAAACACGTTAGAGGAACTTGATAAGACAGGAGAAATGCTTTAGAAAGCAAGAACGGGGCAAGCACAGATTCAAGGGGACCACTTCCCAGGAAGTTACAGCTTAATCTCCAGAACTTAGGCAGTGGTTGGGAGTCCCCTTCAGATGCAGAATGACCTCAGAGAAGAAATGTCCAGCGAAGAAAGGAGGGCGCTGCCTACACAGAGGTTTCTGCCAGGTTCTAAATTCAGTGCCTAGAAGTAACACAAATGTGTGAATTGGGCCAGGTTAAAGGGAAAAAGGAGTAGAAAGGGGTGTGGAAAATGTACCCTTTTTAACGGTACTTAAAAATATGTATTTTTAAAAGTACCTGTGAATGAAAACTTTGCCTGCCATAACAGTAAACAAAGGATGTTGCAGCCATCAAGCCACTACAGCCACTGCCCCTAATGGTGAGCCCTGAGGGAACTCAGGATGGAGAAAAACTGGGCTGCCCACTGCCAAGCCCTCAGTCGCTGCAGCCACCTTCAACGGTGCACCCAATGGTTAGGGAACTCTGGATGCGAAAGAACTGGATACTGGCCCTAAATAGCTAAGGTGCATATCAAAGGAATGGTTTCAGTGAGCCCAGACTGTTGCATCTTCCCATACATAGAAAAGCGCTAAATTCATTAACTTGAGATATCTGGTTTTCTTCAATTAATGGTAATCTTTTGATTATCCGGTATTTGTTGCAAAACTCCATATATATCCTGGCTCCTCCCTTACCTCTTCAGAACAGTCCCTCAGAGCTATCTGAGAGGTTGTCTTCCGGGCTTGAAGTCCTCAGAAAGACCACCAAATAAAACATACTTTTCTCAACTTTTAGGTTGTGCAGGTTTTTTTCAGTTGACATACACTATGCAGAAACTGCTAGTTTTCTACCCCATATCCAAACTCCCTTCCTTAGCAATAGAACCTAATTTTTATTAAGGGCAGAAATGGCCCACTTAGGCTGGAAGACTACTTCCCAGGCTTCCTTGCAACTAACTATGGTCCTCTGACTACATTCTGGGCAATAAGACTTACTGGCAGAGAAGAGGAAAAGAGTGGCTGATGGGAGAACCAAAAGTATCTGCCCCCTTCACTAGCCTCAAGGAACCCACACACAGTGAGAGATGGGTGCATAACACAAGTCATGGTGTGTGTTATATTCTATTGTGTACAAAAGGCTATAGGGATACAAAGTGGGAATTATTCACTCTAATGTTGAAGGTGTTTTCCTAATGTTACATAAGCAAATGGATTTCAGAGCAATGCCTAGTGACCAGCTGTGTGACTTTCAGCAAATACACCACCTCTCTGAGCCTGGGTTTTCTCATGTTTTAATGGAAAAATGAATCCCACCTTGCAGAACTACTGTGGGGATTCAGTGAGGTTAACTGTTTAAAGCAAACAGTAGGGAGCCAATCATATGGCAAATAATCCAAATCTGGCATCCCCCTTTCCAGTTGTTTCTCTTAGAGAACTAAAGCCTGTGGTGCAGAGCCAAAGAGATTGCTGCTGAGAAGGATGGGGTCTGATAACCTGTTTAAGTGCTTTCACTCCCAGAACAATTTGATAAACCATTCGCTTGCACAGGGATCTTAGTTTCTGCCCTCTGACTGAAAGCAGATCTTATTTGGAAAAGTGGGAATTTCTTAACCATGAATAGAATAGTCATTTATTAATATGATGTTGCTCATGCCCACTGAGATACTGGAGATGTTCCCTCCCCACCACCATGCCAACCACACCCAGTGGGGACCAGGGAGTGGGGAGCTAGGAAGAAGGGCATTTAAGAGCTCTTAGTCTGTTTTTATGTGTTTGGCAAGTGTCCCACACACTTTATTGTCTTGGTTTATGAGGCAAACTTGGCCAGGAAGATAACCCATGACCTTCAGGAAACTGGATGATAAGGGAATAAAAACAGATTGTTCAGCATGGAGTAAGGTCTCTTTATCTGTAGTTCTCCTCCTCCACCAACAAATTATAGGCATGTTCTCCTAGAAAAAAATACACAGGACCTTCCTCCAGGACTGCCCAGTATGATATGAGATTGAAGAATCCAGCAGGGACCAATCAGGCCTCAAGTGAACAACAACCCATTTTTATACATAACACTGTAACCATCCTAAACCAACTTTCAACTGCCAATTTCAGGCTCTTATATATCAGATCAAAAACATTATCATGGGGACTTCCCTGGTGGCACAGTGGTTAAGAATCTGCCTGCCAATGCAGGGGACACGGGTTTGATCCCTGGTCCGGGAAGATCCCACATGCCATGGAGCAACTAAGCCCGTGCAGCACAACTACTGAGCCTGTGCTCTAGAGCCCACAAGCCACAACTACTGAAGCCCACGCGCCTAGAGCCTGTGCTCCGCAACAAGAGAAGCTACCAAAACGAGAAGCCTGCGTACCGCAACGAATAGTAGCCCCCACTCTCCGCCAACTAGAGAAAGCCCGCACATAGCAACAAAGACCCAACGCAGCCAAATAAATAAATTAAATAAGTAAATTTAAAAAAAAATCATGGTACCACCTAGACAGTGCAAAAAAGTGAAAATATTAATTCTATTGACAAGAGGTGTGGGATTTATAAATTTAATATATTTATATTAAATATTTAAATTAAATTTATAAATTTAATATATTTGAGAAAAACAAAGGCACTTATTAGGGGTGTTAAAAGTGGCAGATCTTTAGTCTTAGTGGTATGTTTATCTCGTTAACTGTATTTCCAACTGTGAATACAACTACAAAATTAAAGAGCATATATGAAATGTTGGGAAGATAACATCAGAGATTGTGGATAAATGACAAGGTATTATTTGAGACTATAATATATTTCAGCTGTTGGGTTTATAGTCCTCACCTTATAGCAGATATGTCTATTTGGGGGTGTGCTAAACTTTCACACAAGCTTTAAGGAACGTCTGTGTGGATTACCTGCAATCCAGCTTCTTCCATAGCCACGTCCAATCGTGTCCTACACGGTGGGATTTAGCCAAGGCAGCACAGATCCAGGTGGAGTCTCACCAGCAAGTGCCAAAACCAAGCATGCGTGGAGTCAAATAGAATCAGCCCGGAAGTCAGGTCAAAATGGGGCCCAAGTCCACAAGCCCAGGAAGCCTTGAGGGTGGCAAGAAGAGTTAGGAAGTCACTCCTGCCAGACTGGCTGCTGGGACTGAGAACAGAGGGAGGACGCCTCCTCACAATAGATCTGAACAAACCTCCATGAGCAAACACAAGAGTCTCCACTAATTTAAAGAAGCAGAAATAAGTCAGTGCCTAATGTACAGAATAGGTTGCTCCAGAAATTCCTTATTTGAAAAAATTGAGAAATTTGAACTACGATTTAGACTGGTCTGATCTGGAAATCCCTAGTTAAGAAAACACAAATTTTCTTCATAGCTAATTCTAGAGCAGTGTTGTCCAAGAGAAATATCATGCAAGCCACATGTAAAACCAAATGAAATTAATTTTAATAATAAATTTCTCCTAACCCAAGATATCTGAAGTATTATCATTTCAAAATGTAATCAATATAAAAATTATTAGTGACATAGTTTATATTACATTTGTCATACGAAGTCTTCAAACTCCAGCGTACTTTTTACACTTACAGCACATCTGAATATGAATGCGAAATTTTCATTGCAAACACTTAACTGTATTTAGATCATACAATTTATAGCTTAAAAAATTGATTCACATACACAAATTGTTTCTAATATACTTAAAAGTTTCCCAGTAAATGAACTGAGTATTAGTTCCTAGCACTGCAGGAAAAAAAACAACAATAAATGGCCTTACTTTCCAGAAAAAGCACAGGGGCAACAAATGCATGACGTCTACCTCATGCTTTTGCCTTCCAGATCTTATGTAGGTGCAAGTGATTGGTGGAATCTAAATTACATCTAGAACTTGAACTGCAAGGCAGGCTGGGGAAGTTTTAGTCTTCTCGGTATAGGAAGACCCTAAAAAAGAGGTTGGAATATATATTGAGGCCAATGCACCATGTGCCCATGATGTTCATTGCAACAGCATTTACGACAGCAATCACTAAATAGAAAATAGACTAAATGCACAAAAGTAAAGGGCTAGTAAAATAAAGCGTACTCTATCCAGGTAATGAAATAACATGGTCATTTTGGGGTTTGTTTTAAATATTTATTTATTTGGTTGTGCCAGGTCTTAGTTGCGGCAGGCAGGCTCCTTAGTTGTGGCATGCATGTGGGATCTAGGTCCTTGACCAGGGATCGAACCCATGCCCCCTGCATTGGGAGCGCAGAGGCTTAACCATTGCGCCACGAGGGAAGTCCCACATGGTCATTTTTGAAGGACATTTTATCAATGAAGTGAAAAATCTTACAATATGTCACTTACCAAAATAAAGTCTGAACAAAGAGCAGTACATTCAATCTGATCCCACTTTTAGGGACAACTAGGGAAATTTAAATATGACCTATGTATTATTTTTGCAGGTATGATAATGGTACTGTGATTATGTCGGAGAATGTCTTTGTTCTTAAGAAATGAATGCTTTAGTGTTGTGAATTTTTTAAATTACTTTCAAATAATTCAGAATAAAAGCAGAGAGAGAATGTTAACTAGGAAATGATGCATGATGGAAATCTAGGAAAATGATATATGGGCATTCATTGTACTACTCTTTTAACTTTTCTGCTAGCTAAAAATTACTCAAAATAAGAATTGGGAGAGAAAAATGCTGGGGAACAGTGGCTAGTTTTATTTATTTGCAAGGCTGTTCAGAGTTCAGGCTATTTCCTTTGCCAGCACCACATCTTTAAAAATGTGTGCTCTCAGAATGCATGTATACAATGTTGTCATCTCCAGTAACCCAGTATGGCTTTAGGCTGCTCTTTCTTTATTTTCCCATTCTTTTAATGTGTTTTGAGAAACTACAACTGTTCCAGAGAACATCTGTATCTCTCTTTCTCTCTCTCCCCCTCCCTCCCTCTCCCTCTCCCTCTCCCTCTCCCTCTCCCTCTCCCTCTCCCTCTCCCTCTCCCTCTCCCTCTCCCTCTCCCTCTCACACACACACACACACACACACACACACACACACACACACGAAATAATTAAATCAGTGATGTCAAATGCATGGCACATATGCCACCAGAATCCCTACCAAGCAATGGCAGTCATCACTAACTGATCAACGTACTCTTTCCTGCCAAACCTCATTATACATCAGAATCCTGCTAAACACAGCTCTCCAGGTAACTTTGATTAATGCATGGGAGCTGGCATGTGAGATTAAACCTTTGCCACACATTTATTAAATAGTCTACTTTAGCAAAACCTTAAAAAGCTATGATTGTCCTGAGTGTCTCTGAGGTGGCTACGAAAGAAAGAGCTCAAAACCTGGAGCCAAAGACCTGAACTCAAATCCATCTTCTGCCTCTTACTCCTTGAACCTTGGGAAAATCTATTAAAGTTCTTTGGCCCTCAGTTTCCCCATCTGTAATGAAACCTTCCTCACAGGGGTATAAGGCAGTTGAAATGAAATAACGGACACTTTGTAAATGCCAAAGACATTTACATATGAAGAGTGGCATCAGGAAAAATGGAAAATTCACTATTGGAAAAGCCATTGCTGGAGTATTGATTGTAATTCAGAATGGAGGATGAGTTCTAAGGGCCTAAAGTGTTTCTTTTCTTTTTTTTAAGCCAATCCAGAAACAGGGCAAATTCTGAGTGCTCCTTCTCAGTATCCTTTGCTGGTTCTTCATTTCTAACTTATGAAAGGGCTCAGTCGTCAGATATTTTTTGCCGTTCGCACCATAGGTGACGTCCTCTAATCTCATGACTTTTAAGCACAATTCATATGCCGTTGACTCTCAAATTTTAAAAGTGTACCAAGATGTTAAAAAGGGAGTTTAGGGCTTCCCTGGTGGCGCAGTGGTTGAGAGTTCGCCTGCCGATGCAGGGGACACAGGTTCGTGCCCCGGTCCGGGAAGATCCCACATGCCGCGGAGTGGCTAGGCCCGTGAGCCATGGCCGCTGAGCTTGCGTGTCTGGAGCCTGTGTTCCGCAACGGGAGAGGCCGCAACAGTGAGAGGCCCATGTATCGCAAAACAAAAAAAAGGGGGGGGGAGTTTAGACCACGGTTTCAACACAATAGATATCAAATACTAAAGTAAGGGGCTGATGCAAATCAATATTTTCAAAGTGGTTATCTAAGAACAGTTTAACTTGGACCCCTCACTGTAATCAATGCCATAAAATGGTCCCATTACCGGAGATTGAAGGGAGGGAGAATTTGTAAAAGGTTTTCTTTGAAGAAAGCTGTGCTGTGAATAGCTCCTCTCCCTGGAGAATGGAAAGGACGGGGGAAGACCCCTCAGCTCAGACCTAGTGATAGGAGATAACTCAGAGAGCTGATATGCGTTCCCTGTAGTTTGAAGAAAGGGCGTGGGGAGAGCTGCTTAATTAACTGGAGTCTGACCCCCCACCCCAACTGGGGAATCTAAAGGTGAGAGGTTGCTAAAGCAGTGGGTTGCAGCAGAGAAGAGATTCCCCTGGGAATAGCCAAGGCACAGGGTATATACTTCCTGTGGACAGGAGGTGAGCCACACAGGAGAGTCAGCAAGAGCCTTATCATCCTAGCTCAAGTGTTTTGCCTGGTGGGGTGATGGGACTGTAAATGAGAAAGCTTGCGTGGAATGAGCTGCGGGAAAACCCACGGCAGCTGGAGGAATAGGATGCATCACCCACACCAGTGGAGTTGCCAAAAGAGAAGCCACAGCAGTGGAGCCTCCACAGAATCTACAAAAGAACCAAGGAAGACACAGCATTAAATATTAGTCAGCCCCAGAGAAAGTTAAAATCATGTTAGGACAGTCCCAGTCAAGTAAGAACTTTCTGATCTCTTTCCCCTCTACCCTCCTAGTGGAGTGTTGACACCAACTCTGGAGCAGCTGAAACCATAGCTAATGAGATGATGAGCAAGAAAGGGAAAAAAGCCAGCCATAACTTCTTCCCCAATGGGGGTAACTAACCTGCTAAGGTAGAGGAAGTTGGAAGCAGAAGAAACATGACCTTTTAATGAAGATGTAAGTATTAAGTAACAAACTGAACTGGACATTCTTGTTTCTGAATCAAGTGTCTGGGTTCCTACTTAAGGAGAACCATGGGACTTTCTGATACCTAAGAGTGACCGGAAAAATCATGATGCCTGCCAGAGTTTTCACCCAATGGCAGGGAAAACTGTTCCTCCACTGAATCAATGTTAAAGGGACATTAGGAAACAAAATTAAAATTGCATTCCAATTGATTCCCAGAGCTGTGCTTCTTCGCAATACTTGTTATAGCAGTATAATATGCATCTCAGAATTATCATATCCAAATACAAATTCTTGATTTGTATTCCATCTCCCAGACCTATTCTTCCTACAGTCTTTCCATCTCGTTAAAACAGAACTCCATCATTCCTCTTGATCAGGCCAAAATCCTTGAAGTCATCCTTGAATCCTTTCTTTCTTTAACATCCTAGATCCGAACTATCGGCAAATCCTACAAGATCTACTTTCAGAAGTTATTCTGAATCCAACCACTTTTTACCACCACCTGACCTAAACCACAATTGTGTCTCCCTTTGCTGTTTATCCTCATCTCCCTACATTCTACTCTCAACACAGCAGCCCAAAGTGACCCTTGTAAATCATGTAAGATCTTCTCAAAAGCCTTCAAAGCCTTCATTTTTAACTTAGAATAAAAGCCAGTGTTCTTAGAATGCCTACATGATCTAGCCCTTAATCTTTTTCAAACCTCATCTCCTACCACGCCCTCTTTGCTTGCCACGATCTGACCACACTGAGATCCTTGCTTTTCCTCAAACTTGCTAAACACTCCTCCACCTCAAGACCTTTACACTTGCTGTTCTTTCTGCCGGAAATTCTCTTCCCCTTGTAGATTTCTGCTCAAATATCACCTTATCAGAAAGGCCTCTCTTGATTGCCTAATATAAATAGCAACTCCATCTTCCCCTTCTCCCCCACTCCCTTCTCTCCTACTCCTGATCTCCCTATCCTCCTCCTTTACTATAGTTATGCCCATGTCACTTAGAGCCACCTGAAATACTATGCATTTATTTGCTTGTTTATTGTCTGCCTTCCTCTACCAGCATGTCAACAACCCAAGGCTAGGACTTAGCTTGGTCCACGGTTGTGAGCACTCAATATATTTTGAGTAAATGAATTTAAAAAACTCTTCCATGGTCCCTTATAATATTTGGAAACAAATTCTGAAAATGGAGGAGAGCTGGGTCCCCTCAGCCTCCTCCTGACTCCTTTCAGGCCTACCCTCCCCTGATCCCATCTCTCAACAAGAACACATCCCCGGTTCTCACATTAGAAGACCTTCCAGGAAGTCAGACAGGGGTGGACGGAGCCCATGGGGTCTCTCCTTGGCAACCATGGTTGCACATCAAGTCTTCACTCTGACACATGCAGGTACCAGGGCCAGATCTGGGGTTCTCCAGGCCTCTGTTCTGACCGCCAGACAAGAATGTCTGTCTCTTTTAATTTGACTTAACCTCTGTTTAATTACTAACTTGGCAGTTTCTGCTCTCTCTGCTTAGCTGCTTGTCAAGTATATGGCACTTTTGATAATTTAAGGGTTAGAATTTAGTCTGTTTTTGTAAATGAAAATCAGCCTGGAGCCAGAGTTTCCCTTTTATTCAGCAAGACGAAACAGACAGCACATGAAAGGCAGGCACACTATAATTTTGTCTTTTCTGATACATTAAAAGCAGGCCTTTGCATACTGCCTGCTTGCTGTCATCTGGAAACCTCTACTGGGCCTGTAACTATGAAGTCTAGTGCTTTCATATGATTAGTTGTTTTTTTTCTTTCTTTCCGTGTCCAGCTTGGTTGGAAAAATTACACAGCAATGTCAGGAGACCACAATGAGAGGCAGCCTGGGGGATGCCCAGAGAGCTTGGGGACTAGGAGCTGGAGCCTAGGTTTCAGGACTGTCTCCACAGCCTCTGGGTTCAGTAACTTGAATGCTTATCTAACATAGTTTTAGGTGGATTGATGAATTCTATAACACTTGTTCATTCAAACCAACATTTATTTGGCACATCACAGATATCAGGGACAGGAGTTATACAAGTGAGAAGATATGATCCCTTTCCCCAGGGAGCACTCAGTCTAATGAATAGATAAATTAGGAAAAGAGACAATCTCAGTCTTGTTATAATCAAGGTGTGCAGAAAGCAACCTGGGAGCCTGGTGATAAAAGGGAGTCAGTCTACTTGAAGGATGAGTAGGTATTTACCAGGATTCAGTATGTGGGCTCAGGACAGACATGACAGCCCATGCAAAGGCCTGAGATAGCCTGTGCTGAACAGAAAAAGGAAAACTGGGCTTCCCTGGTGGCACAGTAGTTTAGAATCCGCCTGCCAATGCAGGAGACGTGGGTTCCAGCCCTGGTCCGGGAAGATCCCACATGCCACGGAGCAACAAAGCCCGTGCACCACAACCATTGAGCCTGCGCTGTAGAGCCCATGAGCCACAACTACTGAAGCCTATGTGCCTAGAGCCCGTGCTCCGCAACAAGAGAAGCCACCGCAGTGAGAAACCCGCACACCAGAAAGAAGAGCAGCCCCCACTCGACACAACTAGAGAAAGCCCGCACACAGCAACGAAGACCCAACGCAGCCAAAAATAAATAAATAAATTAATTAAGTTTATCAAAAAGAAAAAGGAAAGTTCACTGTAGGCTATGTGTGAGGGGGGAGCAAGGCTGAGGAGAGTGTGGAGGCAGGGGGATAAGAGGAAAAGCAAAGAAAGTGAGGTTTGACCCTTTAGGTTAAGGACCAATGGTGAGGTTACAGAAAAACTTGAGGTCATGTGGTAAAATGGGCATGATAGAAGTAATAGTTAACAATTATTGGGCACTTAGGACCATGTTCTGAGTACTTTCCACTTAAACCTACAGCGTTCAGAGATGCTAAGTTACTTGCCCAAGATGATTCGGCTGAGAAGAGGTGAAGATGGGAATTTAAAAGCAATCTGCAGATTCCAGAGCCTAACCCTTAACCATCACACTACCTTGCCAGAAGTTTGCAACTATTAAATGAGCTAATGGATATGAAAGTACATGGCACACTGTAAAGTTCTGTCCAAATGTAGCACTGGTGTTTTGGGGGTTTGTTTTTTTTATAAATTTATTTATTTATTTTTGGCTGTGTTGGGTCTTTGTTGCTGCACGCAGGATTTCTCTAGCTGCGGCGAGCGGGGGCTACTCTTCGTTGTGGTGTGCGGACTTCTCATTGCGGTGCCTTCTCTTGTTGTGGAGCATGGGCCCTAGGTGCGTGGTCTTCAGTAATTGTGGCACGTGGGCTCAGTAGTTGTGGCTCACGGGCTCTAGAGCACAGGCTCAGTAGTTGCGGTGCATGGGCTTAGTTGCTCCGCGGCATGTGGGATCTTCCCGGACCAGAGCTCAAACCCGTGACCCCTGCATTGGCAGGCAGATTCTTAACCACTGAGCCACGAGGGAAGTCCCTACACTGGTGTTTATTAGTTTTGTTACAAGGATGCCCAACATAGGAGGTCTTTCTTCATTGATATTTGACAGTGTAACCCTGAGCATTTTCTCCCAGGCTCAGAATGGCAAGCAAGAAAGGCTGTGAGAGTCAGAGATCACTCCGGATGAAAGGAAAGGAAGTCTGGGCTTTCATGAGTCACACTGGGGGGATGGAAGAATGATAAAAATCAAATGAAGGAGCCCTTCTGAAAGCTTAGCCTTTGCTGGCACCTACTAGTGCCCATGACAGATGTGCCAGCTTCATGGAGAATTATCCCCTGGAGGATAAATGCCCCAGGGCAGTTGTACATGTGAAGGGGATGGTGGGGGGAGGAGGGGAAGAGTTGCAACTGGTCTAACAGGCTGGGAGACCTGAGAGGCTGCCGTGCATCTGTGGAAAAATAAAACTTCAGCCTGGAATTCACTAATCATAACCATTACTTAGCACCACCTATGGGCATGCACTGCACTGCACTGAGGGTGTCACACACCTTCTCCGGAAACAGCAGGAGCCCCAACCCCACCAGCTCAGCAAAATGTAATTCTCTTTGTTTTAGAGATGCAGATAGCTCTAGGAGATTACTTGATTGGACCAGGGTCGCATAACTAACTAGTAGCTAGCAATCCTAATTTAGGATCAAAGTTGAATTTAATTCATACTCTTTTTTTTACAGCACCAGGACTCTTCCAAAAGACATACATTCAAGGCTTAATTCTCCCAATTATTATGTCTGTGATCCTGGCCCTCTCAATTCATTACTGGGAGTTTTGTGTTGACTGATTGAAGAGTTGATTTTCCTGCCTCATTCCAGAAGAGGTTTACATCTTAAATCCTTACCTGCAATACGGGGAGAAACCCCTCCCAGTGTGTTTGTAGAGATTCGGAAAAAGGGATTAGGTCTGGAACACCAATAACAACATAACTATCTTTAAAACCTGAAGACCTGCTACCTCATAAAATGTATCTTTGAACTTCATGACTCCAAATAGAAACGGGAATTCTAAGTTGCCCCCCTGAAATGTTTCCAAACTTATTGATATGGAAACCACTGTCCTAAGGTCACGTGTCAGTTAACATTCACATCCTGAAAAATTCTCTTCACCCTGTGTGCCCAAAGAAAGATCTAGAAAACTCATTGTCTAGAGCTCAGTTGAAATTTAAAGGAAACAAAGATACTAGATTGAACCATGTGAAATTACCATTACCAAAGGGGTTCGACATAATGCAGGTCTTCGACATAATTAATGCAGGTCTTCAAAAAGACAGTACCATTATCACTGCAGAATGATTGGGCAAGCCCATCCTGGGCCAAATGTCAGCAGGCAGGCATAAGAATCATCTGGGTGACTGTTTAATATGCAGATTATGGGCCCACCCACAGATCCAGTACTGGAGTTGGGGTGAGGTATTTCAGGAATCTGGCTTTTTAAAAGGCATCCCAAGTATCCCAAGACAGAAAGACTGCTCTAGGGGACTTCCCCTCGAGCATCTCCAAACCGGAAGAATATTCTGTTCCCAATAACTCTAAAGACAGCATCTCAAGATGCTGCACTTTTCAAAGGGCATCCTTCGTCAGCTTAAGGGCAGGTCAGTTTGAGGACCTCTACTGTAAAAGTAGGCAAGCACCTGGTGACAGTTTCAAATCCATCCTCCACAACTTTCTAGCTGTGAGAAGTCTCTTTTGAGTGCCCAGCTTTTTTGTTTTAATGACCCACCCCTCCTTTTGTTGTTTTCTTTATTTTATTTTGTTTTGTTGCCTGAAATTAATGATTATTGCAAGGGAATCTAGACCACTTTTTGAATAGCTGCATTTGGGTAATGTACCCATTGCTCTACCCTCCAGGAAAGAATTACTGTGGCTCCACTAGATGGTTTAGCGACTATTTATGCCCATCTTCCACATCGCAGACCCAGACCAAAGCCTAATTATTTCTACCATGTTTGTTTTGCTGCAGAATGGTAACATTTACAAGGACATGGGTTTTTCCTCTATCCTATAATTTGGATTGTTTAGTTTTCCTTTTTGGACTTCTTTGATGCTGCTGAAGAAAGAAGTCCACAAAAATCTGGAGAAAGGAAGAGAGTGGGCTGCAGGGGGCAGAGTAGGTGGAAATGTTGTTTGCTTCTCTGTCTCCTCGGCGCCCCCACCACCACTTCCCCTAGCTGGACTAAGCTATCTCCTTCCTATTTCTGCTTTTCTGCCTCTTACAGCTGGGCTGAAATATGTCAGCAGTATCACTGACTTACTATGAAACCTTGAGCGGGTCTCTTTCCCTCTCCAGGCCTTGCTTCCTATGTAAACAGTGAAGGTATACAACCAGACAATTTCTAAATTTAGTAACTTTCTTTAGCCCACTGGACTGTCGCTCATTCCTCTGTGACAGCCATGTGACTTGGGTCAACTTATTTGACCCATCTGATAGACCGTCAAGATGAGTCACAGCCTTCTCTTTTCTATCTCTGATGAATAAAAATAAGTTGCTTCTTTATACCCAAGGCATGAAAATAGTAACCAATCCATGTTCCCTCAGAAGTCCCTGAGTTCCAAAGATGAGACCATTACTGTATTAAATTCTCCAAAGAGTTTCCAAGGCTTTAAATCATCTATCACATCCCTGACACACCCACCACACCCATTACCACACCCACTAGCCCCAATGCAACCTTAAAACCTTCTTGGGTTAATTTCTGCCTCTCCTCTCCCCTTTATTTCTTGCTGGAGGTTTCTATGAGAAATGTAATTCCACTTCTAGGTATGTACTCTAGAAAAGCATTTCCAAATGTCCACAATAAGACATACAGAAGGATATTCACTGGGGCCTTATTTACCATAATGAATAATCAGGAAAAAAATGTCCATCAACTAAAATAATAATAAAACTCTGAGAAATCCATTTAACAGAATACTGTGCAGCACTTCAAAAGAATGAGGCAGATCCAAAAGTACTAATATGGGTAGACTGATAAGACATATTGTTGAGTAAAAGAAGCATGCCAAAGAATGGTATGCATAGTATAACTTTTATGGAAAACAAATAAACTGTACATATTCTAAGTGTGTGTGTGTGTGTGTGTGTGTGTGTATATGTACCTATACATACACATACACACACACACATATACATAGCAGACATCTGGAAGGATGTGTAACAAACTGGTAACATTGTTTACCTCCAAGGAAGGGATGGTCAAGGGGACTTTGTGTGAAATATTTTAATATTTTTACTCAAAGGTTATAATCATAAATTACTTAAGAAATTTAAATTAATTTGAAATAATACAGCCCCTAAGTATATAACAATAGCACAAGAAATGGGGGGAAGGAAAAGTTCTTACTCTATACATGAACTGGTATAACATAATTTGAAGATGACTGTTCAAAAATGTGATAAAGATGAATATTAAATAACATAAAGATAAAATTTTATTAGAAAAAAGAAATTTAACAAATAAGACAAGAGTGAAGAGAAAACAGAACCATAAAAAAATAATGCACATGCAGGTTAGCAAAGAGAAGGGAAAGGAAGAAAGAACTGATGGAACAAATATAAAATGACTAGCCAGATGGTAGATTTAAATATAACCATATCAGTAGTAGAAATGTAAGTAATCTACACACCCCAATTAAAAGGCAGAGACTGTCAGACTGGATAAAAAACAAGACAACACATTATGCTGTCTACAGGAAACTCACCTTCAATATAAAGACATAAAAAAGTGAAAGGTTAAAATGATGCAAAAAGACAGACCATGCACACACTAATCAGAGAGCTGAGTGCCCTTATGAATACTAGACAAAGTAGACTTCAGGACAGGAATATTACCAGAGATAAAGAGAGTCGTTACATAATGATAAAGGGGACAATTCACCACCAAGACATAAGAATCCTAAATGTATATACACCTAAGATTGGAGCTTCAAAATGGCATGAAGCAAAAACTGCTAGAACTCAGAAGAGAAACAGACAATTCCATGATTATAGTCAGACACATCAACAACCCTCTTAGTAATAAAAGAACACAAAAGAAATTAGTAAGGACACAGAAGACCTGAACAACACTGTAAACCAACTTGACCTAATTGATATTTATAGAGAATTCTAGTCAACAAACAGCAGAATACACATTCTTTTCAAGTACAGCTGACCACTGAAAAGCACGGGTTTGAACTGCACAGATCCACTCATAGGCAGATTTTTTTTCAAAAGTAAATACTAGAGTACTACACAATCCCTGATTGGTTGAATCCATGGATGTGGAACCTTGGATACAGAAGAACCTTGGATACGAAGGGCTGGCTATAAGTGAGTCATATGTAAATATGAAATAGTCACCAAGAGTATACTGGGTCATAAGTCAAATCTCGACAAAGTTTAAAAAACTGAAATTGTACAAAGTATGTTCTCAATACTTTGAATTAATACTTTGAATTCACAACATAATTAAATTAGAAATCAAGAATAGAAAGATATTTGGAAAATTTCCCACACTTCTAAATCACTCAAAGTCAAATGATAAATTATAAAAACTTGAATTGAAAATGAAAACACATGAAAAGTTGTGGGATATAAATAAATCAGTGTTTACACGGAAATTCAAAGCATTAAAAATTTATAGGGATAGTACCCTGGTAAACATGGTAAACATTCCTAAGACCCACTAGACTTTCTATAAGAAGTGTGACTAGCACAACCCAACAAAATGACATGGTACAAGAAGGGCAAGGATTCTGGCCTGTCCCAGGAAAGCAGTGTTACCACAGGAAGTAGAGTGGCTATGGTGAGCAGGCTAAGTGGATTTTCCGGCAAAGGCTAAAACTACAAAGAAAACTGTGCTAAGGCTTGAATGCTTAAGCCCTATTATACATCTAAAAGAATGCCAGCTATTGATAGATGCATGCATTATGAACTGGGAAGAGACAACAAGAGAAGAGGCCAAATCATCCCGTTCTGGGCTTCACCTTTTGTTTTATTATAAGGGAAATAAAATCTTGAGGTTATGTTAACTTCAAAAAAATAAGTTTACATTAAGAAGAAAAGAATGGTCTCAAATCAATGCTCTAATGAGAATTCACCTTAAGAAACTAGAAAAAGAAAGGCAATATAAACTCAGAGCAAAGAGAAGGACATAAAAACCTGAGCAGAAATCTATGAAATAAAGCCAGAAAAACAAAGAAAGAAAATCAATGAAACCAAAAGTTGTTTCTTTGGAAAAAAAATAGGCAATTGATAAACCTCTACTCAGACTGATCAAGAAAGTGAAGGTACAAATTACCAACACCAAAAATGAAAAAGGGGAAATCACCAGATCTACTAACATTAGAAGAATAAGAAAATATTATGAACTAAGCCACTAAATTCACCAACTTGGATGAAATGGACAAATTCCCTGGAAAAAAAGCACAGCCCTGACCTACTGTAGTAGACTGTGAGAACTCTAGTATTTATCTGCCTAAGGAACTCCAGGTAGAGAAATCAAAATGAGTAAGGAGAAAAAAGAACCCTCCTACACTGTTGTCAGGAATGTAAATTGGTGCGGGCACTATGGAAAACAGTACTGAGGTTCCTTTAAAAACTAAAAATAGAGTCGCCATGTGATCCAGCAATCCAAATCCTGGGCATATATCCAGAGAAAACTCTAATTGGAAATGATGCATGCACCCAAATTTTCATAACAGCACTATTTACAATAGCCAAGACCTGGAAGCAGCCTAAATGTCCACTGACAGATGAATGGATAAAGAAGAGGTGTGTGTGTGTGTGTGTGTGTGTGTGTGTGTATGTATGTAATATATATATATATGTATATATATATATATAATGCAATATTAGCCATAAAAAAGAATGAAATAATGCCACTTGAAGCAACATGGATGGACCTAGAGATTATCATACTAAGTGAAGTCAGACAGAGGAAGACAAATATTATATGATATCACTTATATGTGGAATCTAAAAAAATGATACAAATGAACTTACAAAACAGAAATAGACTCATGTAGAAAACAAACTTATGGTTAACAAAGGGGAAAGGCGGGGAAGGATAAATTAGGACTTTGGTATTAACAGATACACACTACTATATATAAAATACTGATATATAAACAACAAGGACCTACTGTACAGCACGGGGAATGACATTCAATATCTTGTGATAACCTATAGTGCAAAAGAATCTGAAAAAGAATGTGTGGGCATAATACATATATATATATATATATATATACACACACACAAAATCTGAATCACTTTGCTGTATACCTGAAACTAACACAACAATGTAAATCAACTATACTTCAATTAAAAAAACAATGAGTAGGGACGTGGAAGCACTGAACAAAACAAGTGTTTCTACTGGAGTAGAAAAACAGAGTTTAGAATAGCAGAAGCTAAAGAAGTAGAAATCAGCAAGTAGAGGATTGGTTAAGATCAGAGATTAGTTAAGAAGCCATGGCATAATTCGGTGAATGATGATGAGGGTCTGAACTACCAAGGTAGTAGTAAGAATGAAGAGAAGATTAAAATTTGAGAAATAGGTAACCAATAAAATAAGCAGAATTGGTGACTGACTGACTATGGGAAGGATGAAGGAGGAGGAGGAGCACAGAAGGGCTCTTATGCATTGGGCTTGGGGACCAGGTGCTACTAATTCATACTGGGACTAGGCAAGCAATGGTGGTTGATGGCAGAGGAAGATCATGGTCTACATTTATGGAAATCAAGGTTGGGAATGTTTACCAAGCATCCGGATTTATAAATGTGACGCAAACGGGAGAAGTCAGCAGTGAAATAACTTACTGCATGGGTGGATATCTTGCCTAAGAGACTTACAGAAAGAGAAGAGATGTGAATCAAGGGTAGAACCCTTGATGAGAAAATAAAGTTCAAGAAAAGCTTTATGATTGGGAATAAGGCGGTTCTAAGCAAGTGCAATCATGCACAAACATGTTAAGTAAGGTCTTACAATATCAAAAAGTTGCAACAAACCTACATATCATAGAAAAACAGAATGGTTAAAAAGGAAGACACTAAAAATGATATTTAAGAAGAGCATACAATAATTCAGACATTGCATACGTGTTTTCCTACCTTTTAAAAACTATTATGGGGCTTCCCTGGTGGTGCAGTGGTTGAGAGTCTGCCTGCCGATGCAGGGGACATGGATTCCTGACCCGGTCCAGGAAGATCCCACATGCCGTGGAGTGGCTGGGCGCGTGAGCCATGGCCGCTGAGCCTGTGCATGCGGAGCCTGGGCTCCACAACGGGAGAGGCCACAACAGTGAGAGGCCCGCGTACCGCCAAAAAAAAAATATATATATATATATATATTTGTATATATATATATATATATATATACATATATATTATGTATTTATATTATTTAAACACTGAAAACATGCACAGCAAAGCTGGGAAAAAATACATCATTACGAAAATTGAAATCATATCAGGTATCTTTTCCAACCACAATGAGACAAGATATCAATTACTGGAAAAAATCTAAAAAATACAAATACATGGAGGCTAAACAATATTTTATGTATTTATATTATTTAAACACTGAAAACATGCACAGCAAAGCTGGGAAAAAATACATCATTACGAAAATTGAAATCATATCAGGTACCTTTTCCAACCACAATGAGACAAGATATCAATTACTAGAAAAAATCTGTAAAAATTACAAATACATGGAGGCTAAACAATACCCTATGTAATTACCAAGAAATCACTGAAGAAATCAAAGAGGAAATAAAATATACCTAGAAAAAAATGACAATGAAAACACGATGACCCAAAACCCATGGGATTCAGCAAAAGCAGTTCTAAGAGGGAACTTTATAGCAATAAAATCCTACCTTAAGAAACAAGAAACATCTCAAATAAACAACCTAAGCTTACAGATAAAGCAATTAGAGAAAGAAGAACAAAAAAACCCCAAAGTCAGCAGAAGGAAAGAAATCATAGAGATCAGAACAGAAATAAATGAAAAAGAAATGAAGGAAATGATAGCAAAGACCAAAAAAACTAAAAGCTGGTTCTTTGAGAAGATAAATAAAATTGATGAACGGTTAGCCAGACTCAACGAGAACAAAAGGGGCAAGGCTCAAATCAATAGAATTAGAAATGAAAAAGGAGAAGTAACAACGGACACTGCAGAAATACAAAGGATCATGAGAGATTACTACAAGCAACTCTATGCCAATAAAATGGACAACCTGGAAAAAATGGACAAATTCTTAGAAATGCACAACCGTCCAAGACTGAACCAGGAAGGAACAGAAAATATTAACAGACCAATCAAAAGCGCTGAGATTGAAACAGTGATTGAAAATCTTCCAACACACAAAAGCCCAGGACCAGATGGCTTCACAGGCGAATTCTACCCAACATTTAGAGAAGAGCTAACACCTATCTTTCTCAAACTCTTCCAAAATATAGCAGAGGGAGGAACACTCACAAACCCATTCTATGAGGCCACCATCACCCTGATACCAAAACCAGACAAAGATGTCACAAAGAAAGAAAACTACAGGACAATATCACTGATGAACATAGATGTAAAAATCCTCAACAAAATGCTGGTAAACAGAATCCAACAGCACATTAAAAGGATCATACACCATGATCAAGCAGGTTTTATCCAAGGAATTCAAGGATTCTTCAATATAGGCAAATCAATCAATGTGATACTCCATATTAACAAATTGAAAGAGAAAAACCATATGATCATCTCAATAGATGCAGAGAAAGCTTTCGACAAAATTCAACACCCATTTATGATAGAAACCCTGCAGAAAGTAGGCATAGAGGGAACCTTCCTTAACAAAATAAAGGCCATATACGACAAACCCACAGCCAACATCGTCCTCAATGGTGAAAAACTGAAACCATTTCCTCTAAGATCAGGAACAAGACAAGGTTGCCCACTCTCACCACTCTTATTCAACATAGTTTTGGAAGTTTTAGCCACAGCAATCAGAGAAGAAAAGGAAATAAAAGGAATCCAAATCAGAAAAGGAGAAGTAAAGCTGTCACTGTTTGCAGATGACATGATACTATACATGGAGAATCCTAAAGATGCTACCAGAAAACTACTAGAGCTAATCAATGAATTTGGTAAAGTAGCAGGATACAAAATTAATGCACAGAAATCTCTTGCATTCCTATACACTAATGATGAAAAATCTGAATGTGAAATTAAGAAAACACTCCCATTTACCATTGCAACAAAAAGAATAAAATATATAGGAATGAACCTACTTAAGGAGACAAAATACCTGTATGCAGAGAGTTATAAGACACTGATGAAAGAAACTGAAGATGATACAAAGAGATGGAGAGATATACCCTGCTCTTGGATTGGAAGAATCAACATTGTGAAATGTCTACATTACCCAAAGCAATCTACAGATTCATTGCAATCCCTATCAAACTACCACTGGCATTTTTCACAGAACTAGAACAAAAAATTTTGCAATTTGTATGGAAACACAAAAGACCCCGATAAGCCAAAGCAATCTTGAGAAAGAAAAATGGAGCTGGAGAAATCAGGCCCCCAGACTTCAGACTATACTACAAAGCTACAGTAATCAAGACAGTATGGTTCTAGCACAAAAACAGAAATGTCGATCAATGGAACAGGATAGAAAGCCCAGAGATAAACTCACACACATATGGTCACTTTATCTTTGATAAAGGAGGCAAGAATATACAGTGGAGAAAAGACAGCCTCTTCAATAAGTGGTGCTGGAAAAACTGGATAGCTACATGTAAAAGCATGAAATTAGAACACTCCCTAACACCATACAAAAAAATAAACTCAAAATCGCTGAAAGAACTAAATGTAAGGTGAGACACTATCAAACGCTTAGAGTAAAAGATAGGCAGAAATCTCTATGACATAAATCACAGCAAGATCCTTTTTGACCCACCTCCTAGAGAAGTGGAAATAAAAACAAAAATTAACAAATGGGACCTCATGGAACTTCAAATCTTTTGCACAGCAAAGGAAACCATAAACAAGACGAAAAGACAACCCTCTGAATGGGAGAAAATATTTGCAAGTGAAGCAACTGACAAAGGATTAATCTGCAAAATTTACAAGCAGCTCATGCAGCTCAATATCAAAAAAACAAACAATCCAGTTCAAAAATGGGCAGAAGACATAAATAGACATTTCTCCGAGGAAGATATACAGATCACCAACAAACACATGACAGAATGCTCAACATCATTGATCACTAGAGAAATGCAAATCAAAACTACAATGAGGGGCTTCCCTGGTGGCGCAGTGGTTGAGAGTCCGCCTGCGGATGCAGGGGACACGGGTTCGTGCCCCGGTCCGGGAGGATCCCACATGCCACGGAGCGGCTGGGCCCGTGAGCCATGGCTGCTGAGAATGCGCGTCCAGAGCCTGTGCTCCGCAATGGGAGAGGACACAACAGTGAGAGGCCCGCGTACCGCAAAAAAAAAAAAAAAAAAAAAAAAAAAAAAAACTACAATGAGATATCATCTCACACCGGTCAGAATGGCCATCATCAACAAAATCTACAAACAATAAATGCTGGAGACAGTTTGGAGAAAAGGGAACAATCTTGCATGCTTGGTGGGAATGTAAATTGATACAGCCACTATGGAGAACAGTATGGAGGTTCCTTAAACACTAAAAATAGAACTACCATACGACCCAGCCATCCCACTACTGGGCATATACCCTGAGAAAACCATAATTCAAAAAGAGTCATGTTCCACAATGTTCATTGCAGCTCTATTTACAATAGCCAATACACGGAAGCAACCTAAGTGTCCATCAACAGATGAATGGATAAAGAAGATATGGCTCATATATACAATGGAATATTACTCAGCCATAAAAAGAAACGAAATTGAGTTATTTGTAGTGAGGTGGATGGACCTAGAGTCTGTCATACAGAGTGAAGTACGTCAGAAAGAGAAAAACCAATACCGCATGCTAACACATATATATGGAATCTAAAAAACAAACAAAAAAATGGTCATGAAGAACCTAGGGGCAAGACGGGAATAAAGACGCAGACCAACTAGAGAATGGACTTGAGGATACAGAGAGGAGCAAGGGTAAGCTGGGACAAAGTGAGAGAGTGGCATGGACATATATACACTACAAAACTTAAAACAGATAGCTGGTGGGACGCAGCCGCATAGCACAGGCAGATCAGCTCGGTGGTTTGTGACCACCTAGAGGGGTGGGATAGGGAGGGTGGGAGGGAGGGAGACGCAAGAGGAAAGAGATATGGGTACGTATGTATATGTATAACTGATTCACTTTGTTGTAAAGCAGAAACTAAAACTCCATTGTAAAGCAATCATACTCCAGTAAAGATGTTACAAAAATACATCAAAATGTTAGTATTAGATGTTTTGAGTTTAGGGGTCCATGGGGTACTGCCATCTACTATTCTGTATCTTGCAAATTCGCTATAAAACACTTATGCACGAGTAAGACAACCTGTCCCCCCAGAAAGAAGAACCATGATATTTCCTTCCATCTCTAGTGACCACCCCCACGCCACGCCAGAGTTCTTGTGTAACACAGGACCTGGCGCTGAGGGCCCGCAATGGCTGTGTCAGTACCTGTTGTGAAGGCAGCTGGGAGCCTCTGTGCCCTCGGCCCCACCACGTCACCTGGAGGCCTCAGCCCAGCCCAGGGAGGTGAGATCCCTGCATCCGTCTGTACAGGGTCCTGCGTGTGCCCCTCCGGCGTGGTCTCATCTCTGCAGTCACGCTGCCCTTTTCTGTCACGGGCCTTTCCCTCGGGGCCTCACCAGCCCTGCCTCCTGGCCTGGCTGGCAGGGCCTTCCCGGCAGCTCCTCAGAAAACAACTCCCAGTGGGAGGCAAGCACCCCGCACGGTGTGGATACTGGTCCTGCCGGGAGCGTGCCAGCTGCGACCTTGCCAGCCCAGGTGGCAACCGCAGCAGAGCCTCTGGGCCAGCCTTGGGCCCTGGTGCTGAACAAAGGCTCACGGTTCCTTCCACTCCTCTCGGCCACCTCACTAGGTCGGTGTACCGTCCTGTTCCTGGCCTGTGGCAGGGTGACATCTGGGCTGGGAGCCCAAGGACTTGCCCAGAGCCCACCAGACAGCAGTCGGCGTTACAGTGATGGTGACGAAGATGTTCTCTTTAAGTTCAGGCAGAGAGGGCAGGTCCCGTGCTCAGGGCCTCCGGGGCCTTTCAGGGTCTTGGGAGGCCGCAGCCTGGATGGTGTGGCCCCAGTGGGCTGAGGTGAAGCGATAGCGAGTGGAACGCCGCAGGCAGAAGTGGTGGAAGGGCCCCTCAGTCAGCCAGTAAGCCCCGTCACAACCTCATCCGTGAGGGGAATCCTGAGCTGTGACTTCTGGATTCAGGATTCCGAGGAGAAACTGTTGCCGCCTCTAAAAGCCGGCCATGCGCCCAGGTCTTGGCCCCTGTCCCGGATGTGGCCCCGCCCCAGATATGGCACCACCCCCAGGGGTAGTCCCGCCGGATGTAGTCCCCCTCCAGGCCTCGGCCGGGCCCGCAAAGCACGCTGGGTGGGGCTCTCCCTGCGGAGGTTCTGCGCAAGGCTCGCTAGTTAGTTCGTCTAAAGGGTTATTGACTTACCGTTAACTAGATGCGATACACCAGGCCACTAGTGAGGGTGATAGAGAAGGTCCTGGTACTTTGGGGACCTAGAGAGTAGCCCAAAATTACAAATAGAGCTGTGATGGTGAAAGTGAGGTCACCATTCGTGTCTTGGGAGGGTCAAGGAAGGCCTCCCAGAAAGACCCCCGCTTTACATAGCAGTAAGGAAGAGGGAAAGGAGGGTGCTATGCAACCGTTTTTGAAGATCTGATGATGAAAAGTTCCCATCTGAAGGCTTATGGTTCCTTCAAAAGTGGGCCAAACAGCAAATCTGTTGAGGGGGAGGGAGGGGCAGGAGCTTGAGGAAAGTGAAGGAGGTTTGATATCATTTTGAGTATGATGAGAAGGAGCTGACTCAAGGACCAACACTGTAAGCTCCACAAGGGGAGGGAGCTTTGTTTTTCTTGCTCATGTGTCCCAAATGCTTGAAACAATGACTAGGATACTTCAGCCAAAGACTCCTCTGGTTTCAGCTGGATGTGGACCGTGCACAGTTGATGTAGTTTCTTGTAAGTGACCTCCTTGCCCTTAGCCTCGTGTCCTGGGACAAAGCCACTGAACAAGCAACTCATCCTTTTTCTCCAGGTGACTATTTGTCGAAGTCTATTTTACATCTGGGGCAAAAACTAGGGAGGGGTCTTGTTCACTAGAGTGTCAGCTGAATCTGGAAGGGGGTGACTGGCTTCGAAGATCCTTAATCCTACCTCCCCTCCTTGATGTATTTAAACTTTGGATCTCCTTAAGGTCCTCTCATCCTTTGGGGCTAAATTCTTTTTCTGGCTTTTCCTTGGGGCCTGAAGCTTAGGAACACAGGGCTTCTGCTGACCTAGGCTGCTTCAGAGCTGGGGAATTCCTTGGCCTTGACTATCTCCCTGGACTGTTTAATCTTTGAAAGAATACCTAAATTCACCTCCATCATCATATTCCTAAAGTGGAAACTCAACTTAGAGAAGATACTGTCCTTTGGTGAGCTCCTTCCCTCTAGAATTTTTCCCGAAGGACTGGGGCTAGGCTTTAAGGTGGGGGCAGGGTCTGGGGCTGAGGAAGCAATGGGGGATTGGTTAAGTGTATTTGGACTGGGGGAGGGGGACGCTAGAGATTGAATAAGAGAAAGGGAGACTAGTGTGGGACTGCTATCAAAGAACATAAGGGTAGCCAGCAGGGACTCACTGTGCAAAGAGGGGGACCTCTGAAGAGCTAGCTACATTTATGCTGCAGAGTCTCCCAAGATTTTGGAATTCGGAGACTCCTATGGGCTACGCAGTTACCATGGTTGGCCTTCACATCTCTAGAAGGGTTGGAGGGCTGTGGAGTAGTGCTCAACAGCAAGTGATGCTAAAGAAGGTGCAGAAGAACTGAGTTGGTAGTATGCCCTCCGTTGTTTTAGAATGATGCCTTCTTCTTTGTCCTCCCAAATCTGGAAATCCACACTCTTTGTGACATATCTTCAGGAGCTTCTGGACAGCAGAGCTAAGGAAAGAGTGTCTACTTGCTTCCACATGCCTGATTGCAGGGTCTCCCCAGAGACAGAACTCGCTGGATGAAAGGAGAAAGCTCCTCCTGCTGGAAATCACAGTATGAGAAGGTAGGGAAAAGCAAGTCCTTAACAGACAGCTGCCCCCAGGAGGAAGTTGAAATGGACAAGGTTTTTGAGCAGTCAACGCCTACGTTTTTTGCAATAGAAGTCAGTCAAAGGGGGTTTTCTGAAGATGAGCTCTCTGGAACAGTGTTCAGTAGGATTTAAATCAAGCCAAATTGAGTCAGTATTAAAGGAGAGTCTGGCAGTGGTGGGGTAGAGACTGTTGGTGATGATGGGGTGACAGGCAAATGAATCAGTGGGATTCATGGAGTGAATGGGATGCTGTGAGTGATAAGAGGTTGAGTTCCTGACAACAAGGGTAGGATCATGCAAGAGGAGGGATCTGGTTGGGGAAGAGAGTCTAGTATCTGAGTGTGTTCTAGGGGAAAGGAGGAAGGGTAGATGATGGGGGCAGAAGATGGTCCCTTAAGATTGTAGCTCCGGAGGCAGAAAGGGATCTGCAGTGTTGAGATTGAATAAGGGGACCTGGGGGGCAGAGTGGAGGCAGAGAGGACCTTCGTGGAAAAGATGAGAAAGCTGGTAATGGGGCGAAATAAGGATAAATGAAATGTTAGGAGAGATCAAGGCAAGGAGGACTTCCAGGGAGAGGGGAGAAGGCCATCATGGGAGTGGAAAAAAAGATGAGCGAGAATGTGGGAGCCAATGACAGAGCCTCTGGTGGCAGAGAGGCCAGTATAGAGATGAAAGGAGTGATGAGGGAGGGGGACCAATTATGAAGAACAGGGCAGAGAAGAAAACAGAGCAAGGCACGAGAAGAAAACAGATTATGCAGGAGCAGAGTCGGATACAAAATTGGGAGCAGCAGGGGAAGATGAGACTCTGTAGGGTCCTGGAAGGAAAGGCTGATAAATAGGCCAGAAGTGAAAGGGCTCAGACAGAGGGGCTGATAATTGATCTGCTGGAAGGTCTGGTGAAAGGGTGGAGGCCAGAGTTAAAGAAGGCTCAACAGAACAGAAGGGGACACAGAGGAAGCAGCATCTTTCACAGGATTCCCCAAAGCAGAAGGTCAGCCACCACAGTGATGCTTTCCCAACCCTCCCTGCACAGATCTTGACCCAGCAGTTACCAAAACCGCAAGAGGCTGCAAGCTGCTGCCAGGAACAGAGTAGAAACAAGAGGGTCTGGCAAGAGTAAGGGCACCTGAAGCATGCTGCCCCTTCCCATGCCCCACATCTGAGACTTCATTATACTCCTTTATACCTCACCCCAAGGCTTGCTTTCTCATTCTGGTTTCTGCGGGTTCCTCCTTCAGGGGAAATGCCAGGCTGCACTGGGGCCCTAAAATTATGTAGCCCATGCTAGGAAGTGGGAAACAGGAAAAAAGGAAAGAGATTAATGACTTCCAGAAAAGGTCCCATGCCACCACAGCTTCTTTCCGGCAAGTTCAACAAGCCACTAAAACAAGAGAAAAAGTGAAAGTTAATTTGACCTGAAAAAATGAAAATCTGCCATGCCATTCATCAAAATGGGAAAACAGACACAGATCACAGATAAAGCCAGGTGCAAAGTTAGCAGAAAATTATAGTTTTCCCAAGGAAACACTACAGCTATAAAGTGTCCGAATGACACTCAGTAGCATAACTATTACTTCGTTACTGAGAAATCCTGTTTTCTAAAATCACAGTTTATCAGAAACTTTGCTTTTGAAGTAAGAACAAAACATCCCACTCTTGCCTGAAGGATCTAATTCACACTGACACAGAGCACCTGCCTTAATTTTCAACCCTGGTGCAGATTCAGATAAGGGGGTTTGGGATATTAACATTTCACATCTATCTTAATTTGTAGTTTCTAAGGAAAGGAAACCTAGTGTCCGCTTTGCCATCCAGACAAGATGTTGGCCCTTTATGCACAGCCCTGCTTTACTTTAACATATCAAAATTCTATTTCATATAAATTTCACCTAATGCCACCCTTCTCCAAAATCGTATCATAACTTTTCTCTTTCTTGGTGACACACCCCATGGTTCCTCCAATGTGTGACCTCCTTCATTGCAATGAGTCAATAACCCTGACTTTGTCAGACTACAGATTTGCTCTGGGTGTCCTGATTAGCACATTTGGAGATTCTCTTGATAGTCGGTCAAATCCCCCCCGCTACGAAGGATTGGCCTCCAAGATAGTAATAATGTGCATATCTGAGATTCCTTGAGTCTCAAGACGTTCAAGATTTGTTTGTCTTTGATTGCATGGTTTTACATTGAATTTAGATTCTGGTTGTCTTCTTTGGTCCTTCAATATCAGTTTATTTGTCTCCTGGAATTTTTGGTTTCCCATCAGACTCGTCTTCCCTGGTGAAATTTGGCTTTTAACACCCTGTCCTGCCTTCTGTTTATCTATTGTCTTCTATTTGTCTATGAGAACTTTCCCCAGTGTTTTCTGGGTATGAGAACTTGGCTTTGGCAAAGAGCTCGCCACACTTTCTGAGAGCCAGGTGGCTGCTGATTTCTCAGGTCAGTAAGTAGAGGCAGCTTAACCTTGGGGTTGAGGACTCACAACACAAGTGATGTTTTACCTTTGATCAACAGTCAAGCAATCTCTCATGGACTTGTCTGCTAACAAGCTTGTGCTACCTCCTGGCATAACTTCACTGAGGATAAATTAAAATTATAGTGGCCACTTGGGGAGCTTTGACATGAACAAGGATGTTCATTCGAGAAATGCCTGAGGCATAAAGGGAAAAGAAACTCTCAAGAGGAGATTGTATAACTGGTCTGCCTAAAAAAGAGAGAACACTGTGATTAGTGTAGATTTCCCTCTATTCCCATTCTTTAGGAATTAATAAGGACTGGCTTTTAATTGTATGGCTTCATAATATTGTCAGGGACTTGAGTTACTGTTTAAAGCAGCTGTAATGACTTTCTCTTTTGTGTCTCTGTATATGTGAAAAAGGTTTTCCTGCATCTAAACTTTCTCCCTTCTCCTTACAGAAAAAAGACAATCTCTTACAGTGATAATTTCATATTTGTCTAAAGCTACCTCTCTCTCACTTTTTGTTTTGTTTTGTTTTGTTATTGTTCTGTCCTTCTCTTTTCCCCTCATTTGGGACATTTTTAAAAGATTAATTGCTCAGAGGACTTCCCTGGTGGTGCAGTGGTTAAGAATTCATCTGCCAATGCAGGGAACGTGGGTTCGAGCCCTGGTCCAGGAAGATCCCACCCACATGCTGCAGAGCAACTAAGCCCGTGCACCACAACTGAGCCTGTGCTCTAGAGGACTCGAGCCACAGCTACTGAGCCCGTGTGCCACAATTACTGAGCCTGCGCTCTAAAGCCCTCGAGCCACAACTACTGAGCTTGTATGACACAACTACTGAAGCCCACATGCCTAAAGCCCGTGCTCTGCAACAAGAGAAGCCACCGCAATGAGAAGCCTGCTCACCACAACGAAGAGGAGCCCCCTCATGCCGCAACTAGAGAAAGCCCACACGCAGCAATCAAGGCCGAACGCAGCCAAAAAATAAATAAAATTACAAAAAGACATCTATCCTATGATTTCACTTAAAAACAATTTTATATTTTGTAATCTTAAAATATTTGTTTCAACAATGATCCTTTTCTTGCCCCATAAAATTAATATACAAAATTTAGAAATTTTAAGTCTTGAAGTTTTAATACTAGTCATGTGCACTAGAATATTGTCTTAGCATTAATTTTATATAGTAAAACCAGGGCAGTATAGACATAGGGTTGTCTTTCATCAATATGATTAACTCATTCCAATTTGTCCAAATTTAACAGAAATATTACAGGATAATTTAAAATATATACCTTATAAACTTGTATTCATGAGACAAAATTTAAAAAATGTTAAAATGTAAAAAGCTCTTATATTGAAAGTAAGATCTCTCATAGCTATAGTAATGAAGGCTATTCTTTAAATACATTTGTCTACATTTTATAATGCAAAATAAACAGTTTATTGGCATTTTTCTTGTCTCTTAGATATTTTTACTATTTAGTATGCAAAACAGTGACAGTTTTTTTCTGAGCAATTAATCTTTTCTAAATTAATTAATTAATTTTTGGCCTAGTTGCTCCACGGCATGTGGGATCTTCCCACACCAGGACTCGAACCCATGTCCCCTGCATTGGCAGGCAAATTCTTAACACTGCACCACCAGGGAATTCCTGGATAGATGTCTTTTAAAGGGTTTTGATTTTATAAAATTCTTAAATACTACAAATCATGAGGACTTAATGTTTTAGCTAAAATTGTAATTTCTAAATACTTAGTTAAAATGTTAAGACTAGAAAATGTTGAATTACTTGCTATATAATATGTGGATACCTGAACAGTTTCTAAGCTAAAATATATATATATATGTGTGTGTGTGTGTGTGTGTGTGTGTTTGTGTGTGTATATATATATACATATATATATACACACACACACATACATATAGTTTTAATTTACCCATATTCATATACAGTATATAAGGGCCATAAATTAATAGAGTATGTAAGCACCTTTGGCTGATGTGTTTATTCTGTTTCCTGAAAATGTAAAAGGTAATCTAAAACGTGTACCCATAAAAATTTAGTTAAGCAGTTCTTGGTTTCTTGCCTTTTAGTTTTCCCTGTGTCTGGAGAAAACAAAAATTGGTTACCTTGGCTAAATGTGGTAATCAATAAAAATTATAAAGACTATACTTATATAATAATTACAGAAAATGTGAATATGTATGTAAGATAATGAATATAGTTTGTTAAGGAATTATTCGTTTATTAAATGATAATTCAGTGTAATATATACACTTGTTTTAATATGCAGAGATAAAGTATATATTAAAAACTAAAATTTCATTATATATGCATTATGTATTTATGTATGTCTACATATACATACAAAGGCATATTAATTTAATTCTATAAATGACAAAAAGGAAAATTCAAAGATATATTCCATGTTAATAGATTTATTCATAGAAAAAGGCTTATAAATCTTTTACTGCAAATTGTAATATGCACAAAAAGAGTAATATTAGGGTTTTCTTTCCATAAAATGACCAAGTTATTTTGTGCCTAGATAAGAATTTTCTTTTTTTATTATTATTTATTTAATTTATTTTTGGCTGTATCAGGTCTTAGTTGCTGCCCTCGGGATCTTCGTTGAGGCACGCGGGATCTTTTAGTTGCAGCATGCCAGATCTTTTGTTGTGGCACACGGGCTTCTCTCTAGTTGTGGCGTGTGCGTTTTCTCTTCTCTACTTGTGGTGTGTGGGCTCCAGAGCATGTGGGCTCTGTAGTTTGCGGCATGCAGTCTCTCTAGTTGAGGTGCGCAAGCTCAGTAGCTGTAGCACGCGGGCTTAGTTGCCCCATGGCATGTGGGATCTTAGTTCTCTGCCCAGGGATCGAACCCACGTCCCCTGCATTTTAAGGCGGATTCTTTACCACTGGACCACCAGGGAAGTCCCAAGAGTTTTCGTTTGAATTACCAAAATATCCTGTTAACTTTCTGTCCTTCTCTTGAATAACACAAATTTCTTCTTTTTTTAAGTTACTAGGTAAGATATCAGAGGAAGACTGTGGTCAAACTTCAATGAGAAAGACCTTACCAGGTACTGTAAACAAGTAACACAGCAGTAATTCCAGGCCTCCAAAGTCAACAGACACTGGAAGGCTGTCCTGGGACCTCAAACAGAGGAATCGGAGGAATCATTCCAAAGTAGAAAACTGCAGGAAGGGTCACCCTCCCCCAAAACCCACCAGACAAGACCACCAGAGCCACAAATTGCTATGCTTTAATCTGCATGTGTTTTTGCTCTTTTTCTTTACTCTTTCCTCTCTGCCAAGTTAAGGTTTAAATTATTGACACTTCTTATCTATGAGCTATGATAACTCAAAGGTCTTTATCCTTAATACTATTTTATTTTTCACCTTAGTCACTCCTCGGTGTGAGTCCAATACGAGGCAGCATGCAATTACCCCGTCTGTTGGGTGTGTATGTACTTTCCTTTGGGTGCCACCCAGCTTCCTTTGCTATCAATTTCATGGAATTAATCAGCTGATTTCATTCTTTGGTTGGTAAGACTCAACCAAAATTGATCTGGGGATAAAAATAGTGTTATAGTAGGCCAAACAACCAGAATTCTAAAACCCCCTATCACGTCATACATAGAAAGGAAGGTTTCAGTCCTAAACAAAATAATGCTCAGAAACCTTTTGTGAAAATTCAGCTATTCCAAACAAATTTTCACTAAAGCCAGTGATGGAGATGAAAGGAGTGACAAGGGGGTACTTTGAGAAAACAGAACACAGGGAATTCCCTGGCAGTTCAGTGGTTAGGACTCCATGCCTTCACTGCCAGGGGCCCAGATTCAATCCCTGGTTGGGGAATTAAGACCCAGAAGACCTGTGCAGTGCAGCCAAAAAAAAAAAAAAAGAAAAAAAAGAAAACAAAAGAGAACACAATGAGAGGAAAGGAGAGAGTTAAGAGTTCAGTGAGGGTAGATGGGCCCCAAAGGATACTCAGGTAAAAAGACAACAGAAGTAAATATGCCTCTGCAGAGTCCCCAGAGAAGATGGAAGCAAGTGCTATGGAGCCTGTAAATGGTCTGGAACATGGGCCTCTGTGGAATCCAGTAAGAAGGTAGAAGCCACAGGTACAAGGGCTGAGAGAGGGCCTGGTTATAGGTCCTCTGAGGGTCACTGAGAGGTTGAAGGCAGAGACTGAACTGAACCCCTCAGAGGAATGGTGGGAGGGATGGGACTATGAGGTGGCAGCATCTTCCATAGACTCCCCAAACAGCAGAATGTCAGCTTCCATGACCACTCCTCCCCACTCACAGTGGGGATCTTGATGAAACAGTGGCCACAGACTTCCTGCAACAGGGAGCTTGGCCATGTGTCTGCAGAAGACAAGAGGAATAAGCTAAAATCAAGAGGGCTGGGATGGGGGCCTCACAGAGCTAGAAACACATTACATCCCCCCACATCCCAGACTTCACAATGCTTCTCTTATTCCTCATGCCAAGGCTTTCTTTCACATTCCCTTCCCTACAGGTTTTCCCTCCAACGTCAACCCTAGGCTGCACTGGGCCCTGGAACTGCATAAGTCATCCTAGGAAGAGGGATACAGGAGAGATGGGGAGAGATTAATCTCCTGTTCATTAGGAAAGCTTGTTCTGTGCTACAGTGGATTCTTTTCAGTCAGCCTCTCCACTGTGAGAATCCAAAAATCTGGGTTACTTGTGGTGAAGAGAGGAGCAAAGTGTTATTTTAGGAGGCTGAGTGGAATGATCCTTTGGGGGAGACATTTGGGAGGCGAGGAGTCTGAAAGCACCAAATTTGGTACACAGAATTGTCCATGACAATAATAGTAAAAACTTTCACAGACATTAACTCATGTGATCCTCCTGTGTACCTACTAATATGTACTCATGGTTACTTTTTTTTTTTAACTTTTTCTGTTCACTGAGAGGACCTAAAAGCAATGATATCCCAGTAGCACTGTTAACTGAGAATCTATCCCTCATTCTAGGAAAATAGTTGTGCTGCCAGTTCCAGCAAAGCCTCATCATCTGGGTGGGAAAGGACTGAGTGCCCTGGGCTAGGACTGTTTCAGGGAAGGAAATAGTTCAGTGCTTAATTCAGCAGTTAGAAACTTTAAAATTGTTTGCCAGGAGTGAGGTGTGCCTGTAGCACTCTTAATCATCCTCACAGTATCTTTTGTAAAGACTACATTGCTGGGGGACGAGGGGAAGATGGCGGAAGAGTAAGACTCGGAGATCACCTTCCTCCCCACAGATACACCAGAAATACATCTACACGTGGAACAACTCCTACTGAATGCTGGCAGAAGACCTCAGACCTCCCAAAAGGAAAGAAAGTCCCCACGTACCTGGGTAGAGCAAAAGAAATAAGAATAAACAGAGACAAGAGGATAGGGACGAGACCTGCACCAGTGGGAAGGAGCTGTGAAGGAGGAATGGTTTCCACACACTAGGAAGCCCCTTCGTGGGCGGAGACTGCGGGTGGCGGAGGGGGAAAGCTTTGGAGCCACGGAGGAGAGCACAGCAACAGGGGTGCCGAGGGCAAAGCAGAGAGATTCCCACGCAGAGGACGGGTGCCGACCGGCACTCACCAGCCCGAGAGGCTTGTCTGCTCACCCGCCGGGGCGGGCGGGGCTGGGAGCTGAGGCTCGGGCTTTAGTCGGAGCACAGGGAGAGGATTCGGGTTGGCAGCGTGAACACAGCCTGAAGGGCGTTACTGCACCACGGCTAGGCGGCAGGGAGTCGGGGGAAAAGTCTGGACCTGCCGAAGAGGCAAGAGACTTATTCTTCCCTCTTATTTTCCTGGCGCGCGAGGAGAGGGGATTAAGAGCGCTGCTTAAAGGAGCTCCAGAGACGGGCGCAAGCTGCGGCTATAATTGTGGACCACGGGGACAGGCATGAGATGCTAAGGCTGCTGCTGCCACCACCAAAAAGCCTGTGTGCGAGCACAGGTCACTATCCACACCACCCTTCCGGGGTGCCCGTGCAGCCCGCCACTGCCAGGGTCCCAGGATCCAGGGACAACTTCCCCGGGAGAACGCATGGCGCGCTTCAGGCTGGTACAACATCACGCCAGCCTCTGCCACCGCAGGCTCGCCCTGAACTCCGTACCCCTCCCTCCCCCCGGCCTGAGTGAGCCAGAGTCCCCAAAGCAGCTGCTCCTTTAACCCAGACCTGTCTGAGCAAAGAACAGACGCCCTCCAGCGACCTACACACAAAGGCGGGGTCAAATCCAAAGCTGAGTCCCAGGAGCTGTGAGAACAAAGAAGAAAAAGGGAAATCTCTCCCAGCAGCCTCAGAAGTAGCGGATTAAAGATCCACAATCCACTTAATGTACCCTGCATCTGTGGAATGCATGGATAGACAACAAATCATCCCAAATTGAGGAGGTGGCCTTTGAGAGCAAGATATAATATTTTTTCCCCTTTTCCTCTTTTTCTGAGTGTGTATGTGTATGCTTCTGTGTGAGATTTTGTCTGATTAGCTTTGCTTCCACCATTTGTCCTAGGGTTCTATCCATCCATTTTTTGTCTTTTTCTTCTTTTTTGAAAAAAAATATTTTTTTCATAAAAATTATTTTTAATTTTAATAACTTTATTTTAGTTTGTCTTAGTTTCTATTATTTTACTTTATCTTTCTTTCTTTCCTTCCTTCCCTCCTTCCTTACTCCCTGCTTCCCTCCATCCTTCCCTCCCTCCCTTCTTCCTTCCTTCCTTCCTTCCTTCCTTCCTTCCTTCCTTCTTTCTTTCTTTCTTTCTTTCTTTCTTTCTTTCTTTCTTTCTTTCTTTCTTTCTTTCTTTCTTTCTTTCTTTCTTTCTTTCTTTCTTTCTACCTTTTCTCCCTTTTATTCTGAGCCCTGTGGATGAAAGGCTCTTGGTGCTGCAGCCAGGAGTCAGTGCTGTGCCTCTATGGTGGGAGAGCCAACGTCAGGACACTGGTCCACAAGAGATTTCACAGCTCCACATAATATCAAACTGCGAAAAATTCCCAGAGACCTCCAACTCAAAAGCAGCACCCAGTTTCACTCAACGACCAGCAAGCTACAGTGCTGGACACCCTATGCCAAACAACTAGCAAGACAGGAACACAATCCCACCCATTAGCAGAGAGGCTGCCTAAAATCATAATAAGTGCACTGAAACCCCAAAACACACCACCAGACGTGGATCTGCCCACCAGAAAGACAAGATTCAGCCTCATCCACCAGAACACAGGCACTAATCCCCTCCACCAGGAAGCCTACACAACCCACTGAACCAACCTTAGCCACTGCGGACAGACACTAAAAACAACGGGAACTACGAACCTGCAGCCTGCAAAAAGGAGACCCCAAACACAGTAAGATAAGCAAAATGAGAAGACAGAAAAACACACAGAAGATGAAGGAGCAAGATAAAAAGCCACCAGACCTAACAAATGAAGAGGAAATAGGCAGTCTACCTGAAAAAGAATTCAGAATAATGATAGTAAAGATGATCCAAAATCTTGGAAAGAGAATACAGAAAATGAAAGAAACATTTAACAAGGACCTAGAAGAACTAAAGATGAAACAAACAGTGATGAACAACACAATTAATGAAATGAAAAATACTCTAGATGGGATCAATAGCAGAATAACAGAGGCAGAAGAATGGGTAAGTGACCCGGAAGATAAAATAGTGGAAATAACTACTGAAGAGCAGAATGAAGAAAAAGAATGAAAAGAATTGAGGACAGTCTCAGACTTCTGGGACAGTATTAAATGAACCAATAATCGAATTATAGGGGTTCCAGAAGAAGAAGAGAAAAAGAAAGGGACTGAGAAAATATTTAAACAGAGTATAGTTGAAAACTTCCCTAATATGGGAAAGGAAATAGTTAATCATGTCCAAGAAACACAGAGAGTCCCATACAGGATAAATCCAAGGAGAAATACGCCAAGACACATATTAATCAAACTGTCCAAAATTAAATACAAAGAAAACATATTAAAAGCAGCAAGGGAAAAACAACGAATAACACACAAGGGAATTCCCATAAGGTTAACAGCTAATCTTTCAGCAGAAACTCTGCAAGGCAGTAGGTACTGGCAGGACATATTTAAAGTGATGAACGAGAAAAACCTGCAAGCAAGATTACTCTACCCAGCAAGGATCTCATTCAGATTTGATAGAGAAATTAAAACCTTTACAGACAAGCAAAAGCTGAGAGAGTTCAGCACCACCAAACAAGCTTTGCAACAAATGATAAAGGAACTTCCGTAGGCAAGAGACACAAGAGAAGGAAAAGACGTACAATAACAAACCCAAAACAATTAAGAAAATGGGAATAGGAATATACATATCGATAACTACCTTAAATGAAAATATACTAAATACTCCCACCAAAAGACACAGATTGGCTGAATGGATACAAAAACAAGACCTTTATATATGCTGTCTACAAGAGACCCACTTCAGACCTAGAGAAACATACAGACTGAAAGTAAGGGGATGGAAAAAGATATTCCATGCAAATGGAAACCAAAGGAAAGCTGGAGTAGCAAAGCTCATATCAGACAACATAGACTTTAAAAAAAAGACTATTAGAGGACACAAACAAGGATACTACATAATGATCAAGGGATCGATCCAAGAAGAAGATATAACAATTGTAAATATTTATGCACCCAACATAGGAGCACCTCAATACATAAGGCAAATACTAACAACCATAAATCTATAGGATGCAGTAAAAGCAGTTCTAAGACGGAAGTTTATAGCAATAAAATCCAACCTTAAGAAACAAGAAACATCTAGAATAAACAACCTAACCTTGAACCTAAAGCAATTAGAGAAAGAAGAACAAAAAAAAACCAGAGTTAGCAGAAGGAAAGAAATCATAAAAATCAGATTAGAAATAAATGAAAAAGAAATGAAGGAAATGATAGCAAAGATCAATAAAATTAAAAGCTGGGTTCTTTGAGAAGATAAACAATATTGATAAACCATTAGCCAGATTCATCCAGAAAAAAAGGGAGAAGAATCAAATCAATAGAATTAGAAATGAAAAAGGAGAAGTAACAACTGACACTGCAGAAACACAAAAGATCATGAGAGATTACTACAAGCAACTCTATGCCAATAAAATGGACAATATGGAAGACATGGACAAATTCTTAGAAATGCACAACGTGCCAAGACTGAATCAGGAAGAAATAGAAAATATGAACAGACCAATCACAAGCACTGAAATTGAAACTGTGATTAAAATGCTTCCAACACACAAAAGCCCAGGACCAGATGCCTTCCAGGCGAATTCTATCAAACATTAGGGAAGAGCTAACACCTATCCTTCTCAAACTCTTCCAAGATATAGCAGAGGGAGGAACACTCCCAAACTCATTCTACGAGGCCAGCATCACCTTGATACCAAAACCAGACAAGGATGTCATAAAAAAGAAAACTACATGCCAATATCACTGATGAACATTGATGCAAATATCTTAAACAAAATACTAGCAAACAGAATCCAACAGCACATTAAAAGGATGATGCACCATGATCAAGTGGGGTTTACTCCAGGAGTGCAAGGATTCTTCAGTATATGCAAATCAATCAACGTGATACACAATAATAACAAATTGAAGGAGAAAAACCATATGATCATCTCAATAGATGCAGAGAAACCTTTCGACAAACCTCAACACCCATTTATAATAAAGTCCCTGCAGAAAGCAGGCATAGAGGGAACTTTCCTTAACATAATAAAGGCCATATATGACAAACCCACAGCCAACATCGTCCTCAATGGTGAAAAACTGAAAACATTTCCACTAAGATCAGGAAGAAGACACTCTCACCACTCTTATTCAACACAGTATTGGAAGTTTTAGCCACAGCAATCAGAGAAGAAATGGAAATAAAAGGAATCCAAACTGCAAAAGAGGAAGTAAAGCCGTCACTGTTTGCAGATGTCATGATACTATACATAGAGGATCCTAAAGATGCTACCAGAAAACTACTAGAGCTAATCAATGAATTTGGTAAAGTAGCAGGATACAACATTAATGCACAGAAATCTCTGGCATACCTATACACTAATGAAAAATCTAAAAGTGATATCAAGAAAACACTCACATTTACCACTGCAACAAAAAGATTAAAATATCTAGGAATAAACCTACCTAAGGAGACAAAAGGCCTGTTTCCAGAAAATTATAAGACACTGATGAAAGAAATTAAAGATGATACAAATAGATGGAGAGATATACCATGTTCTTGGATTGGAAGAATCAACATTGTGAAAATGACTCTACTACCCCAAGCAATCAACAGATTCAATGCAATCCCTATCAAACTACCACTGGCATTTTTCACAGAACTAGAGCCAAAAATTTCACAATTTGTATAGAAACACAAAAGACCCCGAATAGCCAAAGCAATCTTGATAACAAAAAACAGAGCTGGAGGAATCAGGCTCCCTGACTTCAGACTATACTTCAAAGCTACAGTAATGTAGACAGTATGGTACTATCACGAAAACAGAAAGATAGATCAATGGAACAGGATAGAAAGCCCAGAGATAAACCCATGCACATATGGTCACCTTATCTTTTTTTTTTTTTAACATCTTTATTGGGGTATAATTGCTTTATGATGGTGTGTTAGTTTCTGCTTTACAACAAAGTGAATCAGTCATACATAAACATATGTTCCCATATGTCTTCCCTCTTGCGTCTCCCTCCCTCCCAACCTCCCTATCCCACCCCTCCAGGCTGTCACAAAGCACCGAGCCAATATCCGTGTGCCATGCGGCTGCTTCCCACTAGCTATCTACCTTACTACGTTTGTTAGTGTATATATGTCCATGACTCTCTCTCGCCCTGTCAGAGCTCACCCTTCGCCCTCCCCATATCCTCAAGTCCGTTCTCTAGGAGGTCTGTGTCTTTATTCCTGCCTTACCCCTTGGTTCTTCATGACATTTTTTTTCTTAAATTCCATAAATATGTGTTAGCATACGGTATTTGTCTTTTTCTTTCTGACTTACTTCACTCTGTATGATAGACTCTAGGTCTATCCACCTCATTACAAATAGCTCAATTTCGTTTCCTTTTATGGCTGAGTAATATTCCATTGTACATATGTGCCACATCTTCTTTACCCATTCATCCGATGATGGGCACTTAGGTTGTTTCCATCTCCGGGCTATTGTAAATAGAGCTGCAATGAACATTTTGGTACATGAATCTTTTTGAATTTTGGTTTTCTCAGGGTATATGCCCAGTAGTGGGATTGCTGGGTCATATGGTAGTTCTATTTGTAGTTTTTTAAGGAACCTCCATACTGTTCTCCATAGTGGCTGAACCAATTCACATTCCCACCAGCAGTGCAAGAGTGTTCCCTTTTCTCCACACCCTCTCCAGCATTCATTGTTTCTAGATTTTTTGATGATGGCCATTCTGACTGGTGTGAGATGATATCTCATTGTAGTTTTGATTTGCATTTCTCTAATGATTAATGATGTTGAGCATTCTTTCATGTGTTTGTTGGCAGTCTGTATATCTTCTTTGGAGAAATGTCTATTTAGGTCTTCTGCCCATTTTTGGATTGGGTTGTTTGTTTTTTTTTATTGAGCTGCATGAGCTGCTTATAAATTTTGGAGATTAATCCTTTGTCGGTTGCTTCATTTGCAAATATTTTCTCCCATTCTGAGGCTTGTCTTTTGGTCTTGTTTATGGTTTCCTTTGCTGTACAAAAGCTTTGAAGTTTCATTAGGTCCCATTTGTTTATTTTTGTTTTCATTTCCATTACTCTAGGAGGGGGGTCAGAAAGGATCTTGCTGTGATTTATGTCATAGAGTGTTCTGCCTATGTTTTCCTCTAAGAGTTTGATAGTTTCTGGCCTTACATTTAGGTTTTAATCCATTTTGAGCTTATATTTGTGTATGGTGTTAGGTAGTGATCTAATCTCATACTTTTACATGTACCTGTCCAGTTTTCCGAGCACCACTTACTGAAGAGGCTGTCCTTTCTCCACTGTACATTCCTGCCACCTTTATCAAAGATAAGGTGTCCATATGTGTGTGAGTTTATCTCTGGGCTTTCTATCCTGTTCCATTGATCTATCTTTCCGTTTTTGTGCCAGTACCATACTGTCTTGATAACTGTAGCTTTGTAGTATAGTCTGAAGTCAGGGAGCCTGATTCCTCCAGTTCCTTTTATCATTCTCAAGATTGCTTTGGCTGTTCGGGGTCTTTTGTGTTTCTATACAAATTGCAAAATTTTTTGTTCTCGTTCTGTGAAAAATGCCAGTGGTAGTTTGATAGGGATTGCATTGAATCTATAGATTGCTTTGGGTAGTAGAGTCATTTTCACAATGTTGATTCTTCCAATCCAAGAACATGGTATATCTCTCCATCTATTTGTATCATCTTTAATTTCTTTCATCAGTGTCTTATAATTTTCTGGAAACAGGCCTTTTGTCTCCTTAGGTAGGTTTATTCCTAGATATTTTATTCTTTTTGTTGCAATGGTAAATGGGAGTGTTTTCTTGATTTCACTTTCAGATTTTTCATCATTAGTATATAGGAATGCCAGAGATTTCTGTGCATTAATTTTGTATCCTGCCACTTTACCAAATTCATTGATTAGCTCTAGTAGTTTTCTGGTAGCATCTTTAGAATTCTCTATGTATAGGATCATGTCATCTGCAAACAGTGACAGCTTTACTTCTTCTTTTCCGATTTGGATTCCTTTTATTTCCTTTTCTTCTCTGATTGCTGTGGCTAAAACTTCCAAAACTATGTTGAATAAGAGTGGTGAGAGTGGGCAACCTTGTCTTGTTCCTGATCTTAGTGGAAATGCTTTCAGTTTTTCACCATTGAGGATGATGTTGGCTGTGGGCTTGTCATATATGGCCTTTATTATGTTGAGGAAAGTTCCCTCTATGCCTACTTTCTGCAGGGTTTTTATCATAAATGGGTGTTGAATTTTGTCAAAAGCTTTCTCTGCATCTATTGAGATGATCATATGGTTTTTCTCCTTCAATTTGTTAATATGGTTTATCACATTGATAGATTTGCGTATATTGAAGAATCCTTGCATTCCTGGAATAAACCCCACTTGATCATGGTGTATGATCCTTTTAGTGTGCTGTTGGATTCTGTTTGCTAGTATTTTGTTGAGGATTTTTGCATCTATGTTCATCAGTGATATTGGCCTGTAGTTTTCTTTCTTTGTGACATCCTTGTCTGGTTTTGGTATCAAAGTGATAGTGGCCTCGTAGAAGGAATTTGGGAGTGTTCCTCCCTCTACTATATTTTGGAAGAGTTTGAGAAGGATAGGTGTTAGCTCTTCTCTAAATGTTTGATAGAATTCGCCTGTGAAGCCATCTGGTCCTGGGCTTTTCTTTGTTGGAAGATTTTTAATCACAGTTTCAATTTCAGTGCTTGTGATTGGTCTGTTCATATTTTCTAATTCTTCCTGAATCAGTCTTGGCAGGTTGTGCATTTCTAAGAATTTGTCCATTTCTTCCAGATTGTCCATTTTATTGGCATAGAATTGCTTGTAGTAATCTCTCATGATCTCTTTTATTTCTGCAGTGTCAGTTGTTACCTCTCCTTTTTCATTTCTAATTCTATTGATTTGAGTCTTCTCCCTTTTTTTCTTGATGAGTCTGGCTAGTGGTTTATCTATTTTGTTTATCTTCTCAAAGAACCATCTTTTAGTTTTATTGATCTTTGCTGTTATTTACTTCATTTGTTTTTCATTTATTTCTGATCTGATTTTTATGATTTCTTTCCTTCTGCTAGCTTTGGGGTTTTTTTGTTCTTCTTTCTCTAGTTGCTTGAGGTGCAAGGTTAGGTTGTTTATTCAAGATGTTTCCTGCTCCTTAAGGTGGGCTTGTATTGCTATAATCTTCCCCCTTAAAACTGCTTTTGCCGCATCCCATAGGTTTTGGGTCGTTCTGTCTCCATTGTCATTTGTTTCTATGTATTTTTTGATTTCTTCAGTGATCACTTCATTATTAAGTAGTGTATTGTTTAGACTCCATATGTTTGTGTTTTTTACAGATCTTTTCCTGTAATTGATATCTAGTCTCATGGCGTTGTGGTCAGAAAAGATACTTGATACAATTTCAATTTTCTTAAATTTACCAAGGGTTGATTTGTGACCCAAGATATGATCTATCCTGGAGAATGTTCCATGAGCACTTGAGAAAAATGTCTATTCTGTTGTTTTTGGATGGAGTGTCCTATAAATATCAATTAAGTCGATCTTGTTTAATGTATCATTTAAAGCTTGTGTTTTCCTATTTATTTTCATTTTGGATGATCTGTCCATGGGTGAAAGTGGGGTGTTTAAGCCCCTACTATGAATGTGTTACTGTCGATTTCCCCTTTTATGGCTGTTAGTATTTTCCTTATGTATTGAGGTGCTCCTATTTGGGGTGCATATTTACAATTGTTATATCTTCTTCTTGGATCGATCCCTTGATCATTATGTAGCGTCCTTGTCTCTTTTAATAGTCCTTATTTTAAAGTCTATTTTGTCTGATATGAGAATTGCTACTCCAGCTTTCTTTTGGTTTCCATTTGCATGGAATATCTTCTTCCATCCCCTTACTTTCAGTCTGTATGTGTCTCTAGGTCTGAAGTGGGTCTCTTGTAGACAGCATATATAAGGGTCTTGTTTTTGTATCTATTCAGCTAATCTGTGTCTTTTGGTGGGAGCATTTAGTCCATTTACATTTAAGGTAATTATCGATATGTATGTTCCTATTCCCATTTTGTAAATTGTTTTGGGTTCGTTATTATAGGTCTTTTCCTTCTCTTGTGTTTCTTGCCTAGAGAAGATCCTTTAGCATTTGTTGTAAAGCTCGTTTGGTGGTGCTGAACTCTCTCAGCTTTTGCTTGTCTGTAAAGGTTTTAATTTCTCCATCAAATCTGAATGAGATCCTTGCTGGGTAGAGTAGTCTTGGTTGCAGGTTTTTCTCCTTCATCACTTTCAGTATGTCCTGCCACTCCCTTCTGGCTTGTAGGGTTTCTGCTGAGAGATCAGCTGTTAACCTTATGGGGATTCCCTTGTGTGTTATTTGTTGGTTTTCCCTTGCTGCTTTTAATATGCTTTCTCTGTAATTTTTGACAGTTTGATTAATATGTGTCTTTGCATATTTCTCCTTGGATTTATCCTGTATGGGACTCTCTGTGCTTCCTGGACTTGATTAACTATTTCCTTTCCCATATTAGGGAAGTTTTCAACTATAATCTCTTCAAATATTTTCTCAGTCCCTTTCTTTTCCTCTTCTTCTTCTGGAACCCGTATAATTCGAATGTTGGTGCATTTAATGTTGTCCCAGAGGTCTCTCAGACTGTCCTCATTTCTTTTCATTCTTTTTTCTTTATTCTGCTCCGCAGTAGTTATTTCCACTATTTTATCTTCCAGGTCACTTATCCGTTCTTCTGCCTCAGTTATTCTGCTATTGATCCCATCTAGAGTACTTTTAATTTCCTTTATTGTGTTGTTCATCGTTGCTTGTTTCATCTTTATTTCTTCTAGGTCCTTGTTAACTGTTTCTTGCATTTTGTCCATTCTATTTCCAAGATTTCAGATCATCCTTACTATCATTATTCTGAATTCTTTTTCAGGTAGACTGCCTATTTCCTCTTCATTTGTTAGGTCTGGTGCATTTTTATCTTGCTCCTTTATCTGCTGTGTGTTTTTCTGTCTTCTCATTTTGCTTATCTTACTGTTTTTGGGGTCTCCTTTTTGCAGACTGCAGGTTCGTAGTTCCTGCTGTTTTTGATGTCTGTCTCCAGTGGCTAAGGTTGGTTCAGTGGGTTGTGTAGGCTTCCTGGTGGAGGGGACTAGTGCTTGTGTTGTGGTGGAAGAGGCTGGATCTTGTCTCTCTAGTGGGCAAGTTCACGTCTGGTGGTGTGTTTTGCGGTGTCTGTGGCCTTATTATGATTTTAGGCAGCCTTTCTGCTAATGGGTGGGGTTGTGTTCCTGTTTTGATAGTTGTTTGGCATAGGTTGTCCAGCACTGTGGCTTGCTGGTCGTTGAGTGAAGCTGGGTTCTGGTGTTAAGAGGAGGTCTCTGGGAGATTTTTGCCGTTTGATATTATGTGGAGCTGGGAGGTCTCTTGTTGACCAGTGTCCTGAAGTTGGCTCTCCTACCTCAGAGGGAGAGCCCTGACTCCTGGCTGGAGCACCAAGAGCCTTTCATCCACATGGCTCACAATAAAAGGGAGAAAAAGTAGAGGGAATTAGTAGAAGTATGAGGAAAGAAAGAAGGAAAGGAGGGAAGGAAGGAAGGAAGGAAGGTAGAAAGAAAGAAGCAAAGAAGGAAAGAAGGCAAGAAGGAAAGAAAGGAGGGAGGGAGGGGGGGAGGGAGGAAGGAAAGAGGGAAAGATGGAAAAAAGAGAGAAAGAAAGAAGATACAGTAAAAATAAAATAAAGTATAATAAAGTTATTGAATTAAAAAATTCTTATTTAGAAAAAAAAAGGGACAGATAGAACCTTAGGATAAATGTTGGAAGCAAAGCTATACAGACAAAATCTTACACAGAAGCATACACATACACCCTCACTAAAAGAGGTAAAGGGGGAAAAATCATAAATCTTGCTGTCAGTTACCACCTCCTCAATTTCGGATGATTTGTTGTCTAAAGGAGGGAAGGAAGGAAGGAAAGAAAGGAAGAAAGAAAGAACGAAGGTAAAGTATAATAACATTATTAAAATTAAAATTGATTATTAAGAAAAAAAATTTAAAAAAAAAACCATGGACGGATAGAACCCTAGGAGAAATGGTGGAAGCAAGACTATACAGACAAGATCTCACACAGAAGCATACACATACACATTCACAAAAAGAGGAATAGGGGAAAAAAATCATAGATCTTGCTCCTAAAGTCCACTTCCTTAATTTGGGATGATTGATTGTCTATTCAGGTATTCCACAGATGCAGGGTATATCAAGTTGATTGTGGAGCTTTAATCCGCTGCTTCTGAGGCTGCTGGGAGAGATTTCCCTTTCTCTTCTTTGTTCTCACAGCTCACAGGGGCTCAGCTTTGGATTTGGCCCTGCCTCTGTGTGTAGGTCGCTGGAGGGTGTCTGTTTTTTGCTCAGACAGGACGGGGTTAAAGGAGCCGCTGATTCGGGGGCTCTGGCGCACTCAGGCCGGCTGGGAGGGAGGGGCACGGAGTGCGGGGCGGGCCTGCGGCGGCAAAGTCCTGCGTGACTTTGCACCAGCCTGAGGCCCGCCGTGCGTTCTCCCGGGGAAGTTGTCCCTGGATCCCGGGAACCTGGCAGTGGCGGGCTGCACAGGCTCCACGGGTCCGTGTTTTTAGCCGTGGCTCGCGTCTGTCTCTGGAGTTCCTTTAAGCAGCGTTCTTAAACCCCTCTCCTCACACACCAGGAAACAAAGAGGGAAGAAAAAGTCTCTTGCCTCTTCAGCAGGTGCAGACTTTTCCCCGGATTCCCTCCCGGCTAGCCGTGGTACACTAACTCCTTCAGGCTATGTTCAAGCTGCCAACCCCAGTCCTCTCCCTGAGCTCCGTCTGAAACCGAAACCCGAGCCTCAGAGCCTCAGCTCCCAGCCCTGCCCGCCCCGGCGGGTGAGCAGACAAGCCTGTTGGGCTGGTGAGTGTCGGTCGACACCGATCCTCTGTGCGGGAATCTCCATGCTTTGTCCTCCACACCCGTTGCTGTGCACTCCTCCACGGCTTCGAAGCTCCCCCCTCCGCCTCCCGCAGTCTCCGCCTGCGAAGGGGCTTCCTAGTGTGTGGAAACTTTTCCTCCTTCACAGCTCCCTCCCACTGGTGCAGGTGCTGTCCCTATTCTTTTGTCTCTGTTTTTTCTTTTCTTTTGCCCTACCCAGGTACATGCGGACGTTCTTTCCTTTTGGGAGGTCTGAGGTCTTCTGCCAGCCTTCAGTAGGTGTTCTGTAGGAGTTGTTCCACGTGTAGATGTATTTCTGGTGTATCTGTGGGGAGGAAGGTGATCTCCGCGTCTTACTCTTCCACCATCTTCAAGGTCCCCCCGGTCATCTTATCTTTGATAAAGGAGGCAGGAAAGTACAGAGGAGAAAGGACAGCCTCTTCAATAAGTGGTGCTGGGAAACTGGACAGGTACATGTAAAAGTATGAGATTATATCACTCCCTAACACCATACACAAAAATAAGCTCAAAATGGATTAAAGACTTAAATATAAGGCCAGAAACTATCAAACTCTTAGAGGAAAACATAGGCAGAACACTCTATGACATAAATCACAGCAAGATCCTTTCTGACCCACCTCCTAGAGAAATGGAAATAAAAACAAAAATAAACAAATGGGACCTAATGAAACTTCAAAGCTTTTGCACAGCAAAGGAAACCATAAACAAGACCAAAAGACAACCCTCAGAATGGGAGAACATATTTGTAAATGAAGCAACTGACAAAAGGTTAATCTCCAAAATTTTTCAGCAGCTCATGCAGCTCAAGAACAAAAAAGCAAAAAACCCAATCCAAAAATGGGCAGAAGACCTAAATAGACATTTCTCCAAAGAAGATATACAGACTGCCAAGAAACACATGAAAGAATGCTCAACATCATTAATCATTAGAGAAATGCAAATCAAAACTACAATGAGATATCATCTCACACCAGTCAGAATGGCCATCATCAAAAAGTCTAGAAACAATAAATGCTGGAGAGGGTGTGGAGAAAAGGGAACACTCTTGCATTGCTGGTTGGAATGTGAGTTGTCACAGCCACTATGGATAACAGTATGGAGGTTCCTTAAGATCTACAAATAGAACTACCATATGACCCAGCAGTCCCACTACTGGGCATATACCCTGAGATTATCAAAATTCAAAAAGAGTCATGTACGAAAATGTTCATTGCAGCTCTATTTACAATAGCCCAGAGATGGAAACAACCTAAGTGTCCATCATCAGATGAATGGATAAAGAAGATGTGGCACATATATACAATGGAATATTACTCAGGCATAAAAATAAACGAGGGCTTCCCTGGTGGCGCAGTGGTTGAGGGTCCACCTGCCGATGCAGGGGACACGGGTTCATGCCCCAGTCTGGGAAGATCCCACATACCGCAGAGCGGCTGGGCCCGTGAGCCATGGCCGCCCCTGCGCATCCGGAGCCTGTGCTCCGCAACGGGAGAGGCCACAGCAGTGATTGGCCCGCGTACCGCAAAAAATCAAAACAAAACAAAAACAAAAAAACAAACAAAAAATAAACGAAATTGAGCTATTTTTAATGAGGTGGATAGACCTATAGTCTCTCATACAGAGTGAAGTAAGTCAGAAAGAGAAAAACAAATACCGTATGCTAACACATATATATGGAATTTAAGAAATAAAAAAAAAATGTCATGAAGAACCTAGGGGTAAGTCAGGAATAAAGGAACAGACCTACAAGAGAATGGACTTGAGGATATGGGGAGGGTGAAGGGTAAGCTGTGACAAAGCGAGAGAGTGGCATGAACATATATACACTACCAATCGTAAAATAGATCGCTAGTGGATAGCAGCCGCATAGCATAGGGAGATCAGCTCGGTACTTTGTGACACCTAGAGGGGTGGGATGGGGAGGGTGGGAGGGCGGGAGATGCAAGAGGGAAGAGATATGGGAACATATGTATATGTATAACTGATTCACTTTGTTATAAAGCAGAAATTAACACACCATTATAAAGCAATTATACTCCAATAAAGATGTAAAAAAATAAAGTATTTAAAAAAACATAAAGGGGGAAGGAGTGTAGCCCAGGGTCAAAAAAAAAATAAAACTACATTGCTCACTAACGCTTTTATGTGAAAGTGAACTCTCCTGCGTGAACGTGAAGGTGTAGTCATGTCCTGTGTCTAGGTTGATGTGAGGTGGGAAGCTGGAGATGAGAGCACAGGAAACCCTGAGAATGCAAATATCTAGGAGTTAGCAAAAATTTCTGGAAGAACTCCAGATTTTCAAAGCCTATATAATTGGTAGGATTGAAGCGCAGGTGACCAAGGGGGTAATGGACAACCCAGCTACTATCTGTGTTATAGGAGGAATAATAGAAAATAACACCACAGTGTATCTATGATATGATAAAATGATGGAATTGGAAAAATACTATGGTTCAGAGAAGGATGGAGGGATCTAGAAGACCCAGGAAAGACTGGAGGGATCTACCAGGCTGGATGCTGTGAAGAGGAATTGTGAGTTCATCTTCCTCTTTAAGGGCCCTCTCCCACCCTCAAGAACACTGTCACTGTTCCATAGCTCCATGAAGGGGTCATATTCTCAGTGCTTAGTTGTTTGAGCCTGAGGTGCACTTCAGATAAACTCTGCTTTCAGATGCATCTCAGTGTGTCTTGGGGCACTAGTTGCATTTCATACTTTCTGTATAGTATGGGGTTCATTTTTCCATTCCTGTACTATTTACAGAGAAATCAAAAACTTACTAACATTTAGGAAAAATAGACACATCAATTTGGCAAAGGAACCCTAAGGTCAGCCACCAGTAGAGAATAACCTTTTCCTCCTCCTCTTCCTACTTTTCTAACTCAATTATGTTGGCTTAGAGAGCCACCTAAGATGGAAACTCTCAGGGAGGGTTAGAATGTGGGGAACAGGGGAGGGCTTGAAGCTCACAGACCATCTATCTGTGTGTGATAGAGGGCTCCATGGTAAAACCCTGAACACAGTGAGTCACTGGCCAGGGATTGGATTATTAATTGAGTTCAGGATTCTTATAGGAGGACCGAGTCCCTCAACTCTTATTCACCAGTCATGGTTCCACCTCAGGTATCTCTGGGCCATGGCTTCCCTTTGTGTTAGGGCTGATGTGGGGAACAATGCTCCGAGCCTTTGAAAGCCGTGAATCAGATGCTGAGCCCGAGCTCTGTTAGCAAGGGAAAGTCCTATGTGAAGGCATACACATGCGCCTGAAGTTCTGGAAATTAGTGCCCTTCATCTGCAGAGGATAAGGACTGAAAAAAATCAATTGAGCATGACATACGGAAAATCCTTCTTGAAATTTTCAAAGAAGGAAAAATAGAACATATTTTTATCCACTTTAAAGTGACTAACAGGGATGGATCACAGAGCTCTATTAATTTAATATGGAAAATCAGATTATTCTATGAATAAATGAATGTCTATGGCTTGCCCAGAGAGAAAAAAGTGAAACTTCAATCCTAGCCTCTCACTCTAGTCTTTCAAGATCAGTGCAGAGTCAAAAAGAGGAACAAAGGTATAGAATTAAAAGGTAAGGCTTTGTCTAGTCAACCCTGGGCTACTCAAAGTTTAACCTTAATCTCACCTTTCCATGAGGGCCCAGTCCACAATCTCTGAGGATGTGCTCAGTTGTTTGAGCCTGAGTTGCACTTCAGAGCACGTCTCTACTAGGAAACAGAGCTCTCAGAGAGGAGGGTCACAAGAAGGATTCATATTCCCTGTTCTGCCCACCCACCCAAATGAAAGAATGATGGAGCTGGGCCATGGGTCTTGGCCACTGGTGGTGGTGTGAGATATATTGGAACCACTGGTTGGTTTTGGAGACAGAACTCCTGGATCCTGATTTTGGACAAGCTATTTCACTTCCCCAAGTTTCAAGTTCCTCCTCAGAGGTAATACCTGGCCTCCATACCTCAGAGCATTGCTGTGAGGATCACATGAGTTCTGTGAACTAAGCACCGAACTATTTCCTTCCCTGAAACAGTCCTAGGCCAGGGCACTCAGTCCTTTCCCACCCAGATGATGAGGCTTTGCTGGAACTGGCAGCACAAGTATCTTCCAAGAATGAGGGATAGATTCTCAGTTAACATTGCTACTGGGATATCATTGCTTTTAGGTTCTCTCAGTGAACAGAAAAAGTTAAAAAAAATTAACCATGAGTTCATATTGGTATGTACAATTCAAATTTAACACCAGTTTTTTTGTTGTTTTTTTTAAACCTGTTTATTGGAGTATAATTGCTTTACATTGTTGTGTTAGTTGCTGCTGTATAGCAAAGTGAATCAGCTATACGTTTACATATATCCCCATATCCCCTCCGTCTTGCGTTTCCCTCCCACCCTCCCTATCCCACCTCTCTAGGTGGACACAAAACACTGAACTGATCTCCCTGTGTCATGTGGCTGCTTCCCACTAGCTATCTATTTTACATTTGGTAGTGTATATATGTCCATGCCACTCTCTCACTTCATCCCAGCTTACCTTTTGCCCTCCCCGTGTCCTCAAGTCCATTCTCTACATCTGCGTCTTTATTCCTGTCCTGCCCCTAGGTTCTTCAGAACCTTTTTTTTTCTTTTTTTAGATTCCATTTATATGTGTTAGCATACAGTATTTGTTCTTCTCTTTCTGACTTACTTCACTCTGTATGCCAGACTTCTTTTCATGGCCGAGTAATATTCCATATAACACTGGGTTTTTACTTTATATCTCATTTATCTAGCAATGAAAATTTTGGATCTTAGTAACATTATTGCTCTTATCCATTCTATCCACACACACACACACACACACACACACACACACACACACACACATATATATATATATGATGTAATCTTAAAATTATAATACAAATAGTATTCCTAATAATAAAACTACTGAGTGAAGTTTCAAGTTGTTTGCAATTCTTTTTTCCTTAGAATATACCCCACCAAGAAGATATATCAGAAGAGCATGTTCCAAAATCACTTGAAATAATTCTTTTCTCTGTGTCATTATAGAACCCATTTTATAAAGACTTAAGGTTGTTTGAATTCATTCTCAATTTTAGGATTAGCTTTATTTTCCCTGTATTGTTTTACAAAAACTGTAAAACATTTATATGGGTCAAAGTTGAAAATAAGTAAATTATACTCAGAGAAGTCTCACTCCCAACTCTTTCATTTGATTCATAACTAGCTTTTACTTATTCTCTCAAGATGTAGAAGGAATGTGAGGAGAAAGGAAGAATAGGAACTTTGTAGAAAGAGACTATGGTTTAAATCCATTTACTGTTTGAATTTGGGCATTTCCTACTTGTTGAGACTTGATTTCTTCAGGTGAAAATGAGAGTAATAATACCCATCTCCTAGAAATATCCTACAGATTAAATTAGATAACATATGTGAATTGCCCGGTCCATAATAAGTACTCAAAATATAACAGCTATTTAGTATATTCTATCTGAAGAGCTTAAAGTAACTTAGAAATCTTAGACCACCTTGTCACCCAATTTTGGTGCCCTTTTAAAAATCCTTTTACATAATGTAGAAATAATAATAATATATGATAATACTTTCGGACAGAACTCCGAAGATATAAACAAAAACCTATATCTGAAGAGATATAAAAGTAACTGTGTTATTTAGTAGAACCCAAAATACCAGATTTGTTTGGTTGGCAGTAGTGAGGTAGACTACCAAGAAAGATATGAAAAGGAAGGAAGCTCAAAAGAGACTATGTTATGGACTGAATGTTTGTGTTCCCCCAAAATTCCTGTGTTGAAACTCTAGCCCACAATGTGATAGTGTTAGGAGGTGGAACCTTTAGGAGGTGATTAGGATTAGATGAGGTTATAAGGGTGGCACCCTTGTGAATGGCATTAGGGCCCTCATAAGAGTCCCTAGAAAGATTGCTTCCTGTCTCTCTTTTCTGTCATGTGAAGACACAGCAAGAAGATGGCTATCTATGAACCAGGAAACAGGTTCTCACCAGACACCAAATCTGCTGGCACCTTGATCTTGGACTTCACAACCTGTGAAATAAATGTTTGTTGTTTAAGCCACCCGGGCTAAGGCATTTTTGTTATAGCAGCCCAAACAGACTAAGACAGTCTGTTTGAAATAAGTATATAGAAGCAGAAAAAAACATCTGCTATATAACTAAATGAAAGTGGGAAAAATTCCTTAGCAAATGAGATCTATTTACAATAGCCAGGACATGGAAGCAACCTAAGTGTCCATTGACAGATGAATGGATAAGGAAGATGTGGCACATATATACAATGGAATATTACTCAGCCATAAAAAGAAATGAAACTGAGTTATTTGTAGTGAGGTGGATGGACGTACATACATACAGAGTGAAGTAAGTCAGAAAGAGAAAAACAAATACCGTATGCTAACACATATATATGGAATCTAAAAAAAAAATGGTTCTGATGAACCTAGGGGCAGGACAGGAATAAAGACACAGACGCAGAGAATGGACTTGAGGACACAGGGAGGGGGAAGAGTAAGCTGGGACGAAGTGAGAGAGTAGGATTGACATGTATACACTATCAAATGTAAAGCAGATAGCTAGTGGGAAGCAGCTGCATAGCACAGAGAGGTCAGCTTGGTGCTTTATGACCACCTAGAGGGGTGGGATAGGGAGGGTGGGAGGGAGATACAAGAGGGAGGAGATATGGGGATATATGTATACATATAGCTGATTCACTTTGTGATACAGCAGAAACCAACACACCATTGTAAAGCAATTATACTCTAATAAAGGTGATAAGAAAATTTAAAACAAAATAATTACCTTTGTGTAAAGTTTCAGAGGGGTTGAAAGTCAAATATGTAATGGAAAAATATGTACCATGCAAACGGTACACATAAGAAAACTGAGCCAGCAAATTCATACTGTAAAAAATTGACTTCATGACAAGGATTATAACCAGAGAAAAGAAGAGCACATAACAAAATAATGGCCAGTTCATTTGGGAATATATAACAATTAAAACATTATAAATGTATATGCTCCTAATAACAAGGTTTCGAAAACATGAAGCAAAAACTGACAGTGAACTACAGTGACAGAACTACAGTGAAAACAGACAAATCCATAATCATAGCTGGAGATTTTAACACCTATCTCTCAGTAAGTGATAGAACAACCAGAGAAGATAGTAAGGGTATAAAAGACCTGATAGAATTATCAACCACCTTGAACCAGTTGACATTTAAAGAACACCACACAGTATATGTATAGCTGATTCACTTTGTTATAAAGCAGAAACTAACACACCATTGTATAAAGATGTTAAAAAAAATAAAAAATAAAATAAAATTACTTGTACTTGGGGAAAAAAATAATAATGATAAAAATAAAGAACACCACACATAAGAATGGCAGAAACACATTCTTTCCAAGTGTACCTGGAAGCCTAACAGGCCGACCATATGCTTGAAAATAAAAAATGTTTCAATAAATTTAAAAGGATTGACATCTTACAGAGTCCATTCTCTGATCACAAAATTATTAAATTAGGAGTCAGTAACTCTAAGATATTTAGAAATTTAACTACTCAGTTCTAAAGAAACCATGGATAAAAGAAGAAATCACAAGGACGATTAGAAGATACATTGACTTATGCTCATAATGATATATCAAATTTTGTGGGATGTAGCTAAGGAGGTTCTTGGAGGGAAATTTATGGTTTTAAATATTCAGATTAGAAAAGAAAAAAGGTTTACAATCAATCTAAGGTTCTACTTTAAGAATCTAGCAGAAGATGAGCAAATTAAACCCAAAGTAAATAGATGGTAGGTAATTATAAAGGTAAGAACAGATATAAATGAAACAGAAAACAGACAATAGCTTAAATTAACAAGGCAAAAATTTGGTTTTCTGAAAAAAATTAAAAATATTGATAAATCCCTAGCAAGACTGACTAAGAAAATTGCCAGTATCTACAATAAATGACCTTATGGATGTTACATGAATAATGACAGAATATTATGAACTAATTTATGACAATATATCCAATAACTTAAATGAAATAGAACAAATTCTTGAAAAACGAAACTTACCCAAACTGGCATAAGACGAAATAAAAAATAAGAGTAGTTCTATATCTTTTGAAGACATTGAGTTTGATATCATAATCTTTTCCTCAAATAGAACTCCAGAAACAAATAATTAGCTGGTGAATTCTATCAAACGTTTATTAAATAAACAATACCAACCCTACAAAACCTCCTCAAGAAAACATGAACAGACAACTCCCATCTTGTTTTTATGAGGTCAGGAGAATCCTGAAACCAAAACCTGACAGAGACGTACCCATCCCACCCCCCAAAAAAAAATCAGTAACCAATAACCCTCATTAACATAGATGTAAGTTTTTTCACAAAATATCTGTAATCCAAATCCAACAATATATGAAAAGGACAATGCATTTTGACCAAATGAGGATTATCTCAGAAATGTAACTTTTAGCATTCAATTATCAATCAATGTAACACGTCATATCAACAGAATAAAGGAGAAAAGGAATCATCTCAATAGGTGCAGAAAGAACATCTTACAAAATTCAACATCCATATATATATGAACTCTCAGCAAACCAGAAGTAGAGGGAAAACCCCTCAACCTGATAAAGGCATCTATAAAAATCCTAATGTTAACATCATACTTAATGATGACATAGTTGTTGCTTTCCCCCAACACTGGGAACACACAAGGATGTGCACGCTACTTTATTTCTAAAATTAAAAAAAAGAACTGTAAATAAGTATTTAACTCTAGTTTGTTGGTTTGCTTTTCATTGTGGCACAGGTTAGCAGTTCCAAAACCATTTTTTGTATTGAAGACTTGAAGAAAAGAATAAATACATTGAGAATAATGGGAAGAAGGAGCTACAAATACAGAAAGTGAGAAGCATGCATTACATACAGCCTGTAGTTTTTGACTGGAAGTGCATGTATCAGTTTTAAAACATGGTTTTTAACACTGACAAAAATAAATATCCGTGTCTATGTTTTAACAGAGATAGAAATAGAGATATACAAGCACACATGTGTTTTCCACTAAAAGGAACTAAGACCCCTTGGAGAAATGAAAGATTGCAGGGCTGGGACAGGAAAAGTACAGGGGGAACCTGGAACATCTGATTCAATCAGCTAGGCAAGCAAGTGCTCAGGGAGTGACTGGGTCAGGCCAAATTACACAGGAGTTATGATGAAGGGGCTCAGGCTAGACAAACCTGGAACAATTTGAATGTGAAAATAACTTCAGATATTATAGTTACAGTCAGTGTTTATAACTAAACAATATATCATATCGCATTGAATAATAAAAGTACGTATGAGGCCATACTGACATAAATAAACCAGTGAACAGATAAATAAAAGGGGAGGAAAAGAAAGGCCTTTTAAACCATAATATGCAAAGAAAAGGGGTAGGTGAGAAAGAGAGAGAGAGAGAGGGAGAGAGAGAAAGAAAAAGGAAGGAAGGAAGGAAGGAGGGAATGAAGGAGGGAAAGAAGGAAGGAAGGAAAGAAGAAAGAAGGAAAGAAAATAGAATTAAGAAATCAATTGATAATAAATTAGTAGGTGAGGGGACAAGGGGAAGATGGCAGAAGAGTAAGACGCGGAGATCACCTTCCTCCCCACAGATACACCAGAAATACATCTACACGTGGAACAACTCCTACAGAACACCTACTGAATGCTGGCAGAACACCTCAGACCTCCCAAAAGGCAAGAAACTCCCCACGTACCAGGGTAGGGCAAAAGAAAAAAGAATAAACAGAGACAAAAGGATAGGGACGGGACCTGCACCAGTGGGAGGGAGCTGTGAAGGAGGAAAGGTTTCCACACACTAGGAAGCCCTTCACGGGCGGAGACTGCAGGTGGCAGAGGGGGAAAGATTCGGAGCAGCGGAGGAGAGCACAGCAACAGGGATGCGGAGGGCAAAGTGGAGAGATTCCCGCACAGAGGATCGGTGCCGACCGGCACTCACCAGCCGGAGAGGCTTGTCTGCTCCCCCGCTGGGGCGGGCGGGGCTGGGAGCTGAGGCTCGGGCTTCCGGTCAGAGCACAGGGAGAGGACTGGGGTTGGCGGCGTGAACACAGCCTGCAGGGGGTTAGTGCACCACGGTTAGCCGGGGTGGAGTCCAGGGAAAAGTCTGGACCTGCCGAAGAGGCAAGAGACTTTTTCTTCCCTCTTTGCTCCTGGTGCGCGAGGAGAGGGGATTAAGAGCACTGCTTAAAGGAGCTCTAGAGACGGGTGTGAGCTGCGGCTAAAAGCGCGGACCCCGGAGACAGGCATAAGATGCTAAGGCTGCTGCTGCCGCAACTAAGAAGCCTGTGTGCGAGCACAGGTCACTATCCACAGCCCCCTTCCAGGGACTCTGTTCAGCCTGCCACTGCCAGGGTCCCGGGATCCAGGGACAACTTCCCCGGGAGAACTCACAGAGTGCCTCAGGCTGGTGCAGCGTCACACCGGCCTCTGCCGCTGCAGGCTCGCCCAGCACTCCATAGCCCTCCCTCCCCCCTGCCTGAGTGAGCCAGAGTCCCCGAAGCAGCTGCTCCTTTAACCCCGTCCTATCTGAGCGAAGAACAGACGTCCTCTGGCGACCTACACGCAGAGGCGGAGCCAACTCCAAAGCTGAGACCTGGGAACTGAGAGAACAAAGAGAAAGGGAAATCTCTCCCAGCAGTCTAAGATGCAGTGGATTAAAGCTCCACAATCAACTTGATGTACCCTGCATCTGTGGAATACATGAATAGACAAGAAATCATCCCAAATTGAGGTGGTGGACTTTGAGAGCAAGATTTAATATTTTTCCCCTTTTCCTCTTTTTGTGAGTGTGTATGTGTATGCTTCTGTGCGAGATTTTGTCTGTATAGCTTTGCTTTCACCATTTGTCCTAGGGTTCTATCCATCCGTTTTTTCTGTTTGTTTTAGTGTTTTAAAATTTTTTTCTTAATAATTATTTCTCATTTTAACAACATTATTTTATCTTACATTATTTTATTTTACTTTACCTACTTTCTTTCTTTCTTTCCTTCCCTCCTTTAGACAACGAATCATCCGAAATTGAGGAGGTGGACTTTGAGAGCAAGATTTATGATATTTCCCCCTTTTCCTCTTTTTGTGAGTGTGCATGCATATGCTGCTGTGTGAGAATTTGTCTTTATAGCTTGGCTTCCACCATTTATCCTAGGGTTATATCCGTACATTAAAAAAAAATTTTTTTCTTAATAATTATTTTTTATTTAAATAATTGTATTTTACCTTACTTTATTTTACTTTATCTTCTTTCTTTCTTTTTTTCCTTCCTTCCTTCCTTCCTTCCTTCCTTCCTCCCTCCCTCTCTTCTTTCTTTCTTTCTTTCTTTCTTTCTTCCTTTCTACTTCTACTAATTCTTTCTACTTTTTCTCCCTTTTATTCTGAGCTGTTTGGATGAAAGCCTCTTGACACTGCAGCCAGGAGTCACTCCTGTGCCTCTGAGGTGGGAGAGCCAACTTCAGGACACTAGTCCACAAGACACCTCCCAGCTCCACATAATATCAAATGGCAAAAGTCTCCCAGAGATCTCAATCTCAACAGCAGCACCCAGCTTCACTCAACGACCAGCAAGCTAGAGTGATGGACACCCTATGACAGAAAACTAGCAAGACAGGAACACAAAACCACCCATTAGCAGAGAGGCTGCCTAAAATCATAAAAAGTCCACAGACACACCAAAACACACCACCAGATGTGGACCTGCCCACCAGAAAGACAAGACCCAGCCTCACCCAACAGAACACAGGCACAGTACCCTCCACCAGGAAGCCTACACAACTCACTAAATGAACGTTAGCCACTGGGGACAGACACCAAAAACAACGGGAACAAGGAACCTGCATCCTGCAAAAAGGAGACCCCTAACACAGTAAGATAAGCAAAATGAGAAGACAGAAAAACACACAGCAGATGAAGGAGCAAGATAAAAACCCAGCAGACCTAACAAATGAAGAGGAAATAGGCAGTCTAACTGAAAAAGAATTCAGAATAATGATAGTCAAGATTATCCAAAATCTTGGAAATAAAATAGACAAAATGCAAGAAACTTTTAACAAGGACCTAGAAGAACTAAAGATGAAACAAGCAATGATGAACAACACAATAAATGAAATGAAAAATACTCTAGATGGGATCAATAGCAGAATAACAGAGGGAGAAGAACAGATAAGTGATCCGGAAGATAAAATAGTTGAAATAACTACTGCAGAGCAGAATAAAGAAAAAAGAATGAAAAGAAATGAGGACAGTCTGAGAGACCTCTGGGACAACATTAAAAGCACCACCATTAGAATTACAGGGGTCCCAGAAGTAGAAGACAAAAAGAAAGGGACTGAGAAAATATTTGAAGAGATTATAGTTGAAAACTTAAAGGAAATAGTTAATCAAGTCCAGGAAGCACAGAGAGTCCCATAAAGGAAAAATGCAAGGAGAAACATTCAAGACACATATTAATCAAACTGTCAAAAATTAAATACAAAGAAAACATATTAAAAGCAGCAAGGGAAACACAACAAATAATACACAAGGGAATCCCCATAAGGTTAACAGCTGATCTTTTAGCAGAAAATCTGCAAGCCAGAAGGGAGTGGCAGGACATATTTAACGTGATGAAGGAGAAAAACCTGCAACCAAGATTACTCTACCCAGCAAGGATCTCATTCAGATTTGATGGAGAAATTAAAACCTTTACAGACAAGCAAAAGCTGAGACAGTGCAACACCACCAAACCAGCTTTACAACAAATGCTAAAGGAACTTCTCTAGGCAAGAAACACAAGACAAGGAAAAGACCTACAATAACGAGCCCAAAATAATTAAGAAAATGGGAATAGGAACATACATATTGATAATTACCGTAAATATAAATGGACTAAATGCTACCAACAAAAGACACACATTGGCTGAATGGATAGAAAAACAAGGCCTATATATATGCTGTCTACAAGACACCCACTTCAGTCCTAGAGACACATACAGACTGAAAGTAAGGGGATGCAAAAAGATATTTCATGCAAATGGAAACCAAAAGAAAGCTGGAATAGCAATTCTCATATCAGACAAAATAGACTTTAAAATAAAGACTATTAGAAGAGACAAAGAAGGACTCTACATAATGATCAAGGGGTCGATCCAAGAAGAAGATATAACAATTGTAAATATTTATGCACCCAACATAGGAGCACCTCAATACATACGGCAGATACTAATAGCCATAAAAGGGGAAATTGACAGTAACACATACGTAGTAGGGGACTTTAACACCCCACTTTCACCAATGGACAGATCATCCAAAATAAGAATAAATAAGAAAACACAAGCTTTAAATGATACATTAAACAAGATGGACTTAATATGTATAGGACATTCCATCAAAAAACAACAGATTACAAATTTTTCTCAAGTGCTCATGGAACATTCTCCAGGATAGATCATATCTTGAGTCACAAATCAAACCTCGGTAAATTTAAGAAAACTGAAATTGTATCAAGTATCTTTTCCGAACACAACGCTATGAGACTAGATATCAATTACAGGAAAAGATCTGTAAAAAATACAAACACATGGAGGCTAAACAATACACTACTTAATAATGAAGTGATCACTGAAGAAATCAAAGAGGAAATCAAAAAATACCTAGAAACAAATGACAATGGAGACACGACGACCCAAAACCTATGGGACCCAGCAAAAGCAGTTCTAAGAGGGAAGTTTATAGCAATACAATCCTACCTTAAGAAACAACAAACATCTCAAAGAAACAACCTAACCTTGCACCTCAAGCAATTACAGAAAGAAGAACAAAAAACCCCCAAAGTTAGCAGAAGGAAAGAAATCATAAAAATCAGATCAGAAATAAATGAAAAAGAAGTGAAGGAAACAACAGCAAAGATCAATAAAACTAGAGCTTGGTTCTTTAAGAAGATAAACAAACCTGATAAACCATTAGCCAGACTCATCAGGAAAAATAGGGAGAAGACTCAAATCAATAGAATTAGAAATGAAAAAGGAGAAGTAACAACTGACACTCAGAAATACAAAAGATCATGAGAGATTACAAGCAACTCTATGCCAATGAAATGGAAAACCTGGAAGAAATGGACAAATTCCTAGAAATGCACAACCTGCCAAGACTGAATCAGGAAGAAATAGAAAATATGAACAGACCAATCACAAGCACTGAAATTGAAACTGTGATTAAAAATCTTCCGACAACCAAAAAGCCCAGGACCAGATGTCTTCACAGGCGAATTCTATCAAGCATTTAGAGAAGAGCTAACACCTATCCTTCTCAAACTCTTCCAAATAGAGCAGAGGGAGGAACACTCCCAAACTCATTCTTTGAGGCCACCATGACCTTCATACCAAAACCAGACAAGGATGCCACAAAAAACAAAACAACAGGCCAATATTACTGATGAACACAGATGCAAAAATCCTCAACAAAATACTAGCAAACAGAATGCAACAGCACATTAAAAGGATCATACACCATGATCAAGTGGGGTTTATTCCAGGAATGCAAGGATTCTTCAATATACGCAAATCTATCAACATGATACACCATATTAACAATTTGAAGGAGAAAAACCATATGGTCATCTCAACAGATGCAGAGAAATCTTTTGACAAAATTCAACACGCATTTATGATAAAAACCCTGCAGAAAGTAGGCAAAGAGGGAACATTCCTCAACATAATAAAGGTCATATATGACAAACCCACAGCCAACATCGTCCTCAATGGTGAAAAACTGAAAGCATGTCCAATAAAATCAGGAACAAGACAAGGTTGCCCACTCTCACCACTCTTATTCAACACAGTTTTGGAAGTTTTAGCCACAGCAATCAGAGAAGAAAAGGAAATAAAAGGAATCCAAATCAGAAAAAAAGAAGTAATGCTGTAACTGTTTGCAGATGACATAATACTGTACAGAGAGAATCCTAAAGTTGCTACCAGAAAACTACTAGATCTAATCAATGAACTTGGTAAAGTAGTAGGTTAAAAAACTAATGCACAGAAATCTCTGGCATTCCTATACAGAAATGACAAAAAATCTGAAAGTGAAATCAAGAAAACACTCACATTTACCATTGCAAAAAAAAGAACAAATTATCTAGGAATAAACCTACCTAAGGAGACAAAAGACCTGTATGCAGAAAATTATAAGACACTGATGAAAGAAATTAAAGATGATACAAATAGATGGAGAGATATACCATGTTCTTGGATTGGAAGAATCAACATTGTGAAAATGATTGTGCTACCCAAAGCAATCTATAGATTCAATGCAATCCCTATCAAACTACCACTGGCATTTTTTACAGAACTAGAACGAACAATTTCACAATTTGTATGGAAACACAAAAGACCCCGAACAGTCAAAGCAATGTTGAGAATGAAAAACAGAGCTGGAGGAATCAGGCTCCCTGACTTCAGACTATACTACAAAGCTACAGTAATCAAGACAGTATGGTACTGGCACAAAAACAGAAAGATAGATCAATGGAACAGGATAGAAAGCCCAGAAATAAACCCACGCACATATGGTCACCTTATCTTTGAAAAAGGAAGCAGGAATGTACAATGCAGAAAGAACAGCCTCTTCAATAATTGTTGCTGGGAAAACTGGAAATGTACATGTAAAAGTGTGAGATTAGATCATTCCCTAACACCATACAAAAAAAAAACCTCAAAACGGATTAAAGACCTAAATATAAGGCCAGAAACTACCAAACTGTTAGAGGAAAACATAGGCAGAACACTCTATGACATAAATCACAGCAAATCCTTTTTGACCCATCACCTAGAGAAATGGAAATAAAAAGGAAAATAAACAAATGGGACCTAATGAAACTTCAAAGCTTTTGTACAGCAAAGGAAACCATAAACAAGACCAAAAGACAACCCTCAGAATGGGAGAAAATACTTGCAAATGAAGCAACTGACCAAGGATTAATCTCCAAAATTTATAAGCAGCTCATTCAGCTCAATAACAAAAAAACAAACAACCCAATCCAAAAATGGGCAGAAGACCTAAATAGACATTTCTCCAAAGAAGATATACAGACTGCCAACAAACACATGAAAGAATGCTCAACATCATTAATCATTAGAGAAATGCAAATCAAAACTACAATGAGATATCACCTCACACCAGTCAGAATGGCCATCATCAAAAAACCTAGAAACAGTAAATGCTGGTGAGGGTTTGGAGAAAAGGGAACACTCTTGCACTGCTGGTGGGAATGTGAATTGGTACAGCCACTATGGAGAACAGAATGTAGGTTCCTTAAAAAACAACAAATAGAATTGCCATATGACCCAGCAATCCCACTACTCAGGGCATATACCTATGTGTCCATCATCGGATGAATGGATAAAGAAGATGTGGCACATATATACAGTGGAATATTACTCAGCCATAAAAAGAAATGAAATTGAGCTAGGTGGATAGACCTAGAGTCTGTCATACAAAGTGAAGTAAGTCAGAAAGAGAAAGAAAAATACCGTATGCTCACACATATATATGGAATTTAAGAAAAAATAATGTCATGAAGAACATAGGGGTAAGACAGGAATAAAGACACAGACCTACTAGAGAACGGACTTGAGGATATGGGGAGGGGGAAAGGTAAACTGTGACAAAGCGTGGACATATATACACTATCAAACATAAGGTAGATAGCTAGTGGGAAGCAGCCACAAAGCACAGGGAGATCAGCTCAGTGCTTTGTGACCACCTGGAGGGGGTGGGATAGTGAGGGTGGGAGGGACGGAGATGCAAGAGGGAAGAGATATGGGAACATATGTATGTGTATAACTCATTCCCTTTGTTATAAAGCAGAAACTAACACACCATTGTAAAGCAATTATACTCCAATAAAGATATTAAAATATCTACAAACAATAAATGCTGGAGAGGGTGTGGAGAAAAGGGTACACTCTTGCAGTTTTGGTGGGAATGTAAACTGATACAGCCACTATAGAGAACAGTATGGAGGTTCCTTAAAAATCTACAAATAGAACTAACATATGACCCAGCAATCCCTCTACTGGTCATTTCCCTTGTGCAAACCATAATTCAAAAAGAGTCATGTACCAAAATGTTCATTGGAGCTCTATTTACAATAGCCAGGACATGGAAACAACCTATGCGTCCATCAACAGATGAATGGATAAAGAAGATATACATATATATATATATATATACACATGTATACAATGGAATATTACTCAACCATAAAAATAAACGAAATTGAATTATTTGTAGTGAGGTGGATTGACCTAGAGTCTGTTATACAGAGTGAAGTAGGTCAGAAAGAGAAAAACAAATATGGTATGCTAACACATATATATGGAATCTAAAAAAAAAAAAAAAAGGTCATGAAGAACCTAAGAGCAAGATGGGAATAAAGACACAGCCGTACTAGAGAATGGACTTGAGGATACGAGGAGGGTGAAGGGTAAGCTGGGATAAAGAGAGAGAGTGGCATAGACATATATACACTACCAAACGTAAAACAGTTAGTGGGAAGCAGCCGCATAGCACAGGGATATCAGCTCGGTGCTTTGTGACCACGTAGGGTGGTGTGGATAGTGATGGTGGGATGGAGGGAGATGCAAGAGGGAAGAGATATGGGGACATATGTATAACTGATTCACTTTGTTGTAAAGCAGAAACTAACACACCATTGTAAAGCAATTATACTCCAATAAAGATGTTTAAAAAAAACATAAAAACTAAGCGCCCTGCACTCAGCACATTTTAATAATAATATATACCAGTTAAAATTAAGACTATAGCCCAACTACTACTGGATTTCTACTCTGAAATCAAAGAATGAAAAAAATCAGGTACCAGATTCATTTACCTTCCTAAAAGGTGTGATTTAGTCATCATGGCTGGCTGCGGGCTATATCCCCACACACGCACACAAGAAAATCATTATGGAACTTAGAGCTACATTTTTTTTTATGTTCCCATATCTCTTCCCTCTTGCATCTCCCTCCCTCCCACCCTCCCTATCCCACCACTCCAGGCAGTCACAAAGCACTGAGCTGATTTACCTGTGCTATGCAGCTGCTTCCCACTAGCTATCTACCTTACGTCTGGTAGTGTATATATGTCCATGCCTCTCTCTCGCCCTGTCACAGCTCACCATTCCCCCTCCCCATATCCTCAAGTCTGTTCTCTAGTAGGTCTGTGTCTTTATTCCTGTCTTACCCCTAGGTTCTTCATGACATTTTTCTTTCTTAAATTCCATATATATGTGTTAGCATACGGTATTTGTCTTTCTCTTTATGACTTACTTCACTCTGTATGACAGACTCTATCCACCTCATTACAAATAGCTCAATTTCTTTTCTTTTTATGGCTGAGGATATATGTGCCACATATATATGTGCCACATCTTCTTTATCCATTCGTCCGATGATGGGCACTTAGGTTGTTTCCATCTCCGGGCTATTGTAAATAGAGCTGCAATGAACATTTTGGGACATGAGTATTTTTGAATTTTGGTTTTCTCAGGGTATATGCCCAGTAGTGGGATTGCTGGGTCATATGGTAGTTCTATTTGTAGCTTTTTAAGGAACCTCCATACTGTTCTCCACAGTGGCTGTATCAATTTACATTCCCACCAACAGTGTAAGAGGGTTCCCTTTTCTCCACACCCTCTCCAGCATTTATTGTTTCTAGATTTTTTGATGATGGCCATTCTGACTGGTGTGAGATGATATCTCATTGTAGTTTTGATTTGCATTTCTCTAATGATTAGTGATGTTGAGCATTCTTTCATGTGTTTGTTGGCAGTCTGTATATCTTCTTTGGAGAAATGTCTATTTAGGTCTTCTGCCCATTTTTGGATTGGGTTGTTTGTTTTCTTGTTATTGAGCTGCATGAGCTGCTTGTAAATTTTGGAGATTAATCCTTTGTCGGTTGCTTCATTTGCAAATATTTTCTCCCATTCTGAGGCTTGTCTTTTGGTCTTGTTTATGGTTTCCTTTGCTGTGCAAAAGCTTTGAAGTTTCATTAGGTCCCATTTGTTTATTTTTGTTTTTATTCCCATTACTCTAGGAGGTGGGTCAGAAAGGATCTTGCTTTGATTTATGTCATAGAGTGTTCTGCCTATGTTTTCCTCTAAGAGTTTGATAGTTTCTGGCCTTACATTTAGGTCTTTAATCCATTTTGAGCTTATTTTTGTGTATGGTGTTAGGGAGTGATCTATTCTCATACTTTTACATGTACCTGTCCAGTTTTCCCAGCACCACTTATTGAAGAGGCTGTCCTTTCTCCATGGTACATTACTGCCACCTTTATCAAAGATAAGGTGTCCATATGTGCGTGGGTTTATCTCTGGGCTTTCTATCCTGTTCCATTGATCTATCTTTCTGTTTTTGTGCCAGTACCATACCGTCTTGATGACTGTAGCTTTGTAGTATAGTCTGAAGTCAGGGAGCCTGATTCCTCCAGTTCCTTCTTTCGTTCTCAAGATTGCTTTGGCTATTCGGGGTCTTTTGTGTTTCCATACAAATTGCGAAATTTTTTGTTCTGGTTCTGTGAAAAATGCCAGTGGTAGTTTGATAGGGATTGCATTGAATCTATAGATTGCTTTGGGTAGTAGAGTCATTTTCACAATGTTGATTCTTCCAATCCAAGAACATGGTATATCTCTCCATCTATTTATATCATCTTTAATTTCTTTCATCAGTGTCTTATAATTTTCTGCATACAGGTCTTTTGTCTCCTTAGGTAGGTTTATTCCTAGATAGTTTATTCTTTTTGTTGCAATGGTAAATGGGAGTGTTTTCTTGATTTCACTTTCAGATTTTTCATCATTAGTATATAGGAATGCCAGAGATTTCTGTGCATTAATTTTGTATCCTGCCACTTTACCAAATTCATTGATTAGCTCTAGTAGTTTTCTGGTAGCATCTTTAGGATTCTCTATGTATAGTATCATGTCACCTGCAAACAGTGACAGTTTTACTTCTCCTTTCCGATTTGGATTTCTTTTATTTCCTTTTCTTCTCTGATTGCTGTGGCTAAAACTTCCAAAACTATGTTGAATAAGAGTGGTGAGAGTGGGCAACCTTGTCTTGTTCCTGGTCTTAGTGGAAATGGTTTCAGTTTTTCCCCATTGAGGATGATGTTGGCTGTGGGTTTGTCATATATGGCCTTTATTATGTTGAGGAAAGTTCCCTCTATGCCTACTTTCTGCAGGGTTTTTATCAAGAATGGGTGTTGAATTTTGTCGAAAGCTTTCTCTGCATCTATTGAGATGATCATATGGTTTTCCTCCTTCAATTTGTTAATATGGTGTATCATGTTGATTGATTTGCATATACTGAAGAATCCTTGCATTCCTGGAATAAACCCCACTTGATCATGGTGTATGATCCATTTAATGTGTTGTTGGATTCTGTTTGCTAGTATTTTGTTGAGAATTTTTGCATCTATGTTCATCAGTGATATTGTTCTGTAGCTTTCTTTCTTTGTGACATCCTTGTCTGGTTTTGGTATCAGGGTTACGTTGGCCTCGTAGAATGAGTTTGGGAGTGTTCCTCCCTCTGGTATAATTGGAAGAGTTTGAGAAGGATAGGTGTTAGCTCTTCTCTAAATGTCTTATAGAATTCACCTGTGAAGACATCTGGTCCTGGGCTTTTGTTTGTTGGAAGATTTTTAATCACAATTTCAATTTCAGTGCTTTTGATTGGTCTGTTCATATTTTCTATTTCTTCCTGATTCAGTCTTGGCAGGTTGTGCATTTCTAGGAATTTGTCCATTTCTTCCAGGTTTTCCATTTCATTGGCATAGAGTTGCTTGTCGTAATATCTCATGATTCTTTGTATTTCTGCAGTGTCCGTTGTTACTTCTCCTTTTTCATTTCTAATTCTATTGATTTGAGTCTTCTCCCTTTTTCTCTTGTTGAGTCTGGCTAATGGTTTATCAAGTTTGTTTATCTTCTCAGAGAACCAGCTTTTAGTTTTATTGATCTTTGCTATCGTTTGCTTCATTTCTTTTTCATTTATTTCTGATCTGATTTTTATGATTTCTTTCCTTCTGCTAACTTGGGGTTTTCTTGTTCTTCTTTCTCTAATTGCTTTAGGTGCAATGTTAGGCTGTTTATTCGAGATGTTTCCTGTTTCTTAAGGTAGGATTGTATTGCTATAAACTTCCCTCTTAGAACTGCTTTGGCTGCATCACATAGATTTTGGGTCGTCATGTCTCCATTGTCATGTGTTTCTATGTATTTTTTGATTTCCTCTTTGATTTCTTCAGTGATCACTTCGTTACTAAGTAGTGTATTGTTTAGCCTCCATGTGCATGTATTTTTTTTTACAGATCTTTTCCTGTAATTGATATCTAGTCTCATAGTGTTGTTGTCGGAAGAGATACTTGATATAATTTCAATTTTCTTAGATTTACCAAGGGTTGATTTGTGACCCAAGATATGATCTATCCTGGAGAATGTTCCATGAGCACTTGAGAAAAATGTGTATCTGTTGTTTTTGGATGGAATGTCCTATAAATATCAATTAAGTCCATCTTGTTTAATGTATCATTTAAAGTTTGTGTTTCCTTATTTATTTTCATTTTGGATGATCTGTCCATGGGTGAAAATGGGGTGTTAAAGTCCCCTACTATGAATGTGTTACTGTCGATTTCCACTTTTATGGCTGTTTGTATCTGCCTTATGTATGGAGGTGCTCCTATGTTTGGTGCATAAATATTTACAATTGTTATATCTTCTTCTTGGATCGATCCCTTGATCATTATGTAGTGTCCTTCTTTGTCTCTTCTAATAGTCTCTATTTTTAAGTCTATTTTGTCTGATATGAGATTTGCTACTACTTTTGGTTTGCATTTGCATGAAATATCTTTTTCCATCCCCTTAATTTCAGTCTGCATGTGTCTCTAGGTCTGAAGTGGGTCTCTTGTAGACAGCAAATACATGGTCTTGTTTTTGTATCCATCCAGCCAATCTGTGTCTTTTGGTGGGAGCATTTAGTCCGTTTACATTTAAGGTAATTATCGATATGTATGTTCCTATTCCTATTGTCTTAATTGTTTTGGGTTCGTTATTGTAGGTATTTTCCTTGTCTTGTGTTTCTTGCCTAGAGTAGTTCCTTTAGTAGTTGTTGCAGAGCTGATTTTGTGGTGCTGAACTCTCTCAGCATTTGCTTGTCTGTAAAGATTTTAATTTCTCTATCAAATCTGAATGAGATCCTTGCTGGCTAGAGTATTCTTGGTTGCAGGTTTTTCTCCTTCATCGCGTTAAATATGTCCTGCCAGTCCCTTCTGGCTTGCAGAGTTTCTGCTGAAAGATCAGCTGTTAACTTTACGGGGATTTCCTTGTGTGTTATTCATTGTTTTTCCCTTGCTGCTTTTAATATGTTTTATTTGTATTTAATTTTTGACAGTTTGATTAGTATGTGTCTTGGCGTATTTCTCCTTGGATTTATCCTGTATGGGACTCTCTGTGCTTCCTGGACTTGATTAACTATTTCCTTTCCCATATTAGGGAAGTTTTCAACTATAATCTCTTCAAATATTTTCTCAGTACCTTTCTTTTCCTCTTCTTCTTCTTGAACCCCTATAATTCGAATGTTGGTGCGTTTAATGTTGTCTTAGAGGTCTCTGAGACTGTCCTCCATTCTTTTCATTCTTTTTTTTTTTCTGCTGTGCAGTAGTTATTTCCACTATTTTATATTCCAGGTCACTTATCCATTCTTCTGTCTCAGTTATTCTGCTATTGATCCCATCTAGAGTACCTTTAATTTCAATTATTGTGTTGTTCATCGTTGTTTGCTTCATCTTTAGTTCTTCTACGTCCTTGTTAAATGTTTCTTGCATTTTGTCTATTCTATTCCAAGGTTTTGTGTCATCTTTACTATGATTATTCTGAATTCTTTTTCAGGTAGACTGCCTATTTCCTCTTCATTTGTTAGGTCTGATGGGCTTTTATCTTGCTCCTTCATCTGCTGTGTGTTTTTCTGCCTTCTCATTTTTCTTATCTTACTGTGTTTGGGGTCTCCTTTTTGCAGGCTGCAGGTTCGTAGTTCCCTTTGCTTTTGGTGTCTGTCTCCAGTGGGTAAGGTTGGTTCAGTGGGCTGTGTAGGCTTCCTGATGGAGAGGATTAGTGACTGTGTGCTGGCGGATGAGGCTGGATCTTGTCTTTCTGGTGGGCAGTTCCACGTCTGGTGGTGTGTTTTAGGGTGTCTGTGGAATTATGATGATTTTAGGCAGCCTCTCTGGTAATGGGTGGGGTTGTGTTCCTGTCTTGCTAGTTGTTTGGCATAGGATGTCCAGCACTGTAGCTTGCTGGTCATTGAGTGAAGCTGGGTGCTGGTGTTTAGATGTAGATCTCTAGGAGATTTTTGCCATTTGATATTATGTGGAGCTGGGAGGTCTCTTGTGGACCAGTGTCCTGAAGTTGGCTCTCCCACCTCAGAGGCACAGCACTGACTCCTGGTTTCAGCACCAAGATCCTTTCATCCACACAGCTTGTAATAAAAGGCAGAAAATGTAGAAAGAAAGCATTAGTAGAAGAAGAAAGAAAGAAAGGAGAGAGGGAGGGAGGGAGGAAGGAAGGGAAAAAAGAAAGAAAGAAGATAAAGTAAAATAAAATAAAGAAAGATAAAATATAATAAAGTTATTAAAATAAAAAAATAATGACTAAGAGAAAAAAAAATGGACGGATAGAACCCTAGGACAAATGGTGGAAGCAAAGCTATACAGACAAAATCTCACACAGAAGCATACAAATACACACTCACAAAAAGAGGAAAAGGGAAAAAATCATAAATCTTGCTCTCAAAGTCCACCTCGTCAATGTGGGATGATTCTAGGAGGGAAGGAAGGAAAGAAAGAACGAAGATAAAGTAAACTAAAATAAAAAGTAATTATTAAGAAAAAAATTCAAAAAAAAAAAAACGGATGGATAGAACCCTCGGACAAATGGTGGAAGCAAAGCTATGCAGACAAAATCTCACACAGAAGCATACACATACACACTCACAAAAAAGAGGAAAAGGGGAAAAAATCATAAATCTTGCTCTCAACGTCCACCTCCTCAATTTGGGATGATTCATTTTCTATTCATGTATTCCACAGATGCAGGGTACATCAAGTTGATTGTGGAGCTTTAATCCGCTACTTGTGAGGCTGCTGGGGGAGATTTCCCTTTCTCTTCTTTGTTCTCACAGCTCACAGAGGCTCAGCTTTGGATTTGGCCCCGCCTCTGCTTGTTGGTCACCGGAGGGCATCTGTTCTTCACTCAGACAGGATGGGGTTAAAGGAGCTGCTGATTCGGGGGCTCTGGCTCACTCAGGCCTGGGGGAGGGAGGGGTACAGATGCAGGGTGAGCCTGCGGCGGCAGAGGCTGACGTGACATTGCACCAGCCTGAGGCACTCTGTGAGTTTCCCGGGGGAGTTGTCCCTGGATCCTGGGACCCTGGCAGTGGCCGGCTGCACAGGCTCCCCGGAAGAGGGGTGTGGATAGTGACCTGTGCTCGCACACAGGCTTCTTAGTTGCGGCAGCAGCAGCCTTAGCGTCTCATGCCTGTCTCTGGTGTCCACGCTTTTGGCTTCAGCTCGCACCCATCTCTGGAGCTCCTTTAAGCAGCGTTCTTAATCCCCTCTCCTCGCGCACCAGGAAACAAAGAGGGAAGAAACAGTCTCTTGCCTCTTTGGCAGGTCCAGACTTTTTCCCGGACGCCCTCCCAAACAGCCGTGGTGCACTAACCCCCTGCAGGCTGTGTTCACGCCACCAACCCCAGTCCTCTCCCTGCGCTCCGACCGAAGCCCGAGCCTCAGCTCCCAGCCCCGCTCGCCCCGGCGGGGGAGCTGACAAGCCTCTCAGGCTGGTGAGTGCCTGTGGGCACCGATCCTCTGTGCGGGAATCTCTCCGCTTTGCCTCCCCCACCCCTCTTGCTGTGCTATCCTCCACGGCTCTGAAGCTTCCCCCCTCCGCCACCCACAGTCTCTGCCCGCGAAGGGGCTTCCTAGTGTGTGGAAACCTTTCCTCCTTCACAGCTCCCTACCGCTGGTGCAGGTCCCATCCCTATCCTTTTGTCTCTGTTTATTCTTTTTTCTTTTGCCCTACCCAGGTACGTGGGGGGTTTCTTGCCTTTTGGGAGGTCTGAGGTCGTCTGCCAGCGTTCAGTAGGTGTTCTGTAGGAGTTGTTCCATGTGTAGATGTCTAGTTTCTTTTTTAACAAAATATTAGTAAACATCTTTCCAGTATAAAGTTTCCCCCAAATTCAGAGATTCAAACAATGGATCATTTCCTTCACAACAGTGGCTCAGGCATTTTTGAGTCACAGGCCTTTTTATAAGTCTGCTGAAAGCCTTGTGTCTTCTGCCTGGACAAATACACAGAGACACAGGATGGTGTAAAATTTCCCTGGGTTCACAGGCCATCTAAAGCCCATATGGTTCCCCTTAGGCTAGGAAGCCCTGTTTCATACAATGAGCCTCATGATTCCTTCTGCTAGGAATGTCTATTACACCATACGATATAAGAAGCAAAGTGTGACAAAAAGTGAACCTCTGAGAATCTGATTGAAGACATATGTAATAAAAGATTTAAAGACTTTTAAGTTTTAAAAATCTTAATGGAATACTTGCTGTCTTCACACATAAGTCATAACAATAAGCTAACTAATCATATACACGGTACTTACTTGCCCAACCACTTCTGAATTTGAGCTAAAATCAGGGCTCGATGATGAATAACTTCTAAGTTTCCCCTTGGCATCTTAAAATAAATAAATCAAATCAATAACATTTTTAATTAAATAGAAAAAAATTAAATACCCAGGATATACAACTTTACCTAACTCTTCTTAGAGAACTAATACAACACTGTCAAATGAGCATACTTTTGGCAAAATTTAGTTGTGTTCAAAATTTATTTTGACTTTTAAGAGAAGTTTCCCTCTTAGCCTTACTGGGCAGAGCCTGTATTAACATTCCTTTGTATAAAGCTAACAGAGAACTTAGCAAGGAAATGCTTATAATAAATTAATACAAATGGTAAGAGAGCCTAAAATATAATCCACAAGAATTCTGTTTGGTATTTACTGCCAAATGACTATCAGAAATATAGCCTGAAAAATCAGCTTACCTGTAATATAAGCTTTGTGTCCTGGGGCACAACAGTGACAATGCATGAACCCCTCTCCACCTTCCGCAGAGATTCCCCATTAGACACAGGACAAGCCACTCTCCATTAACTGCAGCTGAAACTGCACATTATCCAAAGTAGAAGGAAGCAATTAACAACTAAGCCACACTGCTCTCTCACTCAGCCTCAAGACCATTAGCCCCTCTGATAAACAACCTTATCCCAGAATCTTGTGCTGTCTCACAGAGCCCTCATGCACATGCCCATACACAACTTCTCAACTGATATGGAAAACACAGGGAGGATTGGGTAGCTTCTCTCTGTCTTCTTGTACGGATAAAGCTATGATCGTATCAGTGAAAGATTCCCTGTTTCCAAGTTATCAATAGAAGCAAAGCAAGTAAGTGGGCTATTTTTATTTTCATAAGAAAATTGTGTGCATGCACACGCATACACACTGGGTGGGGTGGGCATGGAACACAGAAAAAAGTGCGGCCGATTTCCTACAAACCATGAGATGGAGTCCTTCAGATATACAATAGAGGGTTGCCACAGTGAGAAAAGAAAGATTACAAAGAAGATTGAGCATATTGCCAGTTTGGTGCCTACATGGTAATTCAAAGTAAAATATTAGTTATATTAAAAAATTTCCTGAAAATTTTTGTTTACCTTAGGATGTGCTGCTTAAGGAAGGACCTCCTTCTCTGTGCTAACTGGTGTGGCGTGATTCAACTGAGATATTATGTTGAGATTAGGGGCTAAGTAAATGAACTTGAAAAGTTTTCTCCAGTCTAGGACTGCATGATAAACAGCAACAAATTGTATGCAACAATCTTAAGTCATCAAGACTTCAAAGGACAAATGATATTACAGCAGGGACTATTTTCTATTTCATACACTGAAAACTTACTTTTCAATGAAGCATCTCTCAGGCAAAAACAGTGTTAAGTATGGGAATGAGTCGTTAACAATAAAAACTCACCATATACTGCAAATGATGTGATATTTGAAGCAACCTACAAAAGGTCGGGGAGGCAAAGGGGAGAGTTAGCTATATTACCTGGAGCCAAGACTGAGAAAGATCCAGTGTCAGAACAAGCCTTGATACCTCAGTGTCACTGATGAAAAAGCGACATCTGTCAGTCAGGCCAAGGACACATTCCTTCAAAGAAATAAAATATGAAATTACAAACAATTCTAACCAAACTAGTTAAACCAAACTCTTCTATTACATGGCTCCATTGCCCTATGATTTCACATCTAGGTCCTTGCAATGGGGACTTAAGATGCCTAAGATGTGGTTGGTCTAGTGCAAAGTGGACTATGGCGCATCCAGTGCATCAGCAAGCCCTGCCATTTCTATCTCCTACGCATGTCTCAAACATATCACCTTTCGGCCCTCACTGCCTCCACTCACAGCCACTTCAACTCTCGTCCCTTTCAACCTACTCTCTACTGGGCAGCCAGAATAACCTTTCAAACCATGAAGCACATCACACTACTCCCTGATTAAAATCATCAGTTTCCCAATCTATGTTAAATGAGCAAAGCCACACTCCTTCCCATGGCCTATCACTAAGGTCTAGCCATGGCTTCCATTAGGTTCCTGGAATAAGCTGAGCTCTTTCTAAGCTCACAGTAGGTACAGTTCCTCCTCCCTGGAACACTCTCCCTTTCTCAGAGATAGAGCTTTCTTTTTCTTCACACTCAGCACATACACCACCACCTCCTAGAGGCTTTCCCAGACCACCAAAAGTTGGTCTCCCCATCCTCACAGCTACCATCCTCTAACTAGCCTCAAACACTTCTCTATTCTCTACCATTACACCCTGCTCATTTACTTCATTCTCCTATCAGAAGGGACAGCCATACCCGTATTGATAGATTAAAAATTCCAGAAGGGCAGGAATTAGTCAGCTGTTTGGTTTTGTAACCACTGTGTCCTACCACCTGCCACAATTATAGGCATTCTAATATTTGATGAATGATAACCTACTGAATACTAGTTTCAAGATTACATTTCTGTTGTCCCCAAAAGTTACTTATAAAACTAACTTTGAATGTTGTGTACAACTGGAGATAAATGTCTGCCAGTTGCATTTTTCTATTTTTGAATTTATACTTCCAAGGAAAGGAATCAACTAACTACTACATGCCAGGCAATCTCTTAATCCCATTTCAGAGATTGAGAGGCTGAGACTCAGGAAACTTCTCATTATTGACAGTGAGTAACTTCTCATTGTTGCCTTGAGATTTAGTGGACACTCAGGTCCACCTCCAAAGCACACACTCTTTCTACTTAATGCTATCACTTTCTGGGTCACTGCTCTAAGTGGTAAGTTTTTCTGCCTTGTGTTTACTTACCTCTCCTCCAATCATGGCCAATTCGGTCTGTGCGCACAGATAAGGAAATCGAACAAGAAATTCACCAGGGTTCTTCCATGGTTCAACAGCCAGAGAGGGTGATTCTGCAGGATTGGCAGATGAGGTTTACCAAGAGCTGATCTTCTCTTTGTAAAAAACAAAAAAAAAAAAAAAACAAAAAACTGTTACACTAATACTTGCTAAAATGCTTAACATGCAATTTAAATCATTTTCCAAATGTGTTTCAGAAACTCATTAAAGTACTCCAGTTCATTACAAGAGAAAATACAGGGAGAACACACCTGCTAATTCCACTCTATAGATTAGGGATAGTTTTTCAGGGTAGTTAAAAGACCTAATAACCACCGCAGCACTGATAAGATACAAGTATATGTGCTCAAGAATTAAATATCTACGTAAGCCATAAACATGCTTTCCTAACATTTTGATACTCACCCCAAAGGTACTTAATTATCTGACCACCAGCCACCTGCAGTGCTACTGACTTGGTCTTGGAGTTGCAGCACAGACGGATTATGACCCCATCCACTGTCACAGATGAACTGACAAGAGTAAAAAAAAAAAAAAAGGGAAATGAGGAAGGCTTGAACAGACCATTTTTCTCAAAAGTACTGACATTTCATTGATTTTGCAAAACAGAAAAAGATATAATTTTCCTTTGGTGCTGCACTGCCTATTTCAATATAACATAAATATAATAAATGCACACCCATATGTATATACACACTAATAGATAAACTATTGCAAGTGCAAGCCCAAGTAAAGCAATTACCTGTCACATGACATTATTTTCCACAATGTCAATAAACTAGGTGTCTACATTGTGAGGTCATCACTCCTATTTTGGCAGAAACTTTATATAACTTATTGCAACTTATTTCAATTTACTGCATTAAATAAAGCAGTGAATCTGTAGGAAAGTGAGCACACTTAATACCTCTATTGCTATTATATTCATTCATAGAAATCTGTGGGTCTCCCTTAATGGGAAGAGGGGAATCTGTTATTGCCATTTTAGTTTTTCCTGAGTCAACGAACCAAGAGTAGACATGTCTTAAAGGAAGTGGAAGAGGTACGATAAAAGCAAATGGTGCCAATGCTAACATTTATTCAAAGAGTTCTTAACAAATCTACAAAAAAACCCAAAATGCCACAAATTTGGGGAGGATAAATTATCTGACAAGTTAAGGGAATAGACTCTGGAGGTGCAATGGCTAGAGTTGGATTCTGGCTCCACCTGCGTTATCTCAGGCAAGTTACTTAAACTGCTCTGTGCCTCAGCTGCCTCAGCTGTACAATGAGGGCGCCAAACAGTACATACTTCAGAGAGGTATTGTGAGAAATAAGTGAGTTAATATAGGGAATGCACTTAAAAGAGTACCTTTTACAAAGCACAAGCTATAGTAAATGTAAGCTATAAGCTGATTGGGGGACTACATATTCATCAAAGACATTAACATTTTGCATGAACAAAACAGTCTTCTTTGAGAAACAAAAGTCAAAGCAGCAGAAATATATTTTAAATGACTTCTCACTTCCTTTACAGCAAATGAGATGACGGCATCTACCTTTTACAAGATAATGATAAAAAAACTTCAAATTTGGAGTAGTAGAAACATGCATAATTTAGGCATTTCTAATGTAAATTGCTCTGTTTTCCAAAGGAAGCCCTGTTAAGTCTGCATGCAGCTAGCACATATTCTGCATCCAGACATATTCACAAAACCTTCTTAAAAATATGAAGCATTATTGGGATTTCCCTCGTGGTCCAGTGGTTAAGACTCCACACTCCCAATGCAGGGAGCCCGGGTTCAATCCCTGGTTGGGGAACTAGATACCGCATGCCACAACTAGAAAAGATCCTGTGTGCCGCAACTAAGACCTGGCGCAGCCAAAATAAATCAAAAATAAATAAATACTTTTTAAAAACATGAAGCATTATCATTCAAAGATTAGAAGTTAATGACTGCATTTGGAATATGCTTTATGTATACAATAAAGACAGGTTCCTAATTTTGCAACAACGGTTTTCAAAACTTCAAGCTAACCAGTAGACCTTTAATTACATGTGAATCTGGGGATTACTATCAATGTATGCCTAAGGTGCCGAGTTTTGACACTAGAAACCTGAGGATTTCTCGGAGCTGTCCAGACAATGCTATCTGCTGCACAACAGGGCTTGCAATACAGAAAACAGCATCCATTAATGAAACCTGTTACGTGACAAAGATGCAGTCAGGAATCAAAATGAAACTCAGGGCCAGGGAGCTATGAAATTTTAGCAAAGAAAAATAGAAGAGGCTTTCTAGTAATAAATGCAATCAAGTGCCAAACAAAATGTATAGGAGGCCGGAAGAAGTATTTTGAAGTCACTAAATCAAAATGAAGTGCATATATATAGATCTCATAATTGATTTTAATAACTAACAAGGGTAATTAGAGTGGCTAATTCTCATAGGCTAATAATTACTCTGCTGGAATGTAAGTATAAGCTGAATTAAAATTCTTAACACACCTTAAAAATGTTTTGCCTTATCTATTGGTATTTGTGCTATTTTTCACCAATTCTTGATGCATTTTAATCTATATTTTGACATGACTAAAAACTAGACTTAACCCTCTTGCTAAGTATGTCTAAAAAGGAAGCCACTGCCCCTCAACTCTGCTCAGTGGAAGTAAAAAATAAATAAATAAAGTCCTAGGCTCATAAAAGACAGAAGCCTAACTCTATCCATATATTAACACATGGAATACAGGGAATTGTTGGAATGCCTAATATTGAGCTGTCCCTGCTTGTTATCCATCTCAGAAGGGGCCACAGTCGGATGGTGAATGACAGAGCTTGGGGTGGACTGACTGTGGCTCACAGCCAGGAAAACGTCTTCCTGAACCCAGGTGAGAAGGCTGAGCTTCAGTTGGTTTACTTCTTCATCTTCACTCTTCTCAAACTGAATTCTGTTTTAAATATTGAAGAATTTTCAAAACATGACTAAGACTTCAACATCACCGAGATTTTCCTGAATGAAGAATGAACCACTTTATATACAGTCAACTCCTTATTTGGAGGGACAAAACCTGAGGTAATGCCCAATACTAGAAAATCCAAAAATAATGTTTGCCTTGCTTAAGAATATGTTTTTCTAGTATTTAAAATTAAGTACCTTATACTCTGAGATCTTTAGATTTGAAGAGAACATTTCAAGAAACTGACTACAGAAGAAAAACTGACTGCCCCAGGTCCTACACTAATAAACCCCAGGAGTGTTTCATTGTTACCACTTACCAGCATTCAAACCAGGCTCCAGCAGATATTTAGGCCTCAGTTGAATGGATCCTTTCCTAAGCATCTCATATCAAAATGAGTAATTAGTTTGGGAGATGATTTCTTTGCTGCTAATGCCTTCCTCCTGTAGCATTCAGACACTGGAGGAGGGCTACTTCACGCGGCAACTCACAATGGCTACTTCCTGCCTTTCAGCTCAAGCAGCAGATCCTCAGCGGGCACTGAAGAAGCTGAGGCACTAGTCTGATCTTCCTATTCAACCAGCTCTCCCTGGACTCAGTCTCTCCACTGCATTCAGCCCCACACAGGAGCACTCCTGCCTCGGGTTCTCACTGACACTCTTCTGCCCACCACACCCAACATTCTCAATCCTTCTCTGGCAATCCTAAACCTCTCTCTTTTTCAAAGTTCAAGGTAATTTATTTATGCCCTTCATGAAATCTTCTCTAAATGACTTAGAGCTATCCTTCTCACAATCTTTTAAAACATGAAACTATATTCTCAGTTGCCTCACGCTTTCTAGTTTGCCTTAAATCTGTCCTCTAAACTTTCAAGTCTGTGAAGTGAAATAATCCATGTACATGCTCTTTGAAAAATTACTAAGCATTATACAGACAGCTCCCAAATCATACACAGGTAGGAAATATATTCATTTATTAAATATATTGCATATAATGACATTTAAGAAACATATTATTTGTTATATTCAGTTATTGGCTCATTATTCCCATTAATTTAGAAATAAATGTTCCCAGGAGACAAAGTAGTGCAGTAATTAAGAACATGGGCTTGGAGGGGGGAAGCTTCAGAGCCACGGAGGACAGCGCAGCAACAGGGGTGCGGAAGGCAAAGTGGAGAGATTCCCTCACGGAGGATGGGTGCCGGCCAGCACTCACCAGCTTGCGAGGCTTGTCTGCTCACCCACCAGGGTAGGTGGGGGCTGGGAGCTGAGGCTCCAGCTTCGGAGGTCGGATCTCAGGGAGAGGACTGGGGTTGGCTGCATGAACACAGCCTGAAGGGGGCTAGTGCACCACAGCTAGGCGGGAGTGTGTCCGGGGACAAGGTCTGGAGCTGCCGAAGAGGCAAGAGACTTTTTCTTTCCTCTTTATTTCACGGTGCACGAGGAGAGGGGATTATGAGCGCCACCTAAAGGAGCTCCAGAGATGGGCACAAGCCACAGCTATCAGCGAGGAACCCAGAGATGCGCATGAAATGCTAAGGCTGCTCCTGCAGCCACCAAGAAGCCTGTGTGCAAGCACAGGTCACTATCCACACCTCCCCTCCCAGGAGCCTGCGTAGCCCACCACTGTCAGGGTCCCGTGATCCAGGGACAACTTCCCGGGAGAACACACAGCATGTCTCAGGCTGGTGCAATGTCATGACGGCCTCTGCCGCCACAGGCTTGGACTGCATTCCGCACCCCGCCCTCCCTCCCTGTCCACCAGCCCCCACTCCCCAGCTTGAGTGAGCCATAGCCCCCTAATAAGCTACTCCTTTAACCCCATCTGGTCTGAGCGGGAACAGATGACCTCAGGTGACCTACATGCAGAGGTGGGGCCAAATCCAAAGCTGAACCCCAGGGGCTGTGCAAATAAAGAAGAGAAAGGGAAACCTCTCCCAGCAGCCTCAGGAGTAGCAGATTAAATCTCCACACTCAAATCGATGTACCCTGCATCTGTGGAATACCTGAATAGACAATGAATCATCCCAAATTGCGGTGGTGGACTTTCGGAGCAAGGATATAGATATATTTTTTGCCTTATTCTCATTTTGTGAGTGTGCATGTGTATGCTTCTGTGTGTGATTTTGTCTGTATAGCTTTGCTTTTACCATCTGTCCTAGGGTTCTGTCTGTCCATTTTTTTTAGTATATTTTTTAGCACTTGTTACCATTGGTGGATTTGTTTTATGCTTTGGTTGTGCTCTTCTTTCTTTCTTTCCTTTTTTAAAATTAATTTTTAATAATTATTTTTTGTTTTTATCTTAACAACTTTATTATATTTTTTCTTTCTTTCTTTCTTTTCTTTCTTTCTTTGTTTCTGTCTTTGCTTCTCTCTCTCTCTCTCTCCCTCCCTCCCCCCCCCCCTTTCTTTCTTTTCTTCTCCCTTTTCTTCTTAGCCGTGTGGATGACAGGGTCTAGGTGCTCCGGCCAGGTGGCAGGCCTGTGGCTCTGATGTGGGAAATCTGAGTTCAGGACATTGGTCCACCAGAGACCTCCCAGATCCACGTAATATCAAACGGTGAAAATTTCCCAGAGATCTCCATCTCAAGGCCAAGACCCAGCTCCACTCAATGACCAGCAACCTACAGTGCTGGACACCCCATGACAAACAACTAGCAAGACAGGAACAAAATACCACCCAAAAGCAGAGAGGCTGCCTAAAGTCATAATCAGATCACAGACCCCCCAAAAAACACCACCAGAGGCAGAACTGCCCACCAGAAAGACAAGATCCAGCCTCATCCACCAGAACACAGGTACTAGTCCCCTCCACCAGGATGCCTACACAACCCACTGAACCAACCTTAACCACTGGGGGCAGACACCACGGACAATGGGAACTACGAACCGGTAGCCTGTGAAAAGGAGACCCCAAACACAGTAATTTAAACAAAATGAGAAGACAAAGAACCACACAGCAGATGAAGGAGCAAGATAAAAACTCATCAGACCAAACAAATGAAGAGGAAATAGGAAGTCTACCTGAAAAAGAATTCAGAGTAATGATAGTAAAGATGATCAAAAATCTTGGAAATAGAAAGGAGAAAACAGAAGAAACGTTTGACAAGGAACTAGAAGAACTAAAGAGCAAACAAGCAATGATGAAAACACAATAAATGAAATTAAAAATTCTCTATAAGGGATCAATAGCAGAATAAATGAGGCAGAAGAACAGATAAGTGACATGGAAGACAAAATGGTGGAAATAAGACTGCAGAACAGAATAAAGAAAAAAGAATGAAAAGAATTGAGGACAGTCTCAGAGACCTCTGGGACAACATTAAACACACCAACATTCGAATTATAGGGGTCCCAGAAGAAGAAGAGAGAAAGAAAGGGACTGAGAAAATACTTGAAGAGATTACAGTTGAAAATTTCCCTAATATGGGAAAGGAAATAGTAAATCAAGTCCAGGAAGCACAGAGATTCCCATAAAGGATAAATCCAAGGAGAAACATGCCACAACACATATTAATCAAACAATCAACAATTAAATAGAAAGAAAAAATATTGAAGGCAGCAAGGGAAAAACAACAAATAGCACACAAAGGACTCCCTATAAGGTTAACAGCTGATCTTTCAGCAGAAACTCGGCAAGCCAGAAGGGAGTGGCAGGACATATTTAAAGTGATGAAAGGGAAAATCCTACAACCAAGATTACTCTACCCAGCAAGGATTTCATTCATATTTGATGGAGAAATTAAAACCTTTACAGACAAGCAAAAGCTGAGAGAGTTCAGCACCACCAAACCAGCTTTACAACAAATGCTAAAGGAACTTCTCTGGGCAGGAAACAGAAGAGAAGGAAAAGACCTACAATGACAAACCCAAAACAATCAAGAAAATGGGAATAGGAACATACATATCGATAATTACCTTAAATGTAAATGGACTAAACGCTCTCACCAAAAGACATAGACTGGCTGAATGGATACAAAAACAAGACCAGTATATATGCTGTCTACAAGAGACCACTTCAGACGTAGGGACACATACAGACTGAAAGTGAGGGGATGGAAAAAGATATTCCATGCAAATGGAAACCAAAAGAAAGCTGGAGTAGCAATTCTCATATCAGACAAAATAGACTTTAAAACAAAGACTATTACAAGGGACAAAGAAGGACACTACCTAATGATCAAGGGATCGATCCAAGAAGAAGATATAACAATTGTAAATATTCATGCACCCAACATAGGAGAACCTCAATACATAAGGCAAATACTAACAGCCATAAAAGGGGAAATCGACAGTAACACGATCATAGTAGGGGACGTTAACAACCCACTTTCACCAATGGAAAGAACATCCAAAATGAAAATAAATAAGGAAACAGAAGCTTTAAATGACGCATTAAACAAGATGGACTTAATTGATATTTATTGGACATTCCATCTAAAAACAACAGATTACACTTCCTTGTCAACTCCTCATGGAACATTCTCCCAGACAGATCATATGTTGTGTCACAAAACAAGCCTTGGTAAATTTAAGAAAACTGAAATTGTATCAAGTATCTTATCCGACCACAATGCTATGAGACTGGATATCAATTACAGGAGAAAATCTGTAAGAAATGCAAACACAGGGAGGTGAAACAACACACTACTTAATAACCAAGAGATCACTGAAGAAATCAAAGTGGAAATCAAAAACTACCTAGAAACAAATGACAACAAAAGCAAAACAACCCAAAACCTATGGGATGCAGCAAAAGCAGTTTTAAGAGGGAAGATTATAGCACTACAATCCTACCTTAAGAAACAAGAAACATCTCAAACAAACAACCTAACCTTACACCTAAAGCAATTAGAGAAAGAAGAATAAAAAACCCCAAAGTTAGCAGAAGGAAAGAAATCATAAAGATCAGATCAGAAATAAATGGAAAAAAATGAAGAAAATGATAGCAAAGATCAATGAAACTAAAAGCTGATTCTTTGAGAAGATAAACAAAATTGATAAAACGTTAGCCAGACTCATCACGAAAAAAAGGGAGAAGACTCAAATCAATAGAATTAGAAATGAAAAAGGAGAAGTAACAACTGACACTGCAGAAACACAAAACATCATGAGAGATTACTACAAGCAACTCTATGCCAATAAAATGGACAACCTGGAAGAAATGGACAAATTCTTAGAAATGCACAACCTGCCAAGACTGAATCAGGAAGAATTAGAAAATATGAACAAACCAATCACAAGCACTGAAATTGAAACTGTGATTTAAAATCTTCCAACAAACAAAAGCCCAGGACCAGATGGCTTTGCAGGCAAATTCTATCAAACATTTAGAGAAGAGGTAACACCTATCCTTCTCAAACTCTTCCAAAATATAGCAGAGGAAGGAACACTCCCAAATTCCTTCTACGAGGCCACCATCACCTTGATACCGAAACCAGACAAGGATGTCACAAAGAAAGAAAACTACATGCCAATATCACTGATGAACATAGATGCAAAAATCCTCAACAAAATGCTAGCAAACAGAATCCAACAGCACATTAAACGGATCATACACCATGATCAAGTGGGGTTTATTCCAGGAATGCAAGGATTCTTCAATATATGCAAATCTATCAATGTGATAAACCATATTAACAAATTGAAGGAGAAAAACCATATGATCATCTCAATAGATGCAGAGAAACTTTTGACAAAATTCAACACCCATTTATGATAAAAAACCCTGCAGAAAGTAGGCATAGAGGGAACTTTCCTTAACAAAATAAAGGCCATATATGACAAGCCCACAGCAAACATCATCCTCAATGGTGAAAAACTGAAAGCATTTCCACTAAAATCAGGAACAAGACAAGGTTGCCCACTCTCACCACTCTTATTCAACATAGTTTTGGAAGTTTTAGCCACAGCAATCAGAGAAGAAAAGGAAATAAAAGGAATCCAAATCGGAAAAGAAGAAGTAAAGCTGTCACTGTTTGCAGATGACATGATCCTATACATAGAGAATCCTAAAGATGCTACCAGAAAACTAGTAGAGCTAATCAATGAATTTGGTAAAGTGGCAGGATACAAAATTAATGCACAGAAATCTCTGGCATTCCTATATACTAATGATGAAAAATCTGAAAGTGAAATCAAGAAAACACTCCCATTTACCATTGCAACAAAAAGAAAAAATATCTAGGAATAAACCTACCTAAGGAGACAAAAGACCTGTATGCAGAAAATTATAAGACGCTGATGAAAGAAATTAAAGATGATACAAATAGATGGAGAGATATACCATGTTCTTGGATTGGAAGAATCAACATTGTGAAAATGACTCTACTACCCAAAGCAATCTATAGATTCAATGCAATCCCTATCAAACTACCACTGGCATTTTTCACAGAACCAGAACAAAAAATTTCGCAATTTGTATGGAAACACAAAAGACCCCGAATAGCCAAAGCAATCTTGAGAACGAAAAAAGGAGCTGGAGGAATCAGGCTCCCTGATTTCAGACTATACTACAAAGCTACAGTAATCAAGACAGTATGGTACTGGCACAAAAACAGAAAGATAGATCAATGGAACAGGATAGAAAGCCCAGATATAAACCCACGCACATATGGACACCTTATCTTTGATAAAGGTGGCAGGAATGTACCGTGGAGAAAGGACAGCCTCTTCAATAAGTGGTGCTGGGAAAACTGGACAGGTACATGTAAAAGTATGAGATTAGATCACTCCCTAACACCATACACAAAAGTAAGCTCAAAATGGATTAAAGACCTAAATGTAAGGCCAGAAACTATCAAACTCTTAGAGGAAAACATAGGCAGAACACTCTATGACATAAATCACAGCAAGATCCTTTCTGACCCACCTCCTAGAGTAATGGAAATAAAAACAAAAATAAACAAATGGGACCTAATGAAACTTCAAAGCTTTTGCACAGCAAAGGAAACCATAAACAAGACCAAAAGACAAGCCTCAGAATGGGAGAAAATAATTGCAAATGAAGCAACTGACCAAGGATTAATCTCCAAAATTTACAAGCAGCTCATGCAGCTCAATAACAAAAAAGCAAACAACCCAATCCAAAAATGGGCAGAAGACCTAAATAGACATTTCTCCAAAGAAGATATACAGACTGCCAACAAACACATGAAAGAATGTTAAACATCATTAATCATTAGAGAAATGCAAATCAAAACTACAATGAGATATCATCTCACACCAGTCAGAATGGCCATCATCAAAAAATCTAGAAACAATAAATGCTGGAGAGGGTGTGGAGAAAAGGGAACACTCTTGCACTGCTGGTGGGAATGTGAATTGGTTCAGCCACTATGGAGAACAGTATGGAGGTTCCTTAAAAAACTACAAATAGAACTACCATATGACCCAGCAATCCCACTACTGGGCATATACCCTGAGAAAACCAAAATTCAAAAAAAGTCATGTACCAAAATGTTCATTGCAGCTCTATTTACAATAGCCCGGAGATGGAAACAACCTAAAGTGCCCATCATCGGATGGATGCATAAAGAAGATGTGGCACATATATACAATGGAATATTACTCAGCCATAATAAGAAACGAAATTGAGCTATTTGTAATGAGGTGGATAGACCTAGAGTCTGTCATACAGAATGAAGTAAGTCAGAAAGAGAAAGACAAATACCGTATGCTAACACATATATATGGAATTTAAGAAAGAAAAATGTCATGAAGAACCTAGGGGTAAGACAGGAATAAAGACGTAGACCTACTGGAGAATGGACTTGAGGATATGGGGAGGGCGAAGGGTGAGCTGCGACAGGACGAGAGAGAGTTATGGACATATACACACTAACAAACGTATTAAGGTAGTTAGTGGGAAGCAGCCGCATGGCACAGGGATATTGGCTCGGTGCTTTGTGACAGCCTGGAGGGGTGGGATAGGGAGGGTGGGAGGGAGGGAGATGCAAGAGGGAAGACCTATGGGAACATATGTATATGTATAACTGATTCACCTTGTTAATAAGCAGAAACTAACACACCATTGTAAAGCAATTATACCCCAATAAAGATGTTAAAAAAAAAAGAAATGGAAAAGGAGAAGTAACAACTGACACTGCAGGTATACAAAGCATCATGAGAGATTACTACAAGCAACTCTATGCCAATAAAATGGACAACCTGGAAGAAATGGACAAATTCGTAGAAATGCACAACCTTCCAAAACTGAACCAGGAAGAAATAGATTATATGAACAGTCCCATCATAAGCACTCAAATTAAAACTGTGATTAAAAATCTTCCAAGAAACAAAAGCCCAGGACCAGATGGCTTCACAGGCGAATCCTATCAACCGTTTAGAGAAGAGCTAACACCTATCCTTCTCAAACTCTTCCAAAATATAGCAGAGGGAGGAACACTCTGAAACTCTTTCTACGAGGCCACCATCACCCTTATATCAAAACCAGACAAATATGTCACAAAGAAAGAAAACTACAGGCCAATAACCCTGATGAACATAGATTCAAAAATCCTCAACAAAATACTAACAAACAGAATCCAACAGCACATTAAAATGATCATGCAATATGATCAAGTGGGGTTTACTCCAGGAATGCAAGGATTCTTCAATATACGCAAATCAATCAGTGGAATACACCATATTAACAAACTGAAGGAGAAACACCATATGATCATCTCATAGATGCAGAGAAAGCTTTTGACAAAATTCAACACCCACTTATGATACAAAACCTCCAGAAATCAGGCACAGAGGGAACTCACCTCAAGATAATAAAGGCCATATATGACAAGCCCACAGCCAACATCGTCCTCAATGGTGAAAAACTGAAACCTTTTCCGCTAAGATCAACAACAAGATAATGTTGCCCACACTCACCAGGATTATTCAAAATAGTTTTGGAAGTTTTAGCCACAGCAATTGGAGAAGAAAAAGAAATAAAAGGAATCCAAGTTGGGAAAGAAGAAGTAAAGCCGTCTCTGTTTGCAGATGACATGATACTATACAGAGAGAATCCTAAAGATGCTACCAGAAAACTACTAGAGCTAATCAATGAATTTGGTAAATGAGAAAGATACAAAATTAATGCACAGATATCTCTTGCATTCCTATACACTGAGGATGAATAATCTGAAAGTGAAATTAAGAAAACACTCCCATTTACCATTGCAACAAAAACAATAAAATATCCAGGAATAAACCTACCTAAGGAGACAAAAGACCTGTATGTAGAAAATTATAAGACACTGATGAAAAAAATTAAAGATGGTACAAATAGATGGAGAGATATACCATGTTCTTGGATTGGAAGAACCAACATTGTGAAATGACTATACTACTCAAAGCAATCTACAGATTCAATGTAATCCCCATCAAACTACCAATGGCATTTTTCACAGCACTAGAACAAAAAATTTCACAATTTGTATGGAAACACAAAAAACCCCGAACAGCCAAAGCAATCTTGAGAACGATAAACGGAGCTGGAAGAATCAGGCTCCCAGTTTTCAGACTATACTACAAAGCTACAGTAATCAAGAGAGTATGGTACTGGCACAAAAACAGAAATATAGACAATGGAACAGGATAGAAAGTCCAGAGATAAACCCACACACATATGGTCACCTTATCTTTGATAAAGGAGGCAACAATATATAGTGGAGAAAAGAGAGCCTCTTCAATAAGTGCTGTTGGGAAAACTGGACAGCTACATGTAAAAGAATGAAATTAGAACACTCCCTAACACCATACGTACAAAAAAACTCAAAATGGATTAAAGACCTAAATGGAAGGCCAGACACTATCAAACTCTTAGAGGAAAACATAGGCAGAACACACTATGACCTAAATCACAGCAAGATCCTTTTTGACCCACCTCGTAGAGGAGTGGAAATAAAAACAAAAATAAATAAATGGGACCTAATGGAACTTAAAAACTTTTGCACAGCAAAGGAAACCATAAACAAGAGCAAAAGACAACCCTCAGAATGGGAGAAAGTATTTGCAAATGAAGCAATTGACATAGGATTAATATCCAAAATTTACAAGCAGCTCATGCAGCTCAATAACAAGAAAAAAACAACCCAATCCAAAAATGGGCAGAAGACCTACATAGACATTTCTCCAAAGAAGATACACAGATTGCCAACAAATACATGAAAGAATGCTCAACATCATTAATCATTAGAGAAATGCAAATCAAAACCACAATGAGGTATCGCCTCACACCAGTCAGAATGGCCATCATCAAAAAATCTACGAACAATAAATGCTGGAGAGGGTGTGGAGAAAATGGAACCCTCTTGCACTGTTGGTGGGAATATAAATTGATACAGCCACTATGGACAACAGTATGGAGGTCCTTTCAAAAACTAAAAATAGAACTGCCATACGACCCAGCAATGCCACTACTGGGCATATACCCTGAGAAAACCATAATTCAAGAAGAGTCATGTACCATAATGTTCATTGCAGCTGTATTTACAATAGCCAGGACAGAAATGGAAGCAACCTAAGTGTCCATCGACAGATGAATGGATAGAGAAGATGTGGCACATATATACAATGGAATATTACTCAGCCATAAAAAGGAACGAAATTGTGTTATACGTAGTGAGGTGGATGGACCTAGAGTCTGTCATACAGAGTGAAGTAAGTCATAAAGAGAAAAGCAAGTACCGAATGCTAACACATATATATGGAATCTAAAAAAAATGATCATGAAGAACCTAGGGGCAGGATGGGAATAAAGATGCAGACCTACTAGCAAATGGACTTGAGGACACAGGGAGGCGGAATGGTAAGCTGGGACAAAGTGAGAGAGTTGCATGTACATATATACAGTACCAAATGTAAAATCAGTAGCTAGTGGGAAGCAGTCGCACAGAACAGGGAGATCAGCTCGGTGCTTTGTGACCACCTAGATGGGTGAGATAGGGAGGGTGGGAGGGACGGAGACGCAAGAGGGAAGAGATATGGGGATATATGTATATGTATAGCTGGTTCACTTTGTTATAAAGTGGAAAGTAAAAAAAAAAAAAGAACATGGGCTCATTAAACAGAACAGAATCAAATTCTGGATTCTCACAGAAATGGACTTATAATTAATAATTTGGCTTCTGGGTCATTTTACAATGCCTATAATGTACCTGAGGTATTCAATTATATCCAACTGTTCATACTATCGTTTCCATAGGAAAATGAATTCTGATTTCCAACCTGAGAGCCTCGAAACACAGCAGCCAAAAGTTCTGCACTGTAGGATGAGACAAACTAGAGACTGCATTAGGTCAGCCGCACATTAACAATGTACGTATCCTCATCTGTGTAGGCAAATGCACTGTGCTCTATCATCTGCATCTCCATCTTTCCCACGGGATATTCCCTGTTGAAAACCCCCCAGGGATGGTGGGGGAATGGGTTCTAAGTCAGCTTAAGACTTATGCTCCATTGCCACCCATCAGCATATATGACATTCAGATATATAGGTAACTGACTTCCCCAACCAGGCTGAAAAACCAGGGCCCAGGTGTTGTATCTACTTCTTGTTCCACTGAGCAACAGGCACAGGATAAGATAATAACAGTTGGCTGAATTTAGGACTAAATGCTGGCTGCTTCTGTGCCCAGAGTTCCAAGGCAACTAAGAACAACCTACGTGTATCTCTTGTCCTGATGAAGTGTTCTAAGAGAAATGTTAAATCCATTTCCACCCACAGCTCCCAGTTTCACCGTAGAGTCTACACTTGGACTATCACCTAGGGGGAAAAAATGCAAATACTATCATAGTAAGCTACAAACATTTTTCCTGATACCACAGATATGGGGTCCTGCATTTAATGGGTTCTAGAAGGTAATCCACTTTACAAATAAAGCAATCTAGAAAATAACCACATCTCAACCTCTTTCTTAAATTTCTGCCTACCTTTCAGGCTGAGAATTCAAAACTTATTTGAAAACAAGGCTACCACTGCCATGTGCCAGTATAACTTACGATACAACCATAGAATTCACAAATTACAGGTTCTCCAAGTACATCAGGAAAGCAACTAGAAACTGCGAGCAACAGGACTGTGGAAGGACAACTAGATTAGACGCTAAAACATCTAAGTAGAGGTCCTTGTCCTTTCTTGCTCAAGCAGACTGCAAACCCTCTGGCATTCTGTTTCCTCATCTATAAAACAGAAAAACTCCACCTCTGACATAGCTCCTAGGAAAGCTGTGAGATCAACTGAAAATATGTGCAATGGCAATGAAAACTGTAAAACATGTTAAGGATGTAATGAGATACTACGTTCTTTCTAGGATTGAGAATTATTCTTAAATAACTAACCCTTCAAGTTCAACAAAGCAAAAAGAATTGTTCTTATTAGCCAGAGTAGGATTGAAGCCCCCCACACAAACACACAAAAAACCCTACAAGTCAATTAAACATCACAGTAATAATGATATTAATTATAAACTTCAAAATTTTTCGAAGCCCTAGAGCCAACGCAACACCAAACTATAGTTTGCTTTTGTGTAGGAGAGATTTGATTCAGAACATCCTGATAACAGTTTTTGAACATACCACATTTATAAACAAAAATCTGGTTACTGGCATTTAGGACAGTGAGGTCGTTACTCTTTTTAGGGTGTGTGGAGAACATGATTTGAGCTACAGGGTGTGGGAGCAGCAGTCGGTAGGTGCACATGGGAGGTGGAACCACACTCTGCCAGAAGACTGTCACCAATATCCTGTCTGCATGCGAGAGAGAAAGAGGATTAGACACATGGATGTTCAATTTGTAAAACAAGGCAACTGAACAGCACAGTACCACTAACTAATAATGGTGGGAGAAAATATACAGCGATTCTTAAAAGTAATTGTTGGTGTTTTTATCATGAATAAGCTTAAATACAGTGTAGAGGAGGAAAGTTAGTGTCAGAGATCTGTCTATATCTGGCTACTGTCACCTCCAGGCCTATAGCAGTCCATCACGGGGCTTGGAGTTTCAGGTGCCAGGGACTACAGCAAGCAGGCCAAAAGGTCAGAGTTCTAGCTTTAAACCTGGGCCTGCAACCAAGCCAGAATAAACCAAAATCCTTAAAGCACTTCCCTGTACATGGATCTGGTAATAAGGCATATGTGCTTAAGTCCTCTATACAGAACATATGATTGTAAAATCAGTATTATGATCACTACATAGAACATAAATTAGTACACCAACTCACATTACAATCTTAGAAGCAAGTTTTCCTTTATGTCATCAGCAATAAATAAACTGTCTATTCAGGAAAGACTGACTTTCCCTAGTTTCTTTCCCCTCACTAAACAAAAGCCCTCAACCTAATTAAAAAACACCAATCCAATCCGAGTACTAGGCAGATGTCTGTGACTTGAACTGAAGATACTGGAAAGGTACATAATTAGCAAGCATTATATCAAAAAACAAAGCAACACAATGGAGTGGTGTGAGAGTCAATGGAACGCTTTGTCAGGGCACAAAGACAAGGCTGACACACCAATGCCACAAGCCTACTGTTGTCTTCCTCTCCACCCAGGGTCAGAAATGTCAATGTCTTCAAAGCCCAGACAAGTAAATATGTAAAGGCCATGGTTGTAGTAGAAAAGGGAGTTGAGGGATGTGGCGGGGGGGGAGAGTAGAGACTATGGTCCTCAGGGGAGTACACGCCTCACCTAAGGGTGTTCCCATCCAATCGAAACCAAAGCAAGTAAAAACAAACCAAACAACCAGAATAATCAATCAAATAAAAATCCTGCACTGTTTAAGTCAAACTACCACATCTGCAGGCTCCTGGCTCAGGCCCCTTGCAGGCCCATGGACACACTTTTCAGCTCCTTACTTCCATCAACAACAGCCACATTTGCCATGTCACTTAAATTATCTCCTGAGCTCCGGTCAGTCGTCCAGTGCCAGTCATAGCAGAGGTAATGCCAGCCTTGACAGAGAACATACAGCCGGTATGGGGTCACTGGGCCCCACATCAGGGACACAATCTCGCTCTTCCCACAGGTGCCAAAGGGCAGGCTTTGCTTGAGATACCAGTGATAGTTTCCAACAGTCCAGAGCTGAACTACAGGGGAAAATGAAAAGGAGGCCATCAGAGGCAGGGGCCAGAGGACCAGACTTCGTACCACTTGCTAGAGAGGGATGAGGACACCTTTTTCTTTTTCAAATGACCCTTTCTGCTCAGCCTCTTCATTAAGATAATAATATTAACAATAATTGTTAAAGTATAGCTTTTCATGAGGACAAAATATTAAGCATCAACAAGGTCAGAAGCACACGTGTTCATTTCTGCCTCTACCTTCAAACCTTCATGATCATGATGATGGAAGGCTCCTACCATAGGACAGTGCTTTAGTGAGTTGTTTTTTTTCCCATAAAGACTTAGAAAGAAGAAAACTTGGCAATTAGATTAAAAGTATTAAAACACCCAATCCAAGAGCACTAGACTAGCATCACTATGTTGTATTACACTTAAGATGCTTATTATTTTCTTCCAGGTGTTTTGCATGCAGTTATGTCCAAGGGAGATCAGCATGCAATTACCCTTAAAAGAACAAGACCAAGACCTGTAGAGTGCAGGAAACAGAAAGAAGTTGGTCAAAGAGTACAAACCTTCAGTTACAAGTTCCAGAGGTCTAATGTATAGCGTGGTGACTACAGTTAACAATACTGTATTGTATACTTGAAAGTTGCTACGAGAGTAGATTTAAAATGTTCTCACCGGGCTTCCCTGGTGGTGCAATGGTTAAGAATCCGCCTGCCAATGCAGGGGACATGGGTTCGAGTCCTGGTCCGGGAAGATCCCACATGCCACGGAGCAACTAAGCCCGTGTGCCACAACTACTGAGCCTGTGCTCTAGAGCCTGCGAGCCACAACTACTGAGCCCGTGTGCCACAACTACCAAAGCCCGCATGCCTAGAGCCCATGCTCCACAACAAGAGAAGCCACTGCAATGAGAAGCCCGCGCACGGCAAGGAAGAATAGCCCCCGCTCGCTGCAACTAGATAAAGCCCACACGCAACAACGAAGACCCAACGCAGCCAAAATAAAGTTCTCACCATAACAACAAAAATGGTAATTATGTGAAGTGAAGGATGAGTTAATCAACCTTACTGTGGCAAACATTTCACAGTATATGCATGTATCAATTCATCACATTGTACCTCCTGAATGTACACGTTGCATGTCAATTATATCTCAATAAACCTGGGAAAAAAAGACCTAATCATGTCAAAGCCAACCTTTGTTAAACAGGTGACACACATAAATGAAGATTTTAATTATATTAAGGAATTTCTTTTCTTTAAACATCTCCCTGATCACTAATTCTTAACTCAGCAGTCACAGCAAATCCAACCTAGTTCTAGAACAAGGCTACTACAATACTTTGACCTAGCTTTGGGTTAAGTTAGACTACATGCTCATGCTCTGTGAAGACAGATGTTGTGGCTGTTCTTGCAGCAACACTTTTATCCTGAGCACATCACAGGGCCAGCCATTAACACCTGGTTAGTCAGTGGTTCTCAACTCTGGCTACACATTTAAAAAATCACCTGGGGACTTTCCTGGTGGCGCAGTGGTTAAGAATCTGCCTGCCAATTCAGGGGACATGGGTTCGAGCCCTGGTCTGGGAAGATCCCACACATCGTGGAGCAACTAAGCCTGTGCGCCACAACTACTGAGCCTGTGCTCTAGAGCCTGCGAGCCACAACTACTGAAGCCTGTGCACCTAAAGCCCGTGCTCCACAAGAGAAGCCAACCCAATGAGAAGCCCGCGCACCGCAACAAAGAGTAGCCCTCGCTCGCCGCAACTAGAGACAGTCCGCACACAGCAACGAAGACCCAATGCAGCCATAAATAAATAAATAAATAAAATTATAAATAAATAAATAAATGTCAGTGTTTACAAAAAAAAATCACCTGGAAGCTTTTTTTTTTTAAATTAATACTGATGTATAGTCCCCATTATAACGCACTGAGAGCAACTCTGAGATAAGACATGGATAGCATTTTTTTTTTCTAAAGTTGCAGCCAGGGTTGAGAACTATTGTGTTGAATGAATAAATGAATGAATGAGCTTCTTAATAACATTTCAGTTAGTTCTATTGATTAAAACGTTTGAAAGCCACTCAGAAAATAATCAAGTAAATGAAAAGATTTATGAAAAAAATGTTCAGTGCACTATTGATGACAGTGAAAAATTACAAAACTTTAAACGTCTAACAACATAAGATTTAATACACTGTAGCATAAATGAATATACAGCAAGTTAAAATGATACAGATAGATATCTGAAATGGAAATAGTTTGTGACACACTGTAAAAGCAAGTTACAAAACTGCAGGTATCATACCTACATATTTAACAAAAATGAGATTACAGCTATACTGAGATGTATACATAAAATCAGGAAGACAAGAAAATTTAAATAGTGATTATTACTGAGTGACAGAATTACGGAAGAACTTTTTTTCTTCCCATCTTTATTTTCTAATGCTTTCACATATTACATATACACTGAAAAATACTTATTTACAATTTGATTTACCATTTAAAAGCTACAGAAGATTCTTACTTATATCTAATCTCATTTCTCTTTCACTTCCACAGTATTCCTTTGGCTAGCATTTTGATTTGCTACACTGGTACCATCCATGAAGAGAAAGCACTGATGACTTGTGATGGTTAATTTACATGTCAACTTGGCTAGGCTATGGTGTCCAGTTGTTTGGTCAAACACCAGTCTAGATGTTGCTGGGAAGGAATTCTGCAGATGTGATTAACCTTTATAATCAGGTGACTTTAAGTACAGCAGACTATCCTCCATAATGTGGATAGATCTCATCCAAAGAGTTTATAGAGTCTTAAGAGCAAAAACTAAGGCTTCCCAGAGAAAAAGGAATTTTGTCTCAAGACTGTAACACAGAATCTTGTCCAAGTTTCCAGACTGTGGGCCTGTCCCACAGATTTTGGACTCAAGATTGCAACATCAACTCTTCACTGAATTTCCAACCAGCCAGCTTACCCTGATTCTATTTCTCTAGATACCCTGCCTGATACATAACTGAAATCCCTCCCATCAAAAGCTAACCACTCCCTCATCTCTACCTACCCCCCTCAGTTATCTTTGATTCCATTATAGGACTAAGTGAAAGGGATAAAGGAAACTCCACGGCCTACCACTTTCAATTACATTTTATGGGGCAGAAGGCTGAGATACTAGAGCTGTCTTACCATAGGTTTTTAGAGTGGAATTTTCTTCCCTCTGAAGGTCTTCCAGCCATACTGCAAGCACGGTGGAATCTGCATTCCAGAGAAGGTCATTAACCTAGTAGGGAAAAAAGACCTGTCACTGGCCTTTACGTATTTACCTCAAAATCTTTATGATAGCTAAATTCCCTGCTCTCACAAGTCAAATAATCCCACACTTGAGTTGATTCCTAGCTGTAAATTACTAACCTATGGAGTTATTAAACAAATCTCTGTCATCATATGTAGAGGACTTCAAAAAAATGCATTATGTTTAAATACTTAACCAAATGAAGGTGACATTTTTAGACAATCAGGGAAATTTGAATATGGACGAGGTATTAGGTAATATTAAGGAATTATTACTAATTTTATAAGGTGTGATAATGGAATTGTGCTTATATAAAGAAAAATGTTCTCAACTGTTAGAGAAATGAATATTGAAAATATGATTTTTAAAATTGAAACCCTAGGAAATTTTTACAAAGAGTGTGTGTGTGTGTGTGTGTGTGTGTGTGTGTGTGTGTGTGCGTGTGTGGGTGCACCAGAGAGTGAAGAATAGATGAAAATAATTTTGCAAAATGCTGGTATATATCTGTTGAAAGTAAGTAATAGGTACATGGGAGTTCATTAAGCTCTTCTCTCAACTTTTAATATATTTAAATTTTCACACAATTAAAAATTACCATGATTTGTTTCTGCTCCAGCAAAGATCCAAATGGTACACAACCTCCTTAAGGTTTAAATGTTAAAAATGACAAGTATCTTTATCACTGGAAGAATTATGCTTTTCTCAAAATGAACAATAAAAACTGACATTTTAATTTCCTTTCTGTGTTTTATCTAGGGTGAGGAAGGAATGCTATTTCTTCCCTGCAAAATCTCCTTAATAAAAACAATTTGGTGTGTAAAAAAAATTCAGTCATAGGAAGCCACTATTTTTATTACTGTCTACTCTGGGGCTTCTATTTACATAGCCATATCAAATACAAATCTTCTCTATAGCTGTGGAAAGTCCTCTAAATGTGATGGTAAAACAACTCAGGCACCTACCTTAACCTCATCTTTGAGGAAAGGAAGTGTAAAATGTCCATGGAGAAGTCCATTTTTCTCAAAAAACACAACATCCTGCTGATTGGGTTTATCTTGCATAGATGCAATCAAACTGCCTGAGGGCCTTAAAGCAAACCCAGAGTGTCAGAGCATCCAAAAGCTCATCCAGCTGGCTAAGCACAAGATGAAATTCAGAGAAACAATTCTTTCAGCAAAAACAAAAAGCCTCCATCCAAGGAAGTTTTAAATCCCATGTTTCCTGGCAAGCAGTCACCCTAGTGTGGGACTGTATCTGCCCAGAGGACGTAGTGCCTTTTCCTGATTTGCACAAGGGCTCTATCTGCCCACAAAGACTCACAGATTTAGACTGCACTTGGGTGACTTTTTAAAAGAACCAATAAATTATTTAAACCATTCCCAGTATAATGTCCTATAAAACCATGAACTATTTCTTCAATTATATGACTTCAGCAACTCAGGTAGGTATTTTTAAAGACTTCTCAATCTACTGAAAACACCTTGATCGCCCCATATTGTTTACATTTGTCTCTAGTTTTAATTCAAATACATTTCTCTCTTTGCTCTGTCATCCAATTGCCACTCAAATATTGGTGGGAAACAGATGTCTAAAACCTAGAGACCTAGGTTTTGCCTGTAACAGATGCTACTGAGGCAGGAAATATTTCTTCTATCTATAATCAGGACAGCCATATATCACAAGCAGGTTGTGACCTGCACAATGGTACTAGGCCAACAGGTGAATCGGGCCCAAATCCAGCCCGCGTGTTCCTCAGCAAACAGGTCCCCTTAGTGTGGGAGTTTGTGCAGAGAAAGGAAGCCCTTTCCTAATTTTCACCAAAGCTCTGCTGCCCCACAGAAATTCACAGACTGCAACTTTCCTTCTAAGCACCACTTTCTGTTTTACACAGTGGCTTCATGTAGGCCCTGCCAATAACCTACAAAACGTGTGGGCCTTGGAATGATGAGGTCTGTGAAGCTCAGAATCTACTATTCAAACCACATTCAGACTTCATGGAACTAAAAAAGAAAGATACAGGCTTACAGCCAAATGAGAAAAAGTAATTATCTCTTTGTGTTTTATAAACACCTACATTCAATAGGTACCACCACTCCCACCCTAGTACCAAGAAATTCTCTGGGAAGAAGTTACAAGGTTTCTTCTCCCACTCACTTCCGAGCCAGAGCAGGTCCCACTCCTGCCACAGGCTCACTGGCTGACTGTAAAGCAAACTCCCGGCCTCACACTCTGAACTTTCGAGCCCCTGTGTAGTAGATAGAGGGAGAAAAACAACAATGGCAAAACTTAAAGCATTGTGATAAATGTTGTCAAGTCCGAACTTCCAAACACCTTCCTTATTAATAAAAACTGTCATGGTTTCACAAAGCCAATTAGATGAATCTTGTTAAAAATTCGTATCCAACAGGTAGGAGGCTGGGCCAAATAGCCTCAAAGAACTCTTCTGATTCTTAGCTCTATATTCATTTAACACCTAAACCAGCACATCGTTACCTCATGGGTGTAATGAAAGAAAACTCTCAAAGCAAAAGGAAGAAAAATTTATTTCCATACCTGTCTCTGGGCAAACGACTCATAGCAAAAAACTCTCCATCACCACGCCAGGTAACTTGTGGTCTATGGTCATCCCAGGGCAAAGCAGACTCGTGCTAAAGAGAGGAAAAAACACAAATGTTACTGGGGGCCTTAAATGGCCCAGAACCAAACAAGCCTCAGGCTATTAAAGTTAAACCTTTTATATAAGGTTTAAGCTATCTAGAAATCGAGTTTCACAGAATCCTCAGGTACCCTTCCAGAAGGGCCCTTAGACCCAGAAGTCGAGAGAAAAGAACTTAACAAAGCAAAACAAAATCTTTCTCTGGGCATTAAAAAGTGGCCTCCAAGCATAGCAACGGGGAAAAAGAGCTACAGATCTAGATATTAAAAATAACGAGCTGAGGGCTTCCCTGGTGGCGCAGCGGTTGCAAGTCCACCTGCCGATGCAGGGGACATGGGTTCGTGCCCCGGTCAGGGAAGATCCCACGTGCTGCGGAGCAGCTAGGCCCGTAAGCCATGGCCGCTGAGCCTGCACATCCGGAGCCTGTGCTCCGCAAACGGGAGAAGCCACAACAGTGAAAGGTCCACGTACTGCAAAAAATAAATAAATAAAATGACGAGCTGAGGAATTTATCAGGTAACTATACAAGGAAATTTATGTTTGTCTAAATTTAAGCGGGTAGAGTTTCATTCACTGAGTAAACTTCGCAACGCTGCACAGAGGAGTTAAGAAGATGAGAGGAAGGTGGGCAGGGAAGAGCCAGAGGAGATAAAGCCAGCAGCAGTGATGAAAACACGGACAAGCTCTGCATTCTGCAGCACAGAAAGAAGAAAGGTTTCCAGTGCCACTTGCACCTCCGTCCCGAAAGCCTTGAAGACAGAAGCCAATTCTGTGGGGTTGGGGACAAATGACCACCTGAACATCCATCATCACATTACAGTGATAGGCTAAGTCGGAATGGTGCTAGTGCCACAAGCTGCACAGTAGGGAATACACAGCAGCCTAACAAGATTTATTCTCAATGAAATCGCCCTGTGGTATACACAAACTTCCTCCAGTGAAGGGTTAGGAGACAATATGAGTTACACGGAATGTAGCCAGAAATAAAGTAAGGATGGAAAATGTAACGGCAGGCAGTATATGATTTCATCTATCCTAGAAGGTCAGCTCAGGGAAATTTCCACATATAATATAGACAAAATGCTTCCATTTGCTCTGGCCTGCATCTGGGGATTATCCTCAATTCCTCTCTCTCTCTCTTACCCTACATCTGATCTATTATCAATAAATCCTGTAGCTCTATCTTCAAAATGTATCCAGAAAGAAGGAAAACATAGTTTCATCCAGGAAGGGAAATCAGAAAAAGAAAGACTAATATATACATATGTAGGAAAAGTATAAAAACATGCATGTGAATGATCAACAGTGAATGCAGGGCAGCAGCTCCTTCTGGGGAGGAAGGGGAAGGGTATCAGGAAGGGATACAGAGTGTTTCATTTCTGTCTGTGATGACTTATTTTTTAAAATGAATATTGGTGATAATTATTCTCTATGTGAAAAAAAAGAATAACAAAACAACTTGGCAATAGAAAGGAAAAAAGGATCTTTCTAGGATGACTCATTCCCTAAGGTCTCTAAACAACTTCAGTTTTACTAGAGCAGAAGAGATCTGTCCATTAACACGCTTTACCTGTGAAACAGAGCAGGACCCTATGGTCCCTCTCCACCCCATGTCCTCAGCCTGCCTTTTTTTTTTTTTTTTTTTTGCTGTACGAGGGCCTCTCACCGTTGTGGCCTCTCCTGTTGCGGAGCACAGGCTCCAGACGCGCAGGACCAGCGGCCATGGCCCACGGACCTAGCAGCTCCACGGCATGTGGGATCCTCCCGGACTGGGGCACGAACCCGTGTCCCCTGCATCGGCAGGCGGACTCCCAACCACTGCGCCACCAGGGAAGCCCTCAGCCTGCCTTTTGTCTGCAGAAAACCTTTAGCCAAACAATAAGTTTAATCAGAGAAGTGAGAAAATGCAGAAACAAAGGAAAACAGTCCAACATGACTACATAATAATAGTTTAGTCATTAAGCACAGTCAAGGACTTTTTTAGTTCCTCCTCAAGGGGTATAGATAATATTCTGAGCCATATCCTTTGAACTGTCTTATAGATACTGAAACCCCCACTGGGTGGAAGAAGTTAACTACATGATGACCAGACTGTGGCCATGACATAAGCTGCCACAAATCCAAGAATTGGCCTCAAAGAAATGGGAACAAGCCGACCCTGGAAATAAAGACTAACTGTACTTAATAACCAAGATGATGCTGGTCAGACCCCCACATCACCAATTTCAAGATGACTCTCAGAGCTGCCTGTACTGTTTCTGCATATAGCCCCCTCCCTCAGCCTATAAAAGCTCTTGCCCACTGGTTGTCAGGGAGGGGAGTCGGCCTTTGCACAAAAATCCGCCCCCAACACTCCCACCCCCCGGTTGCTGGCATCCAGCGGAATAAAGCAAACTTTCCTTTCCACCAACCTTGCCTCTTTATTGGCTTTAGAGTGGCGAGCAGCTGGACCCCACTTTTGGTAACACCTGGACACCTAAGAGCTCCTGGTGTGTAAGCAGAACTTCCATTTGTTCCAAAGAAAGTTCTTTATCCATCATACCAAGCTTACCATTTGCAGCTGAAAGGCGGCTTGCCTGCCTTCTGATCCATGGAACTGCGTCTCCTTCCTGCCCCAGCCAACAGTGATGAACTTGTCTAGAGAACAATTGAGTGAGAATATGCAAGATAACCAATAAGCTAAATAAAATAAAAGCAGTTTCATAGCTATTCTTCATGAAGTTGGGTCCTCTGAGACCTCTCAATAAATTGACCAGCAGTCAATATTTTAAAAACCTATGTTCCATATTATATGCTGAAGTGATTTTGAAGACGTTGAAATGCCCTTAGTTTGGAAAGAGCTCTACTGCCATCGTATATAAATTCCCTTGATGACAGTCAGCAATCCATCCCCACTTTACAAGGAGAATGAAACATGAAGAATCTATGCAATACATCCACAGATAACAAAACATAAAACTCAAGAAGACAAGAGCTGGGAACAAAATTCCGATTGTAAGTGTTCAATCCACTAAATGTATCCAACCTCCCTGCTAGTGTTGGAAGAGACCATGATTATGGAATTCAACCACTCACAGAGACAGAGACCGAGACTCCCTAGTGACAGAGGCCAAAATTAGAACACAGGGCTTCTGCCTTCCAGGCTGGGCTTCTTTCTAAATTATAATGCTGATCTTACCTGAAATATAAAGTCAGAGTTGCTTGAAATAATGCAGCCTTCTGTTGCTGAAGGTAGGACTTAACATCCACCTATAAGACGTACTACAGAGATGCCCCTGAAAGCATTGGCCAGATCCAGGACCCAATATTTCCCTCCTATAACTGATGCTGATTCTGACGATGCAGGGCTGTTTATAATTCCTATAAATTATGGGTCAGCATGACCATTTCCTGTCTGCTCTGCTTGGGCACATCCAAGTATTGTAGTACCCCAAAGCATACCTTGCTGCTGTATACAAACAGTAGTGCCTATCCTGGTGCAGACCCCTGGGCTTCTATCCGAAAGTTTCCACAGAGAGATAAAGGGTCAAGGAGCAAAGCAAGACAACTTTTCCAGTGGGATCAGATAATAAGTGGTGGAGTTACAGCAGGAATCAGTAAACTACAGCCTGCATCTGCTTTTACAAATAAACTTGTATTGGAACACACTTCTTTAGGTACTGTCTTTTGAGTGTTTTCATACTACATCAGCAAAGTTGAGTAGCTGCGGCTTCCCTGGTGGCGCAGTGGTTGAGAGTCCGCCTGCTGACGCAGGGGACACGGGTTTGTGCCCCGGTCCGGGAAGATCCCACATGCCGCGGAGCGGCTAGGCCTATGAGCCATGACCGCTGAGCCTGCGCATCCGGAGCCTATGCTCCGCAACGGGAGAGGCCACAAGAGTGAGAGGCCCGCGTGCGGCAAAAAAAAAAAAAAAAAAAAAAAAAAGTTGAGTAGCTGCAACACAGACCATATGGCCTGAAAGCAGAAAACAGTTACTATCCAGTTCTTTACAGAACAAGTTTGTCGACACCCTGGTTAGAAGAAAAATATCTATTCACCACTCCACAGAGTGACTTTTTGTACTGACAAATACATTTCTGAGACCTAAGACCCTGACTTGGACTCCCTCTCCTTTGATTTACTCTATTAGACTTCTTATGGAAAAGTCGGTGGAATGAGCCAGGTCCAGAGCACTTTCCCATGCAAAGATGTGTTGGTTACTACCTCTATGACTACCCTCAAAGCTGGATGCCCCAGAGTCCCACCCTGGGCCCTAGATCCAGCACCATACCTGCTCCCTAAGCAGGCACATCTAATCCCAAGACTATAAAGATTCCCCACATGCCAATGACACCCAGTCCACAGCTCTGGCCTCTTCTGAGCTTCAGCCCCTTCTACTCACCTGCTTTACTTGGTGATCCCATACGGCCCTTAAACAAATCCAAAAAGGAACTCATCACCCACCCTTTACAGACCAGCACTTCCCCCACCTTCCCTCTCAGATATTTACATCTTTATTTCCACCACCTGAGCTTCTGGCTAGAGTCCTACTAAACTTTCTTCTTCACCTTACATACCCAAAGCCTATTTATTTCACTTTCTAAACTGGTACTTCTCAAACTAGCTAGGGCAGGAGGGGAACCATGCACATATATTCAAAAAAAGTTTCCCATAATTCCAAAAAATGTACTCCTATCCTCATTGAGAATCAAAATTTTCCTGCATTTTTCCCTTTTCTAGTCCCACACCCACCTTCTTTATCTCTCACCTGGATTCCTGTAGCAACCTCCTACCAGATAACCCTGTCTCGTCTCTTCCCTCTCCACCAATCAATCAATCTTGCATCATCAGAACCTTTAATGACTGATCTCCTATAACTTAATGTCCAAATTCCCTATCAAACTTAATCAAAATCCCTCCCCTTTATTTCATTCCACATCCATGTCCTGTCACTAGGTAATGCTGAAGTACTCATAGTTGCCTGAATAGGCCATGCTGTGTCAAAGGCTTCTATGAAACATCCCTGCCTTGGAATGAACTAATTCACTTGCTTGGACCACTCCCCCACCCTCAACCCTCATTTACCCAACACCAAATCAGCCAAAACTCAGCTCAAGTCGGCCTCTTCTGGGAAGTCTTCCGTCCCCATTACTCCCTTTCTCTCCTTATGCTACCCTAATTCCTGCACATCCTGTTATTATTGACTCCTTAAGGGAAAAGATGAATTAGCCACAGCACCAAGCACACTGCTGGGTTCATACTACCTACTCAAACATTATTTCTGAACAAACAAATTATTTTTGAATGAATAAATGAGTAGCACCTTTCTAAATGATTTCTTACTTAGTATAACGGGAAGTCATGAGGTTAGACCTCAGCAAAAGTTAAAATACCATCTCCCCTATCCTTCTCCTCAATCAGGCCAGCTTCCTGGTGCCCTCAAGTTGGCCAGAGCTTCTTATACTCAATAAGCATCTCCCCTTCAATAGTTCCACAGCCTAATGCCCATATCACCTCAGCTAGATCTTAGCAAGAAAACAATATGATGGTTCCCATGAAAATTCAGGTCTAATCAGCAGGAACAAAAATCAGCTCTCTATCCTGCCTCTCTTGTCTTCTCCCCAAAACTGTACCTCAGAAATGCTCTCCTTATTCTAGCTAGTACAGTCCTTTCCATTAAACACCCCGGCTAAGCCTGTCCTGGGGTTTGGGCAACAACTACCCAGATGATTCTAAGCACAGATCCCTATTCCCCAAGTTATTGACCAAGCCAACTCTGAGACTTGGAGAGGCACCAGAGGTATGCCTTTTAAAATCTGGAATGAACTAAAGGAATTGGGCTATCAGACAGTGAATTAAGTAAGGGTTTAAGTTCTTTGGGCTTATGACGTGCCTATTAGTGTGCAAGACAAGTCACAAAATGTTTCAAACAAAGCTACACTTACTTTCACCAAAATCATCCTGGTGGATTTGCTGTTCCATGATTGGTTCAAACTCTTTTGTCACCATAATTAGGGTCTGTTGACCTTGGAGGAGCACAAACAAGAATGATTTTGTTCTCATTTAGCAAATCTGCCATTCCTTAAGTATCTATAGCACTGGAAGCTACTGAGCTGGAGTGGAGGAGCTTATAGTCAAAACAGGGAAGACAGAATTTATTCAAAATGTTCTGACTCTCATTTTTATAAAGAAGTTTTGACTGGGTACATCACCTAGTGCTTATTCTCAGCTATTTATGTATGTCAAGCTAACATTAAAGTCCACATAGCCCTCCTCCACTAACTTCAACGATTTAGTCAGCAAGATATCTCTTCAAATGTATACCTCATCAGGGTGCTAGTTTGCAGAAACTCATCTGGAATGAAAAGACTTAAGGGAAAAAAATAGGACTGGGAGAGCAGTTCTTAGAATCAGTTTATTTTATGTAGCAACTCTTCCTCTTAGAGTAGATTAAATATTGCTGACTTTTAAACCATAACTATGGACCTTAGCAGCAACTTTTAAAAACAATATATTAAGAAGTAAAACTAAACTCAAAACCACCACATTCCCTATAGATTATCATGCTGGTATCCTTGTTCCAAGAAATGTTTTTTTTTTGAAACCTAAGCACCCTAAAACTTAAGCCTGTGAGATATTAGGAGTCATGTTTTATAAAAGTCAAGAATTAGGGACCAGTGACATGCTTACCTGTGGCAAGAAGCACCAGTTCTTGGTCAGGACTCCAACTCATGACAGAGATACCACTGGCTACACTCCCGACACATTCCAGCTGAGAGAGACATTTCAAAATGTTAAGGGAGATATGAAAATATAAGCCTCTCAGTAAATATTTACTATGACCTTAATCAAAACAATTAACAAAACACACAAAGGTGAAATTATTCAGTGAACACTTATTCAGTAACAGGTATTAAAAGACCAGGCATGATACAGACCATAGGGACTGGAGGTGACTACGGCCACTCCATTCCTCCCGTTAAGGAGATAAAAGAGAGATAAAAGATGCCTCTACAGCAGGGTTAGGGATGTAACCGAGGTCTCTGGGAATTAAGTGGGGGCCCAGAGCAGAGACTGACAAACGGCCCCGGAGAGTCCAGGAAAGCTTCTCTGAGGAGGTGCTTTGAAGGGTAGGAATAGGGCTAGGAGGAAGAGACTGGGGGGGGGGGGGAAATGTGCAGTTAAAAAGAGCTGTTAAAAATCAGCTGCAACTAGAGCATAAGGTATATATACACACAGGAATGATGGGGGTGGGAGGTGAGGCTAAAAAGGAATTTGGGGAACAGATAGTGAAAGGTCTTATAAGGCACAATAAGGAACATGGATTCTGTCTTGCAGACACTGTGATGCCACAAGCATGGAGGATCAGCACCATCTGGTGGAGACCAATGGATTGGAGGAGCTCAGTAATTAGGAAAAAGTTCTACAAAATGTTTTGAAAATAAAAGCATACCTTTTAAATGTGAGAAATACTAATTAAGTCATACTTGATGGCTTTGATATTTATCACCATGAACTGAGAACAAGATTTATTGTTTGACTAAATGGAACCGTTAAAAGCAAAGGTGCCAGAGTTAGACTGCCAGGGTTTAAATCCCACCTGATAACTGTTTGACCTTGGCCTAGTCATTTAAGCCCTCTGTGCCTCAATTTCCTCTTCTGAAGAATGGAAAAACAACAATCTACCTCATAAGGTTGTAGTGAAGATTAAATACAATTTTGCGTGAAAAACACTTGAAAAAGTGCCTGGCACATTGTAAACATTTAATAAATGTCAGCTGCTATTATTGTCCTATGATTAGTAATATGACTTGTGATACATCCATGTTAAAGAGATCACAACTAAGGGAGTAATCAACAAAGTTTAAAAAGCTGTCAAGAAGGTGAGGATAGAAATCCAGAAACTCAGCCTTATGCTAAGTAGAGAAGGAGGCAAATGGTTGAAATCTATCTTCTCTGGTAGTCACAAGATGTGCACATAATGATAGCATTATCACCTTAGCACCTGTAGTTCAGGGACTCTTAAAAGTTAGCCATCAAGGAGAGGCCTACTCGGCATTCATAAAAGAAAACATAAGCCATATAAACACTTCAAAGACTTCATAAATCGAGAAATAAAGGTTACAACTCAGGATCAGATTCTAGTAAGAGGTGAGCTATACCATACAAGAATGTCCAGGTTTGAGTTTTTGTTAAGTTCTTATTTGGAATGTTCTGATTGTTCTAATTAATAAATGCACTAGACAAAACTGACTTTTAGAAGAATCCTGAAATATAGCTAAAGCCATGCCAACAATTTTCTGTAAAGACTTATATAATGCAAAGACTTGAACTTGCAAAATGCTTAAATATTATGGCTCCTGACATTTTAAACTTCTACGAAAAACTAGTGACATGAAACAAAAAAAGGCATTTGAGGATGCCTAAGATTTCCTCCTCACTGGTCTCTTCCACTTACCTGGTGTGTGTTGAGATTGCAAAGTAGGACATCTCCAGAGGCTGTGGCCACACACACAGACTCATGATCCAGCAACTCCTGAATACCAACAGTGCAGCCACTTCCATCCTCTGGGAGAAAGACTTCTGCCACCAAAGGAGTGTCATTTTTCATTTTTCACCTTTCACCAAAACAAACAAATATGCAAATTAAGTCAATCTACTTTCAAAAACAATTCACAACACTTCCAGAAATACTTTTTAATGTTTCTTTTATAATATAAAAGCTTTCTAAAATGTTTTTTCCTAGATTAAAACCCAAACTTTCATTTGAGAAATATCACAACACTACCACCTTTAACACAAAACACAGTTAATATGACCTTTGTGGCACGCAAACATAAAAGCCTGGTATCTTTGAAAATATCCAATAAAACATGAAGCTGATAACTATGATTTCCTAAAATGGACACGGTATGGGGAAAGGGGACTAATAATGTAATCACCTAAAATACATTAGTAGCAAACTATAATTAAGGGAAGATATCAGAATCAACCTAAAGAGCTTTTAAATATACATAAGCTCAAGCTCCAGAAGTGAAGATTCTGATTTAGTTGGCATGAGATGGTGACTGAAACAGTTTAAAAAGCCCTACAGGAAATTTTCATCTGCATTCCCACTTAAGAACTGTTAATAGATAGTATTTACATGGTAGAAAGGGTAAAAAGTAGGGCACCCCCACAAAATACAATGTCAGAGTTTTGCCAACGTAGATTAAAACAGAAGCAGACTAAAAGATAGGGTACTAGTTAAGTTATGCCTAATATGACATCAGTATAAAGCGAAGGGAGTATTCATTTGGCGGGACATAAATTCAGAAAGATTTAAAGGACATAGTATTTGGGGAAGCAAGTTTGGAAAAAGACAAGTCAAGAGTCATGCCAAGTGCTAGCATCCTCCATCAGTAACTTACCTCTCTTGTGACAGTGTCTACTTCTATCAGTCCATGTTCTGAGCCAAGGAGCACTGTGTCTTGTTCAGTTCGGAGAGAGAAGCACTGAGGTTTCCTTGGAGCCTGAATATCCCTGAACTCCAAACTCCGAAATAACTTTAGATTTCTCATGATGAAGCGACTCCTGAAAGAAAAGTACAAATATCTCTCTTTTTAAACATCTTTATTGGAGTATAATTGCTTTACAATGGTGTGTCATTTTCTGCTTTATAACAAAGTAAATCAGTTATAAATATACATATGTTCCCATATCTCTTCCCTCTTGCATCTCCCTCCCTCCCACCCTCCCTATCCCACCCCTCTAGGTGGTCACAAAACACCGAGTTGATCTTCCTGTGCTATGTGGCTGCTTCCCACTAGCTATTTTACGTTTGGTAGTGTATATATGTCCATGCCACTCTCTCACTTTTTCACAGCTTACCCTTCTCCCTCCCCATATCCTCAAGTCCATTCTCTAGTAGGTCTGTGTTTTTATTCCCATCTTACCCCTAGGTTCTTCATGACCTTTTTTTCCCTTAGATTCCATATATATGTGTTAACATATGGTATTTGTTTTTCTCTTTCTGACTTACTTCACTCTGTATGACAGACTCTACGTCCATCCACCTCACTACAGATATCTCAATTTTGTTTCTTTTTATGGCTGAGTAATATTCCATTGTATATATGTGGCAAATATATACAAATATCTCTGGATGAAGCTTTTATTTCTCTGAGAAATAGAAACAGCTTAGTAGCAATAAATGACACTCCAATATAAGCAAAATGATTCAGGGAGCAGAGAAATTAGAATAACCAAGAAAAAAAAGGAAAAATAAATGATCTAATCTGAACCCACACAGAGATGAGTGGTAGCAACATAGTCAATTGTGTAAATCTATGGTCTACAAATTGAGGCTGTGAAATCTATTTTACGGTCTCACTCTTTGAAAGAGGCAAGATTCTCAACTTCAGAGTTTTCTCTTCAAAAAAGATTTAAGATCAGTTATTCTGCAGGAAAGTTGAGAAGAATGCAATGAATGAGAAAACACTTTATTTTTGCACATGAGGATGTTTTCATAACTTGACAGATTTACAAAATAATATAAAAATCCACATATATATCCTGGCAGTTGAAGAAAATAAAATTACTTTAATACCACCAACTACATTTATTTATAATCTGGCTCTATATCTTCATTAAAAAATTAAAATTGAAATCAAACATAGAAATAAAGAAAAGCATTTATGGGACCTCTCCGGTGGCGTAGTGGTTAATACTCTGCACTCCCAATGCAGGGAACCCGGGTTCGATCCCTGGTCAGGGAACTAGATCCCACATGCATGCCGCAAGTAAGAGTTTGCATGCTGCAACTAAGGAGCCCACCTGCTGCAACTAAGTAGCCTGAGTGCCACAACTAAGACCCAGCACAACCAAATAAATAAATAAATATTTGTTTTTAAAAAAAGAAAAGGAAAGCTTTTATTGCTCTCAGGGAGAAAAGAAGACACTATGAAATTACAACAGTATACTTCAAAATGATGACCAACAAGTCAAGGAGCTTGATAACCAGATATAACTACTTCACATTACTCCACTTTCCCGGCCTGATTTTCACCAGGGCAATAGAAAAGCTGAGAAAAGAACGATCAATAGGAAATCTACTTTGGTCTGGCAAAATCAGACTTGTTTTAACATATAAATTATCTAAGAGGGAAAGAGAAAAGTTAACATGCTGTATATTTATATCCAGACCCCTTTAAGGTTTATACTATAATTGGAAGTCCCTAACTTATGGTAGGGGTGACAATTACACCGTCCACACTGGCCTTCTTGTCACCTTAATCCAAGGTGAATTCTCTCATCTTGCATTTCATACTTATGACAATGAAAGTATAAACATGAGTTAACCCTTATACTACATAGCAGATAAAATGTTAAGTGTAGTATGAGTGAGACAACATAAAATGTGGGTTAAGAGGAAGGCAAGCCCACACATGGTGGAAGCGAGGAAGAGAATCAAGGCAAACAATGGTCTTGTAAGCTTTCATGACATTTATATTCAAGAACTTCTAGAAATTATTCGAACCTGTATTACACCATGAAGACTTTTTATTTAGATCTAATTCTATATAGAAAGCTTGGGTTTTTGAAAGCATATAAAAATTACATTATCTTTCATCTTGAAATAGCATAAAGATGACCACTGACATAGATCTGAGAGGATGGGTAGATTTGAGATGAGAGGATGTCTGACTAGAGGGGAGTAAACACGGGACAGAGTAGCAAGAGATGAAAACAGGCGAGAGAAGACCAGGTGTATTTCATCCTGGTTTAACTAATAATAATTATGCTGTTATTGTTGCCATGATCAGAGCATCAAAATGTCTCCCTGTGAACTTGGATTCTATTCACCAACAATCTGTGGAGCTCTGGGGTCCGTGGACCCCAGCATAAGAATTTGGAAGGCAAAGGCAGAAGGAGCTGAGGAGGACTCCCTTTTTCCTGTTACCTTGCTGTTTCAGTCAATATCGCCCCAGCAATGGGCCTTCATCCTTCCAGGGGCCCTTGGTCCCAGCCTCTAGCACTCCCATGACCAGCATGATAAAAAGCACCCCAGAGGTACCAGCACTAACCAGGCAGGTGCTCCCCTCCAGGTGCCTGAAATCTAGTAACATGGATCTACTCCTCTGAATTCCAGAGTTATCAACATCAGCTTTATAATGCCTCTCCTCCAAGGTTAGGTCATGATAGCCCCAATGGCTTCCCTTGTTTTGATCCTCAGACCTAGCTAAGTGTTGTAACTTCTTCCATCAGTTTACTTTTTTAGTTACTTCACTGCTCCCTTTTGCTCTTTGTTCCTCCAGCAGCTATTTAACCAATTCTTCGTTTTAAATTCTGTTGAAATATTGTGTGGTTTCTGCTTTCCTGACTGGACCCTGACTGACAAACATATCAAACAACCTGAGTTTTCAAATCACTGAGCTTTCAAAATCCCCGGCCAAGTGTAATAGGGAAGAACCTTTTGTATTCCATTACAAGTTAATCACTAAAGGGATGCAGCCTATAAGCTTAAATTATACATAATCACCCAACTCTCAGAACCCTGACTCCCAGGTAATGAGCATTAAGCTAAAATACTTTTGTTTAGCTCACAAGAAACATCCTGACCAGGCCCACCTGTGAATGACTGCAGGGAGGAAGAAATTAACACATAACCCTCTGGAGGCTGATGGGAACCAGGAAATGTTTGACTTTACTCACTCCACTTTTAGTATAAAAGAAGCCTGAATCCTAACTCAGGCAAGATGGTTCTTTGGGGGCACGAGCCCACCGTCTTGGTTTGCTGGTTTTCCGAATAAAGTCGTTATTCCTTGCCCCAGCAACTCGTCTCTCGATTATTGGCCTCTAGTGTGGTGAGCAGTACAAGCTTAGACTTGGTGACACAAGGGCAGCTCATCATTCATCTCCTTCCTCCCCAACCCTTCCAGCCTCAAAATGAACTTCTCTAAAATTTCACACCTATCATCCTTATTCCCTTACCTTCTCAGAAGTGTCCTACTCTTTTTCGAGACCAGCAAAGGAGAACCCTCCAAACTCCCCCAGGACCTTGGCTTATCAGTACCCTTTCTTTTACATCTGCAATCTCCAAACTCCCCTGCCCTCAAATGAATCATCCTTTCTCAGCCCTTAAATGCGCTAAAGATCTCTCCACTCCATAGATCAATTCTGGATCCTCTCTGAAATTTCTGACAACGCCTCTATTTTCTTCCCTTGCTCCTTCATCCATCCACCTCTTGGCTAATTATCATGCCCATGACCACAAGTACCAAACAGATCACTAATATGCTTAGTAGATCTAAATGTCTAGCCCTGACCCTCCCTAAACTGAACACTAAGCTCACATTCTCAACCTCCTGCTGTTACCACAGGGATTTCTCAAAAGCACATCAAATGCAACCTGTTAAATGAAGTACCTGCTATTCTCCACCAAACTAATTTCCCCTCTGGGGACATGGCATTCCTACTTTCTCTGTCCTCCAAGCTGAAACTGTGTGTCTGCTTCCCTTTTGCCCACACTTTCACAGTAAACTATTCACTGGTTACTGCCCTGCCTGTCAGTGTACAGTTTGAATCCTTTACATAGTACGTAATCCTACGATCCGGTTTGTGGCCTACATCAAATACCGACTGAGCACTTGCTAAGTGCTAGTCTGGACAAGAGATGACTGACAGTCACTGCCTCCTCAGAGGTCACAGCTTAACGGGGGAGAGGGCCACATAAGATACCACGTTACATGGAAATGCACGGGGACAACATCTCCAAGGAAAAGTTGCAGATGCGAGAAGGGACTCGCAGCACAGTACCTAAACTTCTCTCTACTACCGTCACCTTCTATCATGCATTGTTGCGCTTTAATTGGTGCATATCTTGGTTCGGCGGTATGGTCTGCAACTGCAAGGAATCCGGAGACTGGGTAAGTGTGCAGCTGGGGGAGCAGCATGTCATTCCCCCTCCTGCCGCGCCGCGCAGAGCGCACTGATGGCCGCGGGTGCAGCAGGCGCCAAGTCTGCAGAAAGAGGACTCAAGGAGGGCAGAGGTGGTCAAGCCGCACTTCACTCCCAGACCAGCAGCAGGCAGCGGTTGGGCGCTAAAGGGTCCCCTTCATCAGGACACCCTCTGGCGGACAGGGCCCGTTTCCGTGCCCCCACCCCAGCTAGGTCGCTCGAACGCTCACCTACGCCGCGCTCTGAGGACCCCCAAACAGCGGTGCGTCCGCCCAGGGCTGCGCACGGGCCTCTCCCTGTCCGCTGCTTCTGAGCTCTCGCGACGCGCACTGGGTCTCCGAGCCGCCGGGCCGCTCGACCCCCTCAGGTAGTGGCTGAAGCCGGGCGAAGGGGCGACCGGCGAAACACTTACTCGCAAGCGAAGATACCCCGACACGCGCCGAGCGGCGCGGGAGTGACGCCGCGAGGCAGGGGGGCTGTAGCCTGCCTTCTTCGTCGCCCCGCAAAGATTTGTGAGGAGCGGCGCTGGCCGCTGCCCCCTATCCCTACATCCTACTGACTAGCCTATTGTGTTTGAACCCCGCTTTGACGTCAGACCCCAAAGCTCAGTAAGTGGCACCGGTAGGTGGAGCCTGCAGAGCCAGGGGAGCAGCAGGCGTGCGCACAGCGCGTGTCCCGGGCTACACGCTGTAAAGACACCTTCCTCCGTGGCAAGCGGGAGGAAGAGTACAGGCCCCCAGGGGGCGGGGTTTGCAGCACCTGAGGTCGCCATGGCTACCGAGCCCGAGACCCCTGAGGCCGCCTTGGCTGCGGAGCCCGCGGTGCCATCGCTTGTGGATCGTTACTTCACTCGCTGGTACAAAGCGGGTAAGTGGAGAATAATAGTCTCCTCTGGGCCCAATTTGTCTGACAGTATAGGGACTATGATGACAGATCATAAGCCACACGCGCCCTCCCCAGCGCTTCCTCCCTACGTCAGAAGGAACTGGATCTCTCTGTTCCCCTGTAGGCCAAGGGAATGGCATTTGCAAAGACGTGGAAAACAGCAGGGTGCATGCTGGGTAGGGCGAGCTCAGTGCGAGTTCATGAGGTTGGGTTGCTTGCGGGAAGATGGTAGACTAAGGTGAGATCCCCGAGGGAGGCAGGAGCTGGGTTGCAATCTCCATGAGTGCCTAAAGGGATTTGAGGGGCTCAGTCCTCCAAGAAGAGGCGATACATAAACTGATTTAAATGGTAGCGGTCTAAACTAAGGTAGAGGCATAGGGATGGAGAGAAGAGGGTGGGTTAGAGTAGAGTCATTTAGAAAGCAGAATCTAACAGTTTTACTTAAAGGAAGTCGCTGGTATTACACATTTGCCACTTAGAAGTAGGTATCCTGTTGTATAGCTTTGTGTACCCAGCAAATATCAGTGATGAGAGCATCGTTGGGGACCCTCCTGTAACCCAACTTCCTCCCATTCATTTAGGAATAATATGAGGTGTACTCATCTTTTACAATATTGAAATATTTTACAATAGCATACGTTTTATTAGCCAGACTTAGTGTAACCGACCGTCTGGTTTACCCTGGATTGAGGTGTTTTCCGGAATCCATTACTTTCAGCGCTAAGATCAGGACAGTCCTGGGCGAACCAGGATAAGTTCGTCTCTCTAAAATCGACCAACAAAACATGCTACTAACTTAAATAAAGAATACATTACTAATCACTTTTTTTCTAATAGAAATAATGATTGTACTCATTTTAAAGTGAGGATAAAAAAAGGTGGAGCAAAGAGTTAATCATCATTTTAACATCAAATGAAGGATTCCATCTGGACCAGATATCTTTAAATACTTTATGGTAAGCCTTTAGGTATATCGTTTTGAGTAATGAAGGGATACCAGTGTTGTATGTGTCAAACCTTCATAATTAACTACCTCTATGAACCAAAGTAAGTACTAGGCAGTGGTAGTCAATATTGATTCAACAGCCATCAGACTCATTCATTTCTTCTAGATGTCAAAGGAAAACTCTGTGAGGACCACTGTATACTACAACACTCTAACCGGTAAGAAAATTGGGAATTTTAAATTATCAAAAAAAATTTTTTCTAGCATTGTAGCCTGGTACGGTCTTGTATTGAATAAATATTCATTAAATGATTATCTTCCACTGTACTGAGATGGTATTATTTATACTAGGAGTTTGGTTGACAAGAATGAGTCTTGCAGTGCCTACGCTAAACAAATAAACTTGGTTACCCAAACATCCAAATGGAGGACCACACCCTCAGTCGGCTACTACCTCAAGTAAGCAGCCTGTGCCTAACCACTGAATTGCCTAAGCCCATGGAGAGGGCTAGGGTAGAAGCACATATGGTATCCTGTACATACCAGCATGCCTTACTTTTCTCTCTTCCTCCTCAGTGCTGTCTAAACACCTCTGGTACTCTTCCCTTTGGGGGAAGGAAATTCAGTCCCATTTTCTCCATTTTTATTACTGCATTCTTTTCTTCAGTTAAGCTACAATAGTAGCCAGAGGAAAATGGGGGGAAATGATAGGCTGACTAAACAAATGTCAGCTCAGCTATTCTTGTGCCAGTAGGAATACGGTGTTATAGGAGGAAGAATCATACCAAGCAATAATACAGGATCAATTTTTGCTCCTCTTAGAATATGTGTCATCACACTGGCAGGATCCCATCTAGTTCTTCAAAGTGGAAAAGCAATTAAAAGCATTTTCTATCAAATCAGTACCAACTGTAGCAGACTTCAGAACAAAGTCTCTGGGAAATTTAAGTGGGTATGTTCCTGTATTTCTCTATTTAAATCCTCTATTATCATAATAATGATAGAGCCAGCCAGTCTTAGAACCCAGTAATGTATGCTCAGCATACTTCCCTGGCAGTTAGAGATGACTTTAAGACTATGTAAACTCTAAAGAAATTCTCAGGCCCCCAAAATGAAGTATTTCAGAAGGTATATTATCTGTCATATTAGCTTCTGGGCCACCATCCCTATCATCTCCAGGATGAAGGATGGAGAAGCTGGGCCTTTGAAAGAACAACTCTAATACCAATATAACAAGATATTTTGTCCTTTCTAGCTTTGTTAAGCCAGTATTTCGAATTCTATAAAATTTAGGTGATCAATACTTCTTTATCGTATATTTTCACATGTGAACTTAAAAGTAAAAAAAGTCCTGAGGTAGTGAAAAAAAAATCAATCTGAGAAAATATACAGTATTTGCTTCGTATCATTTCCCATTCCTAAATCACTGCCAATTTAATACACATCTAGCTACACCCTCCTCCTCCACGTAGTATTTAGTTATAGAAAATGTTACCTCTGCCCTCTACACCTTTAGGCAGGATGGACATTTTATTGTTAAAGGAGGGTATCACACCAAGGACAACTCATTACCATACTAAACTATCCTGACAAACCCCCCTGGATAGGAAAGTTTCAGTTGGTGATTTAGGTCCCTCATTTACTGAGTACATACTAAGAGTTTCTGCTAATTACCCTCAGTGTTCTGGAAGACCCTTGTTTATACTCCCCTTTGTAGTCCTGAAGGCCCCTAATAACCTGCCTTATAATTATTGATTTTTCCTCACTCAAGAAGCAAGTGGACTTTAAAAAGCATAGACCATTCTTAAAAGTCTACAAATTGCAAGTAAAACAGTTAGTGCTTGTGATGTTCCTGTGATAAATCTTTGTCCAAAATAGTAACACTGTTGTTACTTCTGAGGAACAGAGAGAGACCTGCATATGGAACCCACTGTAGATAAGCTTTGATCACATCTCAGCACTGCCCATCATTTATTCTCCCATGGGAGGTGACAAAAAGGGGTTAAAACACTTCTTTCTGACACAGAGCCAGTGGTAGACAAAACATATGGGACAAGTCCCCAGCCCCTCCTCCTAAAAGTGGGGAGTCACACTGACTAGTATTTTGAAACGAAGTACCCACAGGCAGAGGAGTGAAGTGCATGCAGTAACACCTGAATGCTGTCTAATAATGTTGTGAGTGGGAAAGAGGCCATAAAGAACAGCATCTTGACCTCAGATGTTCACTGCAGTAAAAATTCCTGGGAAAAAAAGGGCAACACATCAGACATGCTTGCATCCATTTCCCATGAGCCTCCTTGTATTGGGTTGGCCAAAAAGTTCGCTCAGGTTTTTCACATTAGGGAAAAACCTGAATGAACTTTTTGGCCGACTCAATAGATATTTGTCAGAACCTCCCCAGATGTATCCATACAGTGGAGTACATGAAAGTATAACCGTGCCACAACATTTAAACAGACATATGTCAAAATGTAGTATTTGCTAGCGGGTTATAGGATAATGGGTAAGTTACTCTTATCTGCTACTTAAAACTTTTCTGTTTTCCAAATATTCCTCAAATTGCATTTTTTTAAATTAGAAAAATATCCCTTCTTCAGAAAGTCTTAGTGATTGACCTAATAAAGAAGTTCCTTTCTCTGTTAAGTTCTAATATAAGAATAAGGTAGGAATCTTAATGAAACTAACTTTGTACAATATTGCTGTCATTCTCTATAATGTTGAATTTTATATTACTGCTTATTGGTAAGATTTTCCTACCCTTTTGAAATCTTTACACTGGGCTATGTGCAGCTTTCTCATGTACAGTTAAATATAAAGTATAATAAGTTAAGATAAAATATATTCTTAATATGTACTAAACTACCTATTATCACATTTGTCTTAGCCTGCTTTTTCCTCTAGAGCCTAGGGTGGTGCCTAGCCCATAGAGGCATTTAGTATATAAGTATTTGAATAAATCAATGGTTTTTCTGTACTTAAGTCATTTTTATTTAAAATGCTAATTCCAGGAATATATCCTATTGTGACTCTGAGGGCTGCCTCACAAAGAAAAGTGAAAATGTACATCAATTAACTTTTTCTTCCCTTTTATTATCAGGGGGCACAGTTTCTAACAGAACTTGCACCTCTGTGTAAGATTTACTGCTCTGATGGAGAAGAATACACCATGTCTAGGTGAGTTACTTTTTAACCACAATTTTGGGGAAACAAAGAAGGTAATATTTTTCTTCAAAGCAATTTTTTCTTTAAATAGCTGTGTTAGAGGATGGTTGATGGAAGTGAATGAAAGCATTCTCCATAAGCCATCTATTCTTCAAGAGAAGGTAAAAGGGTCTGGGGAAGTAAGATCCCATCCACATACTTTTTATCTGGTTTTTTTTACCGTTTGACCGTATTAAGTATTCTATTTCCCTTCTAGCCATCCACCGAAGGCTACACTGCAGTTGTGTTGCCCAAGTTTGAGGAAAGTAAAAGCATAACAGAAGGGTTACTGACACAAAAACAGTATGAAGAAGTCGTGGTGAAAAGCATCAATGCCACAACAGCTACCTCATGAGGATTAAGATTGAGTAAAAACAACAGGGCATTCTTATCCTTACCTGGCCTACGAGTTAGTGCACTAAGGAAGAACCAGAGGCGCTGAAGCATCCTTCACACCGGGCTATCTGCAGGGAGGCCTGATCTTAAAACCTGACCTAGTTTTCCTTCTTTATCTTGCATAACAAGCCTTGATTCCATTTTGTCTCCAACCTCCCAGATCTGCCTGCCCATGTACTCACTCTGCTCTTCTTTTGCTTTTCTCTTTCTAACAACTGGCAAGTGAGAGGCATTTTTCTGATTAAAAACCAACAAACAAAGCACTTTGAGGACAATTTGAAAAGACAGAAAAGTAAAAATAATTTACCCATCATCCTGTAACCCATTAGTAACTACTAGGTTTTGATATAATTCTGTTTGAATATTATGTCATGGTTATTGTTTTTGCCTCAATTTTCCATCACTTTGAAGTTGAAAAACAACAACTGGCCTTTCTTACCCAGTCTGCTTCAGTGTGACACGACCGAAACGTCTGGTCCCACCCCTTTTGCCCCAACTGCCTCCCTCAGGTTGCCGGGAAGAGGCAGGGTGTAGAGTGTACCTTCTCTAAGTCTATGGGTTGGCCTTCAGCTCTGAACAATGTAGCACTGTAACACTGGCTTCTTAATGAAGGACACATGAAAAGGCTTTGAAAGGGGCTTTGCTAACATGGAAGTATCAATATTATAATGTGGTATGAAGTAACACGTGCATTTGTGGTCACTCAGTCTCACACTCCAGTTACAGGGTCACCAGCGAAGAAGTTCCCGAGAAGTTCCTGGAATTCAAAGACACAGGTGCTTTTGAACAGAACAAAAGCTTTCACATCATTTAAACAATAAACAAAAAACTCTGAATTCATGGTTTAAGATTGTATACTTGTTTACATTGAATTTCAAATAAAAGGACTTCTTTTAAAATTGTTATTTTTCCTTAAGGGCTGCAACATATACATACATATAAACATTTCTGTTTTTAAATAAAACCATTATCCTTGAATTTAAATTCTTTTAGTTCTCCATCGTCTTTTGCTGTTCAAGTCAAAAGTTATCCCTTCCCCACCCCTACTTGCATTTAAATTAGAGAATATTCTCATTTGAGGTATGTAAAATATTTTGTAAATAAAAATTTTAAATTATTTTTGACTCACAAGGAAACTTCTTTTAACCCTAACTCTCCCCTAAGTAAACCCACTAGACATGATACAGGTAGTAACTATAGAAACATCTACTCTGATAGTGTTGTGAGCTGAAAGTGTAAGCACAAACCAGCAAATCCCCATTTCAGGTAGCACAAAGGGTTCCCAAAGGTTTCATAAAACAAAAATACTAAAGATAGTAAAAGAATTATATATCTATTTTACATATAACATTACCTCACATAATTCTCCCATTATTTCCATTGTAATTTAAAAGAATATTTTGGTTTCAGGGAATAAAAATCATGTTTGATGATTTTTATAAAGAAATATTTTATAAAGGTCATAACCAAGCTGAGTGCACCCCATTTTCTCTCCGAGGCCTACAGTAAATTCAAGTTTCCTTCAATAAAATATTGACTAGCTAATTCGTAGCACTGTGGTTCTTCAGGATCTTGTGAATATTGACTGTGATGGCTGACTCAGATAATGATCATCAGACGAGCTTATAGAACTACTGCCGTTTGGCAACTGACATGTCCCGTTAGATTTCAAAATACATTTCAAAGCATTGGGATACAAGCCCCAAAAACCAAAGTTAACTATACTACATCATAAGGACAGAACTTATAACCAGATCCTTCAATCAAAGCCCACCCGACAAAAACAAAAGCTTTAACCCCTAAAATTAAAAAGACTAAAGTCATTTATTTAATGAATATTCCAAAGGCACATATGTATACTTACTCAGAAATTATTTTGAACAGCTTAGTTCAAGTGTTCTCTGTCTTCTATCTTCTGCTCCATCAATTACTACTGAGAAGTACAAAAACTGCTTTTCAAGCCAGTAAGATAGGCTTAGGATTCCAGCTAATATCAAGGGCAGACAGGCCAGCTATGCTAGAACAAGAACAAAAACCATCTCCTAGTGAGTTCCTCCAGGATTCCATGGAGTGAGCTCCATGACCCTGTTTTTGGGTGGGGGAGGGACATGCATCACAACAGATTTCCTGTGCACTGTGAAACACTTACTAGAGAACAAACGTGTGCTCCTGGCATGCATGATCTATGACAGAGGAGACAGCAGAGGCCCAGTCATACTCAGTGGACAGAGGGATTGAAGAAGAGTCCACAGGTTTAAGGAAAACCCTGCATCACCCAGACTACTGTGTCTCTTCTGCTGCAAATTAGTGTCCCAGATGATAAGCTTAAATTTAAAAAAATAGGAAGTTAGGGTCAAATGTCCCAAAGGTGAGCATATTTTCAAAATAGCTTTTTTGGATTAAATTGTCATTAAGGCAGTAAGGATATTCGGTTTGCCTTTTAAAGAACACTATTCATGGCAATGTCCCATTTAAAATCACACTTCAATTAGAAATATAGCAACCACCATGGCATTTATAGTTGTCAGAAAGCTTCACAATCAGTTTCATGATCAGAAAATAAAGCAAGATTTCAGTTTGTTTTCTTTACAAAATTGTTGTATTTCTGAAATATACAGGATCGTTTGCTTTCTAAAAATGTCAGCTTTGCCACATGGTGTTCCAGAGATCTGACCGCAGGAGCTTCTCAAGTTTTACCGTCCACAGAATCTTTATTTGTAACTGAGATCCATCGGTTGTTTTCCATTTGAAGCTGGAAAGAATTAAGACAATTGGTTTCTGCTTTACTCTTAAAATAAAAATTGCAAAATTAAATAGTATCTATTTTCTTCTGCATTTTCCTTTAGACTAATTTGGCCTCTCCCGTTGCGGAGCACAGGCTCCGGACGCGCAGGCTCAGCGGCCATGGCTCATGGGCCCAGCCTCTCCGCGGCATGTGGGATCTTCCCGGACCGGGGCACGAACCCGTGTTCCCTGCATCGGCAGACGGACTCTCAACCACTGCGCCAACAGGGAAGCCCTAGACTAAGTTTTTAAATGTGAGTTTAAGATAGAGAAATTATCTTACCTTCTTCAACAGTTTATAGCAAAATGAGAGAAGTTGGATCAAAATAGCCATTATGCCTCTTGTCTTTGTAATACTCTTATCAACCATAGTGACAGAAAGCAAGCAAATCAAATTCTTATAAGGAGGCCCTCAAAAGACTTTATCATTTATTTAGTTTGAAAATGGTAAACATTTCTTCTAAGGGATCTCAAAGGGTATGTAGATTAAGGCATCTGAGCTGACTTGATGACCTAAGGTCCCAGAACTCAGAAGCAGGGACTGTTGCCCAAGTCTCATGCCAATTTCATGGAACCCCAGGAAAAATGGATGGAAAATCAACCTGTTCTATTTCAGACGGTTTAGGGGCCTCTCAAAGGGCACCAAATAGTGGCAGTGAATCCCCTTCTTTGCAATTCCTTGCACTCTTTTTTGCACTGAGACTCCCTAAAACAAACAATAGAAGCCCTTCACTCTGAGGGGTCTGTGCCCTAGTTAGTCAGGTGATGATGTTGGGATTTAAGGGTAGCTGCTCTGTGCTATGGTATTAATCATGTCCAAAAAGCTAATTTATTTGGTGAACCTACTGCTTCCTGGGGTCAGTTGTAACTGCAGATGATAAATGGTTCTTGCAGTCAAGGCAGGAAAAATGGAAATAAATTGTTCTTCTGTGGGTATTAACACTTTATTTGAAGAAAAAGGGACTGGAAGCTAACCTAATAAAAAAAGAAGTGTGAAAGTTTCTCAAGTGCTTTCCTGAATGTCCCACCCTCCCTTTTACCTTTAGAAACACTTGATTCTGCAAGGGTGTCAGTTACTGTCTGGAGCTGGTGGCATAGAAGAACAAGCTTGTTTATTTCCAGGAGAAGCATAAGCTTATCATCATCTTTCAGCTGAAATGTAAATAAGGAAGTTATAACAACTCCAATGAAGTTCCATCTTTTAAACCTTAAGTACCTTTATACCTCAATAATATACCCTCAAAGTGGGTATTTACGACATCACCACCAGCACCAGGCAGGGATACGTGCATTACCTGTTTTGAGAAAACTTGCACACTTGAAGCAAGCTTCAAACCCTCTTCAGCAAAAACTGGGTAGAAAGGAAAAACATCACTATGTTAGGTGTATGTCGTCTAGATAGTTGGTAAGAAATACACTCATGGATAATTTTCATACAGAATGTAAAAAATAAAACCTAAACATAAAAGGTCTGTCATGGAACTTCTGTGGTTTTTTGTTGTATCCCTGAAAACACAAGAGTTTAACTGTATTCAGAAGCAGTTTTCCCAGACCTGGTGCAGAATCAGTCCCTGCAGTGGCTCCCCTACACCGGGACACCTCCAATTACCATGCAGGATCGCAAGACATTTGATGCTTAGCCATAAAAATTATGCCTGGGCTTTTGGATGGATCCGAAGCTCATCTCATAATATCCCCAATTATAAGAGGGTGCTGAATCTTGGAACATGGGGTCAAAAGGGTTAGATGAGGTCAAAAGTGTTAGAACATTGCTGCTTCCAGCTCAGCAAGATAGAATTTGTCACCTATACACATTCTTCAACCAGCCGTTTGAGGGGATTATTTTTTCACTATTCACCATACATTATACAATTTAGCAAGGAGAAGAGGATGATGGGAAAGAATACTGAAAAATACTTTAGAATATTTGGGATGATTACTTTTAAATGGTACACAGAATGTTTTAGGGTGAGAGATACCAGGGAAGTGAAGACTGAGCTTTAGGTGGCAGCAGGAAGAATGAAAAGAACAGGGCAAATCTGAGAGTGATTTGTGAAGAAAAATAATAGATCTTGGTAATAAATTAGATAAAACATATGAAGAAGAAGGAGGCAATAATGTCAAGGTTAACTTTAATTCCCTTTCCAACAGCCTTGCTATAATTGGATAACCTGATCTCAAGGTCAAATAGTCCTTCGCATCCTTCCCTATCCTTTAAAAGGGAAAACAATGCGGGCCCCTCAATGCGGTGGCTTCTCTTGTTGCGGAGCATGGGCTCTAGGCACGCGGGCTTCAGTAGTTGTGGTGCGCGGGCTTCAGTAGTTGTGGCACACGGGCTCAGTAGTTGTGGCTCGTGGGCTCTAGAGTTGCGGTGCACGGGCTTAGTTGCTCCACGGCATGTGGGACCTTCCTGGACCAGGGCTCGAACCCATGTCCCCTGCATTGGCAGGCAGATTCTTAACCACTGCACCACCAGGGAAGCCCCTATTCCAACTTTTTAAAAAGGGAAAAACTCACTTATAGTCAAATTTACAGAAAATTCCACATGAAGTATTTTCTATAATTCTTCTGACTCTGTTGACAATCATCCTCTCAAGCTGAAATCCCTTTCCTGAAGAGGCTCAGGTGAAAGCACATGGGAATGCCAAAGGAAAATACATAAAGTTGATAAAGTGATAGAAATTTCAAATTTCAAATGCCAGAATGCCCTTGGTTCTAGAGAGGCAAACAGACTAACAAGAGAGTCAGGGGAAGTAAGAAAGGACTCTTGTAATCCACTTATCAATCTAAACCTCCAGGTAAGTGAGGAGAATTAGAGCAAGGCCTATGTGGAGTTTCATGAGACACGTAGGGCAGAAGGGTGAGTGTCAGTACATGGTCTCTCCCTGAATGCCCTAAATCATCAGGAATATGGAAGAAGAAAAGGAAACTAACATGTACTGAGAACTGTAATGGTCTCAACCCTATGACAGATGCTTTCTTATGTGTTATCTCATTTCATCAATGTCATTCATCCAATTCAATAATGAAGAAGCCAAAAACCTTTCCTCGCATTCAGGGCAGTATAAGAGATACTCATTTGCTGATAGGATATTTTCACCTACTTGGGAAAAACTTAAACTTAATATTGCATCTAGTAACTATCAAAGCCCATTCTACTTTATCCCTATAATATTTAAGTTTTTTTTTCCAATAAGATACCCAAAAGGCTCCAAAAAATGCTACTGCAAGTCCTCTAGTTTTCTACCACCATCTATAGTATACATGTGTTGTGTGCACAGGTAAACATAAAATTACATTAAATCATTTAGAAAACTAGCTATTACCAACTTTTAGCCCAACTTTTATTCTACAGTATTAGCATGAAATGGAAATTAAATCTACATCTAGTTGATGAATTAAATCCTGCGAAGTTTTTAGTGGCCTCTCTCCCCTGAAATAAAATGAATTATTAACGAGGTAAGAAAAAATTATTGCCTGGGAATTGATTTTATATTAAAGTTTTAGAGCATTTCATGCATTAACATATCCCAAGTTTTGAAGAATAATATTGAATAGACTAAAAATATTTTGAGTATTCTTTTTTTTAACATCATTATTGGAGTATAATTGCCTTACAATGGTGTGTTAGTTTCTGCTTTATAACAAAGTGAATCAGTTATACATATACATATGTTCCCATATCTCTTCCCTCTTGCGTCTCCCTCCCTCCCACCCTCCCTATCCCACCCCTCTAGGTGGTCACAAAGCACTAAGCTGATCTCCCTGTGCTATGCGGCTGCTTCCCACTAGCTATCTACTTTACGTTTGGTAGTGTATATATGTCCATGCCACTCTCTCACTTTTTCACAGCTTACCCTTCTCCCTCCCCATATCCTCAAGTCCATTCTCTAGTAGGTCTGTGTCTTTATTCCCATCTTACCCCTAGGTTCTTCATGACCTTTTTTTCCATTTTCTTAGATTCCATATATATGTGTTAGCATACGGTATTTGTGTTTCTCTTTTTGCCATACTTCATTTTGTATGACAGACTCTAGGTCCATCCACCTCACTACAAATAACTCAATTTTGTTTCTTTTTATGGCTGAGTAATATTCCATTGTATATATGTGCCACATCTTCTTTATCCATTCATCTGATGATGGACACTTAGGTTGCTTCCATCTGCTGGCTATTGTAAATAGAGCTGCAATGAACATTTTGGTACATGACGCTTTTTGAATTTTGGTTTTCTCAGGGTATATGCTCAGTAGTGGGATTGCTGGGTCGTATGGTAGTTCTATTTGTAGTTTTTTAAGGAACCTCCATACTGTTCTCCATAGTGGCTGAACCAATTCACATTCCCACCAGCAGTGCAAGAGTGTTCCCTTTTCTCCACACCCTCTCCAGCATTTATTGTTTCTAGATTTTTTGATGATGAAACAACTTTAATATTTAACTATTACTTCTTAAGGCACTTCAAAAAATTTCAGGTAAACATTATATATGTTCATTTTATAATGTAAGAAACTTAAAAGTGACAAGTTATAGTTGTTTTATTTTTCCTTTTTAAACTTTTTTATTTTGCTTCATAAATTAAAGATATAAGGTCTGATAATATGTCTTAACTGAAAGAGCTTTGTTCCACAATGGAAAAAAGATCTGACCAAAAATCAGTAAATTCTCACTTTTTATTCTAATTTCAACTCTGGCAGGAATTCAGTTGTTTTTGAGGAGGCATGTCAGTTAAGTTTCAATTCTGAGTCTATAAAATAATCGTAATAATATTTGTGCTACCACTCTCATCAGAAGATTAGGGAATATCACATTGACAACTACTAAGAAGAATTAAGTTCTGCCCCTTAATAGCTATGAGACGTGAACAAAATATTCTTATTCTCAGATAAACTTCAAATGAAATATGAAGCAGAAACCACTTTAAAAACTCTAAGGCACTGGTAAGTGTGAAATATTTTAAAACTATAATGCACTAAAAAATCTAAAATATATAAATTATAAAGAAATATGAGTAACTGCATATAAATGATAAAGAAATTATATAAATTGTTAAGACAACCTTAAACACTAGCCTGAAGAAAAGCTATAGAATTGCCCAGGAAAACTACAAAACTGGATTCAGTGAAAACTAACAGATGAGTCTCAGAAAGAAGCAATTAGATGAGGCTGGGAAACCATCGTCTTAAGAGAAAACAGAAAAATTGTTTGGGAAAAAACAGGTATACTGACAGGGTGGGTAGAAAGCAAAGCCAGCTTGAGATTTTACCCCAATCATATTACCAAGACTTACCAAATTGGCACAAGGTGTTATCTATTACCATTATTCCATTAGCCATTCCCATCAAGAATTCTAATATACTGTCATCTATTTTTGTGTATATCTGCTCAGTCTCTTACACCTTAGGTGTATTTTTCAGAGTTTTGATTTTGATTCAGAAAGCCTGATTTATCAGTCAGAGTCCATTAAGGAAAACAAAAACCACAGCTATTATTTTATCAGAGAGAGTTTAACATATGGAACTGGTTAACCAAGTACTAGAGGCCTGAGAAGGCAGAAAGGGAATACAGAGAAGGAACGTTGAGATTGAAACTGTGGGAAGCCGCTTATACCCCTAAGGCTGAAGGAACAAAATAAAGAGTTTGGGATTCTTAGAATTTAGACGCTTGGCGGTGAGGCCCATGCAGAACTGGTTCTTGAACCTCTGAGAAGGGGGTGGCAGCCTGCTGGAGCTGGTATTTCCGAGAGGGCAGGATGAGACTGGTTCTAACTGTATAGAAATAAACAGAAACTTGAACGAACAGCTGCTGCGGGGTACAGAGCTACTGTTGAGTGAAAGCAAGCGAGAAAGGGAACAAATTCCTTCCCCTTCCTCTATCCAGCCTTGCCCTGTCCCTCTGGTGTCTGCTACTGTTGGAGCATAACAGCTGTCAAAGGAGGGGTGTTTTCTCAGGCCCCCAGTCCCAGAATCATGAGCAGTGTATAGGAAGGGTGGGTTTGGAGCTGAGAGAGAAGCTGGAAATCAGCTCATCAGCTTACTGGGTCTTGATTTCCTCAGTTATAAATGGGGATAATACTCCCCTGTATACTTCACTGGAATGTTTTGAAGGTTAGATGAGAGGGTAGATATAAAAGAATTTTACAAGCCATAGAAATAAAAACAACTGAGAATTAGCCTCCCATAAATACTTGAATTTACTGTAATAGGTACTTCTTAGAAGAAATGTGATCACTTTCAGAACTAGTGGTTTTGAAGCTAAAAATTTATAGTGCTTCCCCATGCCCTCCCTTATCCTCATCTATTCAGATCATGTTAACATCTAAGATACCAACTTATGAGTCTTCTAGGAGAAATGACCAGGAAAATTGTGTTTTTGCTTTGGTTGGTAAAGCATGGTAATGTCATCTGTGCAGGATACCATGAGTCACATGGCAGTGTTTTGAGCACGTGACATCACTGCTGAGAGTGCGCCAGGAGGGAACACGCAGACCTGAGTGAAGGCGAGGCGGAGGGCCTACAGTGTGCCTGCTGAGGCTCGTGCAGGTGTGGAATTCCTGCAAAGTCTGTTATTTATTTATTTATTTATTCATTCGTTTATTTTTATTTTTGGCTGCATTGGGTCTTCGTTGGTGCATGTGAGCTTTTCTTTAGTTGCGGCGAGTGGGGCCCACTCCTCATTGTAGTGCGTGGGCTTCTCATTGCTGTGTCTTCTCCCGTTGCAGAGCATGGGCTCCAGGTACATGGGCCTCAGCAGTTGTGGCACACAGGCTCAGTAGTTGTGGCCTGCGGGCTCTAGAGCACAGGCTCAGTAGTTGTGGCGCATGGGCTTAGTTGCTCCACGGCATGTGGGATCTTCCCGGACCAGGGCCCGAACCTGTGTCCCCTGCATTGGCAGACGGATTCTTAACCACTGAGCCACGAGGGAAGCCCCTTGCAAAGTCTCTTGTTTTACCTTAAACACGTGTGCAGAGTTTGCTTTCTCCTCCATGATATGCACAGAATTGTTTTAATGTAAAAATTCTCACAAATCTTTGAGTACGATCTGGTGCTCTGTGTATTCTATAACCTCTTATTATATCCCCTCCTTCCAGGGTATGGCTCGCTCATTTGGAAAGGACCAGGCATATATCACTGAGATTTTCTTTTTCTGTTTTTCCCCCATCATTACCTTGTTCTTCTGGTGGACAGGAGATGTAGTGGTCTGAATTGAGACTAGAGAAACTGGCAAATTAAAATCACATAAGTGTTTGACACCACAATGAAAATGAAAGGCTATTTATTGCTGGCAGAGATTTGGGTATTTGCAGTCATCAGAAGTATAAAATAATCTTTGCTGATTCAGTCTACTTTCTACTGGGTTAGTCAAAAGGTTCGTTCGTTTTTTTGTTTTTTTTTTTCCGTAAGATGGCTCTAGTAGCACCTAGTTGTCTTTAACTTCACTCAAAACAACTTTGTTAGATAGTATGTGACAGCTGTCGTATAAGCGTGCATTTAAAAAAGACATTAAATTGGTGAATTTTTGTGTAGCCATTTTAACATTGAAGATGGAATTTTAAAAAAAGCAACATTTTTGGCATATTATGCTTTATTATTTCAAGAAAGGTAAAAACGCGACTGAAATGCAAAAAAAAAAAAAGATTTGTGCAGTGTATGGAGAAGGTGCTGTGATGGATCAAGCATGTCAAAAGTGGTTTGCCTTCGCAAATCTCGTGCTGGAGATTTCTCTCTGGACGATGCTCCACAGTCAGGTAGACCAGTTGAAGTTGATAGCAATCAAATCGAGACATTAATTGAGAACAATCAACATTATACCACGCAGGAGATAGCTGACACACTCAAAATATCCAAATCAAGCGTTGAAAATCATTTGCACCAGCTTGGTTATGTTAATCGCTTTGATGTTTGGGTTCCACATAAGTTAAGCAAAAAAAAAACCTTCTTGACCGTATTTCTGCATGCGATTCTCTACTTAAACATAGTGAAAATGTTCCGTTTTTAAAACAAATTGTGATGGACGATGAAAAGTGGATACTGTACAATAATGTGGAACGGAAGAGATCGTGGAGCAAGCGAAATGAACCACCACCAACCACACCAAAGGCCAGTCTTCATCCAAAGAAGGTGATGTTGTGTATATGGTGGGATTGGAAGGGAGTCCTCTATTATGAGCTCCTTCCAGAAAACCAAACGATTAATTCCAGCAAGTACTGCTCCCAGTTAGACCAACTGAAAGCAGCACTCGACGAAAAGCGTCCAGAATTAGTCAGTGCATAATCTTCCATCAGGATAACGCAAAACTGCATGTTTCTTTGATAACCAGGCAAAAAAGCTTGACTGGGAAGTTCTGATTCATCCGCTGTATTCACCAGATATTGCACCTTCAGATTTCCATTTATTTAGGCCTTTACAAAATTCTCTTAATAGAAAAAAATTCAATTCCCTGGAAGACTGCAGAAGGCACCTGGAACAGTTCTTTTCTCAAAAAGATAAAACCTTTTGGGAAGATGGAATTATGAAGTTGCCTGAAAAATGACAGAAGGTAGTAGAACAAAAGAGTGAATACGTTGCTCAATAAAGTTCTTGGTGAAAATGAGTCTTTTATTTTTACTTAAAAACCGAAGGCACTTTTTGGCCAACCCAATTCTTGGGTTCTAGGTCCCAGTTCTACTGCAAATGGTATCATGGTCTCTTATCATCAAGAGAAGACTTCAGTTCCTGTTCTTGGTTAGTATTTTTTTTCACTCTAAATTATTACATTAGTAAGTAGAAGGAATATCTTTTTGTAAGTATTGAGAAGGTTAGTAGTATTAGGAGAGAATGCGGAGTCGCTACAATTTTCCCTCAGTTCTAAGACTATATCTTTATTAAAATCAGTTTAATGCCTTTAGTGTTGGGATCCTGGGTGGAGGGCTGGGAAATCCAACATGACATTAAAGGTATAATTTTTAAAAATTGTTCTGACATACACACTTGTCAGTGCAGTGGCATACACTCATCCACACAGGCACATTACAGTTGAAGTTTGAGTCTAAACAGTCTAATTTGCATGTACATTTTAAGGATTCATCTGAATCATTTTTGGCTATTGGCAGTTTTGCATTGTGTCTTGGGGACATTTTCATATTCCTTGCTTAAGAGCTGGAACTCTTTAGTCATCCTTAGGATTGACAGTATAATTTGAAAACAAATTCAAAGAAGATTAGCATTTCACCTGCATTTCCTATTGAATTATACCGAAAATGTTTTGTTTATTTGGATGTTTTGTTTATTTGTTGGGGGGAGAGGATTCTCTTCAATTAGGTTACATATTCCTCAACAAAGTTAAAAGCCCTAAAGGCTTTCTTTCTTTTGAAAGTCGGTTAAAAACTCCTTTTTTTTTTTTTTTTTTGGCCGCAGGGGATCTTAGTTCCCTGACCAAGAACCTGGGCCCTGGCAGTGAAAGTGCTGAGTCCTAACCACTGAACTGCCAGGGAATTCCCTAAAAAAACTTTTGACAGATCAGTTTGGTGCCACAGTATTCACCCTTCATGTGGATCAATCAAGCATAGCAACTTCTTTTTAGCTTTGAAAAGGTGGCAATTTTTACGGCTGCTATTTGCATTCCTGGCATGTGAGAGGCAACGTTCTGAAATTTTTTCATTTAAATGCTATACTCTGGTAGCATTTTTTTTTTTTTTTTTTTTTTTTTGCGGTACGCGGGCCTCTCCCTGTTGTGGCCTCCCGCTATTGTGGCCTCTCGCGTTGCGGAGCACAGGCTCCGGACGCGCAGGCTCAGCAGCCGTGGCCCACGGGCCCACCGGCCCAGTCGCTCCGCGGCATGTGGGATCTTCCCAGACCGGGGCACGAACCCGTGTCCCCTGCATCGGCAGGCGGACTCTCAATCACTGCGCCACCAGGGAAGCCCACTCTGGTAGCATTTTGACGGCATTTGAAGTAGACTTTGTGGGAGCCATGTCAAGTTTAACTTTCATGGCTTATGTTGCTACCAGGAATAAATGAACCACCTTCCATTCCAGCTAAGCTCAAATAGCCAGACAGTTAACTGCTGTATCCCTAGATCCCCTTCTTCCTGGAGGCTGGCAAGCTGCCTTTGGTATCAGCCCCAAAACGTACACTTATTTCTGAGATGCTAACAATTCATCTCAGACCAGAGGCAGTTTGGTAATTGTTTAGTTTGTAATGTGTCTAATCCAGTTGTGATTTCTGTCCCCTGTTTTCCTTACTGCTGGCTTGATGTTGACCTTCAGGTCAAGTTCAGTCACAGCTTTCTCTAGGGTGGTCTAGTTGGCTTTATCAAAGAGCACTTCCATTTCCCAGCTGAGCCTTAAAGACTTTAAAATTTTGAGCCTTCTCATTATCAGAGTATGTATTATCAGTGTCCCTGTGTAGGAACTCTAGTGTAGATTGTGTAGGAAAGGAGACGTTCTCATAATCCTAAAAGAGGCAGATGAGCTACTCACAAAATTAGTTCCTCTCAAATATTCCTCACCTGCCCCTTCCCAGATAACAGTAGTAGGGGGATCAGTGACTTGATGGGGCATTTTCTGATTGCTTCACGTTAAGATGCAACGTAGTACCATGCAGGTTTATTGCAAGTCTTGCAAAAATGTAATCCATTTCATAAAATGGATTAACGTTTTACCAGAGTAGCGCTTAAATCATGGCCGAATTAGACTTGTTATAACTGATAACAAAATTACTTCAAATGAGTATGATTTGACTATCAAAGGATTAAGAGAAGTCTTTGGAAAAACTGATAAAACCCTCAAAATATTTTTGTGAAACGACTCCCTCTGTGCTGTGAAATTCAAATATGGAAATGTGAAAGATGTCATGTCCTGCTGTCATACAGTTTGTCAGAATAGTTTCTTTCCTGCCAATAAGTCAGTACTTGGTATTTATACATAGTTAAGTCTAAGAATCAAATATAATTGTACTTATGCCTAATTTTTAAAAATAAGATACACTATTTTCAAAACTTGTTTCTTTTTTAAAAAGCAGATAAGGTGTCATTGAAAGTTTAGTTACTATTTAATATGAAGTTATGGGGCTTGTTAACCATGAATTTAAGTAGCCTTTTCCAATATTGTTAAATAAGCAAAACCTCTTGTAGTCTTTTTGTCTATATACAATAGATTTTTGTTTGGGAGTGTAGGGAGTAGTAATTGTATGTGAAATTATAATACTGTTATGATTAGTAGAGAAAATCTGGATTGTACAGAAAAGTATGTCAAAGAAAATTAAGACTTGATAATTTGTAGTCATACGTGTGTACATGCATGTGTATATGTATAATGAAAATCATGTTTTTAAAACATTTTATCTGGAGCATTTTTCTCACATTTTAAAATATTCTCGTAAAAGAATTTTTCATGTCTGTATGGGTCATATGTATAGGTGTACCATGAATAATACTGAGAAAGAATGTCTCTCTATATACATATTTTCTCATGTCTCTACTTCCTGTGTATGATTTCTACTTAAGTAAGAGACTCCATAAATCTAACTGAAAGAGGGCCTGGGAGTGTTATCTAACAGTGACAAATTTCCCCCAACCATCGCCCTCCTCTTCCAGTTATTTATTTATTTTTTAAGTAAGGACATTTTTATTGATCAGTGTGTTTGTAGAAATTTTTATTATAAGTGTTTTCTGTCCATTAACTTTACTTACTGAATACACGCCACTCTTATAATTGAGGTAAATTTTACATACAGTGAAATGTAGAGCTCTTTGGTGTATAGTTTGGTGAAATTTAATACATGTATACGGCCTCGTAAGCACCACAACCACCACCCCCTCCCATTTGAAATACAGAACATTCTTCCACTTTGAATCACTCAGTGGGCATTTTTTTCTTCAACCCTCCCACATGCCTAAAGTTGAAGTGGGATTCCTCTTCTCGGGGCAGGGCCTCCAGGCTGTGTTTGCTCTGACCAGGAGGTTGTTAGGGTGACAGAAACATTAACTCTGGTTCTGATGGTCGTCTTGTAGGTTCAAAGCCCAGTCGCCTAGCTTTAGCTTAGAGTTACTGCCTCAGCTCCCACCAACATGAAGGAGTGTGTCTGTCACATTTTCTCTTTCTTTTCAGATGCTGAGCTTTTTATACCACCAAAGATCAACAAAAGAACCCAGTGGAAACTGAGCCTTCTAGAGTGACTCTGACCCCAGTTAGGAGGGCTCTGGCAGAGAAGGCTGTTTTCCTTCCACTCCTCACTCCTCGAGGCCTGGCTGTTGGGAAGTGGGACGAGTAAGACCATCTACCTTAGCATTACGGAGAGCTGCTCTGTACAGCAGACCTCAGCAGACACCAATTCTATTTTATTTTGCATATAATTTTAATCATTAAGCAAGACTTTAAGCTTTAACCCATATAGCACCATTTTGTAAAAATTACTGTTCTTTTACTTAGTGCTTATTGAGAGCATATTTCTGGTATTTATGGTAATCAGGACATTGGGTTTCATTCCCAGCTACAGGTTGGAATCATACTGGAACTGTAGACAAATCACAGAATTGATTTGTGCCTCAGTTAATTGGGAATGTTTCGTGGCTGCTACCTCAAAAGTGTGAAGAAAAGTAAAGTAATGTTTTTAAACTGTTTTATGTTCCTTGAGGAAAGCATTATATATAAAAAACATGGCTATTAGTGCTCCTAACATTTGGTCAAATTTCATCATTTAAATGATTTCACCTTGAACTAAAGCAGAATGAAAAGCGAAATCTATCCTTTGATATTCTAAGCCTTCCTATGCTGACAGCGGTTATTTTGTAGTATCTTGCCAGGTCATGTGCTTCCAGTTATAACTGGTTTGAGCCTCCTATCACTACAGGGTCCATACGGACTATTTTCATTGCCTGTGAATGTTCTGCTAGAGTTAGCAGTGTTAGAGCTGGAACAGATTAGAATTTCTGAAACAGTATTGCGTACATTTGGGATGGTGAGCAGTGTGCATCATAGGCATGAACAGTAGTAAGTTACTCCTTTTTCTCCAAATGTTGCTTCTTTTAACATAGTGTTTTTGTCAGTATCTAGGCCATTTCATTTATTTTTCTTTATGGTGCTTAACTGACCTATGTCTTTTAGTTATTTTCTTTGAAGCAAATGAGAATTTATCTCTTTTTGGTGAGTCCAGAAAAAGCTCAGTTTGTTTTGACAACAGTTTTGTGGCTGACTCTTGGGTAAGGTTAACAATCTCTTTCATGCTTTTAATACCAGAACCAGACCTTTATTACTCTATGTAGACTAACAGGAAGTCAGAGTATAGGTATACCCAGAATTGTGTAACTAAAGAAGCCTTTCCCTAATATAGCAAAATGTAAACTATAGAATCTAGGTGTGTTCACTGTATAATTCAACTTTTCTGTGTGTCTGAAAATTTTCACAAAATAATAGAAAAAGAAGATCTATAATTAAGTGCCCAACATTGAAAGGTTGCAAGTGCTTTTTGACTACTCTTTGGTGTGCATTAATGAACATGGTAACTTATATGACATTTTAATATATTATAGTACTCTTGCTATGGATAATAGTAAAGGGACCCATGCTGATGGGTTGGAAATAGAAGTAAATGTGCCTGTTTATAATGGTGTGACTTTGCGTGGATGTTCACTTTCCTTGAAATACTGTATGGAAACAGCAAGAAAGAATTTGTGTGAATACAAATTACTATCAATTACTCTCTCCTCTGAGCGAGATGGAATTTTATTCATTTGGAGAAGGAGCAGGTGGGAGCAGACCATCCAAATTGAAGGCAGAAGGCAAAGTCAAGGGTGAATTTATGGGGGGAAATGCTGTGTATAGGCAAAGGAGAAACTCCTGGGAGTGATGAATGCTTAATTTTGGGGAAAGAGTCTATCAAGTTCTAAAGAGGAGTATATAATTCTTCCCCCAAATTTGGGCTCTTCCCAAATTCATGTTGCAGGAAGCTAAAAGCCTCAGTTATTTAGTTTGTTCCATGGAATCAGCTTTGTTCAGATGCTCCAGACATCAAGAGGAAACTTGCAGAGGATTGTCTCCTGTAATCAAAGTGTATTTTATATTTAGACTTTTTGAAAAACTGAGGCAGAAGCTAATGTTTTTATTATGCCTTTATGAGTACAGCTTGGTGTTATTTCTTAGCACTGCTGCATATTTTAAAATAAATTTATTTTTCACATATATCTACATATATACACACATATTTATGTGTGTATATACATACATGTGCACACATCTGAGGGATTTTTCATAGCCATAATTGAGAGGATGTTTTTAAAAATAAACAAAACTGACGACTCTTAGTAATTTAAGGTGACTACAAGTTTGGGAAGCAAAATTAGCTTTTTTTCCTCCTCCTGTGCTGGCCCATAACCTTCTTTGCTTCACTAGAAGCACCACCTGGACAAGTCCTTGGGAGTCTTTGGCTGTCCTTCCTTTTCTGTCATATTTAGTAGTAACTGAGTTGAGGATGAACATCCTAGAAGCTAGGTAACCATAAATATCCGAGATCTGTAGACAAGCCAAAGTTTATATTGGTGATGTTTGGCAACCCTGAAGGCCTGCTCTTGATTCCTATTTTCTCTGTGCTCCCTAAGCCCTTGCCTATGCTTCATGCCTACAGTGGGCTGTTCCACCATTATTCTTACTAGCTTTGAAGTCCCAGGAACTTCAAGACCAACAGATGTCCTCTTGGTATACGGAAAGAACAAAGTCATGGGTCCACTCATCTTAGTGTCCTTGAACAAAGTCATTTAATCTCACTGAATCTTGCTTTTCTACAACCTTGTGTGCCCACTGGGATAACCTGGGTTTCTCAGCCTTGGCACTGTTGATAGTTTTGGTTACATCATTCTTTGCTGTCCTGTGCCTATAGGATGTTTAGCAATATCCCTGGCCTCTACACATTTGATGCCAGTACTACGTACCCTCTACTCCTGTTATGATAACCACCAATATCTTTAGACATTGTCAAATGTCCCTTGGGGTTCAAAATTGTCCTCAGTTGAGAACCATTGGGCTAAGATGACTTCCAAATACTTACTAAAAACTATTCATCTTTTTTAATGTGTGAGGAGGATTCTTTTTTTCTGCAAGGGTGATTTATATGGATCAAGTGAGAGAATTCATAAATGTGCTTTGAAAGAGATTACACAGTTGTTTACCCTTATATTGGTATTTTTCATTTTAAAATGCCGTATAGCATTTGGTCCTAGGATGGCCTGGGAGTTCCCATTCTCCAGAACCACCTCTCATGCCTCCCCTTCATCAAGACCCTCACCTTTTTCGGGGTAATAGACTGGGGGTTCATAGACCCTTAAGGGATCTAAAATAGAATATTTCTGTAATCCTATGTATTTTATTTGATACAGCTAAAAATAGTATTCTATTATTCTGAGGGGTCCATAGGCTTTACCACCCTGCCAAAGAGGTCCAAAGGTTAAGAATTAACTAAACTTCAACCTACCCATCAGTGAATGCTCATAGTGTTGACAGTAGTGGTTTGGGCAGAAACTGAGGTGAACAAGGCATACCTCTCTCAAGTCAATGTACCCAACTCTTAGCTGATTCCCTGATCCTCCAGGGTAAGGCTCAGTCCTTGCTGACTAAGCTCTTCTGTGGCTATTTTTGCTTCCCTACTCTAGCTTGCTGGTGCCAGCCAGCTGTGCTTACTTACCAGGCCTCCAGGGTGGAGCATTTAGGTCTTTCAAGGCTGTCTAGGCAAACCTGGAGGCTATGAGGGTGGTTCTGTAGGGCTTCTCCCTGGGAATGGTAGAGATGCCATCGCTCTCCTATGAGTGATTGAATGTGTGTGTCTTTGGGTGTACGTGTGGCTCAGGATCATAGTAAGGCATTTGGACTCCTTATAAGAGGTAGAATTCTACAAGATAATACTAGCTAACAACCCTTGGGATCACCTCCTGGAGGCCACACACTGGTATTCAGGTGTTTACCTCTGATATTTACATCAGCTGTGTGAGGTAGGCATTTGAATTCAATTTTACAGGTGAGCAGACTCAGGTCACACAGCTAGTTGGTAGCAAAACAGTTTCAAATCACAGAGTCTAAAGCCCATGTTCTTTCCACTATTTTATGCTGCCTGCCAGTGTTGGAGACAGGGCAGAGAATGTACTGGGGACTCCTCTAAAAAACGGAAGGTCCAATTATAAACTGCCCCGCAGGAAATGCCACAGAACACGCTGGGCTCTGGAAAGGCTTCCCGGACCATGAAGATCTTTATGTTCCTTCAGTTCCTTAGTTGGGTTAGAATGACCAGCATGGACCAGCCTCCCATAAACCCACACTGCAGAACTGGCAGCCTTTATCCCGCACCCATTCCAGACTCCAGTTGTATACCCTGCAGGTTGATGGAGAATCCAGTCTGGTTGGAGAGGAGCATCTGCTGCTTGAAGTGTCTGGAGAATGGCTGTGGGTTGCATCCTCATGACCTTAGTGCTGATAACCCAAGACAAATCTGCCCCCAATTTTTTAAAGGGGGAAATCTATATAGCATCTATTCCCTGAAGAGTTTTTCCCTTAAGATACACATATCTTGCTCATAATACACCAGGCTTCAGCAGCCAGTCACTATGATGGCTTGGTAAGAACTGGTATCGAGACATAAATGACTACTGGAACTAAAAGAAAGTACAGTTAAAGCAGGCATCAGACATCTTCATCAGCTCTTTCCAAGCCTTCAGAGTCACTGATCAAGTGTGAAATGCACTCTGCTGCTTTGTGGGCGACTGAACCATTACAGCATACTTCCTGTTGGTGTTTATTGAAAGGGATCTTCTTATAGGCCACAACAGCATTTGCTCTATCTACCTAATCTATCTTTATCACACTCCCCCTTCCAAGCAGAGTTTAACAATACTGTAGTACCTAAAGTGGGGAATATACAAAATAAGGGACAGAATAATTTTAGAGGTAGTTTCTCCCCCCAATACTTAAGCAATTAAACTATAAGCTACGTCTTTTTGGTCCATAATCACTCCCCCCTTCTCCCCCCCCCACCCCCCGCACTGCCCATCTCCTTCACCCAGCCCCGCTGTTGTTTTGGCAAATGGACATTTTAAGGCAGATGCTGCATGTATGAAGTTCTCATTGCATGAGGAAATAGAGAAATACATTGTGGAGGGAAACGCAAGGATTGTTTAATACTGCAGGAGTGAACTGGCTGGCTCAGCTCCCTATGTATGGGATGGGTGCTCACCCAGCAAAGCTGACGCATGGCCACCACAGCAACCATGCTTCATCGGAGTTCAGAAGCACCTTCTGTAGAGGAAGAAAGGCCCATGTTCCTCATACTCAAAGCGGTGGACCCAGTGGTTGGAAGCCCTGAAGCGATGGTAGGAGGGAGCCACCCGTCCACACTGCAGTGTCTCTTTCGGGCAACACGTTTACCTGGGGGGTGTCATTAGGACACATGCTTCTCAGCTCCTTCTGCAGATGGTTAGGGAAACCGCTGAGCATGGTGCTCCCCCCACAGAGTAGGATATACCCCATGAGGTCTCGTTTGAGGGTGATGTCACACTTGTTAAGGCAGGACACTGTCTGGGTGTGGAGGCCCAGCTTCATGGACTTGATCAGAGAAGGCTTGAAGAACATCTCTGAGCAGAGGAACCTTTCCTGGCACAGGTATATCTCCTGCCCATCCAGCAGGGTGTACTGGATTGTATGCTCAGTAGCTGGGACTTTCTTCTCTTCAGTGGGGACCAGGGCCACAAAGCAGCATTTCTTCTTGATGTCCTCCACAATGCCCAGCTGGTCCTCAGTGAAGTGTTTCCCCAAATTGTTCATCAGGCCCATTAAGTAGGTTGTCAGGTCAGAACCCGCGTAGTCCAGCCGTCCAGTGATGCTGGGCAAAGGATAGCCCTCGTAGATGGGAACTACATAGGACACACCGTGGCTGACCTCCACAACCAGGCCAGAGGTCCTTCCGTAGGAGTACATGGACAGGCGGGACTGGTAGGCGATATGCATTGAGGGAGTTTTGAAGGTCTCAAACAGCATTTCAGCATACTTCTCTCTATTTGTGTGTGGTCTCAGGGGTGGGTCTGAAACCAAGGCGGCGTGCTCCTCTGGGGCAATCTTCATCTCTTGATGGAAAAGATATTCCCAGATATCCTGCACTGTATCCCAGTCCATGATGATGCCATGTTGCAGAAGATTAATTAGCTTGAGACAAACTTCTGGGTTGATAAGCTCGTGCCACACAAATGTCTCCTTGTGATTGTCCCCGGTTTTGGCCGTCTCCATGTAGGGTTTGCCCACTGTGGGTGAGATCATGTGGGTGGGCTTTGGCAGCCCGGCAAAGCCACATTTACAGTAGCCCGTGCCAAGGTCCACGACCACTGCTTTGGTCAACTCTAGCTTGACCTTATTGACCACAGGTGATTTTGTAGGTTCTTCTGGCTCTGAACGGTTGCGGCGAACCCACACTGCCTGCTTCGCTGGCCGTCCTTTAACGAGGCAGTCTGGAGGACCTGTGTCTGCAGGGAGTCCTGTTCACCCGTTCTCTCGGAAGGCCAATCCCCTATGATTGCCGCCTGTGGAGCCCACATGCTCTCAAGAGCTGTTTTGCTCTCAGAAAGTTCCTCAATCCCACTGGCCTCAAGGCCTGAAAGGCTTAAGTCAGAGGGCAACTTGAGAATTTCCCCAGTGATGACACCACTGATTATGACATAATCCAGTGTCCCAGGGCTTTCTAGATACTGGGAACCTTTGTGTGGGTTTGTGTGGGAACCTAACCTCCTGTGTTAGGGTAGATTTGAAATAGTGTTTCTGAAGGGACTTACTTTTTACTAAATTTTGTAGTAAACCTGGTTTATCCAATCAATTAATATTCATTGAGTGCTTACTATGTGCAAGGCAGGCAGCAGTGAAAAAAAAAAGACAAAAATCTCTGCCCTTGTAGAGTTTACATTCTAATCAGTGGGGGTTGGGGAGAGGCAGACAATAAACAAAATAAATATATGTTAGAAGATGTTAATGGCAAAAGAGAAAAGGAAGCAGGGAAGGCTGGGGAGAGGGTGGCTGTGTTAATGTGCCATGTAGTTTTCTCCCTGAGACAGTGACACTTGAGTGAGGACCTGAAGGAAGTGAGGGAGAGTGCCATGTGTATATCGGGGAGCAGCAGGTGCAGACGACTGTGGGTTAGAGCAGGGTCTGTAAACTCAGGCCTGCAGCCTGTTTTTCTTAATAACGTTTTATTGGATCACAGCCATGCTCATTCGTTTACATGTTGTCTATGTCTGCTTTTGTGCTACAACATCAGAGTTGAGTCATTGCAATAAGTACTGTATGGCCTGCAAAGCTGAAAATGAGTATCGACTATCTGGCCCTTTGCAGAAAAAGTTTGCCTATTCCCAAGTTAGAGGATTCCAAGAAGACCAGTATGGCTGCAGTGGAGACAGCAAGGAAAAGTAGAGATGGGAGAAGGGGTGGGGGAGGGAGAGCAGCTCACGTTAGGTCTCATAGGCCTTTGCTAGGACTTTGGCTCTAACTCTGTGTGAAGTCAGAAAGCACTAGAGAATTTTGAGCAGAGAGTTGACACCATTTGATTTAGATTTTAGCAGGACCAATGGCTGCTATGGTGACCGTGCCAAGCACTTCTGTCCCGCCTATTTCTTAGGGCAACCTGCAGAGGAATTATTTTTGGACACATATTTGCACACATACTCCTCCTTTGTCCAGGTCATTGGGTTGACAATGAAATTAGACCCTACAGTCCCACTGATGAGAACACTGAGGCTCTCGGGTACATAGCTCACCCAAGGATATCCAGCCAGCAGTGCCAAGTTCTGCTGACTGCGACTTCTTCCCAGGGGTGTCCCTTGATGGGACCCAACATGTGTCTCTGAGGCTGCTTGGCCACTGTATCACATACCATCTCTGAAGCTGGGCCTGTTGGTGCTGACACCTGCTGCTCTCAAGGCGCCCAGGATCCATCCTTATGTTATGCAGCACTGTGCTCTTAATAAGGAGGCAGTCACTACAATGGTGGGCTTTCTCCTTTAAGGAAGTTACTGGGGATGCTCTTTACTCCTTTTGGGGTATGAGAGAAGAAAAGGACCAAGTCTAGTTTCATGAGCCTTGTGACTATGTGATAGGGGCAGCTTCTTGGTTCAATGGGTAGAGGAGGAGATGGTATTGAACTTTGAAAGAAGAATAGGAAAGTACTTTTCTCTATGCCTGGCTGCCTGAGAAATAGCTTACTTACCTCTGCTTTTCAGGGGTTTGCATGGCCAACTTGGATTGTCTGACTTTATTTCAAGAGAACTTGTATGACAACCAAAGGTGTATTTAGTTTAGAATCATCCATTTTCCTTCTCCTCAACCCACCTCTTGATTTCTGAGAAATATGCAGCTGCTTAGTACATTTTTACTGCCCTGGAGTCCTGTAAGAGGCTCTACTAGTTTCCTATTGAGGCTGTGACAAATTACCACAAATTTAATGGCTTAAAACACAAATTTATTATCCTGCAATTCTGGAGATTAGAAGCCCACAGTCAGTCTTAGTGGGCTAAAATCAAGGTCTCAGCAGGGCCTCGTTCCTTCTGGAGGCTCTAAGGGATAATCCTTTTCCAGCTCCTAGATGCTGCCTACCTTCCTTGGCTTGTGGCCCCTTCCTTCATCTTCAAAGACCTCTCAGACTTCTGCTTCCATTGTCATATCTCCTTATCTGAACTTGACCCTCCTGTCTCCCTCTTCTTAAGATAATTCTGATTACTTTGGGCCCACCTGGATAATCAAGGGTTGTTAATCTCCCCATTGCAAACTTCTTAGCTCACATCTGCAAAGTCCCTTTTACCATGAAAGGTAACATATTCACAGGTTCCAGGGATTCAGATGTGGACATCTTTGGGGGACCATTATTCACCCTCTGTCACTCGACCTGTGCATCCCACTTCACTAAGACACTCAGAGCATGACATGCTCTGTTTCACAGGCTCCTCCCCCACTGCTCATGCTTGCTGTCCTTAGTGCTTTCTGTCATCATAGGTGGGAGAAGTGATGTGCTAGCTTAAGGCCAATTGCTCCATCTGTAAGGTCCATGGGCACAGGGACTGTCAGGGTCCATCCCCACATCCTTCAGGCTAAAGCCAATGGACCCATTTCACTCCTTTTACTTCACCTCTCAGGAATATGCATACTTGGATGCTGTCTCCTGATGGAAACCCTTTTCCCCTTAGCTTTCACGTCACCCTTTGTGACCCTTCTCTCTGGGTCAGCACACACTGGTATCAATGACGGAAAGATATAAAGACTGTTGGCACACTGAACCCAAAACCTCCACTGCCTGGCACATGCAACCCTGCACACTTGTCACCAGCCATCTAAGGTGTGTGTGGGCTCCTGGGGTCTCTGGTGAGGTCCCTCTAGGTAGAGACACTCTATGTTGCTCATACTTTCTTGGGCCGTATTTTCTCATGGGATAACACCTACTTTTGCTCCTCTGGCCCAAGACCAAAAAAAACATGAGATGATCCTTCTGGAAAGCAACGCTGAGGCTCTCCCCTATCGTGGAGAAAGAAAACGTGAAAAAATTAGACCAAGAAACACATTTCTCCCTGAGGTGGTATCCTTGCTCCTAGTTTTGTTTTTTGGGACACCACCCACCCTTGACCTTTGGAGGAAAGGTGAACCAGGCCCTGTAGCTTTAGCAGCTATGGAGGGAAGAAAGAGAATCTAGTAAGGAAAAGGCCAGTGTACAACATTTCCTTTCACGAATGCAGATTCCTAGATCCCACCCCCACCTTACTGAATCTGCATGTTTCGAGCCTAGGACTGTTGAGACCTAGGAATCCAACTCTTCAATATGTTGACATTTGGGAAACTGAGTCAAGCTCCCAGCAAAGAAAAGAATTCCTTGTCAGACAGACAGTGAGCCTCATTCCCAAAGCTCAGCCCTCAGTGTGATAACCCCAATTCTAAGACTAACCAGTTCCCTTGAGGTGGAAGGGAAAGGAGCCGTCTTCAGAAGGTGGAGATACTCTGTTGTTTCTCTTTCCTGAGCTCCATAATCCACAGCCTAGTGGCCTCTGGACATCTCTAAGTCAGCATGCCCCAAATGGAACTCATTGCCTTCCCCTGTATAACCGCTCTTGCCCCTGTATCCTCTGTCTATATACGAGGAGCCCTACCATCCACCTAGATGCTCAAGCCTGAAACCTGGAGGCAGTGGATAGGGATCAAGCTGATGAGGGGATATAGCACTATCAAAATCAGATTCGACTAACATTTTGAGTAGTTTGCCCAAGCTCAGATTATAATAATGAAGCTATATTTGAACTCGGGTCTTCTGAGTCCAATTCCTTACTCCTCTTTCTATTCTGTACTGCCTTTCCATAAGGAGTGGAAGAAGAGGAGGCTTAGGGGGGTCCACAAGCATCGCCTTTAAATAGCTTAAGTGTTGTCACATGGAAGAATTAGCTTGCCTTGCACAACCTCAAAAGTAGACCCAAGACCAATTAATGGCTTCTTCAGAGAGGTACAGATGTCAATCCAATGTGAGGAAAAGTTTGTCCCTCACAGCTGTCCGTGCCAGATCAAGTGTTTAATCCTCAGGTTCTGTGATTTTGAGACACCACCAATGGAACTTGGTGGTGCTCATAACTGTAATCCTTATAAAGTTGTTGCCCACATAATCCAGTTCCAAGAAACAATTCAGCAAACAGAAATCCCCACGAGTTATTTATTAATGTTCCACAGCAGTATTTCTTATGTCTTAACAATCCCTCTTTTCTTTCCTATCCACGTCACCTAATCCTTCAACTACTTCTGCCCTTATTAATTTTCCCAGAAAACTTCCTTAGCCCCAGTTGTTTCTCTTCCCCTCTTCCTCCTGTTTCTTTACCAAAGCCCTAATCTGTCTTTTTTTTAGAGCGGTGACAGTTTGGTACAGAGAACCCTATGGGAACCTAATGAATTTGTTTGTTCTGGATGACAGACCATCTTTGCTTGGGCAGAGGAAAGCGATTCATCCTTCCCTCTTCCTCACTCCCCACATCTAATCATCTAATGTAAACGCAATGCTAGAGGCTAGAGATGTCACAGGAGCCTATGTGAAAGGGTCTCAAATGTTAGACTAAAAGCTTGGATTGAATTGAGGACAGTTGAGAACCAACAAATTAGATTAGATTCTACCTTCTGAATTTCTTTAGAACCTGCCCCTTCCTTTTTTTTCCACACTATCACAGCCCTAGCTTAGGCCACCTTCAAGCCTTACAAGAATTTCTTCAACATCCTCCTTTTAGATCTCAGAGACTTGTCCCTCCATATTACAGCTAAACATGAATCATTCTAAGATTTTGTCCTGGAAACCAAATCTGACCACTCACCTGCTTAAAGGCTTCATTGGCTCCCCAGCTGTTGTCAGTTTAATCCAAGCCCTAACCTCTAGCATTTGAGGTCCTCCCTAGTTGCTCCCATGACTGCCTTATCCTGATCTATTTTTCCAAACACTTCAACTACTGGAAGCTGTCCACCATGCCTCCCTCGAGTGTTTGCTCAGGCTGTGCTCTCTGCTCTGGATGGCTTTCCCTCCCCTTAGCTACCTGACAAATATCCACCTATCTTGCAGTACTCTACGTAGGCAGCACTTTTCTGAAGAACCTTCTGACTCCCTCCCTCCGTTGTGCGCCTCTGTTCTCCCAATAGACGTACACCTGCAAACTCCTCTGCATCCATTCATCTTCTTCCCAACTAGACTGGGCACTGCTTGTGGCCAGGTTTCTTTCATCAGGGCCTACACACTCTCTTTTTTTTTTTAAACATCTTTATTGGAGTATAATTGCTTTACAATTGTGTGTTAGTTTCTGCTTCACAACAAAATGAATCAGTTATACATATACATATGTTCCCATATCTCTTCCCGCGTCTGTCTCCCTCCCTCCCACCCTCCCTATCCCACCCCTCCAGGTGGTCACAAAGCACCGAGCTGATCTTCCTGTGCTATGCGGCTGCTTCCCACTAGCTACCTCCCTTACGTTTGGTAGTGTATAAATGTCCATGCCTCTCTCTCGCTTTGTCACAGCTTACCTTTGCCCCTCCCCATATCCTCAAGTTCATTCTCTAGTAGGTCTGTGTCTTTATTCCTGTCTTACCCATAGATTCTTCATGACATTCTTTTTTCTTAAATTTCATATATATGTGTTAGCATACGGTATTTGTCTCTCTCTTTCTGACTTACTTCACTCTGTATGACAGACTCTAGGTCTATCCACCTCATTACAAATAGCTCAATTTCGTTTCTTTTTATGGCTGAGTAATATTCCATTGTATATATGTGCCACATCTTCTTTATCCATTCATCTGATGATGGGCATTTAGGTTGTTTCCATTCTGGGCTATTGTAAATAGAGCCGCAATGAACATTTTGGTACATGACTCTTTTTGAATTTTGGTTTTCTCAGGGTATATGCCCAGTAGTGGGATTGGTGGGTCATATAGTAGTTCTATTTGTAGTTTTTTAAGGAACCTCCATACTGTTTTCCATAGTGGCTGTATCAATTTACATTCCCACTAACGGTGCAAGAGTGTTCCCTTTTCTCCACACCCTCTCCGGCATTAATTGTTTCTAGATTTCTTGATGATGGCCTTTCTGACCGGTGTGAGATGATATCTCATTGTAGTTTTGATTTGCATTTTTCTAATGATTAGTGATGTTGAGCGTACTTTCATGTGTTTGTTGGCAGTCTGTATATCTTCTTTGGAGAAATGTCTATGTAGATCTTCTGCCCATTTTTGGATTGGGTTTTTTGTTTTTTTGTTATTAAGCTGCATGAGCTGCTTATAAATCTTGGAGATTAATCCTTTGTCAGTTGCTTCATTTGCAAATATTTTCTCCCATTCTGAGGGTTGTCTTTTGGTCTTGTTTATGGTTTCTTTTGCTGTGCAAAAGCTTTGAAGTTTCATTAGGTCCCATTTGTTTATTTTTGTTTTTATTTCCATTTCCCTAGGAGGTGGTTCAAAAAGAATCCTGCTGTGATTTATGTCATAGAGATTTCTGCCTATGTTTTCCTCTAAGAGTTTGATAGTTTCTGGCCTTACATTTAGGTCTTTAATCCATTTTGAACTTATTTTTGTGTATAGTGTTAGGGAGTGATCTAATCTCAGACTTTTACATGTAGCTGTCCAGCTTCCCCAGCACCACTTATTGAAGAGGCTGTCCTTTCTCCACTGTATATTCCAGCCTCCTTTATCAAAAAGATAAGGTGACCATATGTGCCTGGGTTTATCTCTGGGCTTTCTATCCTGTTCCATTGATCTATATATCTGGTTTTGTGCCAGTACCATACTGTGTTGATTACTGTATCTTTGTAGTATAGTCTGAAGTCAGGGAGCCTGATTCCTCCAGCTCCATTTTTCGTTCTCAACATTGCTTTGGCTATTCGGGGTCTTCTGTGTTTCCATACAAATTGCGAAATTTTTTGTTCTAGTTCTGTGAAAAATGCCAGTGGTAGTTTGATAGGGATTGCATTGAATCTTTAGATTGCTTTGGGTAGTAGAGTTATTTTCACAATGTTGATTCCTCCAATCCAAGAACAGGGTATATCTCTCCATCTATTTGTATCATCTTTAATTTCTTTCATCAGTGTCTTATAATTTTCTGCATACAGGTCTTTTGTCTCCTTAGGTAGGTTTATTCCTAGATATTTTATTCTTTTTGTTGCAATGGTAAATGGGAGTGTTTTCTTGATTTCACTTTCAGATTTTTCATCATTAGTGTATAGGAATGCCAGAGATATCTGTGCATTAATTTTGTATCCTGCTACTTTACCAAATTCATTGATTAGCTCTAGTAGTTTTCTGGTAGCATCTTTAGGATTCTCTAAGTATAGTATCATGTCATCTGCAAATAGTGACAGCTTTACTTCTTCTTTTCCGATTTGGATTCCTTTTATTTCCTTTTCTTCTCTGATTGCTGTGGCTAAAACTTCCAAAACTATGTTGAATAAGAGTGGTGAGATTGGGCAGCCTTGTCTTGTTCCTGGTCTTAGTGGAAATGCTTTCAGTTTTTCACCATTGAGGACGATGTTGGCTGTGGGTTTGTCATATATGGCCTTTATTATGTTGAGGAAAGTTCCCTCTATGCCTACTTTCTGCAGGGTTTTTAGCATAAATAGGTGTTGAATTTTGTCAAAAGCTTTCTCTGCATCTATTGAGATGATCATATAGTTTTTCTCCTTCAATTTGTTAGTATGATGTATCACGTTGATTGATTTGCGTATACTGATGAATCCTTGCATTCCTGGAATAAACCCCACTTGATCATGGTGTATGATCCGTTTAATGTGCTGTTGGATTCTGTTTGCTAGTATTTTGTTGAGGATTTTTGCATCTATGTTCATCAGTGATATTGGCCTGTAGTTTTCTTTCTTTGTGACATCCTTCTCTGGTTTTGGTATCAGGTTCATGGTGGCCTCGTAGAATGAGGTTGGGAGTGTTCTTCCTCTGCTATATTTTGGAAGAGCTTGAGAAGGATAGGTGTTAGCTCTTCTCTAAATGTTTGATATAATTCGCCTGTGAAGCCATCTGGTTCTGGGCTTTTGTTTGTCAGAAGATTTTTAATCACAGTTTCAATTTCAGTGCTTGTGATTGGTCTGTTCATATTTTCTATTTCTTCCTGATTCAGTCTTGGCAGGTTGTGCCTTTCTAAGAATTCGTCCATTTCTTCCAGGTTGTCCACTTTATTGGCATAGAGTTGCTTGTAGTAATCTCTCATGATCCTTTGTATTTCTGCAGTGTCCGTTGTTACTTCTCCTTTTTCATTTCTAATTCTATTGATTTGAGTCTTCTCCCTTTTTCTCTTGTTGAGTCTGGCTAATGGTTTATCAAGTTTGTTTATCCTCTCAGAGAACCAGCTTTTAGTTTTATTGATCTTTGCTATCGTTTCCTTCATTTCTTTTTCATTTATTTCTGATCTGATTTTTATGATTTCTTTCCTTCTGCTAACTTTGGGGTTTTTTTTGTTCTTTTTTCTCTAGTTGCTTTAGGTGCAAGGTTAGGTTGTTTATTCGAGATGTTTCCTGTTTCTTAAGGTAGGATTGTATTGCTATAAACTTCCCTCTTAGAACTGCTTTTGCTGCATCCCATAGATTTTGTGTCATCGTGTCTCCATTGTCATGTGTTTCTAAGTATTTTTTGATTTCCTCTTTGATTTCTTCAGTGATCACTTCGTTATTAAGTAGTGTATTGTTTAGCCTCCATGTGTTTGTATTTCTTACAGATCTTTTCCTGTAATTGATATCTAGTCTCATGGCGTTGTGGTCAGAAAAGATACTTGATACAATTTCAATTTTCTTAAATTTACCAAGGCATCATTTGTGATTCAAGATATGATCTATCGTGGAGAATGTTCCATGAGCACTTGAGAAAAAAGTGTATTCTGTTGTTTTTGGATGGAGTGTCCTATAAATATCAATTAAGTCCATCTTGTTTAATGTATCATTTAAAGCTTGGGTTTCCTTATTTATTTTCATTTTGGATGATCTGTCCATTGGTGAAAGTGGGGTGTTAAAGTCCCCTACTATGAATGTGTTACTGTCGTTTTCCCCTTTTACGGTGTTAGTATTTGCCTTATGTATTGAGATGCTCCTATGTTTTGTCCATAAATATTTACAATTGTTATATCTTCTTCTTGGATCGATCCCTTGATCATTATGTAGTGTCCTTCTTTGTCTCTTCTAATAGTCTTTATTTTAAAGTCTATTTTGTCTGATATGAGAATTGCTACTCCAGCTTTCTTTTGGTTTCCATTTGCATGAAATATCTTTTTGCATCCCCTTACTTTCAGTCTGTACGTGTCTCTAGGTCTGAAGTGGGTCTCTTGTAGACAGCAAATATATGGGTCCTGTTTTTGTATCCATCCAGCCAATCTGTGTCTATTGGTGGGAGCATTTAGTCCATTTACATTTAAGTAATTATCGATCTGTATGTTCCTATTCCCATTTTCTTAATTGTTTTGGGTTTGTTATTGTAGGTCGTTTTCTTCTCTTGTGTTTCATGCCTAGAGAATTTCCTTTAGCAGTTGTTTTAGAGCTGGTTTGGTGGTGCTGAGCTGTCTCAGCTTTTGCTTGTCTGTAAAGGTTTTAATTTCTCCATCAAATCTGAATGAGATCCTTGCTGGGTAGAGTAATCTTGCTTGCAGCTTTTCCTCCTTCATCACTTTCAATATGTCCTGCTGTTCCCTTCTGGCTTGCAGAGTTTCTGCTGAAAGATCAGCTGTTAACCTTATGGGGGTTCCCTTGTGTGTTATTTGCTGTTTTTCCCTTGCTGCTTTTAATATGCTTTCTTTGTATTTAATTTTTGACAGTTTGATTAATATGTGTCTTGGAGTATTTCTCCTTGGATTTATCCTGTATGGGACTGTCTGTGCTTCTGGAACTTGATTAACTATTTCCTTTCCCATATTAGGGAAGTTTTCAACTATAATCTCTTCAAATATTTTCTCAGTCCCTTTCTTTTTCCCTTCTTCTTCTGGAACCCCTATAATTCGAATGTTGGTGTGTTTAATGTTGTCCCAGTGGTCTCTGAGACTTGTCCTCAGTTCTTTTCATTCTTTTTTCTTTTTTCTGCACTGCAGTAGTTATTTCCACTACTTTATCTTCCAGGTCACTTATCCATTCTTCTGCCTCAGTTATTCTGCTATTGATCCCATCTAGAGTATCTTTCATTTCATTTATTGTGTTGTTCATCATTGTTTGTTTCATCTTTAGGTCTTCTAGGTCCTTGTTAAATGTTTCTTGCATTTTGCCTTTTCTGTTTTCAAGATTTTGGATCATCTTTACTATGATTGTTCTGAATTCTTTTTCAGGTAGACTGCCTATTTCCTCTTCATTTGTTAGGTCTGGTGGGTTTTTATCTTGCTCCTTCATCTGCTGTGTGTTCTTCTGTCTTCTCATTTTGCTTATCTTACTGTGTTTGGGGTCTCCTTTTTGCAGGCTGCATGTTTGTAGTTCCATTTGTTTTTGGTGTCTGTCCCCAGTGGCTAAGATTGGTTCAGTGGGTTGTGTAGGATTCCTGGTGGAGGGGACTAGTGCCTGTTTTCTGGTGGATGAGGCTGGATCTTGTCTTTCTGGTGGGCAGTTCCACATCTGGTGGTGTGTTTTCGGGTGTCTGTCGACTTATTATGATTTGGGGCAGCCTCTCTACTAATGGATGGGGTTGTGTTCCTGTCTTGTTAGTTTTTTGGCATAGGATGTCCAGCACTGTAGCTTGCTGGTCGTTGAGTGAAGCTGGGTGCTGGTGTTGATATGGAGATCTCTGGGAGATTTTCTCCGTTTGATATTATGTGCAGCTGGGAGGTCTCTTGTGAACCAATGTCCTGATGTTGGCTCTCCCACCTCAGAGGCACAGCACTAACTCCTGGCTGCAGCACCAAGAGTCTTTCATCCACATGGCTCAGAAGAAAAGGGAGAAAAAGTAGAAAGTGACAATTAGTAGAAGTAGAAAGAAAGAAAGAAAGAAGGGAGGGAGGATGGGAGGGAGGAAGGAAGGAGGGAAGGAAGGAAAAAAAAGAAAGAAAGAAGATAAAGTAAAAAGAATAAAGTAAGATAAAATATAATAAAGTTATTAAAATAAAAAATAATTATTAAGAGAAAAAAAAACAAAAAACATAAAAACGGATGGTTAGAACCCTGGGACAAATGGTGGAAGCAAAGTTCTACAGACAAAATCTCACACAGAAGCATACACATACACACTCACAAAAAGAGGAAATGGGGAAAAAATCATAAATCTTGCTCTCAAAGTCCACCTCCTCAATTTGGGATGATTCGTTTTCTAAAGGAGGGAAGGAAGGAAAGAAAGAACGAAGATAAAGTAAAATAAAATAATTAAAATAAAAATAATTATTAAGAAAAAAATAAAAAAAAACAAAAAAAAAAACGGACGGATGGAACCCTTGGACAAATGGTGGAAGCAAAGCTATACAGACAAAATCTCACCCAGAAGCATACACATACACACTCACAAAAAAAGGAAAAATTATAAATCTTGCTCTCAAAGTCCACCTCCTTAATTTGGGATGATTCATTGTCTATTCATGTATTCCACAGATGCAGGGTACATCAAGTTGATTGTGGAGCTTTAATCCACTGCTTCTGAGCCTGCTGGGAGAGATTTCCCTTTCTCTTCTTTGTTCTCACAGCTCTCAGGGGCTCAGCTTTGGATTTGGCCCCGCCTCTGCGTGTAGGTCGCCGCAGGACGTCTGTTCTTCATTCAGACAGGACGGGGTTAAAGGAGCCACTGATGCGGGGGCTCTGGCTCACTCAGGCCGGGGGGAGGGGAGATCACGGAGTGCAGGGCGAGCCTGCGGCGGCAGAGGCCAGCGTGATGTTGCACCAGCCTGAGGCGTGCCATGCGTTCTCCTGTGGAAGTTGTCCCTGGATCCCGGGACCCTGGCAGTGGCGGGCTGCACAGGCTCTCCTGAAGGGGGGTGTGGATAGTGACCTGTGTTCGCACACAGGCTTCCTGGTGGCGGCGGCAGCAGCCTTAGCGTCTCTCATGCCTGTCTCTGGGGCTCTCGCTTTTATCCGTGGCTCACGCCCATCTCTGGAGCTCCTTTAAGCAGCGTTCTTAAACCCCTCTCCTCACGCACCAGGAAACAAAGAGGGAAGAAAAAGCCTCTTGCTTCTTCATCAGGTCCAGACTTTTCCCCGGACTCCCTCCCAACTAGCCGTGGCGCACTAACCCCCTGCAGGCTGTGTTCACGCCGCCAACCCCAGTCCTCTCCCTGCGCCCCGACCGAAGCCCGAGCCTCAGCTCCCAGCCCCGCCCGCTCTGGCAGGTGAGCAGACAAGCCTCTCGGGCTGGTTAGTGCCGGTCGGCACCGATCTTCTGTGCGGGAATCTCCGCTTTGCCCTCTGCACCCCTGTTGCTGTGCTCTCCTCTGCGGCTCCAAAGCTCCTCCCCTCTGCCACCCGCAGTCTCCGCCCGGGAAGGGGCTTTCTAGTGTGTGGAAACCTTTCTTCCTTCACAGCTCCCTCCCACTGGTTCAGGTCCCGTCCGTATCCTTTTGTCTCTGTTTATTCTTTTTTCTTTTGCCCTACCCAGGTACATGGGGGGTTTCTTGCCTTTTGGGAAGTCTGAGGTCTTCTGCCAGCGTTCAGTAGGTGTTCTGTAGGAGTTGTTCCACGTGTAGATGTATTTCTGGTGTATCTGTGGAGAGGAAGGTGATCTCCGCGTCTTACTCTTCTACCATCTTCCCCTCTAGCTGTAGTTACCACCTACACACTCTTTAAGGTGACCTGGTACATTGGATTTGGAGGAACTTGGGTTAAAGTACAAACAAACACTCCAAAAGCTGTTTTCTCTTGGGCAAGTCATTTGCATTCTGAGCCTTGATTTTCTTAGCTCTGCCTACCTCCCAAGATTCTGTGAAGTGTCATGTGAGGTGCCTGCTACAGTGTTTGGCTGTAGTATTTATCAATACTGCTCAAGTATTTATCACCCTCTTGGCCAAGAAGCTGAGGAGGAAGAGGTGTTCAGCTAGTTAACGAGGGATTAGGAGTGAGGATATAAGGAGAGGGAGCAGAAACCTCTGAGACCCAAGTGTGGTTGGACTTCTAAAACTGTGCTGGCCACCTGCTCTGTCTGGAAGCAAAGTCGAGTTATGCCAATGGAGGTGGGGGTGATAGATCAAGGGCCTGCCAAGGCCAAGCCCTCCCTGGGCTGCCAGAATGGACTAGCCCGTGGTGACATCACAATCCTGAGGGGTTGCCAAGGCACTGCTGGAGGTGGACCTCTTATTTCTCCCCACGGAGCTCTAGGATGTGGATGTGAGAAAAGTGAGCAAGGAAGGCAAATGGAGACAAGGAACAGCCCTAGCCCCAAGACCATGGGCACGGCTCAGGGGGACCCTGGAGAGGCAGGCACGCTGCCAGGTCCTGAGGCTGGCATCTGGGACACAAGTTCATCCACTCAGCTGAAGATGAAGCCCAAGAAGGTGAGTAAGATCAAGGCACTCATCATTGACCTGGGCTCCCAGTACTGTAAGTGTGGCTATGTGGGCGAGCCGAGCCCGACCTACTTCATCTCCTCCACTGTGGGCAAGCTCTGCTCTGAGGCAGCTGATGCCTGTGACACCCACAAGCAGACCTACATGGGCCACGAGCTGCTCAACATGGAGGTGCCTCTGAAGCTGATTTATCCGCTAAAATACGGCATCGTGGTGGACTGGGACTGTGTCCAGAACATCTGGGAGTACATCTTCCACACGGCCATGAAGATCCTCCCCGAGGAGCATGCTGTGCTGGTCTCCGACCCCCTGCTCAGCCCCACCAGCAACTGTGAGAAGTATGCAGAGCTCATGTTCGAGACCTTTGGCATCCCTGCCATGCACGTGACCTCCCAGTCGTTGCTGTCCATCTACTCCTATGGCAAGACCTCTGGGCTGGTGGTGGAGAGTGGGCACGGTGTCTCACATGTGGTGCCCATCTCCAAGGGCGACATGCTGCCAGGCCTGACAAGTCGTGCCGACTATGCCGGCAGTGACCTCACCAACTACCTGCTGCAGCTGCTCAATGAGGCCGGCCACAAGTTCACGGACGACCACCTGCACATCATCGAGCACATCAAGAAGAAGTGCTGCTACTCGGCACTCAAGCCAGTGGAGGAGCTTGGCCTGTGCCTGGAGGATCTGCGTGTGGACTATGAGCTCCCCAACGGCAAGCTCATCACCATCGGTCAGTAGCGCTTTCTGTTCACCGAGATGCTCTTCAAGCCCACCTTGGTGGGCAGCAACCAGCCTGGTCTCCCCAAGCTCATGGCCGCCTGCCTGAACCACTGCCAGGAGGCCGGCTTCAAGGAGGAGATGGCAGCCAACCTGCTACTGTGTGGCAGCTGCACCATGCTGGACGGCTTCCCAGAGCGCTTCCAGAGGGAGCTGAGCCTCCTCTGCCCCGGGGACAGCCCCACAGTAGCTGCTGCTCCCGAGAGGAAGACCTCCGTGTGGACCGGCGGCTCCATCCTGGCCTCCCTGCAGGCCTTCCAGCAGCTTTGGGTCAGCAAGGAAGAGTTCGAGGAGCGGGGCAGTGAAGCCATCTACAGCAAGTGCTGAGCAGTGGTGTCCCTACAGTCCAGGCCTGTGTGCAGACAGCCACAGGCCACTCTATACACATTTACAGAATTTCACATAAAATTTTAAGATGCAATGCCTCTTGTCTGGTCTGGATTTCTTGCTCTAGCGTGGTAGCAGAAGGTGGTGGTGAGTTGGGTTTAGGAATATCAGCACCTTCTGCTCTGCTGGGTGGGGAGCAGCAGGGGTTGGGGAGGCTCACTGGGCCCTCCCCCTCTGCTCTCCCCATGAGGGCAACATCATCATAGAGCCCAGAATGTAGCTTCCTGTTCTATTAGCTCTTCAGGGTTCAAAATTCAATCCAACAGACACTCATACTGCTTGCTCACCCATGGACCAAGGGGGAAACAAAGGCTCAGATTAAGGGACAAGCTTGGGTCACATAGTTAAGTGGTGGGTGGGAGACTCACAACTAGGTGTCTGATTTCCGTCACCTGTTTCTGCCCCTGATGGTCACCTGCCCCCAGCTTTATCACTGCTTGACTGCCTCACTAACCAACCCTCACTACCTGCCCCCTTCAAAGGAACAGTCCATGGGTGTCTCCTGAGTGGGAGGGGCCATTTCTACCCATCGGTGGCCCTCTCCCTTTAGACACCTGCCAAACTTGCAGCTATTTTTACAGAGTCACAAATAACCACTGAATCAGGAGGGTGTTAGAGAAACCAGAAGGCCATTTAGAAATCATGTGTTCTCTCCCTCCTGTAGAGATGGGGAAACTGAGGACCAGGACAGAGGGGGCCATGTCAGTGGTTGAGCCTAGGTCTCCTGACCCAGGTCATGATTATTTCTAGAAGGGCAAACATGGTTACTTTAGTTTGGAATGCTATAGCAAAATACCACAGACGGGGTGGCTTATAAACCACAGAAATCTATTTCTTACAGTTCTGGAGGCTGGAAGGCCAAGATCAGGGTGCCAGCATGGCCAGGTTCTGGTGAAGGCCTTCTTCTGGGTTACAAACTCCTGACATCTGGCTGTGCTCTCACTTGGTGGATGAGATGAGGGGTATCTCTGGGGGCCTCTTCTATAAAGACACTAAAGCCATTCATGAAGGCTCTGCCCTCCCAACGGTCACCTTCCAAAGGTCTCCCCTAATACCATTACTTTGGGCATTAGGTTTTCAACATATGAATTTGGAGGGAGGGGTGGGGGATTGGGAGGGTGGAAGCAAACACTCAATCTATAGCAATGGTTCTTAATGGTTAGCAACCATTAAGCACTTACCAAGCATCTACTATGGGTGAGGCCCAGAGCTGGAGACAGAAATGGCCAGAATATGGCCCTTCCCTTGGGATTACACACAGCTAGTGGGGGATCCAGTGGACAGTCACGTTGGTGGCTGAGCTCAGAGTTCCTGGGGGTAGGAAGGCGGAGGCGGTGTATTGGAAAGCTGCAAATGGAGAAAGAAGTGCTAGGCGTGGTGACCACCTAGTAGCTTTAGGGCTGAGGGAGAAGCCATCGAGTCTTGTGAGATTTTAGCTGGTGAATGACTGACTGCCTAGAAGAAGGTGGTTCCTGCCTCTTCTCCTACCCCACCTCCTGATGCGGCCCATGACCAGGGGTCCATGAGCAGTTGTCTGTGAAATCAGACATTGGTGAGCTGCGTAATCTGATGGGCTATCAAATATCTGTGACCAACTCTTACCTTAGACAAAGAGTCCGGATTTGGGGACAATCTGTGAGGCTGCCTCTGTCCCTGGCCTTGTGCGGGAGCTGCAGCTTTGGGAAAGAACCAGACATGGTCTTTATCACCTAACGCCTTGCCATCTAGGCCCTCCCTGTTGCCTAGAACTGGGTTTCTAGCCTGGAGTTTGAGTTCCTCTGGGGCTGACAGGGCCTTGGTGCTATGCAGGAACCTGGGCTCTTTCCTGTAGAGAGAGTTGCAGACTGGCGGACTGGAGGCTGATGGTGCCAGTAGACACATTTTATTCGGCCAGAAAAGTGTATAAATTTTTTTCTGGAATGTGAATTCTTTCAGTGGGGCCTATATTCTTGTGTTGCCAAAGTCTCTACCACTCTGATGTCTTCATATATACCTGCTGCTTCAACATAACTTTTGTTTTATTAGCCAGCATTCATTTCTGCTGCTTGCAACCCAAGAACATTTGCTTAATACTTATCCTAAATACCTGATGAGTTATAGAGAGGGAAATGGAGGCTTATAGAGGGGAAAGTGATGTGCCCCAAATCACACAGGCAGTAAATTAGTGCTGCATGTGCACGTTCTTCCACGTGCTCATCTTGACTATCTCTGAAAACCATGCCTATGTCTACCTCCCCGCCTCTACAATCTGTTCTTCCTTACTCCCCACATTCTCAGCAACTCCTCCTGTCTCCACAGTCACAGCTTCAGTGCCCTCATCTCCTGGTCCTCTCCTCTAAAAGCATCCCTGTGTGGCAGATGTTATAAAAACACTAATCACTTAATCTCTGGTGACTCTTATAATTGAAATATTAAGACCAACACTTCATTTATTTCCCAACAAAAAAGCTACTACACGTGAAGAATTTTTGTCACAGTATTAGAGAATGTCAGATAACACATTCACACTTTAGAGTGCTAACCTAAGCGTGTCGATTGGCCGTTGTTCTATATTCTCTTGTTTAGGTTTTTGTCCTCGAGGTTAAACTTGAGCTTCTTAAGGGCAGGAACTCGGACTTCCTCATCTTGTTTTTCTCTGGGCCCAGTGCAGAGAAATGGCATGGGGTGGGTGTTTAGTACATGCCAATGGAAGTGACTTACTCCCAGTCAGTGAGGTAGAAGTTACAAGTATCTTTCCATATTTTACAGGTGAGGACCCTGAAGCTAGTAGAAGTTAAGAATCTTGTCCAAGTTTACCCACCTGGTAAATCACAGTCTTGTGCTAAATCAAAGTTCTGTGATTCCAAAATGCGTCTCTGCCCTTATCTCCTTTCTGAAAATTTTCAGTCTCTTTTACAAGAAAAAAAATATGTGTAAAAGATTCCTTTCAAGTAATGAACAACAGGTATGATGTAATTTTCATAATCATCCCAAGGTATAAAAGTTAAGAATGCCAATCTTTTAGCAAAGGAGAGACAACTTGCCTGAGACTCCCAGAGACATAAATAAGCAAGTATTAGAGTGACATCATGTGGTAATGTCCTACTATTTAGACATGACAAGAGGCCTGTTATCCTCACTGCCTGTCTGGGCAGCCTGATCTCTCTCCCTCAAATGTATTACCAAGTTTGTCCTAAGAATTAGCTGCAAAAGGTGGGTTTCAGCAATTCACTTTATTATAATACAAACCATTAATGGTGTTTTATTTGATAAGTGTTTTTTTTTAAATCCTACATTTTCTTGTAATGTAGTGGTTCTTAACCAGTGAGGAGAGGGAATGTGGGGTATTGGTGATGCTGGAGCTAGCTCTTAATGGCTTGTGACAGTCCATTGTTAATGTCAGGAATTTAGCAAGCCAGTTAAACCATGTTGGTAGCTTGAAATAGGCCAAGGTAGAAGTATTGCCTTTTTTTTTTTTTGCAAGTAGGCATTCCTGTGTCTTCTAAGGGGATTTAGTTCATGTATAATGCAGATGCACATTGCACACTAAAGAGGAGGGGGTAGTGGCTCAAACGGCAGATAAAAATTTCATGTTAATTTTTTCTTGTCCTGCCTTAAAAATAAAGTTTGCTTCCTCATAAAGACACAGCTCTATAAGGTCAGAACGCCTTTTACCACCTGTCCCAGTTCCACTTACCTTCAAGGCCCAGCCCAATGCCACTTCCCACCACTGTGGCCTACACACCAGCCTTGGCTTTATCACCCACCAAACTCAGCAGAAAGGACGGACTGTGCCTTTTCCATCTCTGTGTCATGGCTCAGAGTAGGTGCCCTGGGGAAAGTATGCTCTATGTATTGCTCAGAGGCTCCCTAATTTGTATTTGCTAGTCCTGGACCTTTTGCTCTTTCCTCCCAGAACTCTGCAGAATTTCTAGGGTTCTCAGCTTTCAACTGGCTGCCTGTCAGAATCATCTTGGGAGCTTTTAAGAAAGACCCACGCCCAACTTCAGTACCAATTAAATCAGAATGTGTGGGTGGAGTGGAAGCACCAGTGTGATCTCACAGGCCCCCAGTGATTCTGATGTGGGAACCACTGCCCTAGGGAAGCCTCAGGCCCCACCTAGTCTTTCATTTTCATGAGCAGAAATGCCAAACATTTCAGGCAGCACTCGGTCTAGAAAAATGTTCTTTTCCTGAGATGGAACCTGATAATCTGCCAATTTTCTGAGCCTTTAACATTCCAGAGACCACTGCATGGCTTCTGAAAGGAGTTTCACCCCTCCCGGCTTCTGCATTTGCATAAATATGTAGAATAATAATTAGGATCTAAATGAGTCATAGAAGAAGCAATAGGACTATGCTTAGTGAGTTCTTGGAAAGTCAGGCCAGAAAGCAGTGCTTTACGGATGACCCTTGAGCAATTGCAGAGACTGAGAGCCACTTCCGTGGTCTCAGGAAGGAAGCGTCCAGCAGGGAAAACCGTGAGGATAGGAACTGGATCAGCAAGAGCTAGCATGAATGTAACCCCTCAACCACAGCCTTGAGAAGCACCCCTCCCTCATTTTTATGGCCAAATAAATGGATATGGAGTTGAATTCTTCCAGGATCCCTTTCTCCCCCATCGCTAAAACGAAGGCAGCTTGGTACATTTCCATAGCTCTAAGCACTTTTTTCATCTTCTTGTGGTTTGAGAGGACCAGGCCTCTTCTCCACCTCTCACCCTGGTGCGTGCATGCATACCTGCATATACACAAACCGTTATACATACATGTACAGGCATGTACACAGGGCATGCAGTCTCCTTAGAGGAATTTATTTCTTTGTGAAGGGGGGCATTAAAATGGAGGGCAAAGTTCTTGTCTTGGTCTTGTGGTTCTCAAATTTTTTTGCTTATTAGAGTCACCTGAGGAGCTTTCAAAACTTAATGCTGAGAACTTCTGGCTCATGGAGTCACCTTATTCTCTCAGGTCCTCCCTCTTACAACTAAAGCCCCCTGGACACTGACAGAGATTCTCTCCTTGACCAAACTCTAGCCAGGGTCCCCTGAGCCCTTTCTTAACTAAACCTCAACCTTGGCCTATAAAGACTGGAAAAAACACTAAAATAGTTTCTAACAGCTCAAGGCTGCATCCATAGGATGACCCCATACCCCCGTAGAATGTTTGTCTGAGAAAACTCAAGGATGCCCAAAGAATTTACTGTTTGCTCAAGCCAACACCCGAAGGAAGATAGGTTCCCTGTCTCCCAGCCTCTGTGAGAGGGTAGGAGCCTAATTTCAATAAGTGCCAGTTGGCAAACCCAGATGGGTTTCACAGAGACCAGCCCCTGCTTCCTGCATTTTTGTATTTTTTCACTTCTCTGACTCTCCTAAGCCCCTGCTTGACTCCCTCCCTATGCCTTCATTCTCCCTTTAAAATGCAGTCACCTTGGGACTTCTCTGGTGGTGCAGTGGCTAAGAATCCATCTCCCAATGCAGGGGACACAGGTTCAAGCCTTGGTCTGGGAAGATCCCACATGCTGCGGAGCAACTAAGCCCATGCACCACAACTCCTGAGCCTGAGCTCTAGAGCCCACGAGCCACAACTACTGAGCCCACGTGCTGCAACTACTGAAGCCTGCGCTCCTAGAGCCCGTGCTCCACAACAAGAGAAGCCACCGCAATGAGAAGCCCACGCACCACAACAAAGAGTAGCCCCCACTCGCCGCAACCAGAGAAAGCCCACGTGCAGCAACAAAGACCCAACACAGCCAAAAATAAATAAATAAATATATTTTTTTAAAAAAGAGCAATAGGAGCATCTTTAAAAAAAAATGCAGTCACCTCTATGTAAATCAAAGTGGAACTCTTTTCTCTCCTGTAATAGTATTTTATTGGTTAAAATCTGTTCTTACCACTTAAACTAATGTCTACCTTTGTTTAACTTTGATAATATGACACACCAAATAAACATAGGAAGACTCCAAAAAGTGAAAGAAGTACTTGTAGGCAAGTTGTTATTATCTTTAGAAATTACTTATATTAACTATATTTTCTTATTTTTCGTAACGCCCCCAAATGCCAGAGCAACACAAATTTTAAAAAATAAGAAAATATCTTTAATATAATTGGCCCAGTGATGAATGGATACCAAATAGACAAACACAGACTCTAAGAAAGCACAGTTAGGACTTCCCTGGTTGTCCAGTGGTTAAGACTCACTGCTCCCAGTGCAGGGGGCAAGGGTTCTATCCCTGGTCAGGGAACACAAATCTTGTATGCCGCATGGCATAGCCAGAAAAAAAAAAAGAAAACAACTCTGTTTGGGACTCCCCTGGCTGTCCAGTGGCTGAGATGCTGTGCTTCCACTCCAGGGGGTGTGGGTTCGATCCCTGGTCAGGGAACTAAGATCCCACATGCCAAGCAGCGTGACCAAAAAAATAGAGCAAAAGAAAAGAAAAGAAAACACAGAGTGGGTTTCAATGGGGCTGAATGCAGACTTGATCTCCCACTCCATCTTCCTGTGGCATGGAAGTGGGTGCCATGCAGTGGGGTAGTGTCAGTGGGTCCAGCATTGCTGTACCTCCAACCTCATGCAGCAACAATGAGGCAGAAAAAGGTGATTAGAGGTGAGGCTAGTTGGCACTTACCTCTCTCCTCTTCATTCTCTGGTGACAAGGGGGCCCAGTGGGAAGCTGATTTTACACCCCCACTTGGAGGCAAGTAATTTGTGGATATCAAGAAACTGATTATAAAGTTTATATGGAAAGGAAAAAGACCCAGAATAGCCAATACCACACGGAGGAAGAAGAAAAAATTTGGAAGACTAACACTATCTGACTTAAAAACTTACTTAAGGTACAATAATTAAGACAGTGTGGGATTGGTGAAAGAATAGACAAGTAGATCAATGAACAGTATAGAGAGCTCCAAGATAGACCCACACAAATATAATCAATTGATTGTTGACAATGGAGTAAAGACAATTCAATAAAGAAAAGATAATTTTTTAATAGAGTAGAACAATTGGAAATCCTTTTGCAAAAAAATAAACCTAGACACAGATTTTACACCCTTCACAAAAATCAACTCAAAATGGATCATAGACCTAAACACAAACCTATAAAACTTCCAGAAGACAACATAGAAAATCTAGATGACCTTGGGATTGGTGATGAAATTTCAGCTGCAACACCAGAAGCACAATCCATGAATGAAAAAATTGAACTAATAAGTTGAACTCTATTAACAGGAAAAACTGCCCTGTGAAAGACACTAAGAGAATGAAAAAACAAGCCACAGAACGGGAGAAAATATTTGCAAAACAAATAATCTGATAAATGATTGGTATCCAAAGAACTCTTAAAATGCAACAGTAAGTAAATGAACAATCCAATTAAAAAATGGGCAAAAGAGGGCTTCCCTGGTGACGCAGTGGTTGAGAGTCCGCCTGCCGTTGCAGGGGACACGGGTTCGTGCCCCGGTCCAGGAGGATCCCACATGCCGTGGAGTGGCTAGGCCCGTGAGCCATGGCCGCTGAGCCTGTGCGTCCGGAGCCTATGCTCCACAACGGGAGAGGCCATGGCAGTGAGAAGCCCGCGTACCGCAAAAAAAAAAAAAAAGGGCAAAAGATCTAAACAGACATTTCAACAAAGAAGACATACAGGTGGCAAATACACATATGAAGAGATGCTCATCCTATATAAAATATGTAAAATTGTACATCCACTTTAAAAGGCAAGTTTTTAAAAACCAAGCTATATGTATTCTTACCATATGATCTAACAATCACACTCCTAGATATTTACTCAACTGAACTGAAAACTTATGTGCACAGAAAAACCTACACATGAATGTTTATAGCATCTCTACTCTAGTTGCGAAAAACTGGAAGCAACTAAGATATCCTTAAATAGGTTAATGGATAAATGGTGGTACATCTGTACAATGAAACATTATTCAGGAATAAAAACTATGGACTTCAGTTAATAATCATATGTCAGTATTGGTTAACTAATTATTACAAATGTGCTACAGTACTGCAAGATGTCAGTAATAGGGAAAATGTGTATGGGTGGGGGGGTGGTACATGGAAACTTTCTATGCTATCTGCTCAATTTTTCTCTAAATTTAAAACTGTTTAAAAATAAAATCTTTTAAACAAACAAACAAAAGGCAATCTATAGCCTGGGAGAAAATATTTGCAACCCATATATCCAGCAAAGGACTAGTATCTAGAATATGTAAAGAATTCTCAAAACTTAACAGTTAAAAACAATCTAATTAAAAAATGGATGTAAGACGTGAACATTTCACTAAAAACAATCTAATTAAAAAATGGATGTAAGACGTGAACAGACATTTCACTAAAAAGGATGTATATGTCTTCTTTGGAGAAATGTCTATTTAGATCTTCCACCCATTTTCTGATTGGGTTGTTTGCTTTTTTGATATTGAGTTGCATGAACTGTTTGTATATTTTGGAGATTAATCCCTTGTCAGTTACTTCATCTGCAAATATTTTTTCCCATTCTGAGGGTTGTCTTTTTGTTTTGTATATGGTTTCTTTTGCTGTGCAAAAGTTTTGAAGTTTCATTAGGTCCCATTTGTTTATTTTTTTTTCCTTTTTAAATAAAAATTAGCTTTGTCTTTTTTATTATATAATTAAAGTGCGCTCATTGTAAAAACAGATTCAAACCATAATGAAAAGTATAAGGAAATCCATGGGAAACCACCTAAAATCCCACCATCCAAAGGTAACACACAAAGTGTGTGAATTTTTTCCATTCTTATCAGTGAGAAATGCTACCTCATTTCTACTATTTCTTTTTTTTATTTTCATGACTACTAGCAGGGGTGTGTTTACTGGCTTTTTGGATTGCTTCCTCTGTTACTCATTTTTATCAGTGGCCCATTTTTCTGGGATTGTTTGCCTTTTTCTTAGGAATTTCTGGGAGCTATTATCTTTATGTGTTGCAGCTATTTTTCCCAAGCTGTCATTTGTCATTTTTTTTTAACATCTTTATTGGGGTATAATTGCTTTACAATGGTATGTTAGTTTCTGCTTTATAACAAAGTGAATCAGTTATACATATACATATGTTCCCATATCTCTTCCCTCTTGCGTCTCCCTCCCTCACACCCTCCCTATCCCACCCCTCCAGGCGGTCACAAAACACCGAGCCAATATCCCTGTGCCATGCGGCTGCTTCCCAGTTTGTTAGTGTGTATATGTCCATGACTCTCTCTCGCCCTGTCACAGCTCACCCTTCCCCCTCCCCATATCCTCAAGTCCGTTCTCCAGTAGGTCTGCGTCTTTATTCCTGATTTACCCCTAGGTTCTTCATGACATTCTTTTTTCTTAAATTCCATATATATTTGTTAGCATACGGTATTTGTCTTTTTCTTTCTGACTTACTTCACTCTGTATGACAGACTCTAGGTCTACCCACCTCATTACAAATAGCTCAATTTCGTTTCTTTTTATGGCTGAGTAATATTCCATTGTATATATGTGCCACATCTTCTTTATCCATTCATCTGACGATGGACACTTAGGTTGTTTCCATCCCCGGGCTATTGCAAATAGAGCTGCAATGAACATTTTGGTACATGACTCTTTTTGAATTTTGGTTTTCTCAGGGTATATGTCCAGTAGTGGGATTGCTGGGTCATATGGTAGTCCTATTTGTAGTTTTTTAAGGAACCTCCATACTGTTCTCCATAGTGGCTGAACCAATTCACAATCCCACCAGCAGTGCAAGAGTGTTCCCTTTTCTCCACACCCTCTCCAGCATTCATTGTTTCTAGATTTTTTGATGATGGCCATTCTCACTGGTGTGAGATGATATCTCATTGTAGTTCTGATTTGCATTTCTCCAATGATTAATGATGTTGAGCATTCTTTCATGTGTTTGTTGGCAGTCTGTATATCTTCTTTGGAGAAATGTCTATTTAGGTCCTCTGCTCATTGTTGGATTGGGTTGTTTGTTTTTTTTGTTATTGAGCTTCTTGTAAATTTTGGAGATTAATCCTTTGTCAGTTGCTTCATTTGCAAATATTTTCTCCCATTCTGAGGGTTGTCTTTTGGTCTTGTTTATGGTTTCCTTTGCTGTGCAAAAGCTTTGAAGTTTCATTAGGTCCCATTTGTTTATTTTTGTTTTTATTTCCATTACTCTAGGAGGTGGGTCAGAAAGGATCTTGCTGTGATTTATGTCATAGATTGTTCTGTCTATGTTTTCCTCTAAGAGTTTGATAGTATCTGGCCTTACATTTAGGTCTTTAGTCCATTTTGAATTTATTTTTGTGTACGGTGTTAGGGAGTGTTGTAATGTTATTCGTTTACATGCAGCTGTCCAGTTTTCCCAGCACCACATATTGAAGAGACTGTCTTTTCTCCATTGTATATTCTTGCCTCCTTTGTCATAGATTAGGTGACCACAGGTGCATGGGTTTATCTCTGGACTTTCTATCCTGTTCCATTGATCTATATTTCTGTTTTTGTGCCAGTACCACACTGTTTTGATTACTGTAGCTTTGTAGTATAGTCTGAAGTCAGGGAGCCTGTGTCCTCCAGCTCTGTTTTTCTTTCTCAGGATTGCTTTGGCTATTCGTGGTCTTTTGTTTTTCCATACAAACTGTAAAAGTTTTTGTTCTAATTCTGTGAAAAAATGCCATTGGTAATTTGATAGGGATGTCATTGAATCATACAGATGGCTGAAAAGCACATGAAAAGATGCTCAGCATCACTCATTATTAGAGAAATGCAAATCAAAACTACAATGAGGTATCACCCCATACTGGTCAGAGTGGCCATCACCAAAAAAAGAATCTATAAACAATTAATGCTAAAGAGGTGTGGAGAAAAGGAACCCTCCTACACTATTGGTAGGAATGTAAATTGGTACAGCCACTATGGAGAACAGTATGGAGGTTCCTTAAAAAACTAAAAATAGAGCTACCATATGATCCAACAATCCCACACCTGGGCATATATCCAGAGAAAACCATAATTTGAAAAGATGCATGTACCCCAATGTTCAAGAAGCACTATTTACAATAGCCAAGATATGGAAGCAACTTCAATGCCCATCAACAGAGGAATGGATATAGAAGATGTGGTACATACATACAATGGAATGTTACTCAGCCATTAAAAGGAACAAAATAATGCCATTTGCAGCAACATGGATGGACACAGAGATTGTCATACTGAGTGAAGTAAGTCAGACAGAGAATGACAAATATCATATGATATCACTTATATGTGGAATCTAAAAAAGGGGTACAAATGAACTTACCTACAAAAGAGAAATAGAGTCACAGATGTAGAAAACAAACTTATGGTTACCGAGGGGTAAGGAGGGGGGGAAGGGATAAATTGGGAGATTGGGATTGACATATACACACTACTATATATAAAATAGATAACTAATAAGGACCTACTGTATAGCACAGGGAACTTTACTCAGTACTCTGTAATGGCCTATATGGGAAAAGAATCTAAAAAAGAGTGGATATATGTATATGTATAACTGATTCACTTTGCTGTACACCTGAAACTAAAACAGTATTGTAAATCAACTGCACTCCAATAAAAATTTTTAATAAAGGATATATAGTTGGCAGATAAGCACATGAAAAAGTATTCAACATCACTAGCCATTAGAGAAATAAATGCAGATTAAAACCACAATGAGAACTATCACACATCAGAATGGCTTTTAAGAAAAAATGATGACAGCACCATAGCTGGTGAGGATGAGAAAGTAGATCACTCACACATTGCTCATGGGAATGTAAAATGATACAGTCACTCTAGAAATCCATTTGGTAGTTTCTTACAGAACTAAACATGTAACTACTGTATCACCCAGCAAATGCACTCAGACACTTATCCCAGAGAAACTAAAAGTTCTCTTCACACAAAAACCTGTACACAAATATTCATAACAGCTTTATTCATAATAACCAAAAACTGGAGATAACTCAGATGTCCTTCAGTGGTTAAATCAGCTGGTACATCCATACCAGGAAATACTACTTAGCAATGAAAAAGAAGGAACTATTGAAACACACAACTTGGATGAATCTCCAGGGAATTATGCTGAGTAGAAAAAGCCAATCCCAAAACGTCACAGACTGCATGATTCCATCTATATAACATTTTTGAAATGACAAAAACTATAGAGATGGGACTTCCCTGGTAGTGCAGTGGTTAAGAATCCTCCTGCCAATGCAGGGGGCACGGGTTCGATCCCTGGTCTGGGAAGATCCCACATGCTACAGAGCAACTAAGCCCATGTGCCACAACTACTGAGTCTGAAACCTGCTAGCCACAACTACCGAAGCCCACGTGCCTGGAGCCTGTGCTCCACAATAAGAGAAGCCACTGGGATGAGAAGCCCACGCACGACAATGAAGAGTAGCCCCTGCTCGCCACAACTAGAGAAAGCCCGCACGCAGCAACAAAGATCCAATGCAGCCAAAAAAAAAAAAAAAAGGAAAGAAAAGAAAAGAAAAAGAAATACAGATTAATGGTTACCAGGGGTTAGGGAAAGGTAGGTAGGGAGAGCTAGGTGTAGTTATAAAAGGAAAATTCAAGAGATTTTTGTGGTGGTGAAAGTGTTCTGCATCTTGACTGTGTAAGTGTCAGTATCATGGTTGTGACATTATACTATAGCTTTGCAAGGTGTTACTACTGGGGGGAAATGGGATCTCTGTATATTATTTCTTACAACTCCCTGTGAATCTACCACTATCTCACAATAAAAGTTTAATTGAAAATGAAGAGATAGACTGAGAAAAAATCCTCATGCCCAGGCCACACTTTAGAGTGGTTAAATAGAAATCTCTGGGGGTGGGACCAGGTATTAGTGTTTATTTTTAAGTTTTCCATGTAGTTTCAGTGTGAAGCCAAATTAAAGAGCCAGTTTTTTAGACACCTGTGTGGAGCATGTGGCATCAGTGTAGAGGTGGTGGAAAGCTTCAGGGCTTGTACATATCAACTTAGACCAGCTGTGTGGTCTTGGAAAAGCCATTTAATTTCATTTAACCTCAGGCTCTTCATTTGTAAAAACGGTGACTACCTGTCCTTACACTTCCCAGCGTTTTTCTGAAGATCAAAGAGAGAATGTAGGTGAGTGTTTTATAAATTGTAAAGTGCAATATAAATGTTCTGATCAATGTACAGTGTGTGCTGTATATATGTGCAAGTGTGTTTTTAAATATGTACAGAATACCTACTGCATGCAGAAATCTTCATATTTATCTCATTTAATTTCATCAACAACCTGGCAATGTAGGAATTGTGATTCTGATTTTACAGAGAGGAGGAGCAAGAGGCTCATAGAGATAAATAGTAACACCCCTGGTGTTAGGAGTATAAGTAGATTGTAGTCCAGCAAAACTCCACTCACTGGCCATGGGTTTGCCCAACAGCAGCAGATGTCAAGTCATTTAGGTTTAAAGATAAGCCCCTACTTTCACTTCTAAGACACACAAACAAATAAAATTCCTGTAAGGGTAATTTCTGTTGAATTATCTGAGTAATAGTCTGAATTCTTCACTTCATTTGCCTATACAGATGAAGCTAGGTATAAGTGAGGAAAACAGAAAAACAATTGAGAATAAGAAAGCACCTGGTTTCCAAATGATTTATTCCCAGCATGAAGCCAGAAGAGAGGCCACCTGGGGTAAGAACGAGTTAGGGCTTGTGGCGTGCCATTAGCAAGTGTTAAATCCCTCTTTATGCCCTTGTTTGATTAGGAAGGAAGTTAAAAATGCCTTAAGTATGGAAAAGGTGATTCTGGCTGGCATCAGACTTCTACAAAATAAGTGCCAATGTAGAGGAGAGAAGGAAGCTCTCACCTTTTTATGTGCTTCTGTTATAAATTAAATTAATTACTGGAACATTTGTAAAAATAAAGTCTAAGAGGGATCAGTTCCAAATAGATCCGAGAACTGAGACAATTATATGTTAAAAAGTCCACATATGTAGCTGAAAATATCTTGGTCACTGGTATGCTTTTTGAATTAAGACAATTACTTTATTGACCAGCCATGTGTGTGCAAATAGAGACCAAGTAATTCAAGGTCTTCTACCTCCCAGATGGAGTTGGAACAAGGGATCAGCCTCAATGCTGGCCACCTGGCAACGTTTCTCTAATAATCTTCCAAGAATTTGGAGCTTTGCACGAACTAGCCACCATCTTTCCACCTCTGAATGATATTTTTCCATCCACTATAATCTCTGGTACAGATTCCCAAGTAAATTAGATCCTTAAAGTTTTAGCTCAGTGAATTGGCAGCAACTCATGGGATGAATTTTAAGAGATGGGGGAAGAGGAAGGTAAAGACATGAGGAGTCTATTTTTGCAGCTTATTCCTTTTCCTTTTTTCCTTTTGAAACCAAGAAGCAACCTTCCTACTGACCCAGGTCTTGGGGGAAGTGGCCGGATTCAGTCCTAACTTGAGGACATCTAAGACTTGAAGAAGTTGGACATGGAATTTTACCATTCTTGGTCTTATTTTCCTAAACTTGTGAGATGGTAATAAGAAACGTGGTATGGAAAACCATTTGGCAATCTCGGAGATCTTCTTGGCATTGGCCTGGGTCACTGGGCATTGGGGTTTCTGGTGAGGCACCTGTCAGGACAGTATCTGCTTCTGTCTCCAATGGGTACTTCCCCTCTGCTCTTCTTTTTACCCTCTTCCTAGCTATCAGGGAACCCCTGGATTTTCTCACTGTCTCAATTCCTTTGCCATGCTGTTTCTTAGCAAGCAATTAGTAGCTTTCAATATTTAAAACTATTGAAAAATCAGATTAGATATAGGCTGTATATTTCCCTTTTATTATGTTAGAAATGCTAATATTGGTAATCGTAGTCATCTTTCACAAACTGCAGCTTTTCTCAGTTTCAAAGCACCATTGCACTTCACCTGTGGCATTTGATACTTATAAGTAGCCTAGAAGAAAGTGTGGGGGAGTGGGTGTTGAACAGTATTCTCATTTTATAGATGAGAAAAGTGAGGCTCCAAGATACATTGAATTTAATTATTGTGCACATAGCACTGTGTCTGCTGCGCTGGGGGGACATATCATTCCCCATGCAAAGCATAGTAAAAGCTAAGAGGGCAGACAATCACCATTCGCTGAGCATCTGACTTTAATTCAATACAGTAAACTGAACTGAGCACCCACCTGGTCCAGGCTCTGTTCTAGTCCGTGAGGGTGGGTGGGTGGGACAGATGGAGTAGCCTTGCTGTCAAGTTATTTATGGTTTGTCGGGGTAGGGTTGTCAGATTTAGCAAATAATGATAATGATACCCAGTTAAATTGGAATTTCAATAAATAAGAAGTAATTTTCAGTATAAACATGTCCCATCCAATTTTATCTGGCAGTATTTTACATGGAGGAAAGTAGACTAAAAGTCTGAAACTATTGTGACAAATAGTGGGTATTCTGGGAGGATTTCCTGGAATAAGTAACAGTTGAGTTGGGTCTTGAAGGCAGTAGAGGCCATAGAAAATGTAGTCAAAGGAGGCACAATAGAGTCCAGCGAGCTTAGGGAATGGGGTTATTTATCATTTCGGTCTCAGTTTCCTCATCTGTAAAATGGGGGTAATAATAGCATGCCTGTTGTAGGATTTTTGTGAGGATAAAATGAGTTTATATGTGTGAGGCACTTAGGAAAGTGCCTGGCACAGAGTAAGCACTATGTATGTATCTCCTCCAGTGAGAGGTGACAGTGAAATTAACTAAGGAAGGGAAAAGCTGAGGAAGAGGAAGGGATTTTCCAGAGGGTCACGTTACTGGACTCAACTGACCGGGGGAGCAGAGGAGTGAGGCAGAAGGTGGAGGGGAAGAGAAGTGACACACATTCCTAACAGGGGTGAGTGGGAAAAGCTGGAGCCTGGCAAGAGGTGAAGAGGAGCTGGTTTGGGGGAAAGTGACCAATTCCATTGGCACCTGAGTTTGGGGTGCCCACTCCAGGTGGAGAGATGTGGCTGGAATCAGGAAAGAAAGCAGGGCCGGGGGTAGAGGTTTGGGAGGCTTAAGATTGGAGGTGAGGAAAGCCAGGGCATGAATGAAATCACCCAAGGACTGAATGAGAAGTGAATAAGAATGCTAAAGTCCTACCTTGCCAATGTTCTGCTTGCAACTCATAGCTATTCTTAGTATTTAATGTAGTTTACACTCAGTAAGGCAGTTTCATAAAAAAACAAGGCAACCATGGAGGTCCCCCAAAGTTATAGACCTGCACTTATGGATGTGTGGACATGGGCCGTCTCTGAAAGGCAGGCTCTGATGAGAACTAAGAGACCTGGAAATGGTGGGAGGAAAACTTACTTTTTAATTTATATCCTTTTATGCCCTTTTATTTTTCCTCCAAGTAAAAGTGCTATTTGAATGAAATTTATTTTTAAGAAAAGGAGAAAACACTAGAAATTTTGGTAACATAGTGTAAGAGCCTGAAAAAAGTGCTCTCATTTACATTTCATTCTTTCTTTAGTCATCTTGGAGTGGGTTTTGTGGAGATCTATGGTTTTGGTCACTTTCACCCTTAGGAACAAAGATTTATGCCTCAGGATGTGTCATGCCTTGGGTGTGTCCATACAGTCTTAGCTTAAGGAGAAAATATTGTTCTAACCATTGCACACATTTTTCATTTCTCTCAGTGCCTGCTGTCTACATCAGTCTCTCTGTAGACTTGGATTGTGGGGACCAATAGTGAACACTGTATTAAAATTCATTTGACACCTGTTTGAGACTGGCCCAAAGTGCCAGCCCAAGGTCCTGGTCCCCAGGAGGTGCACAGGGGTGAGTCACTTTGGGAACCTTGGACTTTCCCAAGTCTGGTAATGGACATAGGAGAAACAGATGAGAAGGAAAAATTTGCCTTTCTCCTGTAGTTACTGCTGAAGTGTTCCAAGCAAGAAATAGATAAGGAAAGGTCATGAACAACTGGGGAACTGAAACATAAATGACCTGGTCAGATGATTTTTAGATGAAAAAACAGGCTCTGGGTTGGGAAGCAGCTTGCCCAAGGACACATGACTGGCAAATGGAGGAGCTGGGACCATTGTGAGATTCCCCAGGGTCTGGTCCTGCACTCTCTCTACAGCATTGGAGATTCTGGTGCAGCTATATGCAGCTTGGCACATCCAAAGCCTTTGCACTGCTTTCTAATCCTTTAAGAATCACTTAAGCAACAGACTTGTCTGCAAGTTCAAGTGACCTGACAGGAGTGCACTCTTTGCAGGAACAATGTGATTGTGCTCCCTCTGCGGAGAGCAGGAATGAGTCACCTCCAGTAACAGCCAAGCCAGTTTCTCTCACAATACTGGGGGAAAAGACTCCATACATCAAAACCATATCTTCAGAAGACAGTGTGGTGGTGCTCTGGCCTGAGTTCCCAGGCACCCTCTTTGGGCCCCAGCTTTTCCATCAGTGTTAGGGAGCTCACATGGCCAATTGTATCTCACCAAGAGGTGTGATGGCATTAAACACACTTCCCACAAATGGCATAGGCTCACAGCTAGATCAAGAACAAGCCAAGCCTTCTTGGTGAAGATGGGTAAAGCAGGAAGAAGGTCATGGCAGAGAATAATAAGTCATTTAGCAAAACATTCCTCTTCTTCGATAGGATTTTTAGCTGGACACATGGCTGCCCAGTTGGAGCCTGCATTTACCAGCCTCCTTTGCAGCTAAGTGTGGTGTGGCCATGGAACTAAATTCAGGCCAACGAGGTGTGAATGGAAATGCTGTGTGCAACTTCTGGGTCATCTTCAGTTTAAAAGAAGATGTTCTGGAATAGCTTTCCCTTTCCTCTTTCCTTGAGCCAGAACATGAATGTGCTGTGACCTAGCCTTGACCATGCAGACAAGAATAATGCCCTTGATGATGGCAGAGCAATAGGATGGAAGGAACCTGGATTCCTGAAGGGTTACATGGAGGGAAACCACTCACTAATCTAGACCGCAGGGCCATCAGTGACAGAAAAACAAATCTCCATCTCCTTTCAACTACAATATTTTGGGGGTCTTTTGGATATAGAAGCTTATCCTTTACTTTGACTTCAATGGGCAGAGCATAATAGGAAGTGAGTGATATTTTGAGCAAAACCCCTTTTGGAAAATTACTGGATTGGGCACAAAGTTTCTCTGTAGAACTATTCCCCATCTCTTTTCCTTTTCTGACAGTTTCCTAATTGAGCAAATCAGCTTTCTCATATGACCCTTATAATAATCCTGCGAACAGGGTTTTCTTCCATTTTATAGTTGAGGAAACTGAGACTCAGAATGGGGAGGTAATTTCCCCAAGATCACACAATTAATAAATGATAGGAATATGATATAAACTCAGGTCTCTGTGATTCCACAGTCCAGGCTCTCTGCTCTGTGGGATGCCGCCCCTCCCAATAAGCCAGAATGTGTTTCTGAATATAGTTGCACACTATGTCTTGGTGGTTTTAAAGGCTTAAGATCATAAGTAGAAGGGGCTTGGTTGTTTCATAGAGGTAGAGGCTGGCAGGAAGCTGTAATTTCAGGAAGTACCCAAGTTGTAAATTACCAGTGCTCTGACAGTTCATTTACATTCCTGTTCTATGGAAATCAGACCATGTTTTTCCATAGAATCAATGTGATTCATGGTGACACACGCCCAGGCTAGCTCCCAGATACCTCTATCACTCATAGCCTAGGTCTGGGTCTAGGGAGCAAGGAAAGAGAGTCATGGTAGGGATAATGATTCTCCAATGACCAGATGCCTCAGGCCCGTTCTGCCCTATGCTTCTGGCCTGCCTTGCCTCCACACTGCCACTTCCCCTATATTTCAACTGAATCTCCCAACTCCTTAGTCTAGCTCATTTCATGTAGGAATAAATAAGAAAGCAACGTGCTTGATCAAATTTACACTAACATGATTGTTATCTAAGAAAATCTTATGCCATTCAGTATGGTAGACTTAGAAAAATTTGCTTTTAATTTAGTGTATTTAATTACAGTGCTATTGTGGTCTACAAACATACTTGGACCAGGCCGGGGAATTGTTATTTTATTGATCACTTTTAATTCTTGCAAACAGACTAAGCTTCATATGGAAAGGTATAGGTAGTATCTTAAAGCAGAGTGAGGTGGGGAATCAATTTCAGAGGGCAATCAGATATATAGCTACCTGGTACAATTGCTAGAAGACTGGATGGCATTCATGGAGTTTGGAAAGCAAACGAATTATCTGGGAACACAAGAGCTCTGTGGTAAGTCTTCTTTGTTCCATATCAGTCAGAATTTGGTTCAGGAGACAGAATTCATCCTGAATATATTTTTTTAGCAGGAAGAGATTTTAATGCATGAAATCTTACCAACTTTTGCTTACCAAAATGGTGGTGAGTGTTGGCACAACTGGCTCTGGTTCTGGGCCTCTGGGTATGCAGAACACTACAGAAGTGACCCACTAGGAAAACACCCATCTCTTAGGCCACTATTGAGACTATTGAGTTCAAGAACCCATCACTGTAGCTTTGACCTTGGAAAAGGAAGTGGGAATCATGAAGCTGCGGCCACTGTATCAAGGCCAGTGCCAGTGCCACACCTACCTTTGACACACAGGAAGCTGAACAGGCGCTGGTGTCTGCTGCAGAAAAGTCTGCCATCTTCATGGTCATGCTTATCTTATTTTTTACCTCACCAAACTCAGACAAGCATATCTAGTTGCATCCAAAGAAAATTTGCATCCAGAACCTGCAGAGGAGTGCGGGAAGTGTAGTTTTAGCTTTCTAACCTCTGCCATACAGCAAGACCCTCTAGATCTACCCTGTCCAATAGAATTCTCTGTGATGAGGGAAATGTTCTCTCTCTGCACGGCCCAGTACAGTAGTCTCTACCCAGATGTGGCATTTGAATACTTGAAATGTGGCTAGCACAACTGAGGGAGTACATTTTTAAATTTTATTTAAATTAAATTAATTATTTAATTTTGAATCGCCACCTATGGCTAGTAGCTAAGGTATTGATTAGTGTAACTCCAGAAGGAGGGCGGAAGGGAGGTTGAATGAGCCAACCCATAGTATCCTTAACACTGATTATAATCCTTGCAAATCACTGTGGAGGATAACCCTCATGGCCTCTATTTCTGCACCTGTAAAATGAGGATAACTACTTCCAAGGGTAATGTTACAATAAAGTAGCTGGGAAACAGTTTATGATTAGCAATACATTCAGGACCATGAATACCAGAGGGCTGGGATTAGGATGTAGTAGGAAAGATTATCCCAGAGGGTATTTCACTTTATCCCAGATAAATTCACTTGAAACTACGGTCTGGCACAGTACCCTTAACAACTCAAGGGCTTTACAAAGTGTACTTTTCCAAGGAGAAAGATGCTGATATGTGCTTGGCTGAACTTGGCTTCTCCAGTCCAGACCTCTCTCCTGAACTCCATATCCACATATCTATTTACTGAATGGCTTCACCTGGATGCCCAGCAGTCACCACAAATGCAACACATTTATCCATCCACCCATCTGTTTGGCCATTTGTCTGTCCATCCATATATCCATCCATTCATCCAAACATTCATCCAAACACACAAACATGTATTATATGCTATAATATGCCAGGTAATGAGCTAGGCACTTGGGGTGTAGTGTTGAACAAAATATAATACTTCTCTCTCTTGGAGCTTACAGCTTAACAGGAAAGACAGAAAAGTAACAGACAGTGGGGTAAGTAGAAGTGTAGGGTGCAATGGGAGAACCTTGGAGGAGCATCAGCCCTTTACCTGGAGGGCCCAGGTTGGGTCAGAGAAGGCTTCCTGGAGGATCATAAGAGTTAGTCAAAATAGAGAGATGTTAAAAAAAAAAAAGAAGGGCTCAAACTTTCATTGCTGGCTTTGAAGATGTAGGAAGGGGGCCACAAGTCAAGGAATGTAGTAACCTCTAGAAGCTGGGAATGGTTCTCAGCACTTGGGGAATGGGTGAATATTGGTCCACAGAACCTGTAAGATAATAACGTTTGTTTTGTTTTGTTACTACATTGGGGGTAATTTGTTGGGGAAGCATAACAACTGAATACAGGCCCTCACATGCATGGTTGGTAGGCACATCAGTCAGGGTCCAGTCAGGAGCTTAAATCACACTAGCGATTTGAACAAATTTATTATAAAGAATTATCAACTAGTAAAAGGTGATTAACAAAAAAAAGAGTAAGAGAACTCTAAGGAATATAGGAATAGAAACTGTAGGGAGCAGCTACTACCTCTAAGGCTGAGAGAAAGTATCAAGGAAGGAGTAAACTTGGCCAGATGATTTTAAGGAGGTCTTGAAAGGAGGGGAATTGATTGGGATGGTTTAGAGTTTATGGCATAATAGGTTTGGATTGGTGCATGAAACAAAGCAAAGATCTTGAAGCAAGCCTTGATAAGCAAAGATCTTGAAGCAAGCATTGATAAGAAATTATTAGTCCTGGTGAGTAAATAATTTTAGTTGTTTTGCATTTTAATCTTCCAGGAGTAAAGCATTTCCTGGAACAAAAGCTAAATTATTTTTGCTTGTTCTCAGTGTTGCTTAGCATAATGATGGAAAAATATTCAGGTCCTAGTATTATTTAATACAGATACAGAAAAATATGTTAGTTTAAATTCTCATTATTTTGCCATTCTAATAGGGGGAAAAGATACCTTCATTGTTTAACTTTTTGTTTCATAAATGAGTTGAACAGCTTTTCATGTATAGCTATGTGAGAACTCCTGTGAATTAATCATTTTTTCTGACTCATCTGTAAGAATGTTGCATAAAAAGGGCATTAATTCCTTATCAATTGAGTTCTAATTTTTCCCAGTTTGTCATTTGCTTTTGACTTGTTTTTACCTATTATTTTAATACAGAGATGTCTATATTGTCCTACTAATTTGTCAATTCCCTTTAAGATTTGTAGGTTTCAGGTTATGCTTTAAAATGCCTTTCCATACACATCAAATTGTTAACTGTGCTTACCTTACCACTTCAGGCAGTGGGAGTATAGAGAGATGGAAAGAGTGTTTACATTTTGTGATTTATACATTTATGTGTTGTTTGAATTATTAAAAACATGCTCTACTATTATACTTCTAAAATAATTTTAAAATATAGAAATGCTTTTCCTACTCCAAGATGATAATCTTCTAGAGCTTTTTATGGTGATCTTCAAAAGATGTGCTTATTTATGGAATGAGTTATACCCGGTTTTTCCTCCCAGATGCCTAGGCCAGATGCCCTAACTTTGTTAAAACTGCAGTGATTTATAGATTTCGAGAAAATTGACATCTTTATTATAATGTATCTTTCAATCCTAACAAAAGGTATCTTACTCTCCTAAAACAAATTTTCTCTCCAGCCTTCTTTTAAGTCTCTAGGTAGAATTTTAGGAACTTGTGAATTCTGTGTACTTACTTTTTACTTAGCTACTTTATTATTTTATAATCTTATAAGTTAATTCTCTTGACCTTTCTAATTTTCTTAACTCTCTGTTTTAAGCACGTAGTTTTATAGATAACATAGTACGTGGTTTCATTTTTGAACTCAATTTGAGTTTTTCATTTGCTAAGGATTTTTTTTAACATCTTTATTGGAGTGTAATTGCTTTACAATGGTGTGTTAGTTTCTGCTGTATAACAAACTGAATCAGCTATACATATACATACATCCCCATATCTCCTCCCTCTTGCATCTCCCTCCGACCCTCCCTATCCCACCCCTCTAGGTGGTCACAAAACACCGAGCTGATCTCCCTGTGCTATGAGGCTTCTTCCCACTAATTATCTATTTTACATTTGGTGGTGTATACATGTCCATGCCACTCTCTCACTTCGCCCCAGATTACCCTTCCAACTCCCCGTGTCCTAAAGTCCGTTCTCTACGTCTGCGTCTTTATTCCTGTCCTGCCCCTAGGTTCTTCAGAGCCAGTTTTTTTTGATATCCCAGTAGCAATGTTAACTGAGAATCTATCCCTCATTCTTGGAAGATAGTTGTGCTGCCAGTTTCAGCAAAGCCTCATCATCTGGGTGGGAAAGGACTGAGTGCCCTGGACTAGGACTGTTTCAGGGAAGGAAATAGTTCGGTGCTTAGTTCACAGAACTCATGTGATCCTCACGACAATGCTGTGAGGTATGGAGGCCAGGTATTACCTCTGAGGAGGAACTTGAAACTTGGGGAAGTGAAATAGCTTGTCCAAAATCAGGATCCAGGAGTTCTGCCTCCAAAACCAACCAGTGGTTCCAATATATCTCACACCACCACCAGTGGCCAAGACCCATGGCCCAGCTCCATCATTCTTTCATTTGGGTGGGTGGGCAGAACAGGGAATATGAATCCTTCTTGTGACCCTCCTCTCTGAGAGCTCTGTTTCCTAATAGAGACATGCTCTGAAGTGCAACTCAGGCTCAAACAACTGAGCACATCCTCAGAGATTGTGGACTGGGCCCTCATGGAAAGGTGAGATTAAGGTTAAACTTTGAGTAGCCCAGGGTTGACTAGACAAAGCCTTACCTTTTAATTCTATACCTTTGTTCCTCTTTTTGACTCTGCACTGATCTTGAGAGACTAGAGTGAGAGGCTAGGATTGAAGTTTCACTTTTTTCTCTCTGGGCAAGCCATAGACATTCATTTATTCATAGATAATCTGATTTTCCATATTAAATTAATAGAGCTCTGTGATCCATCCCTGTTAGTCACTTTAAAGTGGATAAAAATATGTTCTATTTTTCCTTCTCTGAAAATTTCAAGAAGTATTTTCCGTATGTCATGCTCAATTGATTTTTTCAGTCCTATCCTCTGCAGATGAAGGGCACTAATTTCCAGAACTGCAGGCGCATGTGTATGCCTTCACATAAGACTTTCCCCTGCTAACAGAGCTTGGGCTCAGCATCTGATTCACAGCTTTCAAAGGCTCGGAGCATTGTTCCCCACATCAGCCCTAACACAAAGGGAAGCCATGGCCCAGAGATACCTGAGGTGGAACCATGACTGGTGAATAAGAGTTGAGGGACTCGGTCCTCCTATAAGAATCCTGAACTCTATTAATAATCCAATCCCTGGCCAGTGACTCACTGTGTTCAGGATTTTACCATGGAGCCCTCTATCTCAGACAGATAGATGGTCTGTGAGCTTCAAGCCCTCCCCTGTTCCCCACATTCTAACCCTCCCTGAGAGTTTCCGTCTTAGGTGGCTCTCTGTGCCAACATAATTGATTTAGAAAAGTAGGAAGAAGAGGAGGAAAAGGTTATTCTCTGCTGGTGGCTGACCTTAGAGTTCCTTTGCCAAATTGATGTGTCTATTTTTCCTAAATGTTAGTTTTTTATTTCTCTGTAAATAGTACAGGAATGGAAAAATGAACCCCATACTATACAGAAAGTATGAAATGCAACCAGTGCCTCAAGACACACTGAGATGCATCTGAAAGCAGAGTTTATCTGAAGTACACCTCAGGCTCAAACAACTAAGCACTGAGAATATGACCACTTCGTGGAGCTATGGAGAGGGCCCTTAAAGAGCAAGATGAACTCACAATTCCTTTTCACAGCATCCAGCCTGGTAGATCCCTCCAACCTTTCCTGGGTCTCCTAGATGCCTCCATCCTTCTCTGAGCCATAGTATTTTTCCAATTCCATCCTTTTATCATATCATAGATACACTGTGGTGTTATTTTCTATTTATTCCTACTATAGCACAGATAGTAGCTGGGTTGTCCATTACCCCCTTGGTCACCTGTGCTTCAATCCTACCAATTATACAGCCTTTGAAAATCTGGAGCTCTTCCAGAAATTTTTGCTAACTCCTAGATATTTGCAGTCTCAGGGTTTCCTGTGCTCTCATCTCCAACTTCCCACCTCACATCAAGCTAGACACAGGACATGACTCCACCTTCACGTTCACGCAGGAGAGTTCACTTTCACATAAAAGTATTAGTGAGCAATGTAGCCTTTACCAAAGATACTGTGAGGATGATTAGGAGTGCTACAGGCACACCTCACTCCTGGCAAACAACTTTAAAGTTTCTAACTGCTGAATTAAGCACTGAACTATTTCCTTCCCTGAAACAGTCCTAGCCCAGGGCACTCAGTCCTTTCCCACCAAGATGATGAGGCTTTGCTGGAACTGGCAGCACAACTATCTTCCAAGAATGAGGGATAGATTCTCAGTTAACATTGCTACTGGGATACCATTGCTTTTAGGTCCTCTCAGTGAACAGAAAAAGTTAAAAAAAAAATTAACCATGAGTTCGTATTAGTAGGTACACATGAGGATCACATGAGTTAATGTCCGTGAAAGGCTTACTATTATTGTCATGGACAATTCTGTATACTAAATTTGGTGCTTTCAGAGTCCTAGTCTCCCAAACGTCTCCCCCAAAGGATCATTCCACTCAGCCTCCTAAAATAACACTTTGCTCCTCTCTTCACCACAAGTAACCCAGATTTTTGGATTCTCACAGTGGAGAGGCTGACTGAAAAGAATCCACTGTAGCACAGAACAAGCTTTCCTAATGAACAGGAGATTAATCTCTCCCCATCTCTCCTGTATCCCTCTTCCTAGGATGACTTATGCAGTTCCAGGGCCCAGTGCAGCCTAGGGTTGACGTTGGAGGGAAAACCTGTAGGGAAGGGAATGTGAAAGAAAGCCTTGGCATGAGGAATAAGAGAAGCATTGTGAAGTCTGGGATGTGGGGGGATGTAATGTGTTTCTAGCTCTGTGAGGCCCTCATCCCAGCCCTCTTGATTTTAGCTTATTCCTCTTGTCTTCTGCAGACACATGGCCAAGCTCCCTGTTGCAGGAAGTCTGTGGCCACTGTTTCATCAAGATCCCCACTGTGAGTGGGGAGGATTGGTCATGGAAGCTGACATTCTGCTGTTTGGGGAGTCTATGGAAGATGCTGCCACCTCATAGTCCCATCCCTCCCACCATTCCTCTGAGGGGTTCAGTTCAGTCTCTGCCTTCAACCTCTCAGTGACCCTCAGAGGACCTATAACCAGGCCCTCTCTCAGCCCTTGTACCTGTGGCTTCTACCTTCTTACTGGATTCCACAGAGGCCCATGTTCCAGACCATTGACAGACTCCATAGCACTGGCTTCCATCTTCTCTGGGGACTCTGCAGAGGCATATTTACTTCTGTTGTCTTTTTGCCTGAGTATCCTTTGGGGCCCATCTACCCTCACTGAACTCTTAACTCTCTCCTTTCCTCTCACTGTGTTCTCTTTTCTTTTCTTTTTTTTCTTTTTTTGGCTGCACCGCACAGGTCTTCTGGGTCTTAATTCCCTGACCAGGGATTGAATCTGTGCCCTTGGCAGTGAAGGCATGGAGTCCTAACCACTGAACTGCCAGGGAATTCCCTGTGTTCTGTTTTCTCAAAGTACCCCCTTGTCACTCCTTTCATCTCCATCACTGGCTTTAGTGAAAATTTGTTTGGAATAGCTGAATTTTCACAAAAGGTTTCTGAGCATTATTTTGTTTAGGACTGAAACCTTCCTTTCTATGTATGACGTGATAGGGGGTTTTAGAATTCTGGTTGTTTGGCCTACTATAACACTATTTTTATCCCCAGATCAATTTTGGTTGAGTCTTACCAACCAAAGAATGAAATCAGCTGATTAATTCCATGAAATTGATAGCAAAGGAAGTTGGGTGGCACCCAAAGGAAAGTACATACACACCCAACAGACGGGGTAATTGCATGCTGCCTCGTATTGGACTCACACCGAGGAGTGACTAAGGTGAAAAATAAAATAGTATTAAGGATAAAGACCTTTGAGTTATCATAGCTCATAGATAAGAAGTGTCAATAATTTAAACCTTAACTTGGCAGAGAGGAAAGAGTAAAGAAAAAGAGCAAAAACACATGCAGATTAAAGCATAGCAATTTGTGGCTCTGGTGGTCTTGTCTGGTGGGTTTTGGGGGAGGGTGACCCTTCCTGCAGTTTTCTACTTTGGAATGATTCCTCCGATTCCTCTGTTTGAGGTCCCAGGACAGCCTTCCAGTGTCTGTTGACTTTGGAGGCCTGGAATTACTGCTGTGTTACTTGTTTACAGTACCTGGTAAGGTCTTTCTCATTGAAGTTTGACCACAGTCTTCCTCTGATATCTTACCTAGTAACTTAAAAAAAGAAGAAATTTGTGTTATTCAAGAGAAGGACAGAAAGTTAACAGGATATTTTGGTAATTCAAACGAAAACTCTTGGGACTTCCCTGGTGGTCCAGTGGTAAAGAATCCGCCTTAAAATGCAGGGGACGTGGGTTCGATCCCTGGGCAGAGAACTAAGATCCCACATGCCACGGGGCAACTAAGCCCGCGTGCTACAGCTACTGAGCTTGCGCACCTCAACTAGAGAGACTGCATGCCGCAAACTACAGAGCCCACATGCTCTGGAGCCCACACACCACAAGTAGAGAAGAGAAAACGCACACGCCACAACTAGAGAGAAGCCCGTGTGCCACAACAAAAGATCTGGCATGCTGCAACTAAAAGATCCCGCGTGCCTCAACGAAGATCCCGAGGGCAGCAACTAAGACCTGATGCAGCCAAAAATAAATTAAATAAATAATAATAAAAAAAGAAAATTCTTATCTAGGCACAAAATAACTTGGTCATTTTATGGAAAGAAAACCCTAATATTACTCTTTTTGTGCATATTACAATTTGCAGTAAAAGATTTATAAGCCTTTTTCTATGAATAAATCTATTAACATGGAATATATCTTTGAATTTTCCTTTTTGTCATTTATAGAATTAAATTAATATGCCTTTGTATGTATATGTAGACATACATAAATACATAATGCATATATAATGAAATTTTAGTTTTTAATATATACTTTATCTCTGCATATTAAAACAAGTGTATATATTACACTGAATTATCATTTAATAAACGAATAATTCCTTAACAAACTATATTCATTATCTTACATACATATTCACATTTTCTGTAATTATTATATAAGTATAGTCTTTATAATTTTTATTGATTACCACATTTAGCCAAGGTAACCAATTTTTGTTTTCTCCAGACACAGGGAAAACTAAAAGGCAAGAAACCAAGAACCGCTTAACTAAATTTTTATGGGTACACGTTTTAGATTACCTTTTACATTTTCAGGAAACAGAATAAACACATCAGCCAAAGGTGCTTACATACTCTATTAATTTATGGCCCTTATATACTGTATATGAATATGGGTAAATTAAAACTATATGTATGTGTGTGTGTGTATATATATATGTATATATATATACACACACACACACACACACACACACACACACACACACATATATATATATATTTTAGCTTAGAAACTGTTCAGGTATCCACATATTATATAGCAAGTAATTCAACATTTTCTAGTCTTAACATTTTAACTAAGTATTTAGAAATTACAATTTTAGCTAAAACATTAAGTCCTCATGATTTGTAGTATTTAAGAATTTTATAAAATCAAAACCCTTTAAAAGACATCTATCCAGGAATTCCCTGGTGGTGCAGTGTTAAGAATTTGCCTGCCAATGCAGGGGACATGGGTTCGAGTCCTGGTGTGGGAAGATCCCACATGCCGTGGAGCAACTAGGCCAAAAATTAATTAATTAATTTAGAAAAGATTAATTGCTCAGAAAAAAACTGTCACTGTTTTGCATACTAAATAGTAAAAATATCTAAGAGACAAGAAAAATGCCAATAAACTGTTTATTTTGCATTATAAAATGTAGACAAATGTATTTAAAGAATAGCCTTCATTACTATAGCTATGAGAGATCTTACTTTCAATATAAGAGCTTTTTACATTTTAACATTTTTTAAATTTTGTCTCATGAATACAAGTTTATAAGGTATATATTTTAAATTATCCTGTAATATTTCTGTTAAATTTGGACAAATTGGAATGAGTTAATCATATTGATGAAAGACAACCCTATGTCTATACTGCCCTGGTTTTACTATATAAAATTAATGCTAAGACAATATTCTAGTGCACATGACTAGTATTAAAACTTCAAGACTTAAAATTTCTAAATTTTGTATATTAATTTTATGGGGCAAGAAAAGGATCATTGTTGAAACAAATATTTTAAGATTACAAAATATAAAATTGTTTTTAAGTGAAATCATAGGATAGATGTCTTTTTGTAATTTTATTTATTTTTTGGCTGCGTTCGGCCTTGATTGCTGCGTGTGGGCTTTCTCTAGTTGCGGCATGAGGGGGCTCCTCTTCGTTGTGGTGAGCAGGCTTCTCATTGCGGTGGCTTCTCTTGTTGCAGAGCACGGGCTTTAGGCATGTGGGCTTCAGTAGTTGTGTCATACAAGCTCAGTAGTTGTGGCTCGAGGGCTTTAGAGCGCAGGCTCAGTAATTGTGGCACACGGGCTCAGTAGCTGTGGCTCGAGTCCTCTAGAGCACAGACTCAGTTGTGGTGCACGGGCTTAGTTGCTCTGCAGCATGTGGGTGGGATCTTCCTGGACCAGGGCTCGAACCCACGTTCCCTGCATTGGCAGATGAATTCTTAACCACTGCACCACCAGGGAAGTCCTCTGAGCAATTAATCTTTTAAAAATGTCCCAAATGAGGGGAAAAGAGAAGGACAGAACAATAACAAAACAAAACAAAACAAATAGTGAGAGAGAGATAGCTTTAGACAAATATGAAATCATCACTGTCAGAGTTTGTCTTTTTTCTGTAAGGAGAAGGGAGAAAGTTTAGATGCAGGAAAACCTTTTTCACATATACAGAGACACAAAAGAGAAAGTCATTACAGCTGCTTTAAACAGTAACTCAAGTCCCTGACAATATTATGAAGCCATACAATTAAAAGCCAGTCCTTATTAATTCCTAAAGAATGGGAATAGAGGGAAATCTCCTACATTAATCACAGTGTTCTCTCTTTTTTAGGCAGACCAGTTATACAATCGCCTCTTGAGAGTTTCTTTTCCCTTTATGCCTCAGGCATTTCTCGAATGAACATCCTTGTTCATGTCAAAGCTCCCCAAGTGGCCACTATAATTTTAATTTATCCTCAGTGAAGTTATGCCAGGAGGTAGCACAAGCTTGTTAGCAGACAAGCCCATGAGAGATTGCTTGACTGTTGATCAAAGGTAAAACATCACTTGTGTTGTGAGTCCTCAACCCCAAGGTTAAGCTGCCTCTACTTACTGACCTGAGAAATCAGCAGCCACCTGGCTCTCAGAAAGTGTGGCGAGCTCTTTGCCAAAGCCAAGTTCTCATACCCAGAAAACACTGGGGAAAGTTCTCATAGAAAAATAGAAGACAATAGATAAACAGAAGGCAGGACAGGGTGTTAAAAGCCAAATTTCACCAGGGAAGACGAGTCTGATGGGAAACCAAAAATTCCAGGAGACAAATAAACTGATATTGAAGGACCAAAGAAGACAACCAGAATCTAAATTCAATGTAAAACCATGCAATCAAAGACAAATCTTGAACGTCTTGAGACTCAAGGAATCTCAGATATGCACATTATTACTATCTTGGAGGCCAATCCTTCGTAGGGGGGGATTTGACCGACTATCAAGAGAACCTCCAAATGTGCTAATCAGGACACCCAGAGCAAATCTGTAGTCTGACAAAGTCAGGGTTATTGGCTCATTTCAACAAAGGAGGTCACACATTGGAGGAAACATGGGGTGTGTCACCAAGAAAGAGAAAAGTTATGATACGATTTTGGAGAAGGGTGGCATTAGGTGAAATTTATATGAAATAGTATTTTGATATGTTAAAGCAAAGCAGGGCTGTGCATAAAGGGCCAACATCATGTCTGGATGGCAAAGCGGACACTAGGTTTCCTTTCCTTAGAAACTACAAATTAAGATAGATGTGAAATGTTAATATCCCAAACCCCCTTATCTGAATCTGCACCAGGGTTGAAAATTAAGGCAGGTGCTCTGTGTCAGTGTGAATTAGATCCTTCAGGCAAGAGTGGGATGTTTTGTTCTTACTTCAAAAGCAAAGTTTCTGATAAACTGTGATTTTAGAAAACAGGATTTCTCAGTAACGAAGTAATAGTTATGCTACTGAGTGTCATTCGGACACTTTATAGCTGTAGTGTTTCCTTGGGAAAACTATAATTTTCTGCTAACTTTGCACCTGGCTTTATCTGTGATCTGTGTCTGTTTTCCCATTTTGATGAATGGCATGGCAGATTTTCATTTTTTCAGGTCAAATTAACTTTCACTTTTTCTCTTGTTTTAGTGGCTTGTTGAACTTGCCGGAAAGAAGCTGTGGTGGCATGGGACCTTTTCTGGAAGTCATTAATCTCTTTCCTTTTTTCCTGTTTCCCACTTCCTAGCATGGGCTATATAATTTTAGAGCCCCAGTGCAGCCTGGCATTTCCCCTGAAGGAGGAACCCGCAGAAACCAGAATGAGAAAGCAAGCCTTGGGGTGAGGTATAAAGGAGTATAATGAAGTCTCAGATGTGGGGCATGGGAAGGGGCAGCATGCTTCAGGTGCCCTTACTCTTGCCAGACCCTCTTGTTTCTACTCTGTTCCTGGCAGCAGCTTGCAGCCTCTTGCGGTTTTGGTAACTGCTGGGTCAAGATCTGTGCAGGGAGGGTTGGGAAAGCATCACTGTGGTGGCTGACCTTCTGCTTTGGGGAATCCTGTGAAAGATGCTGCTTCCTCTGTGTCCCCTTCTGTTCTGTTGAGCCTTCTTTAACTCTGGCCTCCACCCTTTCACCAGACCTTCCAGCAGATCAATTATCAGCCCCTCTGTCTGAGCCCTTTCACTTCTGGCCTATTTATCAGCCTTTCCTTCCAGGACCCTACAGAGTCTCATCTTCCCCTGCTGCTCCCAATTTTGTATCCGACTCTGCTCCTGCATAATCTGTTTTCTTCTCGTGCCTTGCTCTGTTTTCTTCTCTGCCCTGTTCTTCATAATTGGTCCCCCTCCCTCATCACTCCTTTCATCTCTATACTGGCCTCTCTGCCACCAGAGGCTCTGTCATTGGCTCCCACATTCTCGCTCATCTTTTTTTCCACTCCCATGATGGCCTTCTCCCCTCTCCCTGGGAGTCCTCCTTGCCTTGATCTCTCCTAACATTTCATTTATCCTTATTTCGCCCCATTACCAGCTTTCTCATCTTTTCCACGAAGGTCCTCTCTGCCTCCACTCTGCCCCCCAGGTCCCCTTATTCAATCTCAACACTGCAGATCCCTTTCTGCCTCCGGAGCTACAATCTTAAGGGACCATCTTCTGCCCCCATCATCTACCCTTCCTCCTTTCCCCTAGAACACACTCAGATACTAGACTCTCTTCCCCAACCAGATCCCTCCTCTTGCATGATCCTACCCTTGTTGTCAGGAACTCAACCTCTTATCACTCACAGCATCCCATTCACTCCATGAATCCCACTGATTCATTTGCCTGTCACCCCATCATCACCAACAGTCTCTACCCCACCACTGCCAGACTCTCCTTTAATACTGACTCAATTTGGCTTGATTTAAATCCTACTGAACACTGTTCCAGAGAGCTCATCTTCAGAAAACCCCCTTTGACTGACTTCTATTGCAAAAAACGTAGGCGTTGACTGCTCAAAAACCTTGTCCATTTCAACTTCCTCCTGGGGGCAGCTGTCTGTTAAGGACTTGCTTTTCCCTACCTTCTCATACTGTGATTTCCAGCAGGAGGAGCTTTCTCCTTTCATCCAGCGAGTTCTGTCTCTGGGGAGACCCTGCAATCAGGCATGTGGAAGCAAGTAGACACTCTTTCCTTAGCTCTGCTGTCCAGAAGCTCCTGAAGATATGTCACAAAGAGTGTGGATTTCCAGATTTGGGAGGACAAAGAAGAAGGCATCATTCTAAAACAACGGAGGGCATACTACCAACTCAGTTCTTCTGCACCTTCTTTAGCATCACTTGCTGTTGAGCACTACTCCACAGCCCTCCAACCCTTCTAGAGATGTGAAGGCCAACCATGGTAACTGCATAGCCCATAGGAGTCTCCGAATTCCAAAATCTTGGGAGACTCTGCAGCATAAATGTAGCTAGCTCTTCAGAGGTCCCCCTCTTTGCACAGTGAGTCCCTGCTGGCTACCCTTATGTTCTTTGATAGCAGTCCCACACTAGTCTCCCTTTCTCTTATTCAATCTCTAGCGTCCCCCTCCCCCAGTCCAAATACACTTAACCAATCCCCCATTGCTTCCTCAGCCCCAGACCCTGCCCCCACCTTAAAGCCTAGCCCCAGTCCTTCGGGAAAAATTCTAGAGGGAAGGAGCTCACCAAAGGACAGTATCTTCTCTAAGTTGAGTTTCCACTTTAGGAATATGATGATGGAGGTGAATTTAGGTATTCTTTCAAAGATTAAACAGTCCAGGGAGATAGTCAAGGCCAAGGAATTCCCCAGCTCTGAAGCAGCCTAGGTCAGCAGAAGCCCTGTGTTCCTAAGCTTCAGGCCCCAAGGAAAAGCCAGAAAAAGAATTTAGCCCCAAAGGATGAGAGGACCTTAAGGAGATCCAAAGTTTAAATACATCAAGGAGGGGAGGTAGGATTAAGGATCTTCGAAGCCAGTCACCCCCTTCCAGATTCAGCTGACACTCTAGTGAACAAGACCCCTCCCTAGTTTTTGCCCCAGATGTAAAATAGACTTCGACAAATAGTCACCTGGAGAAAAAGGATGAGTTGCTTGTTCAGTGGCTTTGTCCCAGGACACGAGGCTAAGGGCAAGGAGGTCACTTACAAGAAACTACATCAACTGTGCACGGTCCACATCCAGCTGAAACCAGAGGAGTCTTTGGCTGAAGTATCCTAGTCATTGTTTCAAGCATTTGGGACACATGAGCAAGAAAAACAAAGCTCCCTCCCCTTGTGGAGCTTACAGTGTTGGTCCTTGAGTCAGCTCCTTCTCATCATACTCAAAATGATATCAAACCTCCTTCACTTTCCTCAAGCTCCTGCCCCTCCCTCCCCCTCAACAGATTTGCTGTTTGGCCCACTTTTGAAGGAACCATAAGCCTTCAGATGGGAACTTTTCATCATCAGATCTTCAAAAACGGTTGCATAGCACCCTCCTTTCCCTCTTCCTTACTGCTATGTAAAGCGGGGGTCTTTCTGGGAGGCCTTCCTTGACCCTCCCAAGACACGAATGGTGACCTCACTTTCACCATCACAGCTCTATTTGTAATTTTGGGCTACTCTCTAGGTCCCCAAAGTACCAGGACCTTCTCTATCACCCTCACTAGTGGCCTGGTGTATCGCATCTAGTTAACGGTAAGTCAATAACCCTTTAGACGAACTAACTAGCGAGCCTTGCGCAGAACCTCCGCAGGGAGAGCCCCACCCAGCGTGCTTTGCGGGCCCGGCCGAGGCCTGGAGGGGGACTACATCCGGCGGGACTACCCCTGGGGGTGGTGCCATATCTGGGGCGGGGCCACATCCGGGACAGGGGCCAAGACCTGGGCGCATGGCCGGCTTTTAGAGGCGGCAACAGTTTCTCCTCGGAATCCTGAATCCAGAAGTCACAGCTCAGGATTCCCCTCACGGATGAGGTTGTGACGGGGCTTACTGGCTGACTGAGGGGCCCTTCCACCACTTCTGCCTGCGGCGTTCCACTCGCTATCGCTTCACCTCAGCCCACTGGGGCCACACCATCCAGGCTGCGGCCTCCCAAGACCCTGAAAGGCCCCGGAGGCCCTGAGCACGGGACCTGCCCTCTCTGCCTGAACTTAAAGAGAACATCTTCGTCACCATCACTGTAACGCCGACTGCTGTCTGGTGGGCTCTGGGCAAGTCCTTGGGCTCCCAGCCCAGATGTCACCCTGCCACAGGCCAGGAACAGGACAGTACACCGACCTAGTGAGGTGGCCGAGAGGAGTGGAAGGAACCGTGAGCCTTTGTTCAGCACCAGGGCCCAAGGCTGGCCCAGAGGCTCTGCTGCGGTTGCCACCTGGGCTGGCAAGGTCGCAGCTGGCACGCTCCCGGCAGGACCAGTATCCACACCGTGCGGGGTGCTTGCCTCCCACTGGGAGTTGTTTTCTGAGGAGCTGCCGGGAAGGCCCTGCCAGCCAGGCCAGGAGGCAGGGCTGGTGAGGCCCCGAGGGAAAGGCCCGTGACAGAAAAGGGCAGCGTGACTGCAGAGATGAGACCACGCCGGAGGGGCACACGCAGGACCCTGTACAGACGGATGCAGGGATCTCACCTCCCTGGGCTGGGCTGAGGCCTCCAGGTGACGTGGTGGGGCCGAGGGCACAGAGGCTCCCAGCTGCCTTCACAACAGGTACTGACACAGCCATTGCGGGCCCTCAGCGCCAGGTCCTGTGTTACACAAGAACTCTGGCGTGGCGTGGGGGTGGTCACTAGAGATGGAAGGAAATATCATGGTTCTTCTTTCTGGGGGGACAGGTTGTCTTACTCGTGCATAAGTGTTTTATAGCGAATTTGCAAGATACAGAATAGTAGATGGCAGTACCCCATGGACCCCTAAACTCAAAACATCTAATACTAACATTTTGATGTATTTTTGTAACATCTTTACTGGAGTATGATTGCTTTACAATGGAGTTTTAGTTTCTGCTTTACAACAAAGTGAATCAGTTATACATATACATACGTACCCATATCTCTTTCCTCTTGCGTCTCCCTCCCTCCCACCCTCCCTATCCCACCCCTCTAGGTGGTCACAAACCACCGAGCTGATCTGCCTGTGCTATGCGGCTGCGTCCCACCAGCTATCTGTTTTAAGTTTTGTAGTGTATATATGTCCATGCCACTCTCTCACTTTGTCCCAGCTTACCCTTGCTCCTCTCTGTATCCTCAAGTCCATTCTCTAGTTGGTCTGCGTCTTTATTCCCGTCTTGCCCCTAGGTTCTTCATGACCATTTTTTTGTTTGTTTTTTAGATTCCATATATATGTGTTAGCATGCGGTATTGGTTTTTCTCTTTCTGACGTACTTCACTCTGTATGACAGACTCTAGGTCCATCCACCTCACTACAAATAACTCAATTTCGTTTCTTTTTATGGCTGAGTAATATTCCATTGTATATATGAGCCATATCTTCTTTATCCATTCATCTGTTGATGGACACTTAGGTTGCTTCCGTGTATTGGCTATTGTAAATAGAGCTGCAATGAACATTGTGGAACATGACTCTTTTTGAATTATGGTTTTCTCAGGGTATATGCCCAGTAGTGGGATGGCTGGGTCGTATGGTAGTTCTATTTTTAGTGTTTAAGGAACCTCCATACTGTTCTCCATAGTGGCTGTATCAATTTACATTCCCACCAAGCATGCAAGATTGTTCCCTTTTCTCCAAACTGTCTCCAGCATTTATTGTTTGTAGATTTTGTTGATGATGGCCATTCTGACCGGTGTGAGATGATATCTCATTGTAGTTTTTTTTTTTTTTTTTTTTTTTTTTTTTTGCGGTACGCGGGCCTCTCACTGTTGTGTCCTCTCCCATTGCGGAGCACAGGCTCTGGACGCGCATTCTCAGCAGCCATGGCTCACGGGCCCAGCCGCTCCGTGGCATGTGGGATCCTCCCGGACCGGGGCACGAACCCGTGTCCCCTGCATCCGCAGGCGGACTCTCAACCACTGCGCCACCAGGGAAGCCCCTCATTGTAGTTTTGATTTGCATTTCTCTAGTGATCAATGATGTTGAGCATTCTGTCATGTGTTTGTTGGTGATCTGTATATCTTCCTCGGAGAAATGTCTATTTATGTCTTCTGCCCATTTTTGGACTGGATTGTTTGTTTTTTTGATATTGAGCTGCATGAGCTGCTTGTAAATTTTGCAGATTAATCCTTTGTCAGTTGCTTCACTTGCAAATATTTTCTCCTATTCAGAGGGTTGTCTTTTCGTCTTGTTTATGGTTTCCTTTGCTGTGCAAAAGATTTGAAGTTCCATGAGGTCCCATTTGTTAATTTTTCTTTTTATTTCCACTTCTCTAGGAGGTGGGTCAAAAAGGATCTTGCTGTGATTTATGTCATAGAGATTTCTGCCTATCTTTTACTCTAAGCGTTTGATAGTGTCTCACCTTACATTTAGTTCTTTCAGCGATTTTGAGTTTATTTTTTTGTATGGTGTTAGGGAGTGTTCTAATTTCATGCTTTTACATGTAGCTATCCAGTTTTTCCAGCACCACTTATTGAAGAGGCTGTCTTTTCTCCACTGTATATTCTTGCCTCCTTTATCAAAGATAAAGTGACCATATGTGTGTGAGTTTATCTCTGGGCTTTCTATCCTGTTCCATTGATCGACATTTCTGTTTTTGTGCTAGAACCATACTGTCTTGATTACTGTAGCTTTGTAGTATAGTCTGAAGTCTGGGGGCCTGATTTCTCCAGCTCCATTTTTCTTTCTCAAGATTGCTTTGGCTTATCGGGGTCTTTTGTGTTTCCATACAAATTGCAAAATTTTTTGTTCTAGTTCTGTGAAAAATGCCAGTGGTAGTTTGATAGGGATTGCAATGAATCTGTAGATTGCTTTGGGTAATGTAGACATTTCACAATGTTGATTCTTCCAATCCAAGAGCAGGGTATATCTCTCCATCTCTTTGTATCATCTTCAGTTTCTTTCATCAGTGTCTTATAACTCTCTGCATACAGGTATTTTGTCTCCTTAAGTAGGTTCATTCCTATATATTTTATTCTTTTTGTTGCAATGGTAAATGGGAGTGTTTTCTTAATTTCACATTCAGATTTTTCATCATTAGTGTATAGGAATGCAAGAGATTTCTGTGCATTAATTTTGTATCCTGCTACTTTACCAAATTCATTGATTAGCTCTAGTAGTTTTCTGGTAGCATCTTTAGGATTCTCCATGTATAGTATCATGTCATCTGCAAACAGTGACAGCTTTACTTCTCCTTTTCTGATTTGGATTCCTTTTATTTCCTTTTCTTCTCTGATTGCTGTGGCTAAAACTTCCAAAACTATGTTGAATAAGAGTGGTGAGAGTGGGCAACCTTGTCTTGTTCCTGATCTTAGAGGAAATGGTTTCAGTTTTTCACCATTGAGGACGATGTTGGCTGTGGGTTTGTCGTATATGGCCTTTATTTTGTTAAGGAAGGTTCCCTCTATGCCTACTTTCTGGAGGGTTTCTATCATAAATGGGTGTTGAATTTTGTCGAAAGCTTTCTCTGCATCTATTGAGATGATCATATGGTTTTTCTCTTTCAATTTGTTAATATGGAGTATCACATTGATTGATTTGCCTATATTGAAGAATCCTTGAATTCCTTGGATAAAACCTGCTTGATCATGGTGTATGATCCTTTTAATGTGCTGTTGGATTCTGTTTACCAGCATTTTGTTGAGGATTTTTACATCTATGTTCATCAGTGATATTGTCCTGTAGTTTTCTTTCTTTGTGACATCTTTGTCTGGTTTTGGTATCAGGGTGATGGTGGCCTCATAGAATGGGTTTGTGAGTGTTCCTCCCTCTGCTATATTTTGGAAGAGTTTGAGAAAGATAGGTGTTAGCTCTTCTCTAAATGTTGGGTAGAATTCGCCTGTGAAGCCATCTGGTCCTGGGCTTTTGTGTGTTGGAAGATTTTCAATCACTGTTTCAATCTCAGCGCTTTTGATTGGTCTGTTAATATTTTCTGTTCCTTCCTGGTTCAGTCTTGGACGGTTGTGCATTTCTAAGAATTTGTCCATTTTTTCCAGGTTGTCCATTTTATTGGCATAGAGTTGCTTGTAGTAATCTCTCATGATCCTTTGTATTTCTGCAGTGTCCGTTGTTACTTCTCCTTTTTCATTTCTAATTCTATTGATTTGAGCCTTGCCCCTTTTGTTCTCGTTGAGTCTGGCTAACCGTTCATCAATTTTATTTATCTTCTCAAAGAACCAGCTTTTAGTTTTTTTGGTCTTTGCTATCATTTCCTTCATTTCTTTTTCATTTATTTCTGTTCTGATCTCTATGATTTCTTTCCTTCTGCTGACTTTGGGGTTTTTTTGTTCTTCTTTCTCTAATTGCTTTATCTGTAAGCTTAGGTTGTTTATTTGAGATGTTTCTTGTTTCTTAAGGTAGGATTTTATTGCTATAAAGTTCCCTCTTAGAACTGCTTTTGCTGAATCCCATGGGTTTTGGGTCATCGTGTTTTCATTGTCATTTTTTTCTAGGTATATTTTATTTCCTCTTTGATTTCTTCAGTGATTTCTTGGTAATTACATAGGGTATTGTTTAGCCTCCATGTATTTGTAATTTTTACAGATTTTTTCTAGTAATTGATATCTTGTCTCATTGTGGTTGGAAAAGGTACCTGATATGATTTCAATTTTCGTAATGATGTATTTTTTCCCAGCTTTGCTGTGCATGTTTTCAGTGTTTAAATAATATAAATACATAAAATATTGTTTAGCCTCCATGTATTTGTATTTTTTAGATTTTTTCCAGTAATTGATATCTTGTCTCATTGTGGTTGGAAAAGATACCTGATATGATTTCAATTTTCGTAATGATGTATTTTTTCCCAGCTTTGCTGTGCATGTTTTCAGTGTTTAAATAATATAAATACATAATATATATGTATATATATATATATATATATATATACAAATATATATATATATATATTTTTTTTTTTTGGCGGTACGCGGGCCTCTCACTGTTGTGGCCTCTCCCGTTGTGGAGCCCAGGCTCCGCATGCACAGGCTCAGCGGCCATGGCTCACGCGCCCAGCCACTCCACGGCATGTGGGATCTTCCTGGACCGGGTCAGGAATCCATGTCCCCTGCATCGGCAGGCAGACTCTCAACCACTGCACCACCAGGGAAGCCCCATAATAGTTTTTAAAAGGTAGGAAAACACGTATGCAATGTCTGAATTATTGTATGCTCTTCTTAAATATCATTTTTAGTGTCTTCCTTTTTAACCATTCTGTTTTTCTATGATATGTAGGTTTGTTGCAACTTTTTGATATTGTAAGACCTTACTTAACATGTTTGTGCATGATTGCACTTGCTTAGAACCGCCTTATTCCCAATCATAAAGCTTTTCTTGAACTTTATTTTCTCATCAAGGGTTCTACCCTTGATTCACATCTCTTCTCTTTCTGTAAGTCTCTTAGGCAAGATATCCACCCATGCAGTAAGTTATTTCACTGCTGACTTCTCCCGTTTGCGTCACATTTATAAATCCGGATGCTTGGTAAACATTCCCAACCTTGATTTCCATAAATGTAGACCATGATCTTCCTCTGCCATCAACCACCATTGCTTGCCTAGTCCCAGTATGAATTAGTAGCACCTGGTCCCCAAGCCCAATGCATAAGAGCCCTTCTGTGCTCCTCCTCCTCCTTCATCCTTCCCATAGTCAGTCAGTCACCAATTCTGCTTATTTTATTGGTTACCTATTTCTCAAATTTTAATCTTCTCTTCATTCTTACTACTACCTTGGTAGTTCAGACCCTCATCATCATTCACCGAATTATGCCATGGCTTCTTAACTAATCTCTGATCTTAACCAATCCTCTACTTGCTGATTTCTACTTCTTTAGCTTCTGCTATTCTAAACTCTGTTTTTCTACTCCAGTAGAAACACTTGTTTTGTTCAGTGCTTCCACGTCCCTACTCATTGTTTTTTTAATTGAAGTATAGTTGATTTACATTGTTGTGTTAGTTTCAGGTATACAGCAAAGTGATTCAGATTTTGTGTGTGTGTATATATATATATATATATATGTATTATGCCCACACATTCTTTTTCAGATTCTTTTGCACTATAGGTTATCACAAGATATTGAATGTCATTCCCCGTGCTGTACAGTAGGTCCTTGTTGTTTATATATCAGTATTTTATATATAGTAGTGTGTATCTGTTAATACCAAAGTCCTAATTTATCCTTCCCCGCCTTTCCCCTTTGTTAACCATAAGTTTGTTTTCTACATGAGTCTATTTCTGTTTTGTAAGTTCATTTGTATCATTTTTTTAGATTCCACATATAAGTGATATCATATAATATTTGTCTTCCTCTGTCTGACTTCACTTAGTATGATAATCTCTAGGTCCATCCATGTTGCTTCAAGTGGCATTATTTCATTCTTTTTTATGGCTAATATTGCATTATATATATATATACATATATATATATTACATACATACACACACACACACACACACACACACACACACACACACACACACACCTCTTCTTTATCCATTCATCTGTCAGTGGACATTTAGGCTGCTTCCAGGTCTTGGCTATTGTAAATAGTGCTGTTATGAAAATTTGGGTGCATGCATCATTTCCAATTAGAGTTTTCTCTGGATATATGCCCAGGATTTGGATTGCTGGATCACATGGCGACTCTATTTTTAGTTTTTAAAGGAACCTCAGTACTGTTTTCCATAGTGCCCGCACCAATTTACATTCCTGACAACAGTGTAGGAGGGTTCTTTTTTCTCCTTACTCATTTTGATTTCTCTACCTGGAGTTCCTTAGGCAGATAAATACTAGAGTTCTCACAGTCTACTACAGTAGGTCAGGGCTGTGTTTTTTTTCCAGGGAATTTGTCCATTTCATCCAAGTTGGTGAATTTAGTGGCTTAGTTCATAATATTTTCTTATTCTTCTAATGTTAGTAGATCTGGTGATTTCCTCTTTTTCATTTTTGGTGTTGGTAATTTGTACCTTCACTTTCTTGATCAGTCTGAGTAGAGGTTTATCAATTGCCTATTTTTTTTCCAAAGAAACAACTTTTGGTTTCATTGATTTTCTTTCTTTGTTTTTCTGGCTTTATTTCATAGATTTCTGCTCAGGTTTTTATGTCCTTCTCTTTGCTCTGAGTTTATATTGCCTTTCTTTTTCTAGTTTCTTAAGGTGAATTCTCATTAGAGCATTGATTTGAGACCATTCTTTTCTTCTTAATGTAAACTTATTTTTTTGAAGTTAACATAACCTCAAGATTTTATTTCCCTTATAATAAAACAAAAGGTGAAGCCCAGAACGGGATGATTTGGCCTCTTCTCTTGTTGTCTCTTCCCAGTTCATAATGCATGCATCTATCAATAGCTGGCATTCTTTTAGATGTATAATAGGGCTTAAGCATTCAAGCCTTAGCACAGTTTTCTTTGTAGTTTTAGCCTTTGCCGGAAAATCCACTTAGCCTGCTCACCATAGCCACTCTACTTCCTGTGGTAACACTGCTTTCCTGGGACAGGCCAGAATCCTTGCCCTTCTTGTACCATGTCATTTTGTTGGGTTGTGCTAGTCACACTTCTTATAGAAAGTCTAGTGGGTCTTAGGAATGTTTACCATGTTTACCAGGGTACTATCCCTATAAATTTTTAATGCTTTGAATTTCCGTGTAAACACTGATTTATTTATATCCCACAACTTTTCATGTGTTTTCATTTTCAATTCAAGTTTTTATAATTTATCATTTGACTTTGAGTGATTTAGAAGTGTGGGAAATTTTCCAAATATCTTTCTATTCTTGATTTCTAATTTAATTATGTTGTGAATTCAAAGTATTAATTCAAAGTATTGAGAACATACTTTGTACAATTTCAGTTTTTTAAACTTTGTCGAGATTTGACTTATGACCCAGTATACTCTTGGTGACTATTTCATATTTACATATGACTCACTTATAGCCAGCCCTTCGTATCCAAGGTTCTTCTGTATCCAAGGTTCCACATCCATGGATTCAACCAATCAGGGATTGTGTAGTACTCTAGTATTTACTTTTGAAAAAAAATCTGCCTATGAGTGGATCTGTGCAGTTCAAACCCGTGCTTTTCAGTGGTCAACTGTACTTGAAAAGAATGTGTATTCTGCTGTTTGTTGACTAGAATTCTCTATAAATATCAGTTAGGTCAAGTTGGTTTACAGTGTTGTTCAGGTCTTCTGTGTCCTTACTAATTTCTTTTGTGTTCTTTTATTACTAAGAGGGTTGTTGATGTGTCTGACTATAATCATGGAATTGTCTGTTTCTCTTCTGAGTTCTAGCAGTTTTTGCTTCATGCCATTTTGAAGCTCCAATCTTAGGTGTATATACATTTAGGATTCTTATGTCTTGGTGGTGAATTGTCCCCTTTATCATTATGTAACGACTCTCTTTATCTCTGGTAATATTCCTGTCCTGAAGTCTACTTTGTCTAGTATTCATAAGGGCACTCAGCTCTCTGATTAGTGTGTGCATGGTCTGTCTTTTTGCATCATTTTAACCTTTCACTTTTTTATGTCTTTATATTGAAGGTGAGTTTCCTGTAGACAGCATAATGTGTTGTCTTGTTTTTTATCCAGTCTGACAGTCTCTGCCTTTTAATTGGGGTGTGTAGATTACTTACATTTCTACTACTGATATGGTTATATTTAAATCTACCATCTGGCTAGTCATTTTATATTTGTTCCATCAGTTCTTTCTTCCTTTCCCTTCTCTTTGCTAACCTGCATGTGCATTATTTTTTTATGGTTCTGTTTTCTCTTCACTCTTGTCTTATTTGTTAAATTTCTTTTTTCTAATAAAATTTTATCTTTATGTTATTTAATATTCATCTTTATCACATTTTTGAACAGTCATCTTCAAATTATGTTATACCAGTTCATGTATAGAGTAAGAACTTTTCCTTCCCCCCATTTCTTGTGCTATTGTTATATACTTAGGGGCTGTATTATTTCAAATTAATTTAAATTTCTTAAGTAATTTATGATTATAACCTTTGAGTAAAAATATTAAAATATTTCACACAAAGTCCCCTTGACCATCCCTTCCTTGGAGGTAAACAATGTTACCAGTTTGTTACACATCCTTCCAGATGTCTGCTATGTATATGTGTGTGTATGTATGTGTATGTATAGGTTCATATACACACACACACACACACACACTTAGAATATGTACAGTTTATTTGTTTTCCATAAAAGTTATACTATGCATACCATTCTTTGGCATGCTTCTTTTACTCAACAATATGTCTTATCAGTCTACCCATATTAGTACTTTTGGATCTGCCTCATTCTTTTGAAGTGCTGCACAGTATTCTGTTAAATGGATTTCTCAGAGTTTTATTATTATTTTAGTTGATGGACATTTTTTTCCTGATTATTCATTATGGTAAATAAGGCCCCAGTGAATATCCTTCTGTATGTCTTATTGTGGACATTTGGAAATGCTTTTCTAGAGTACATACCTAGAAGTGGAATTACATTTCTCATAGAAACCTCCAGCAAGAAATAAAGGGGAGAGGAGAAGCAGAAATTAACCCAAGAAGGTTTTAAGGTTGCATTGGGGCTAGTGGGTGTGGTAATGGGTGTGGTGGGTGTGTCAGGGATGTGATAGATGATTTAAAGCCTTGGAAACTCTTTGGAGAATTTAATACAGTAATGGTCTCATCTTTGGAACTCAGGGACTTCTGAGGGAACATGGATTGGTTACTATTTTCATGCCTTGGGTATAAAGAAGCAACTTATTTTTATTCATCAGAGATAGAAAAGAGAAGGCTGTGACTCATCTTGACGGTCTATCAGATGGGTCAAATAAGTTGACCCAAGTCACATGGCTGTCACAGAGGAATGAGCGACAGTCCAGTGGGCTAAAGAAAGTTACTAAATTTAGAAATTGTCTGGTTGTATACCTTCACTGTTTACATAGGAAGCAAGGCCTGGAGAGGGAAAGAGACCCGCTCAAGGTTTCATAGTAAGTCAGTGATACTGCTGACATATTTCAGCCCAGCTGTAAGAGGCAGAAAAGCAGAAATAGGAAGGAGATAGCTTAGTCCAGCTAGGGGAAGTGGTGGTGGGGGGGCCGAGGAGACAGAGAAGCAAACAACATTTCCACCTACTCTGCCCCCTGCAGCCCACTCTCTTCCTTTCTCCAGATTTTTGTGGACTTCTTTCTTCAGCAGCATCAAAGAAGTCCAAAAAGGAAAACTAAACAATCCAAATTATAGGATAGAGGAAAAACCCATGTCCTTGTAAATGTTACCATTCTGCAGCAAAACAAACATGGTAGAAATAATTAGGCTTTGGTCTGGGTCTGCGATGTGGAAGATGGGCATAAATAGTCGCTAAACCATCTAGTGGAGCCACAGTAATTCTTTCCTGGAGGGTAGAGCAATGGGTACATTACCCAAATGCAGCTATTCAAAAAGTGGTCTAGATTCCCTTGCAATAATCATTAATTTCAGGCAACAAAACAAAATAAAATAAAGAAAACAACAAAAGGAGGGGTGGGTCATTAAAACAAAAAAGCTGGGCACTCAAAAGAGACTTCTCACAGCTAGAAAGTTGTGGAGGATGGATTTGAAACTGTCACCAGGTGCTTGCCTACTTTTACAGTAGAGGTCCTCAAACTGACCTGCCCTTAAGCTGACGAAGGATGCCCTTTGAAAAGTGCAGCATCTTGAGATGCTGTCTTTAGAGTTATTGGGAACAGAATATTCTTCCGGTTTGGAGATGCTCGAGGGGAAGTCCCCTAGAGCAGTCTTTCTGTCTTGGGATACTTGGGATGCCTTTTAAAAAGCCAGATTCCTGAAATACCTCACCCCAACTCCAGTACTGGATCTGTGGGTGGGCCCATAATCTGCATATTAAACAGTCACCCAGATGATTCTTATGCCTGCCTGCTGACATTTGGCCCAGGATGGGCTTGCCCAATCATTCTGCAGTGATAATGGTACTGTCTTTTTGAAGACCTGCATTAATTATGTCGAAGACCTGCATTATGTCGAACCCCTTTGGTAATGGTAATTTCACATGGTTCAATCTAGTATCTTTGTTTCCTTTAAATTTCAACTGAGCTCTAGACAATGAGTTTTCTAGATCTTTCTTTGGGCACACAGGGTGAAGAGAATTTTTCAGGATGTGAATGTTAACTGACACGTGACCTTAGGACAGTGGTTTCCATATCAATAAGTTTGGAAACATTTCAGGGGGGCAACTTAGAATTCCCGTTTCTATTTGGAGTCATGAAGTTCAAAGATACATTTTATGAGGTAGCAGGTCTTCAGGTTTTAAAGATAGTTATGTTGTTATTGGTGTTCCAGACCTAATCCCTTTTTCCGAATCTCTACAAACACACTGGGAGGGGTTTCTCCCCGTATTGCAGGTAAGGATTTAAGATGTAAACCTCTTCTGGAATGAGGCAGGAAAATCAACTCTTCAATCAGTCAACACAAAACTCCCAGTAATGAATTGAGAGGGCCAGGATCACAGACATAATAATTGGGAGAATTAAGCCTTGAATGTATGTCTTTTGGAAGAGTCCTGGTGCTGTAAAAAAAAGAGTATGAATTAAATTCAACTTTGATCCTAAATTAGGATTGCTAGCTACTAGTTAGTTATGCGACCCTGGTCCAATCAAGTAATCTCCTAGAGCTATCTGCATCTCTAAAACAAAGAGAATTACATTTTGCTGAGCTGGTGGGGTTGGGGCTCCTGCTGTTTCCGGAGAAGGTGTGTGACACCCTCAGTGCAGTGCAGTGCATGCCCATAGGTGGTGCTAAGTAATGGTTATGATTAGTGAATTCCAGGCTGAAGTTTTATTTTTCCACAGATGCACGGCAGCCTCTCAGGTCTCCCAGCCTGTTAGACCAGTTGCAACTCTTCCCCTCCTCCCCCCACCATCCCCTTCACATGTACAACTGCCCTGGGGCATTTATCCTCCAGGGGATAATTCTCCATGAAGCTGGCACATCTGTCATGGGCACTAGTAGGTGCCAGCAAAGGCTAAGCTTTCAGAAGGGCTCCTTCATTTGATTTTTATCATTCTTCCATCCCCCCAGTGTGACTCATGAAAGCCCAGACTTCCTTTCCTTTCATCCGGAGTGATCTCTGACTCTCACAGCCTTTCTTGCTTGCCATTCTGAGCCTGGGAGAAAATGCTCAGGGTTACACTGTCAAATATCAATGAAGAAAGACCTCCTATGTTGGGCATCCTTGTAACAAAACTAATAAACACCAGTGTAGGGACTTCCCTCGTGGCTCAGTGGTTAAGAATCTGCCTGCCAATGCAGGGGTCACGGGTTTGAGCTCTGGTCCGGGAAGATCCCACATGCCGCGGAGCAACTAAGCCCATGCACCGCAACTACTGAGCCTGTGCTCTAGAGCCCGTGAGCCACAACTACTGAGCCCACGTGCCACAATTACTGAAGACCACGCACCTAGGGCCCATGCTCCACAACAAGAGAAGGCACCGCAATGAGAAGTCCGCACACCACAACGAAGAGTAGCCCCCGCTCGCCGCAGCTAGAGAAATCCTGCGTGCAGCAACAAAGACCCAACACAGCCAAAAATAAATAAATAAATTTATAAAAAAAACAAACCCCCAAAACACCAGTGCTACATTTGGACAGAACTTTACAGTGTGCCATGTACTTTCATATCCATTAGCTCATTTAATAGTTGCAAACTTCTGGCAAGGTAGTGTGATGGTTAAGGGTTAGGCTCTGGAATCTGCAGATTGCTTTTAAATTCCCATCTTCACCTCTTCTCAGCCGAATCATCTTGGGCAAGTAACTTAGCATCTCTGAACGCTGTAGGTTTAAGTGGAAAGTACTCAGAACATGGTCCTAAGTGCCCAATAATTGTTAACTATTACTTCTATCATGCCCATTTTACCACATGACCTCAAGTTTTTCTGTAACCTCACCATTGGTCCTTAACCTAAAGGGTCAAACCTCACTTTCTTTGCTTTTCCTCTTATCCCCCTGCCTCCACACTCTCCTCAGCCTTGCTCCCCCCTCACACATAGCCTACAGTGAACTTTCCTTTTTCTTTTTGATAAACTTAATTAATTTATTTATTTATTTTTGGCTGCGTTGGGTCTTCGTTGCTGTGTGCGGGCTTTCTCTAGTTGTGTCGAGTGGGGGCTGCTCTTCTTTCTGGTGTGCGGGTTTCTCACTGCGGTGGCTTCTCTTGTTGCGGAGCACGGGCTCTAGGCACATAGGCTTCAGTAGTTGTGGCTCATGGGCTCTACAGCGCAGGCTCAATGGTTGTGGTGCACGGGCTTTGTTGCTCCGTGGCATGTGGGATCTTCCCGGACCAGGGCTGGAACCCACGTCTCCTGCATTGGCAGGCGGATTCTAAACTACTGTGCCACCAGGGAAGCCCAGTTTTCCTTTTTCTGTTCAGCACAGGCTATCTCAGGCCTTTGCATGGGCTGTCATGTCTGTCCTGAGCCCACATACTGAATCCTGGTAAATACCTACTCATCCTTCAAGTAGACTGACTCCCTTTTATCACCAGGCTCCCAGGTTGCTTTCTGCACACCTTGATTATAACAAGACTGAGATTGTCTCTTTTCCTAATTTATCTATTCATTAGACTGAGTGCTCCCTGGGGAAAGGGATCATATCTTCTCACTTGTATAACTCCTGTCCCTGATATCTGTGATGTGCCAAATAAATGTTGGTTTGAATGAACAAGTGTTATAGAATTCATCAATCCACCTAAAACTATGTTAGATAAGCATTCAAGTTACTGAACCCAGAGGCTGTGGAGACAGTCCTGAAACCTAGGCTCCAGCTCCTAGTCCCCAAGCTCTCTGGGCATCCCCCAGGCTGCCTCTCATTGTGGTCTCCTGACATTGCTGTGTAATTTTTCCAACCAAGCTGGACACGGAAAGAAAGAAAAAAAACAACTAATCATATGAAAGCACTAGACTTCATAGTTACAGGCCCAGTAGAGGTTTCCAGATGACAGCAAGCAGGCAGTATGCAAAGGCCTGCTTTTAATGTATCAGAAAAGACAAAATTATAGTGTGCCTGCCTTTCATGTGCTGTCTGTTTCGTCTTGCTGAATAAAAGGGAAACTCTGGCTCCAGGCTGATTTTCATTTACAAAAACAGACTAAATTCTAACCCTTAAATTATCAAAAGTGCCATATACTTGACAAGCAGCTAAGCAGAGAGAGCAGAAACTGCCAAGTTAGTAATTAAACAGAGGTTAAGTCAAATTAAAAGAGACAGACATTCTTGTCTGGCGGTCAGAACAGAGGCCTGGAGAACCCCAGATCTGGCCCTGGTACCTGCATGTGTCAGAGTGAAGACTTGATGTGCAACCATGGTTGCCAAGGAGAGACCCCATGGGCTCCGTCCACCCCTGTCTGACTTCCTGGAAGGTCTTCTAATGTGAGAACCGGGGATGTGTTCTTGTTGAGAGATGGGATCAGGGGAGGGTAGGCCTGAAAGGAGTCAGGAGGAGGCTGAGGGGACCCAGCTCTCCTCCATTTTCAGAATTTGTTTCCAAATATTATAAGGGACCATGGAAGAGTTTTTTAAATTCATTTACTCAAAATATATTGAGTGCTCACAACCGTGGACCAAGCTAAGTCCTAGCCTTGGGTTGTTGACATGCTGGTAGAGGAAGGCAGACAATAAACAAGCAAATAAATGCATAGTATTTCAGGTGGCTCTAAGTGACATGGGCATAACTATAGTAAAGGAGGAGGATAGGGAGATCAGGAGTAGGAGAGAAGGGAGTGGGGGAGAAGGGGAAGATGGAGTTGCTATTTATATTAGGCAATCAAGAGAGGCCTTTCTGATAAGGTGATATTTGAGCAGAAATCTACAAGGGGAAGAGAATTTCCGGCAGAAAGAACAGCAAGTGTAAAGGTCTTGAGGTGGAGGAGTGTTTAGCAAGTTTGAGGAAAAGCAAGGATCTCAGTGTGGTCAGATCGTGGCAAGCAAAGAGGGCGTGGTAGGAGATGAGGTTTGAAAAAGATTAAGGGCTAGATCATGTAGGCATTCTAAGAACACTGGCTTTTATTCTAAGTTAAAAATGAAGGCTTTGAAGGCTTTTGAGAAGATCTTACATGATTTACAAGGGTCACTTTGGGCTGCTGTGTTGAGAGTAGAATGTAGGGAGATGAGGATAAACAGCAAAGGGAGACACAATTGTGGTTTAGGTCAGGTGGTGGTAAAAAGTGGTTGGATTCAGAATAACTTCTGAAAGTAGATCTTGTAGGATTTGCCGATAGTTCGGATCTAGGATGTTAAAGAAAGAAAGGATTCAAGGATGACTTCAAGGATTTTGGCCTGATCAAGAGGAATGATGGAGTTCTGTTTTAACGAGATGGAAAGACTGTAGGAAGAATAGGTCTGGGAGATGGAATACAAATCAAGAATTTGTATTTGGATATGATAATTCTGAGATGCATATTATACTGCTATAACAAGTATTGCGAAGAAGCACAGCTCTGGGAATCAATTGGAATGCAATTTTAATTTTGTTTCCTAATGTCCCTTTAACATTGATTCAGTGGAGGAACAGTTTTCCCTGCCATTGGGTGAAAACTCTGGCAGGCATCATGATTTTTCCGGTCACTCTTAGGTATCAGAAAGTCCCATGGTTCTCCTTAAGTAGGAACCCAGACACTTGATTCAGAAACAAGAATGTCCAGTTCAGTTTGTTACTTAATACTTACATCTTCATTAAAAGGTCATGTTTCTTCTGCTTCCAACTTCCTCTACCTTAGCAGGTTAGTTACCCCCATTGGGGAAGAAGTTATGGCTGGCTTTTTTCCCTTTCTTGCTCATCATCTCATTAGCTATGGTTTCAGCTGCTCCAGAGTTGGTGTCAACACTCCACTAGGAGGGTAGAGGGGAAAGAGATCAGAAAGTTCTTACTTGACTGGGACTGTCCTAACATGATTTTAACTTTCTCTGGGGCTGACTAATATTTAATGCTGTGTCTTCCTTGGTTCTTTTGTAGATTCTGTGGAGGCTCCACTGCTGTGGCTTCTCTTTTGGCAACTCCACTGGTGTGGGTGATGCATCCTATTCCTCCAGCTGCCGTGGGTTTTCCCGCAGCTCATTCCACGCAAGCTTTCTCATTTACAGTCCCATCACCCCACCAGGCAAAACACTTGAGCTAGGATGATAAGGCTCTTGCTGACTCTCCTGTGTGGCTCACCTCCTGTCCACAGGAAGTATATACCCTGTGCCTTGGCTATTCCCAGGGGAATCTCTTCTCTGCTGCAACCCACTGCTTTAGCAACCTCTCACCTTTAGATTCCCCAGTTGGGGTGGGGGGTCAGACTCCAGTTAATTAAGCAGCTCTCCCCACGCCCTTTCTTCAAACTACAGGGAACGCATATCAGCTCTCTGAGTTATCTCCTATCACTAGGTCTGAGCTGAGGGGTCTTCCCCCGTCCTTTCCATTCTCCAGGGAGAGGAGCTATTCACAGCACAGCTTTCTTCAAAGAAAACCTTTTACAAATTCTCCCTCCCTTCAATCTCCGGTAATGGGACCATTTTATGGCATTGATTACAGTGAGGGGTCCAAGTTAAACTGTTCTTAGATAACCACTTTGAAAATATTGATTTGCATCAGCCCCTTACTTTAGTATTTGATATCTATTGTGTTGAAACCGTGGTCTAAACTCCCCCCCCCCTTTTTTTGTTTTGCGATACATGGGCCTCTCACTGTTGCGGCCTCTCCCGTTGCGGAACACAGGCTCCAGACACGCAAGCTCAGCGGCCATGGCTCACGGGCCTAGCCACTCCGCGGCATGTGGGATCTTCCCGGACCGGGGCACGAACCTGTGTCCCCTGCATCGGCAGGCGAACTCTCAACCACTGCGCCACCAGGGAAGCCCTAAACTCCCTTTTTAACATCTTGGTACACTTTTAAAATTTGAGAGTCAACGGCATATGAATTGTGCTTAAAAGTCATGAGATTAGAGGACGTCACCTATGGTGCGAACGGCAAAAAATATCTGACGACTGAGCCCTTTCATAAGTTAGAAATGAAGAACCAGCAAAGGATACTGAGAAGGAGCACTCAGAATTTGCCCTGTTTCTGGATTGGCTTAAAAAAAAGAAAAGAAACACTTTAGGCCCTTAGAACTCATCCTCCATTCTGAATTACAATCAATACTCCAGCAATGGCTTTTCCAATAGTGAATTTTCCATTTTTCCTGATGCCACTCTTCATATGTAAATGTCTTTGGCATTTACAAAGTGTCCGTTATTTCATTTCAACTGCCTTATACCCCTGTGAGGAAGGTTTCATTACAGATGGGGAAACTGAGGGCCAAAGAACTTTAATAGATTTTCCCAAGGTTCAAGGAGTAAGAGGCAGAAGATGGATTTGAGTTCAGGTCTTTGGCTCCAGGTTTTGAGCTCTTTCTTTCGTAGCCACCTCAGAGACACTCAGGACAATCATAGCTTTTTAAGGTTTTGCTAAAGTAGACTATTTAATAAATGTGTGGCAAAGGTTTAATCTCACATGCCAGCTCCCATGCATTAATCAAAGTTACCTGGAGAGCTGTGTTTAGCAGGATTCTGATGTATAATGAGGTTTGGCAGGAAAGAGTACGTTGATCAGTTAGTGATGACTGCCATTGCTTGGTAGGGATTCTGGTGGCATATGTGCCATGCATTTGACATCACTGATTTAATTATTTCGTGTGTGTGTGTGTGTGTGTGTGTGTGTGTGTGTGTGTGAGAGGGAGAGGGAGAGGGAGAGGGAGAGGGAGAGGGAGAGGGAGAGGGAGAGGGAGGGAGGGGGAGAGAGAGAAAGAGAGATACAGATGTTCTCTGGAACAGTTGTAGTTTCTCAAAACACATTAAAAGAATGGGAAAATAAAGAAAGAGCAGCCTAAAGCCATACTGGGTTACTGGAGATGACAACATTGTATACATGCATTCTGAGAGCACACATTTTTAAAGATGTGGTGCTGGCAAAGGAAATAGCCTGAACTCTGAACAGCCTTGCAAATAAATAAAACTAGCCACTGTTCCCCAGCATTTTTCTCTCCCAATTCTTATTTTGAGTAATTTTTAGCTAGCAGAAAAGTTAAAAGAGTAGTACAATGAATGCCCATATATCATTTTCCTAGATTTCCATCATGCATCATTTCCTAGTTAACATTCTCTCTCTGCTTTTATTCTGAATTATTTGAAAGTAATTTAAAAAATTCACAACACTAAAGCATTCATTTCTTAAGAACAAAGACATTCTCCGACATAATCACAGTACCATTATCATACCTGCAAAAATAATACATAGGTCATATTTAAATTTCCCTAGTTGTCCCTAAAAGTGGGATCAGATTGAATGTACTGCTCTTTGTTCAGACTTTATTTTGGTAAGTGACATATTGTAAGATTTTTCACTTCATTGATAAAATGTCCTTCAAAAATGACCATGTGGGACTTCCCTCGTGGCGCAATGGTTAAGCCTCTGCGCTCCCAATGCAGGGGGCATGGGTTCGATCCCTGGTCAAGGACCTAGATCCCACATGCATGCCACAACTAAGGAGCCTGCCTGCCGCAACTAAGACCTGGCACAACCAAATAAATAAATATTTAAAACAAACCCCAAAATGACCATGTTATTTCATTACCTGGATAGAGTACGCTTTATTTTACTAGCCCTTTACTTTTGTGCATTTAGTCTATTTTCTATTTAGTGATTGCTGTCGTAAATGCTGTTGCAATGAACATCATGGGCACATGGTGCATTGGCCTCAATATATATTCCAACCTCTTTTTTAGGGTCTTCCTATACCGAGAAGACTAAAACTTCCCCAGCCTGCCTTGCAGTTCAAGTTCTAGATGTAATTTAGATTCCACCAATCACTTGCACCTACATAAGATCTGGAAGGCAAAAGCATGAGGTAGACGTCATGCATTTGTTGCCCCTGTGCTTTTTCTGGAAAGTAAGGCCATTTATTGTTGTTTTTTTTCCTGCAGTGCTAGGAACTAATACTCAGTTCATTTACTGGGAAACTTTTAAGTATATTAGAAACAATTTGTGTATGTGAATCAATTTTTTAAGCTATAAATTGTATGATCTAAATACAGTTAAGTGTTTGCAATGAAAATTTCGCATTCATATTCAGATGTGCTGTAAGTGTAAAAAGTACGCTGGAGTTTGAAGACTTCGTATGACAAATGTAATATAAACTATGTCACTAATAATTTTTATATTGATTACATTTTGAAATGATAATACTTCAGATATCTTGGGTTAGGAGAAATTTATTATTAAAATTAATTTCATTTGGTTTTACATGTGGCTTGCATGATATTTCTCTTGGACAACACTGCTCTAGAATTAGCTATGAAGAAAATTTGTGTTTTCTTAACTAGGGATTTCCAGATCAGACCAGTCTAAATCGTAGTTCAAATTTCTCAATTTTTTCAAATAAGGAATTTCTGGAGCAACCTATTCTGTACATTAGGCACTGACTTATTTCTGCTTCTTTAAATTAGTGGAGACTCTTGTGTTTGCTCATGGAGGTTTGTTCAGATCTATTGTGAGGAGGCGTCCTCCCTCTGTTCTCAGTCCCAGCAGCCAGTCTGGCAGGAGTGACTTCCTAACTCTTCTTGCCACCCTCAAGGCTTCCTGGGCTTGTGGACTTGGGCCCCATTTTGACCTGACTTCCGGGCTGATTCTATTTGACTCCACGCATGCTTGGTTTTGGCACTTGCTGGTGAGACTCCACCTGGATCTGTGCTGCCTTGGCTAAATCCCACCGTGTAGGACACGATTGGACGTGGCTATGGAAGAAGCTGGATTGCAGGTAATCCACACAGACGTTCCTTAAAGCTTGTGTGAAAGTTTAGCACACCCCCAAATAGACATATCTGCTATAAGGTGAGGACTATAAACCCAACAGCTGAAATATATTATAGTCTCAAATAATACCTTGTCATTTATCCACAATCTCTGATGTTATCTTCCCAACATTTCATATATGCTCTTTAATTTTGTAGTTGTATTCACAGTTGGAAATACAGTTAACGAGATAAACATACCACTAAGACTAAAGATCTGCCACTTTTAACACCCCTAATAAGTGCCTTTGTTTTTCTCAAATATATTAAATTTATAAATTTAATTTAAATATTTAATATAAATATATTAAATTTATAAATCCCACACCTCTTGTCAATAGAATTAATATTTTCACTTTTTTGCACTGTCTAGGTGGTACCATGATTTTTTTTTAAATTTACTTATTTAATTTATTTATTTGGCTGCGTTGGGTCTTTGTTGCTATGTGCGGGCTTTCTCTAGTTGGCGGAGAGTGGGGGCTACTATTCGTTGCGGTACGCAGGCTTCTTGTTTTGGTAGCTTCTCTTGTTGCGGAGCACAGGCTCTAGGCGCGTGGGCTTCAGTAGTTGTGGCTTGTGGGCTCTAGAGCACAGGCTCAGTAGTTGTGCTGCACGGGCTTAGTTGCTCCATGGCATGTGGGATCTTCCCGGACCAGGGATCAAACCCGTGTCCCCTGCATTGGCAGGCAGATTCTTAACCACTGTGCCACCAGGGAAGTCCCCATGATAATGTTTTTGATCTGATATATAAGAGCCTGAAATTGGCAGTTGAAAGTTGGTTTAGGATGGTTACAGTGTTATGTATAAAAATGGGTTGTTGTTCACTTGAGGCCTGATTGGTCCCTGCTGGATTCTTCAATCTCATATCATACTGGGCAGTCCTGGAGGAAGGTCCTGTGTATTTTTTTCTAGGAGAACATGCCTATAATTTGTTGGTGGAGGAGGAGAACTACAGATAAAGAGACCTTACTCCATGCTGAACAATCTGTTTTTATTCCCTTATCATCCAGTTTCCTGAAGGTCATGGGTTATCTTCCTGGCCAAGTTTGCCTCATAAACCAAGACAATAAAGTGTGTGGGACACTTGCCAAACACATAAAAACAGACTAAGAGCTCTTAAATGCCCTTCTTCCTAGCTCCCCACTCCCTGGTCCCCACTGGGTGTGGTTGGCATGGTGGTGGGGAGGGAACATCTCCAGTATCTCAGTGGGCATGAGCAACATCATATTAATAAATGACTATTCTATTCATGGTTAAGAAATTCCCACTTTTCCAAATAAGATCTGCTTTCAGTCAGAGGGCAGAAACTAAGATCCCTGTGCAAGCGAATGGTTTATCAAATTGTTCTGGGAGTGAAAGCACTTAAACAGGTTATCAGACCCCATCCTTCTCAGCAGCAATCTCTTTGGCTCTGCACCACAGGCTTTAGTTCTCTAAGAGAAACAGCTGGAAAGGGGGATGCCAGATTTGGATTATTTGCCATATGATTGGCTCCCTACTGTTTGCTTTAAACAGTTAACCTCACTGAATCCCCACAGTAGTTCTGCAAGGTGGGATTCATTTTTCCATTAAAACATGAGAAAACCCAGGCTCAGAGAGGTGGTGTATTTGCTGAAAGTCACACAGCTGGTCACTAGGCATTGCTCTGAAATCCATTTGCTTATGTAACATTAGGAAAACACCTTCAACATTAGAGTGAATAATTCCCACTTTGTATCCCTATAGCCTTTTGTACACAATAGAATATAACACACACCATGACTTGTGTTATGCACCCATCTCTCACTGTGTGTGGGTTCCTTGAGGCTAGTGAAGGGGGCAGATACTTTTGGTTCTCCCATCAGCCACTCTTTTCCTCTTCTCTGCCAGTAAGTCTTATTGCCCAGAATGTAGTCAGAGGACCATAGTTAGTTGCAAGGAAGCCTGGGAAGTAGTCTTCCAGCCTAAGTGGGCCATTTCTGCCCTTAATAAAAATTAGGTTCTATTGCTAAGGAAGGGAGTTTGGATATGGGGTAGAAAACTAGCAGTTTCTGCATAGTGTATGTCAACTGAAAAAAACCTGCACAACCTAAAAGTTGAGAAAAGTATGTTTTATTTGGTGGTCTTTCTGAGGACTTCAAGCCCGGAAGACAACCTCTCAGATAGCTCTGAGGGACTGTTCTGAAGAGGTAAGGGAGGAGCCAGGATATATATGGAGTTTTGCAACAAATACCGGATAATCAAAAGATTACCATTAATTGAAGAAAACCAGATATCTCAAGTTAATGAATTTAGCGCTTTTCTATGTATGGGAAGATGCAACAGTCCGGGCTCACTGAAACCATTCCTTTGATATGCACCTTAGCTATTTAGGGCCAGTATCCAGTTCTTTCGCATCCAGAGTTCCCTAACCATTGGGTGCACCGTTGAAGGTGGCTGCAGCGACTGAGGGCTTGGCAGTGGGCAGCCCAGTTTTTCTCCATCCTGAGTTCCCTCAGGGCTCACCATTAGGGGCAGTGGCTGTAGTGGCTTGATGGCTGCAACATCCTTTGTTTACTGTTATGGCAGGCAAAGTTTTCATTCACAGGTACTTTTAAAAATACATATTTTTAAGTACCGTTAAAAAGGGTACATTTTCCACACCCCTTTCTACTCCTTTTTCCCTTTAACCTGGCCCAATTCACACATTTGTGTTACTTCTAGGCACTGAATTTAGAACCTGGCAGAAACCTCTGTGTAGGCAGCGCCCTCCTTTCTTCGCTGGACATTTCTTCTCTGAGGTCATTCTGCATCTGAAGGGGACTCCCAACCACTGCCTAAGTTCTGGAGATTAAGCTGTAACTTCCTGGGAAGTGGTCCCCTTGAATCTGTGCTTGCCCCGTTCTTGCTTTCTAAAGCATTTCTCCTGTCTTATCAAGTTCCTCTAACGTGTTTAAAACACAGTTCAATGTGATTTTCACCTAATTTGCAGGAAAATGTCCATTGAGGAAGGTGGGGGTGGAGGTACTTGCCACAGCTATCGCATTTGCCTGGAAACTATAAGTGACATAATGTTATAGTTCTTCAAGTAGAAATGCATAGAACCACTATGACTGTGGTGCCTGCTCTCTTATCTAGCTGCTAGTTCTAGAGCAAATACAGATGCAAGCAAACTGTTGTCTCCACTCCCTTAGGAATGAACTATCTTGGGTCTTTGTTTTAGGTGTTGTGGTTATTGGTATTTGTGTTATGATTAGCCCATTTAGAGAAGAGACCTATGGAATCTGAGTGAGTGGTTAGAATGAAACTATTTGACACTTACAAAAATTATTTGTTTGTTTGTGTTTATTTTTCCCTGCAGTTTCTTTGATCCTTGGGAAGGCTTTTAGGGAACTGGTGAAATTTGGGCTATTTCCAAAGACTTCTCCACTTGATTTCCACAGGAAATGTAAAAGCACACATTTAATTTTAGTTCATTTGGAAGTATTTCAGGAGACAGATCTACTGTGGATATAGAGAAGAATGTATAAACAGACAAACAAACAAACACTTGAAAAAAAAACCAAGGAATGATCCATGTGCATTTGAAAGGAATGTGTATTCTACTGCTTTCGGATGGAATGCTCTATAAATATCAATTTAGTCCATTTGGTTTAATGTGTTATTTGAGGCTTGTGTTTCCTTATTGATTTTCTGCCTGGATGATCTGTCCATTGATGTAAGTGGGGTGTTAAAGTCCCCTACTATTATTGTGTTACTGTCGATTTTTCCTTTTATGTCTTTTAATATTTGCCTTATATATTGAGGTGCTCCTATGTTGGATGCACATATATTTATAATTTTTATACCTTCTTCTTGGATTGATCCCTTGATCATTATGTAGAGTCCTACTTCGTCTCTTGTAACAGTCTTTATTTTAAAGTCTATTTTGTTGGATATGAGTATTCCTATTCCAGCTTTCTTTTGATTTCCATTTGCGTGGAAAACCTTTTTTCCATCCACTCACTTTCAGTCTGTATGTGTCTATAGATCTGAAGTGAGCCTCTTGTAGGCAGCAGATATACAGGTCTTCTTTCTATGATTTTATATCCATTCAGCCAGTCTGCGTCTTTTGGCTGGAGCATTTAGTTCATTTACATTTAATGTAATTATTGATATTTATGTTCTTATTGACATTTTGTTAATTGTTGTGGATTTGTTTTCGTAGGTCTTTTGTTCCCCTTTCTTCTTTTGTTCTCTTCTCTTGTGATTTGATGACTATCTTTAGTGTTATGCTTGGATTCCTTTTTCTTTTTTGTGTGTATGTCTATTATAGATTTTTGGTTTATGGTTACTATGACGTTTTAGTACAGCAGTCTATATATATATATGGGATTTTATTTAACATCTTGTTGTTAAACATCTTTATTGGAGTATAATTGCTTTACAATGGTGTTTTAGTTTCTGCTGTATAACAAAGTGAATCAGCTATGTGTATACATATATCCCCATTTCCCGTCCCTCCTGAGTCTCCCTCCCACCCTCCCTATCCCACCACTCTAGCACCGAGCTGATCTCCCTGTGCCATGTGGCTGCCTCCCACTAGCTATCTGTTTTACATTTGGTAGTATATATATGTCCATGCCACTCTCTCACTTCGTCCCAGCTTACCCTTCCCCCTCCCCATGTCCTCAAGTCCATTCTCTACGTCTGCACAAGGACACATCAAAGACTCCAGCTTTCCTGCTTAGCTTTTGGGCCCGTGGTTCTCGTTTTTATAGTCCTGTGACATCGGGACAGCATTAGCATTTACTCACATTTGCTAAGCAGCATGCCACAAGAAGGCAATGGCTATGAATATTCTCATGGAAAAAAGTGGCCAACGTAGGAGAAGAACTCAGTTTTCTGACATTTGTCAAGCATTTGCTGTTGACCTTAGCAAGAGTACAAAGGAAAGAGCCCACCACTCAGAGCCTGCCTGGGTTTCACTTCTGCCTGCCATTTCCTGGCTGAGATTCCAGGCAGATAGTTTAACCTCTCTGAGGTTCAATTCCCTACCTGTGAAATGGGATAACAGCACACCCACTGCTCAGGGTGGTGTTTAAGGGTTGAGAAGAAGGTATTACTGTAAGGCGTTCATGACATATGAGATTAAAAAAATTTTTTTTTCATTTTGACACAGGAGCAATATGATATGCTTTTTTGTGTTCTGAAATGGGAGTTCAGGTAGGGTTAAAAAATGGGTCAAAATAACATGAGAACTTGAAGAGCTTTAGTGAGCAGCAGCAGGGTCTGAATTAAGGATAACTGAAAATAAAAACAAAAGAGTGATTAGGATTATGTGGGAAAAATATACAACAGTTGCTAATGTCTCTCACGTTCTGCAAGAAGGGAAATCAGGAATCTTGAATTCATCAGGGATTCCTGAAGGGCCAGACTGCCAAGGATAACATCAAGCTGGTGACCATGACTTCTAATTGATTATCAATCTTCCAGAGTATTTATCCACTTTCTGACTCTTCTGCCTTATTGGACCATGCAGGTATCTGTTGAGCATCTATCATGAGCCAGGCATGTGTCACTGCTGGGGACAGTAGGAAGTCAAGGGCAGGTCCTGGCCTCCACGATCTGAGAGGGAAAGTCTAGGTGAAGAGGCAAGTTCACCATTCCTAGAGCAAAGGGCCTAAGGTGAGGCCTGCCCCAGCAAGGAGGGAGGTGGGGGAAGTTCTATCTTCTAGGCAGGAGTAAGGGAAGACCTGGCTAAGGAGGAAGTGTCTGGGCTGGGAGTGGGGGCTACTGAGGGCATGGAGAAGGCTGTGGAGGGACCAGTGAGGGAGAGGAGAGAGCCAGCTCCTGAGGAGAAGTGTGCTGCCTCTCAGAGTTAGGGAGGAGGAGATAGTAAGGATTGGTAAAATAACCTGTTCACCCCTTCTCCTTCCTTCTCATAGAACATAAGAGCCAGGTTATCCCACAGAGAAAACTTAAACCTCAGTGGAAAAGCCTTCTCCTGCCTTTAGCTCTAGGAGGACTATTCAAACATATACGTGTCCCATTTTAACTCTGACCTTCAGGATCTGATAGCATCATCTTAGATACTAAAGGAAGTACCTGGAGGAAGAAAAAGATCCCCAGGGAGCATGTGTATTTAAATCCATAGCTTCTCTTCAGGGACTATTGTGAGCTAACTCAATTGGCATTTGTTTTTTTAAAAAAAATGTTAACATTGCTGATGAGTTTCTGTTGAAAATGACACACTTGCTGTCTCTAGTGGCAGAGAAGTTTGGTATAATGCCTTAGGAGAACCGTTTGGTAATTTGTAGCGATAGCCACGAACATATTATGTCCCAGTAAACCCAGTGTAAGTTGAAAATATCGTTACTTTGAAAATGAATTTAATATACCCAACTTACTGAACATTATAGCTTAACCTAGCTTACCTTAAATGTGATCAGAACAGTTACTTTAGAATACAGATGGGTAAAATCATCTAACACAAAGCCTATTTTATAATAAAGTGTTGAATATCTCATGTACTTTATTGAATACTGTACTGAAAGTGAAAAACAGAATGGTTATAGAATGGGAGGAGCTTCAAGGTGGTGGAAAAGTAAGACACGGAGATCACCTTCCTCGCCACAAATACATCAGAAATACATCTACATGGGGAATAACTCCTACAGAATACCTACTGAACGGTGGCAGAAGACCACAGACCTTCCAAAAGGCAAGAAAATCCCCACGTACTTGGATAAGATTTCCACACACTAGGAAGATACTTTGTGGGCGGAGACTGCGGGTGGCGGAGGGGGGAAGCTTCTGAGCCACGGAGGAGAGCGCAGCAACAGGGGTGTGGAGGGCAAAGCAGAGAGATTCCCGCAAAGAGGATCGGTGCCAAACAGCACTCACCAGCCCGAGAGGCTTGTCTGCTCACCCGCCAGGGCGGGTGGGGGCTGGAGCTGAGGCTCGGTCTTTGGAGGTCGGATAACAGGGAGAGGACTAGGGTTGGCTGCATGAACACAGCCTGAAGGGGCTAGTGTGCCACAGCTAGCCAGGAAGGAATCCGGGAAAAAGTCTGGAGCTGCCGAAGAGACAAGAGACTTTTTCTTGCCTCTGATTCCTGCTGCGAGAGAAGAGGGGATTAAGAGCACCTCTTAAAGGAGCTCCAGAGAAGGGCGTGAGCCACGGCCATCTGTGCGGGCCCCAGAGGCGGGCATGAGATGCTAAGGCTGCTGCTGCAGCCACCAAGAAGCCTATGTGCAAGCACAGGTCACTATCCACACCTCCCCTCCTGGGAGCCTGTGCAGCCCACCACTGACAGGGTCCTGTGATCCAGGGACAACTTCCCAGTGAGAAAACACAGTGCGCCTCAGGCTGGTGCAAAGTCACGCCGACCTCTGCCGCCGGAGGTGCACCCCGCACTCCGTACCCCTCCCTCCCCCTGACCTGAGTGAGCCAGAGCCACCGAATCAGCTGCCCCTTTAACCCCGTCCTGTCTCAGTGAAGAACAGACGCCCTCAGGTGACCTACACTCACAGGCGGGTCCAAATCCAAAGCTGAACCCCTGGAGATGTGCGAACAAAGAAGAGAAAGGGAAACCTCTCCCAGCAGCCTCAGGAGCAGCGGATAAAATCTCCAAAATCAACTTGATGTAACTTGAATTGGTGGAATACCTGAATAGACAATGAAACATCCCAAATTGAGGAGGTGGATTTTGGGGGCAATGATATATATTTTTTTTTCCCTTTTTCTCTTTTACTGAGTGTGCATGTGTATGCTTCTGTGTGTGATTTTATCTGTATAGCTTTGCTTTTACCATTTGTCCTAGGGTTGTGTCTCTCAGTTTTTCTTTTTTATTACTTTTTAAAATTTTTTCTTAATTATTTTTTATTTTAATAACTTTCTTTTATTTTCTTCTTTCTTTCTTTCATTCTTTCTTTCTTTTTTTTCTCCATTTTATTCTGAGCCATGTGGATGACGGCTCCTGGTGCTCCAGCCAGGCATCAGGGCTGTGCCTCTGAGGTACGAGAGCCAAGTTCAGGACACTGGTCCACAAGAGACCTCCCAGCTCCACATAATATCAAATGGCGAAAATCTCCCAGAGATCTCCATATCAACGCCAAGACCCAGCTCCACTCAACGACCAGCAAGCTACAGTGCTGGACACCATATGACAAAGAACTAGCAAGACAGGAACACAAACCAATCCATTAGCAGAGAGGCTGCCTAAAATCATAATAAGGGCACAGACAGTGCAAAACACACCACCAGACGTGGACCTGCCCACCAGAAAGACAAGATCCAGCCTCATCCAGCAGAACACAGGCACTAGTCCCCTCCACCAAGAAGCCGACACAACCCACTGAACCAATCTTAGCCACTGGGGACAGACACCAAAAACAACGGGAACTACGAACCTGCAGTCTGCAAAAAGGAGACCCCAAACACAGTAAGTTAAGGGAAATGAGAAGACAGAGAAACACATAGCAGATGAAGGCGCAAGGCAAAAACCAACCAGAACTAACAAATGAAGAAGAAATAGGCAATCTACCTGAAAAAGTATTCAGAATAATGATAGTAAAGATGATCCAAAATCTTGGACGTAGAATGGAGAAAATACAAGAAACGTATAACCAGGACCTAGAAGAACTAAAGAGAAAACAAACAATGATGAAAAACACAGTAAATGAAACTAAAAATTCTCTAGAAGGGATCAATAGCAGAATGACTGATGCAAAAGAATGGATAAGTGACCTGGAAGATAAAATAATGGAAATAACTACTGCAGAGCAGAATAAGGAAAAAAGAATGAAAAGAACTGAGGACACACTCAGAGACACCTGGGACAACATTAAATGCACCAACATTCGAATTATAGGGGTCCCAGAAGAAGAAGAGACAAAGAAAGGGACTGAGAAAATATTAGAAGAGATTATAGTTGAAAACTTCACTAATATGGTAAAGGAAATAGTTAAGTCTAGGAAGCACAGAGAGTCCCATACAGGATAAATCCATGGATAAACACGCCAAGACACATATTAATCAAACTATCAAATATTAAATACAAAGAAAAAATATTAAAAACAGCAAGGGAAAAACAACAAATCACACACAAGGGAATCCACATAAGGTTAACGGCTGATCTTTCAGCAGAAACTCTGCAAGCCAGAAGGTAGCGGCAGGACATATTTAAAGTGATGTAGGAGAAAAATCTACAACCAAGATTACCCTACCCATCAAGGATCTCATTGAGATTTGTCAGAGAAATTAAAACCTTTACAGACAAGCAAAAGCTAAGAGAATTCAGCACCACCAGACCAACTTTACAACAAATGCTAAAGGAACTTCTCTAGGCAGGAAACAAAAGCGAAGGAAAAGACCCACAATCACAAACCCAAAACAGTTAAGAGAATTGTAATAGGAACATACATATTGATAATTACCTTAAATGTAAATGGATTAAACGCTCCAACCAAAAGACATAGATTGGCTGAATGGATACAAAAATAAGGCTCGTATATATGTTGTCTACAAGGGACCCACTTCAGACCTAGGGACACATACAGACTGAAAGTGAGAGGATGCAAAAAAGATATTCCATGCAAATGGAAACCAAAAGAAAGCTGGAGTAGTCATTTTCATATCAGACAAAATAGACTTTCAAACAAAGACTATTACAAGAGACAAAGAAGGCTCTACATAATGATCAAGGGATCAATCCAAGAAGAAGATATAACAATTGTAAATATTTATGGACCCAGCATAGGAGCACCTCAATACATAAGGCAAATACTAACAGCCATAAAAGGGGAAATTGACCGTAACACAATCATAGTAGGGGACTTTAACACCCCACTTTCACCAATGGACAGATCATCCAAAATGAAAATAAATAAGGAAACACAGCTTTAAATGATACATTAAACAAGATGGACTTAATTGATATTTATAGACAAAGACAACAGAATACACATTTTTCTCAAGTGCTCGTGGAACATTCTCCAGGATAGATCACATCTTGGGTCACAAATCAAGCCTTTGCAAATATAAGAAAATTGAAATCATATCTAGTACCTTTTCTGACCACAATGCTCTGAGATTAGATATCAATTACAGGAAAAAATCTGTAAAAATTACAAACACATGGAGGCTAAACAATACACTACTTAATAACCAAGAGATCACTGAAGAAAACAAAGAGGAAATAAAAAAATACCTAGAAACAAATGACAATGAAAACACGACGACCCAAAACCTATGGGATGCAGCAAAAACAGTTCTCAGATGGAAGTTTATAGCAGTACAATCTTACCTTAAGCAACAAGAAACATCGCAAATACACAAGCTAACCTGACACCTAAAGCAATTAGAGAAGGTAGAACAAAGAAAACCCCAAAGTTAGCAGAAGGGAAGAAATCATGAAGATAAGATCAGAAGAAAATGAAAAAGAAAAGAAGGAAACAATAACAATGATCAATAAAACTAAAAGCGGTTTCTTTGAGAAGATAAACAAAATTGATAAACCGTTAGCCAGACTCACCAGGAATAAAAGGGAGAATACTGAAATCAATAGAATTAGAAATGAAAAAGAAGTAACAACTGACATGGCAGATATACAAAGGATCATGAGAGATTACTACAAGCAACTATATGCCAATAAAATGGACAACCTAAAAGAAAAGGACAAATTCTTAGAAATGCACAACCTTCTGAGACTGAACCAGGAAGAATTAGAAAATATGAACAGATCAATCACAAGCACTAAAATTGAAACTGTGATTAAAAATATCCTAACAAACAAAAGCCAAGGACCAGATGGCTTCACAGGCGAATTCTATCAAACATTTAGAGAAGATCTAACACCTATCCTTCTCAAACTCTTCCAAAATATAGCAGAGGGAGGAACACTCCCAAACTCATTCTACGAGGCCACCAACACCCCAATACCAAAACCAGACAAAGTTGTCACAAAGAAAGAAAATTACAGGCCAATATCACTGATGAGCATAGTTTCAAAAATCCTCAACAAAATACTAGCAAACAGAATCCAACAGCACATTAAATGGATCATACACCATGATCATGTGGGGTTTATCCCAGGGATTCAAGGATTGTTCAATTTACACAAATCAATCAATGTGATATACCAAATTGAAGGAGAAAAACCGTATGATCATCTCACTAGATGCAGAGAAAGCTCTCAACAAAATTCAACACCCATTTATGATAAAAACCCTCCAGAAAGTAGGCATAGAGGGAAATTTCCTCAACATAATAAAGGCCATATATGACCAACCCACACCCAACATCATCCTCAACGGTGAAAAACTGAAACCATTTCCACTAAGATCAGGAAGAAGACAAGGTTTACCACTGTCACCACCAGTATTCAACATAGTTTTGGAAGTTTTAGCCCCAGCAATCAGAGAAGAAAAAGAAATGAAAGGAATCCAAATCAGAAAAGAAGAAGTAAAGCTGTCACTGTTTGCAGATGACATGATCCTATACATAGAGAATCCTAAAGATGCTACCAGAAAACTACTAGTGCTATTCAATGCATTTGGTAAAGTAGCAGGATACAAAATTAATGCACAGAAATCTCTTGCATTCCTATACACTAATGATGAAAAATCTGAAAGTGAAATTAAGAAAACACTCCCCTTTACCACTGCAACAAAAAGAATAGAATATGCAGGAATAAACCTACCTAACGAGACAAAAGACATGTATGCAGAAAATTATAAGACACTGATGAAAGAAATTAAAGGTGATACACATAGATGGAGAGATATACCATGTTATTGGATTGGAAGAATCAACATTGTGAAACTGACTCTACTACCCAAAGCAATCTACAGATTCAATGCAGTCCCTATCAAACTACCACTGGCATTTTTCACAGAACTAGAACAAAACATTTCACAATTTGTGTGGAAAAACAAAACACCCTGAATAGCCAAAGCAATCTTGCTAAAGAAAAACGGAGCTGGAGGAATCAGGCTCCCTGAGTTCACACTATACTACAAAGCTACCGTAATCAAGCCAGTGTGGTACTGGCACAAAAACAGAAATATAGGTCAATGGAACAGGATAGAAAGCCCTGAGGTAAACCCATGCACATATGGTCACCTTATCTTTGATAAAGGAGACAAGAATATACAGTGGAGAAAAGACAGCCTCTTCAATAAGTGGTGCTGGGAAAACTGGACAGCTACATGTAAAAGAATGAAATTAGAACACTCCCTAACACTGTACACAAAAATAAAGTGAAAATGGATTAAAGACCTAAATATAAGGCCAGACACTATCATACTCTTAGAGGAAAACCTAGGCCAAGCACTCTATGACATAAATCACAGCAAGATCCTTTTTGACCCACCTCCTAGAGAAATGGAAATAAAAACAAAAATATACAAATGGGACCTAATGAAGCTTAAAAGCTTTTGCACAGCAAAGGAAACCATAAACAAGCCGAAAAGACAACCCTCAGAATGGGAGAAAATATTAGCAAATGAAGCAACTGACAAAGGATTAATCTCCAAAATTTACAAGCAGCTCAATATCAAAAAAACAGCAACCCAATCCGGAAATGGGCAGAAGACCTAAATAGGCATTTCTCCAAAGAAGATATACAGATTGCCAACAAGCACATGAAAGAATGCTCAACATCATTAATCATTAGAGAAATGCAAATCAAAACTACAGTGAGATATCTTCTCACACCATTCAGAATGGCCATCATCAAAAAATCTAGAAACAATAAATGCTGGAGAGGGTGTGGAGAAAAGGGAACCCTCTTGCACTGCTGGTGGGAATGTGAATTGGTACAGCCACTATGGAGAACAGTATGGAGTTTCCTTAGAAAACTACAAATAGAACTACCATATTACCCAGCAAACCCACTACTGGGCATATACCCTGAGAAAACCATAATTCAAAAAGAGTCATGTACCAAAATGTTCATTGCAGCTCCGTTTACAATAGCTAGGACATTGAAGCAACCTAAGTGTCCATCAACAGATGAATGGATAAAGATGTGGCACATATATACAATGGAACATTACTCAGCCATAAAAAGTAACGAAATTGAGTTATTTGTAGCGAGGTGGATGGACCTAGAGTCTGTCATACAGAGTGAAGTATGTCAGAGAGAGAAAAGCAAGTACCTTATGGTAACACATATATATGGAATCTAAAAAAAAAAAAAAAAAAGATCATGAAGAACCTATGGGTAAGATGGGAATAAAGATGCAGATCTACTAGAGATTGGACTTGAGGATACAGTGGGGGGGAGTGGTAAGCTGGGACAGGCTGAGGGGGTGGCATGGACACATATACACTACCAGGTGTGAAGTGGATAGCTAGTGGGAAGGAGCCGCGTGGCACAGGGCGATCAGCTCAGTGCTTTGTGGCCGCCTGCAGGGGTGGGATGGGGAGTTTGGGAGGGAGGGAGACGCAGAAGGGAAGGGATATGGTGACATATGTATATGTATGACTGATTTACTTTGTTATACAGCAGAAAGTAACACACCATTGTAAAGGAATTGTACTCCAATAAAGATGTTTAAAAAAAAAAGAATGGTTGTATGAGTACAGAATGCTTTAAGCGTATCAGTTGTTCACCCTCGTGACTTTGTGGCTGATTGGGAGCTGCAGCTTGCTGCCACCGCCCAGCATCATGAGGGATTATGGTACCTCATATCACTAGTGCAGGAAAAGATCAAAATTCAAAGTATGGTTTCTACTGAATGCAAATCACTTCCACATCATTGTAAAGTTGAAAAATCATTAAGTTGAGCCTTCATAAGTCAGGGACTGTCTGTATATCAGTAGGCCTGCACCTGGCCCTTATTTCCATTCACCTACCCGTAAAGGAACTAAAGGAATCTGCCCCAAGTAAGCATCTTCTCTGTGGGATCCACACAGACTGTGCACTGTGCTCCAGGGGTGTTATTCATTGTAGACAAGGGGAAAAGTATCACCCCCTGGAGCGGTCCACTGCTGCATTCTTGAGAGCAGAGACTTTGTCTTATTGATTGCTAGATTCCTGGTGGCCTGGATTTGCATCTGGCACACAGTAGTAGCTCAGTAAATACTTCCTGACCCATTGTGGTGTGCTTAAGTGAAATGCCAAAACATGAGTCCATTGTCTAGAAATTTAAAATGATTGGGCACAGTGGTCTGCCAGTGCAGGGGACACGGGTTCAAACCCTGGTCTGGGAAGATCTCACATGCTGCAGAACAACTAAGCCCATGCACCACAACTACTGAGCCTGCGCTCTAGAGTCCATGAGCCACAACTACTGAGCCTGTGTGCCACAACTACTGAAGCCCACGCACCTAGAGCCCGTGCTCTGCAAGAAGAGAAGCCACTGCAATGAGAAGCCCATGCACCTCAACTAGAGAAGGCCCGCATGTAGCAAAAAAGACCCAATGCATCCAAAAAATAAATAAATAAAATAAAAATCTTTTTTTAAAGATTTAAAAATTAAAAAAAAATGACCATCACGAAGATAATGTGTAAACTCACTTAATGTTGAAACTTTAACCAGGAAAAAAGCAAGACTTAAATTTCACTTCTACTGTGTAATTACCACCAGGCACAATTATATACGAGTATGAAAACAAAGCCTGAAATGGAAATGAAATGAGCAAAATGAAAATAATTATGTTAGTATGCTGAGATTATGGGCCATTGCTTTGCAACGTTAAGAAGTTTCCAAAATAAACTGAAGTCAGATATTTTTTTGACCACACATTTAAGGTTGATTTAAGAAAAACAAGGCAAGGCATTATTAGTAAGTAGAATTGGATTTAAATAGCTGCTTTATTTCATAACTTTTTTTCCTCCCTTGGAGTTAATAAATATTCTTCAGGCATCTGTAATCCGTACTTTGTAGTATCAACCTATTCAAAAGCAAAAGGACTGCCAAGATGGAAACCTAGGAGAGTACTCTTGTTCTCAATATCTACTGTGAGAATGCATATAAACGAGCAATAAAGAACCACAAAGAGAAAAGCAAGCCCTGATTTGTTGGGAGGTTTACATTCACTAGTTGACCAGAGATAGAGTTCCTCTGATGAGCTGAGTGTACAGTGAAGGTGAGCGAAATAGGGCCCAAAGTTTCCTAGGGCAGAGTTGGCTTTGCCATAGGACATTCTGATTTGCCTCTTTCATTTTCAGACTTTATTCTCACTGAAAAGGATGGATTAGTTCCTAATTGTGGGAATGGGACCTGAAGTGAATCTTCCGGGGTTCAGTTCTCCATTCCACAAGAGAATCTGCATCCTTGGAGGAAGATGCATTCCTTTTCCATGTCTGATTTTCCCAATCTCTGGTTGGCTAATAGTTCAAGTTGCCACTGATTGCACAGAGATGCCTGTACAGCAGAAACTCTCAGTGTTTGGTGGGCACCAGAATCACCTGGAGAGATTCCCAACACAAATTCTCAGGTCCTGTCCCTAGAGATTCTATTCAGTAGGTCTGGGTGGGGCCTGAGAATGTGATTTCTAACCAGCCCCCATGTTATGGTAATGCTGATGCTGCCGATTGGGTTATCATCACTTTGAGTAGCACTGGTTTACAGCTTTCTCAGGTGGTCACCAGATGATGTTCTAGTGGTTATCTGGGTAAGGATTCACCTTTACTATGACCAGGTTACAGTTACTCCCTAACTATGAAGTGAAACCCATTTATTTCTTGAGAGGCAGCCTCACAGTACAAAGAACAAGAGCTTTAGAATGAGGTCTAGGGTCAAATCTCTGCTCTGGCTTTTCCTCTGTGACTGTGGGAACCCAACCTCTCTGGGCCTCAGTTTCCTTACCCACAGTGGAGATGATGTTGCCCACCTGGTAGAGGTCTTTTAGAGATTAAATGAGACAGTGTTGGGAAAATACCTAGCACAGTGCCTGGCTTATAGTCGGTACTTAACAAATAGTGGTTCCTTTTTTTTTTTTTTGCCCCTTTATTGGAGTATAATTGCTTTACAATGTTGTGTTAGTTTCTGCTGTACAACAAAGTGAATCAGCTATGTGTATACATATATCCACATATTCCCTCCCTCTTGAGCCTCCCTCCCACCCTTCCTATCCCACCCCTCTAGGTCATCAGGAAGCATTGAGCTGATCTCCTTGTGCTATGCAGCAGCTTCCCACTAGCCATCCATTTTACATTTGGTAGTGTATATATGTCAATGCTACTCTCTCACTTCATCCCAGCTTCCCCTTCCCCCTGTGTGTCCTCAATTCCATCCTCTACGTCTGCGTCTTTATTGCTGCCCTGCCGCTAGGTTCATCAGTACCATTTTTTTTAGATTCCATGTATATGCATTGGCCTACTGTATTTGTTTTTCTCTTTCTGACTTACTTCACTCTGTATAACAGACTCTAGGGCCATCCACCTCATTACAAATAGCTCAATTTCATTCCTTTTTATGGCTGAGTAATATTCCATTGTATATATGTGCCACATCTTCTTTATTCATTCATCTGTTGATGGACATTTAGGTTGCTTCCATGTCCTGGCTATTGTAAATAGAGCGGCAATGAACATTGTGGTACATGTATCTTTTTTTTTTATTTTTTTTTTATTTTTTTTTTATTTTTTTACATCTTTATTGGGGTATAATTGCTTTACAATGGTGTGTTAGTTTCTGCTTTATAACAAAGTGAATCAGTCATACATAAACATATGTTCCCATATGTCTTCCCTGTTGCGTCTCCCTCCCTCCCACCCTCCCCATCCCACCCCTCCAGGCGGTCACAAAGCACCGAGCCAATATCCCTGTGCCATGCAGCTGCTTCCCACTAGCTATCTACCTTACTGCGTTTGTTAGTGTGTATATGCCCATGACTCTCTCTCGCCCTGTCACAGCTCACCCTTCCCCCTCCCCATAACCTCAAGTCCGTTCTCTAAGAGGTCTGCGTCTTTATTCCTGCTTTACCCCTAGGTTTTTCATGACATTTTTCTTTCTTAAATTCCATATATATGTGTTAGCATACGGTATTTGTCTCTCTCTTTCTGACTTACTTCACTCTGTATGACAGACTCTAGGTCTATCCACCTCATTACAAATAGCTCAATTTCGTTTCTTTTTATGGCTGAGTAATATTCCATTGTATATATGTGCCACATCTTCTTTATCCATTCATCCGATGACGGGCATTTAGGTTGTTTCCATCTCCGGGCTATTGTAAATAGAGCTGCAATGAACATTTTGGTACATGTCTCTTTTTGAATTATGGTTTGCTCAGGGTATATGCCCAGTAGTGAGATTGCTGGGTCATATGGTAGTTCTATTTGTAGCTTTTTAAGGAACCTCCATACTGTTCTCCACAGTGGCTGTATCAATTTACATTCCCACCAACAGTGTAAGAGGGTTCCCTTTTCTCCACACCCTCTCCAGCATTTATTGTTTCTAGATTTTTTGATGATGGCCATTCTGACTGGTGTGAGATGATATCTCATTGTAGTTTTGATTTGCATTTCTCTAATGATTAGTGATGTTGAGCATTCTTTCATGTGTTTGTTGGCAGTCTGTATATCTTCTTTGGAGAAATGTCTATTTAGGTCTTCTGCCCATTTTTGGATTGGGTTGTTTGTTTTCTTGTTATTGAGCTGCATGAGCTGCTTGTAAATTTTGGAGATTAATCCTTTGTCAGTTGCTTCATTTGCAAATATTTTCTCCCATTCTGAGGGGTGTCTTTTGGTCTTGTTTATGGTTTCCTTTGCTGTGCAAAAGCTTTGAAGTTTCATTAGGTCCCATTTGTTTATTTTTGTTTTTATTCCCATTACTCTAGGAGGTGGGTCAGAAAGGATCTTGCTTTGATTTATGTCATAGAGTGTTCTGCCTATGTTTTCCTCTAAGAGTTTGATAGTTTCAGGCCTTACATTTAGGTCTTTAATCCATTTTGAGCTTATTTTTGTGTATGGTGTTAGGGAGTGATCTAATCTCATACTTTTACATGTACCTGTCCAGTTTTCCCAGCACCACTTATTGAAGAGGCTGTCCTTTCTCCATTGTACATTACTGCCACCTTTATCAAAGATAAGGTGTCCATATGTGCATGGGTTTATCTCTGGGCTTTCTATCCTGTTCCATTGATCTATATTTCTGTTTTTGTGCCAGTACCATACCGTCTTGATGACTGTAGCTTTGTAGTATAGTCTGAAGTCAGGGAGCCTGATTCCTCCAGTTCCTTCTTTCGTTCTCAAGATTGCTTTGGCTATTCGGGGTCTTTTGTGTTTCCATACAAATTGTGAAATTTTTTGTTCTAGTTCTGTGAAAAATGCCAGTGGTAGTTTGATAGGGATTGCATTGAATCTATAGATTGCTTTGGGTAGTAGAGTCATTTTCACAATGTTGATTCTTCCAATCCAAGAACATGGTATATCTCTCCATCTATTTGTATCATCTTTAATTTCTTTCATCAGTGTCTTATAATTTTCTGCATACAGGTCTTTTGTCTCCTTAGGTAGGTTTATTCCTAGATATTTTATTCTTTTTGTTGCAATGGTAAATGGGAGTGTTTTCTTGATTTCACTTTCAGATTTTTCATCATTAGTATATAGGAATGCCAGAGATTTCTGTGCATTAATTTTGTATCCTGCAACGTTACCAAATTCATTGATTAGCTCTAGTAGTTTTCTGGTAGCATCTTTAGGGTTCTCTATGTATAGGATCATGTCATCTGCAAACAGTGACAGCTTTACTTCTTCTTTTCCAATTTGGATTCCTTTTATTTCCTTTTCTTCTCTGATTGCTGTGGCTAAAACTTCCAAAACAATGTTGAATAATAGTGGTGAGAGTGGGCAACCTTGTCTTGTTCCTGATCTTAGTGGAAATGCTTTCAGTTTTTCACCATTGAGGATGATGTTTGCTGTGGGCTTGTCATATATGGCCTTTATTATGTTGAGGAAAGTTCCCTCTATGCCTACTTTCTGCAGGGTTTTTATCATAAATGGGTGTTGAATTTTGTCAAAAGCTTTCTCTGCATCTATTGAGATGATCATATGGTTTTTCTCCTTCACTTTGTTAATATGGTTTATCACATTGATAGATTTGCGTATATTGAAGAATCCTTGCATTCCTGGAATAAACCCCACTTGATCATGGTGTATGATCCTTTTAATGTGCTGTTGGATTCTGTTTGCTAGTATTTTGTTGAGGATTTTTGCATCTATGTTCATCAGTGATATTGGCCTGTAGTTTTCTTTCTTTGTGACATCCTTGTCTGGTTTTGGTATCAAGGTGATGGTGGCCTCGTAGAAGGAGTTAGGGAGTGGTCCTCCCTCTGCTATATTTTGGAAGAGTTTGAGAAGGATAGGTGTTAGCTCTTCTCTAAATGTTTGATAGAATTCGCCTGTGAAGCCATCTGGTCCTGGGCTTTTCTTTGTTGGAAGCTTTTTAATCGCAGTTTCAATTTCAGTGCTTGTGATTGGTCTGTTCATATTTTCTATTTCTTCCTGATTCAGTCTTGGCAGATTGTGCATTTCTAAGAATTTGTCCATTTCTTCCAGATTGTCCATTTTATTGGCATAGAGTTGCTTGTAGTAATCTCTCATGATCTCTTTTATCTCTGCAGTGTCAGTTGTTACCTCTCCTTTTTCATTTCTAATTCTATTGATTTGAGTCTTCTCCCTTTTTTTCTTGATGAGTCTGGCTAGTGGTTTATCTATTTTGTTTATCTTCTCAAAGAACCAGCTTTTAGTTTTATTGATCTTTGCTATTGTTTCCTTCATTTCTTTTTCATTTATTTCTGATCTGATTTTTATGATTTCTTTCCTTCTGCTAGCTTTGGGGTTTTTTTGTTCTTCTTTCTCTAATTGCTTGAGGTGCAAGGTTAGGTTGTTTATTCGAGATGTTTCCTGCTTCTTAAGGTGGGCTTGTATTGCTATAAACTTCCCCCTTAGAACTGCTTTTGCTGCCTCCCACAGGTTTTGGGTCGTTGTATCTCCATTGTCATTTGTTTCTAGGTATTTTTTGATTTCCTCTTTGATTTCTTCAGTGATCTCTTCATTATTAAGTAGTGTATTGTTTAGCCTCCATGTGTTTGTATTTTTTACAGATCTTTTCCTGTAATTGATATCTAGTCTCATGGCGTTGTGGTCAGAAAAGATACTTGATACAATTTCAATTTTCTTAAATTTACCAAGGCTTGATTTGTGACCTAAGATATGATCTATCCTGGAGAATGTTCCATGAGCACTTGAGAAAAATGTGTATTCTGTTGTTTTTGGATGGAGTGTCCTATAAATATCAATTAAGTCCATCTTGTTTAATGTATCATTTAAAGCTTGTGTTTCCTTATTTATTTTCATTTTGGATGATCTGTCCATGGGTGAAAGTGGGGTGTTTAAGTCCCCTACTATGAATGTGTTACTGTCGATTTCCCCTTTTATGGCTGTTAGTATTTGCCTAATGTATTGAGGTGCTCCTATGTTGGGTGCATAAATATTTACAATTGTTATATCTTCTTCTTGGATCGATCCCTTGATCATTATGTAGTGTCCTTCTTTGTCTCTTTTAATAGTCCTTATTTTAAAGTCTATTTTGTCTGATATGAGAATTGCTACTCCAGCTTTCTTTTGGCTTCCATTTGCATGGAATATCTTTTTCCATCCCCTTACTTTCAGTCTGTATGTGTCTCTAGGTCTGAAGTGGGTCTCTTGTAGACAGCATATATAAGGGTCTTGTTTTTGTATCCATTCAGCTAATCTGTGTCTTTTGGTGGGAGCATTTAGTCCATTTACATTTAAGGTAATTATCGATATGTATGTTCCTATTCCCATTTTCTAAATTGTTTTGGGTTCGTTATTATGGGTCTTTTCCTTCTCTTGTGTTTCTTGCCTAGAGAAGATCCTTTAGCATTTGTTGTAAAGCTGGTTTGGTGGTGCTGAACTCTCTCAGCTTTTGCTTGTCTGTAAAGGTTTTAATTTCTCCATCAAATCTGAATGAGATCCTTGCTGGGTAGAGTAGTCTTGGCTGCATGTTTTTCTCCTTCATCACTTTCAGTATGTCCTGCCACTCCCTTCTGGCTTGTAGGGTTTCTGCTGAGAGATCAGCTGTTAACCTTATGGGGATTCCCTTATGTGTTATTTGTTGTTTTTCCCTTGCTGCTTTTAATATGCTTTCTTTGTATTTAATTTTTGACAGTTTGATTAATATGTGTCTTGGCGTATTTCTCCTTGTATTTATCTTGTATGGGACTCTCTGTGCTTCCTGGACTTGATTAACTATTTCCTTTCCCATATTAGGGAAGTTTTCAACTATAATCTCTTCAAATATTTTCTCAGTCCCTTTCTTTTTCTCTTCTTCTTCTGGAACCCCTATAATTCGAATGTTGGTGCGTTTAATGTTGTCCCAGAGGTCTCTGAGACTGTCCTCAGTTCTTTTCATTCTTTTTTCTTTATTCTGCTCTGCAGTAGTTATTTCCACTATTTTATCTTCCAGGTCACTTATCCGTTCTTCTGCCTCAGTTATTCTGCTATTGATCCCATCTAGAGTACTTTTAATTTCATTTATTGTGTTGTTCATCGTTGCTTGTTTCATCTTTAGTTCTTCTAGGTCCTTGTTAACTGATTCTTGCATTTTGTCCAATCTATTGTCCATTCTATCTCCAAGATTTCGGATCAACCTTACTATCATTATTCTGAATTCTCTTTCAGGTAGACTGCCTATTTCCTCTTCATTTGTTAGGTCTGGTGCGTTTTTATCTTGCTCCTTTATCTGCTGTGTGTTTTTCTGTCTTCTCATTTTGCTTATCTTACTGTGTTTGGGGTCTCCTTTTTGCAGGCTGCAGGTTTGTAGTTCCTCCTGTTTTTGATGTCTGTCTCCAGTGGCTAAGGTTGGTTCAGTGGGTTGTGTAGGCTTCCTGGTGGAGGGGGCTAGTGCCTGTGTTGTGGTGGATGAGGCTGGATCTTGTCTCTCTAGTGGGCAGGTTCACGTCTGGTGGTGTGTTTGGGGGCGTCTGTGGCCTTATTATGATTTTAGGCAGCCTCTCTGCTAATGGGTGGGGTTGTGTTCCTGTTTTGCTAGTTGTTTGGCATAGGTTTTCCAGCACTGTGGCTTGCTGGTCGTTGAGTGAAGCTGGGTGCTGGTGTTAAGATGAAGGTCTCTGGGAGATTTTCGCCGTTTGATATTATGTGGAGCTGGGAGGTCTCTTGTTGATCAGTGTCCTGAAGTTGGCTGTCCTACCTCAGAGGCAGAGCCCTGCCTCCTGGCTGGAGCACCAAAAGCTTTTCATCCACAGGCTCAGGATAAAAGGGAGAAAAAGTAGAGGGAATTAGTAGAAGTATGAGGAAAGAAAGAAGGAAAGGAGGGTAGGAAGGAAGGAAGAAAGAAAGAAAGAAGCAAAGAAGGCAAGAAGGCAAGAAGGAAAGAAAGGAGGGAGGGAGGGAGGGAGGAAGGAAGGAAGGAGGGAAAGAAGGAAAAAAGACAGAAAGAAAGAAGATACAGTAAAAATAAAGTATAATAAAGTCATTGAATTAAAAACTTCTTATTTAGAAAAAAAAAAAAAAGGGACGGAAAGAACCTTAGGACAAATGTTGGAAGCAAAGCTATACAGACAAAATCTTACACAGAAGCATACACATACACCCTCACTAAAAGAGGTAAAGGGGGAAAAATCCTAAATCTTGCTGTCAGAGACCACCTCCTCAATTTGGGATGATTCGTTGTCTAAAGGAGGGAAGGAAGGACGGAAAGAAAGAAAGAAAGAATGAAGGTAAAGTATAATAAGGTTATTAAAATTAATTATTAAGAAAAAAATTAAAAAAAAACACATGGACGGATAGAACCCTAGGACAAATGGTGGAAGCAAGACTATACAGACAAGATCTCACACAGAAGCATACACATACACATTCACAAAAAGAGGAAAGGGGAAAAAATCATAGATCTTGCTCCTAAAGTCCACTTCCTTAATTTGGGATGATTGGTTTTCTATTCAGGTATTCCACAGATGCAGGGTACATCAAGTTGATTGTGGAGCTTTAATCCGCTGCTTCTGAGGCTGCTGGGAGAGATTTCCCTTTCTCTTCTTTGTTCTCACAGCTCCCAGGGCTAAGCTTTGGATTTGGCCCTGCCACTGCGTGTAGATCGCTGGAGGGCGTCTGTTTTTTGCTCAGACAGGATGGGGTTAAAAGAGCCGCTGATTGGGGGCTCTGGCGCACTCAGGCCGGCGGGGACGGAGGGGCACAGAGTGCGGGGCGGGCCTGCGGTGGCAAAGGCCGGCGTGACTTTGCACCAGCCTGAGGCGCGCTGTGCGCTCTCCCGGGGAAGTTGTCCCTGGATCCCGGGAACCCGGCAGTGGCGGGCTGCACAGGCTCCGCGGAAGAGGGGTGTGGAGAGTGACCTGTGCTCGCACACAGGCCCCTCGGTGGCGGCAGCAGCAGCCTTAACGTCTCCCGCCCGCCTCTGGGGTCCGCGCTTTTAGCCGCGGCTTGCGCCCGTCTCTGAATTCCGCGCTTTCAGCCGCGGCTCGCGCCCGTCTCTGGATTCCACGCTTTCAGCCGCGGCTCGCGCCCGTCTCTGGATTCCGCGCTTTCAGCCGCGGCTCGCGCCCGTCTCTGAATTCCGCGCTTTCAGCCGCGGCTCGCGCCCGTCTCTGGAGTCCGCGCTTTCAGCCGCGGCTCGCGCCCGTCTCTGGGGTTCGCGCTTTTAGCCGCGGCTCGCGCCTGTCTCTGGAGTTCCTTTAGGCAGCGTTCTTAAACCCCTCTCCTCACGCCCCAGGAAACAAAGAGGGAAGGAAAAGTCTACTGCCTCTTCTGCAGGTGCAGGCTTTTCCCCGGACTCCCTCCCGGCTAGCTGTGGTGCACTAACCCCTTCAGGCTATGTTCAAGCCGCCAACCCCAGTCCTCTCCCTGCGCTCGGGCCTCAGCTCGCAGCCCCGCCCACCCCGGCGGGTGAGCAGACAAACCTCTCGGGCTGGTGAGTGCCGGTCGGCACCGATCCTCTGTGCGGGAATATCCCCGCTTTGCCCTCCGCACCCCTGTGGCTGTGCTCTCCTCCGCAGCTTCGAAGCTCCCCCCTCCGCCTCCCGCAGTCTCTGCCCGCGAAGGGGCTTCCTAGAGTGTGGAAACTTTTCCTCTTTCACCGCTCCCTCCCACTGGTGCAGGTGCCGTCCCTATTCTTTTGTCTCTGTTTTTTCTTTTGCCCTACCCAGGTACGTGGGGAGTTTCTTGCCTTTTGGGAGGTCTGAGGTCTTCTGCCAGCCTTCAGTAGGTGTTCTGTAGGAGTTGTTCCACGTGTAGATGTATTTCTGGTGTATCTGTGGGGAGGAAGGTGATCTCCGCGTCTTACTCTTCCGCCATCTTCCGCCTTCCCTCCATGTATCTTTTTGAATTATGGTTTTCTCAGGGTATATGCCCAGTAGCGGGATTGCTGGGTCATATCTTAGTTCTGAAATAGTGGTTCTCAATGGAATTTATTTTGAGATGCTACAGATACTAAGATGCTATTCAGTTAATTCTTTAAGCATCTTTAGGGAGGTTTACAAGTACACCTTTATGGAGTGGGTAGGTGGAACTAAAAGAAAGGGAAATGGAAAGGGGGAAAAACTGATCTAATTCATTAAACTACAGCTTCTCTATGGTCCTAATTTTTGTGTTGTCTAGGGGAGAATGCTTTCTATTCTGTTCTGTCTGTCCTATCCTATCCTATCCTACTCTATCCTATCCTATTCATTAAAATTTCAAGTCCCTAAGATGCTATGTACTATACCAAGTGTTTTCTATCCTTAAGGAGAGGCAGCCTGATGAGATGCCAAAATTGTGGATTTTGAATCAGGCTGATTTGTGTTTGACTTTGGACTCTGTTACCACACCAGCTGTTTGACCTCCAAGCTGGTTATTTCAGCTCTCGTTTGTAGAATGGGGAGAATAAGACTGAAACCACTGGGCGGGAAGGTGCTTGGCTTACCTGACTGAGACTGGGAAGAACATTAATATAAAGTAATGAATCCCACCTCACAGAGGATGAAATCAAATAACAGATATGAAAGTGTTTTGTTATAAACTATGTAATGCTGTGCACATGTGAGGTGAAGAGGAAATAGTTTCCTTTTCACTGTGGGACTTTGATGAATATTCAGATCTGCTTTCCTGCTCTCATTCAGCCTTCTTGAGTTTTTCTCTTACAATCTGATACATTTCTTGGCAACGGGGAACATTTAATGCCACCTTCATCACGGAACCTAATGACTCGCTGCTAAAGTAACTTTAAAGTAATTATGCTTGAAATGGTAACAGAAATTCTTCCTATTCTCTATGACAGCACTTGATGCTTTATTATGTAGCTACAAGTTTTTTGATTGATTAGATAGTCTGCTATGGAGGAATGATCCTGGACATAAAATTCAGAGACCCGGGTTTTAATCCTCTTTCAAATGACAGACCTTGGCAACTTCCTTCCCTTCTAGATAAAAACAATATCAGGGCCAGAAGTTAGAGATCCTTGAGTCTAGGAAAGGAAAACTATAGGCCAGAGGGCCAAATATGGCCCACCATCTGTTTCTGTAAATAAAGTTTTATTGGGACACAGCCATGCTCATTTGTTTACATGTTGCCTGTGGCTATTTTCTTGCTACAAAGACTAAATGAGTAGTTGCAACAGAGACCATATGGTGTACAAAGCTGAAAATCTTTACTCTCTGGCCGTTTACATGTAAAGTTTGCTGACTTCTGCTCTAGTCCAACATCCCGTCTTCCTTTTTAAATATGGGAAATTAATTCCAGAAAGAGGAAGGAACTTGTCCAGATCACATAAAGCATTAGCAAAAGCAAAAAGGCAAAAATTTAGGAAAGAAAAAAAATTAAGGTTAATGAATATTCTGTCATAGTCCAGAGCCTAGACATATTAATTATTCTAAGATCTTTCAGGGATATTTGAGGGGCATTGCCTTCCCTCATTTTATATCTGTCTAAGTAAGACAAATATTATCACATTTAAATGGTTCCAAGGAAAGGAGTGCCTTGGAGAGTCCTATAATGAAGGCTTTGCTGTATGAATCCAACACATTCACCATAATGAACATACAGCCAAAATATCCATTGGCATTTTGTTTTCGTAATACTCTCTTTAATGTCATGATTAATCTGAACTTCACTAATTTGGAAGTTGTGTTAATTTGATAACATAAATTCTGGTTAAATTTATCTTTGCATACTGCCTGACAAAATGCTTCATTAAGCAAGTTGATAGCATAAACAAGATTTTGGGGGAGTGGTGTTTAAGTTACTCAGGAGGGTGAATGATTTTTTAGGCACTGCCGAATCATTTAGAAGTGTTTATTTGAAAATAGATGATGATAAGGCAAATCACAAATCATTTCTGTTTGTTAATGCATGTTCGAGGTCCTTCAACTGGAAAACATTCTGACAATGTTTCTATTTGGATATTGAAAGTCATTTCTCTCAGGATAGTCTGTAACTCAGATTTTCCACTAATTATGATTATCCTTTCTCTACAGTAGGGCCCAAATGGCATATATATATATATATATATATATATATATATATATATATATATATGGGAGAAGACCTTAGAAATTATCAGTTGTTTCCTAAACCATAGGGACATTGAGATAATTTAGGTGATAAAGCTACAGTCTTGTAGAGAGAAGCTTTTTAGTTTTAAGTCTCTATCAGTCTTTTTTCTCTTTTCCATTTTTTTTTTTTGATTAGGAAAAAGTCTCAAATAGGTGTTGGAATATCCTTAACACCTCTTTACCATTTACTAATTTCTTTGCTTCAAAAACAGAGAGTAGACATCAGGGAGCCCATCCTTGAAAGGCTGCACTTTTCAGAGATAATTAAAAGCATTGTTTTGTTTTCATTGTATTTATTTTTATGGCTGCCTTCTGTTCTGGCAAGTGATAATGGTTTCCACTCATGGTAATTCTATCAAGTTTCCTTTTAAAATCAATTTCAAGGAAGAAAAAAAGTGAGGAAACGTGGCAATTTTAACCAAATATAATATGAAAATGTAATAGTACAGGTGATGTGTGGATATGACAAAAATCACAATGTGGTGTATATTGATATAGAAAACATAGTAAAGGTGGGCTCACATGATGGACATTTGGCTTAAAGTAATCTAGTCCAATTGCCTTATTTTATGGCATAGGGAACTGATGCCCAGAGAGGGCTAGAGACAGTCTAAAGTCGTACCACCCTGGTGTCAGAGCCAAGAACAAGAAAAGGACCCTGACTCTCAGTTTACACTTTCTGGCACCTGATATCACCTTGCGCCCATTTTGGTGTTACTGCACAGGTATAAGCGAAAACATCTGGGAATGTGAGCTTGTTCTCTGAATGTTTTTTTTCACTAACCTGCCCTGCATCAAAATGTTTGCCTTAAACCAGCCTGCCCGGTGGCACTGAAGAAAAGTTTGCTGGAATGACGGTCAGTGAAACATAGGATCCGGCCTTCACCCTATTGTCATTCTAATTCCTTCTGTAGCTTTCCATGAGGCTATAAAATATCAGCTCTTTGAGAATAAAGAGATTCTTTCTCAGAATGTGGTCCTCTTCTCAATAATATCCCAGGAAGAATTTGTATTCCCCCCTCAGTGGAGCTTACTACTTCATAATGCGGCCTAGGGCTTCCCTGGTGGTGCAGTGGTTAAGAATCCGCCTGCCAGTGCAGGTGACACGGGTTCGAGCCCTGGTCTGGGAAGATCCCACATGCTGTGGAGCAACTAAGCCTGTGCGCCACAACTACTGAGCCTGCGCTCTAGAGCCCACGAGCCACAACTACTGAAGCCTGTGCATAGCAATGAAGACCCAACGCAGCCAAAAAGAAAGAAAGAAAGAAAATTAAAAGGCAAGTTAGAAATTAGAAAGAAACAAAAACATTATGTGGCCTATTCAATTAATGGTGGTGAATGCAATCTGTGGTTCTTCTGAGGATGAGAGGAATGGCCCATAGCTCTGAAATTTCATATGCCTACTTCCTTAGACCTAAAATAGCAGAGATGTCGAGGCCTCTGATATTAGAATCTTGTTGGGAGTCGGGAGTTGCAGTAATGGCCTCCTCAGTCTCTGTCTCTCCTTGCAGCAGGCCTGGAGGCAGCCTTGCGGGCAACTGGGGAGCTGATCGCCCCCATTTCCCCCAAGCTCCTGGCCTCTGGGTGCAGCTGAGATACTGGGTTCTTCCACCGTGGGGCCCCACCTATTGGCCATGTCTCTCTGGCATCCCAGGCCTGTGGAACATGGACAGATGTAACCTTGCTTTGAAAGTAAAGCAGTGGAGGGAACAAAGGCTCAGTTCTTAGAGTATTGCGCCAGGATACATATTTCCTATGCATTTTTTAGATGCCACTCAACCCGCGCGAGCCAATAATTGTGCAGAAACCACATACCAGCTCTTATGGAACATGATGACATTTGTTTTTAACAGTAGCCCTTCAAGTGACACAGTGATTGGCAAATCAGGAGATGAAAGGTCAGATGAGGAAGCTGGCTAGAGATCAATATCTCCCCTCGCTCCACGTTTGGAAATGACTGAAGAAAGATTTAAACAATGGTAATAAAATCGCTTCCACTTATTGAGCATCTACTTTGATTCAGGCAGTATCCTAAGCACTTTATTTTTCTTGTCCTATGGAATTCTCTCAAACACTTTTAATGGTAGATACTATAGCCCTCGATTTTTAGATGAGGAAATGAGGCTCAAAGAGGTATTTGCTGAGGGCAAATAGCCAGCATAAGGCAGAGCTGGGATTTGATCCCAGGTCCTTCTGATGTTGGAACTTATGGTCTTTTCAAACTGCAGCAGCCTTTGTAGAAACACTGGATTATCAGGACTCTCTGGTCTTGCCCAAATTACACTATTCATCAATAACACATTGGGTTAGAATCCATTAAATGAGAAATATTACAAATGGGGCGAGGGGAAGATTAAAAAGAAAAGATTATTGCTGGCTTGTTTTTGAATCCTCGGGGCAGCTGTCCCATGGTCTCACATCCACCAGATTGTGGGTGCTTTGAAGGCAGGGACCAGCACCCGGCACAGGGCCTGGTACCAGGGGCACTCCCAGGTGAATTGGATTTAGAATTATTTAGATCTCTGAGCCCTGGAATAAATACTCATTGGAGAGAGGGAAAGTCATCAGGAACAGATTGTGTTAAAGTTCCAAATAGTGTTACTAATAAGTGTTTCACATTTTTAGTTACTTGTTTTTTCTCTAATGCTATGCTCTTTTCCCTTCCAACATACATCCTAACTGTAATTAAGTCATTTTGATAACGCCATCTTACATCCATTTTTTCTGCCTCTGGTCCCTCTCTATTCCAGTCCGCTTAATCTCCCAACGTCCTGCCGGGACAAGGAGCACCTTTCTAAAATGCAACCCTGATTATACTTCTCCTCGCAAAACTGCTCTGTTCTGACGGAACTCTGTGAGCTCCTCTTCTCCCTTGAAGCTGGGAGCATTTTTGATTCCTTTTTCTCTCTCCCTCTCTCGCAATGCATAGTGCTGTACCTGACACAAAGCCGGGGCTTAATAGTGTTTTTTTGTTTGTTTGTTTGCTTTTTTTTTATTGAAGACATTCCCTCTTAGTGAAATGTCCTTCCCTTTTTTCTTAATTAAAATACATTCCCCCTCATTCCTAAGACTGTCTCGGGTCAGGTTCCTCAAAGCAGAGCCTGAGATGGGGATACTTTTGCATATGGTTTATTGAGGGAGTGCTCTCAGAAGGAAAACCTGTAAGGAAGTGAGGGCAACAGGGTAAGGGGGGATGAAGCCAATCAAAGAGGAACTTTCAGCTGAAATCTTGCCTCAGCCTTATCCCACAGGGAGCCCTGGAGCATGAAGAGCACCCCTGTGGCAGGGTCAGGCCCTTTCTACTCTGAACCAGTCAGGTACTGACTGAGGGTTGCTCCTGTTTTGGTTTTGTTTTTGTTTTTGTTTGGTGGGGGATGTGTGCATAACCTCTCAGGCGCTGGCAGGCCAGGTGGCTTCTATCTGCTGCAGGCAGGTCTCTGGAAAGGGGTGCAGCTGTGATCCCTTAGCAGCCAACAGAACTTCTGGGTGATAGGCATGTGAACCAAGTAAAGAGTTGCTGGGTCAGGGACACCACAGCATCGACCTCAAAAACCAAATCATCTCCCCTGTGACTCACTGGGGCAGGGCTTAAAAAATTAATGGTTTTTATTGTTACGAACATAGAATCTGCTGCCTTGTTCCACATGTGAGTTACTTGCTTAGTCATGGAGTAAACTGAGGCTTTGGAGCCAGTCACATCTGGGATTCAAATCTGGCTCTGCCCTTCATTGCCTTTGGTGCCTTAAACATCGCTTTACCTCACTGAGCTCAGTGTCTGCCTCACAGAACTGTTGCAGCACCCCGTGAGCTATGGACACATAGCACCTGGCCCACAGGAGACTTAAAAGAGTGGATCCAACCAATACATGAATGAACAACTTGCAATGGATTTTATGCTTTTCAAAGAGCTGTCAGTCCCCACCACTCTTATTACCCCCACTACATGGATGAAGAAACACTGGCTAGATGTGGTCACTTGAAGCAGGTAGCAATACCTGCTTCAGTAAATGGCAGGGCTTGGTCTTATCCTGGGACTCCACTAAGGAAAAACACAAGTGGATTTTGCTAGATTTTCCATGTAGCCATCACTTTCAGCTCTGGGGAAGCCCCAGTGATAATTAGATTGGAGCCATATTTTCTTTACCTGGTGGATAAGGCGGACCAAGAATAGAACTAATATGCATTGGGCACCTACCATGTGCCAAGCACGGGGGAAGGCATTTTTATATCTGAACTCTTTTAATCCTCATAACCAGGTGGGAAGTTTCATCCCGATTTAGTAAATGAGAAAAGTGAGCTAGTTGTTCAAGTCCCACATTTTGTTACGTGGAGCATCAGACTCTCTCCAGAGATGGGCTGCCTTCTTGAAGGAAGGAGTGGTGGCTCTTGCATTTGTCCTCTGCTGGAGTCTGACCTGACGGCAGCTTATTCAGCCCTCATCACATGCTGCCTCCTTCCTTGGTGTGTGTCTCCAGCCCTGCCCAGTGTGTCTGCGGATGGGATTGCTGTGGACACAGAACTAGGCTCTTCCTGGCCAGTGCCATCTGCCTGCCCAGTGGACACTGGAGGCTCTTCACATCACATACCATCCAGAGGCACATTCCATGCACTGCTCAAAGGTAGCGTTGTATGGGCCCACGTGTGTGCACTTGCCCAGGCATCCTAGCACCCAGGCGAGGCCCCTGGGATGAGACAGTCTGTCAGAATGCCTCTCAGGAAAGAAATTGGTGTGGTTGTCCCTGTTGTCTGTCCACAGATGTCTCTGTGCAGTGCCCTGGTGCTGGAGGCTGGCTGCTCCTTCAGTGTACACTGAATGGGGAGGCTACAATATTACAGCCAGTGCCTTCATTAATTGGTCCACTCACACATTCCACCACCACCCCCCCACTTACTGGGCATCTGCTGTGTGTCACTCAGCCTTGTCCCTAAGGAGCTCAGAATCTAATGGGAAACATGCAGAAGGTAAAAGACTGTTACCACTTAATTTGTAAAGAGATGAAAAATTGTCAAAATTTACTGTAGCTGCTGCTGCCTTCTAAGGAGAGTGAGATAATCCATACGAAGGAAACCCTTTAAGCCTTCCTTCTTTTGTAGATTCTTCCCTAATGGGCTCAGGCAAGGTTAGCTACTCACTCTTCTATAGTCACACCCATGGTGGCAGATGTCACTTCTGTTGTAACTGTCCACCTATTTGTCACTATCTGGCATCAGATTATGAACTCTTTGAGAGTTTGAATATTGCCTGATCTTTTTGACTTGTGGAAGTAGTATGGTTTTGGAATCAGAGACACCCAGATTTGAATCCCAGAGCTGCTAGTTACTAATTCGGGGTTAGAACAAGGGTGAGGAGAGTGAGGCACTCACCTTGGGTGCCAATTTAAAGGAACATCAACAAACTCAGTAATCAAGGTAAATAATATTTTAGTGCAATATTTAAAATAAAATCAACATTAATGTAAAAAATCCACCATGAGCAAAATTTTAGATAAAGACAGGATCTGACCCAGAACTTGCATGACTTACCTCAATTGCCTCTTTGTAATATTGAGTTTTCATTAATTTGGATTAATGTCTGCGTTAATATTGACTTTAAAAAATGTCTCCCTCAAGGAGCTCATGTTCTAGTGGGGTAGGTAGATATGTGCACAAATAAACTTAACACATACTGTAAAGGAATGTACAACATACATGTGCAAAAGGCACAACTCACCTCCCAAGGTTGCTGTGGCTGATTGTGGCGTGAATGTTGGGAAACACCATTGAGAAGTGGTGACATTTGACCTAGGTTTTGAAAGATAAGTAAGAGTTCAGCAGCTGCTTGAGAGGTGGATAGTGGAAGGGAAGCAGAGGGAATTGCCCAAGAAGAAGCAGAAAAGCATGGGAGTGCTGGTATATCTAGGGAATGTCTAACGGGTTGGCTGTTAGGTTTGGTGAGAACTGTTCAGTTGATAAGAGAAATCATTATTTCCATTCTTGATGTATTGTGTTTCAAAGAACATTCAAGGGAAGTTTTCCTGCAGGCAGTTAAGATCCTGGGAGTGAGAATAGTAGAGAGGTTTTGGAGTCAGAGGTAGTAAAAGGTAGGAGGTAAAGGCATGAAAGAATGCTTCTCAAGGGAATGGTGTAGGCTATCTGGCCCTTTACAGAAAAATTTAGCTGACCCCTGGTCTATTATTTAGCAGGTATGCATTAAGTTCCTTATATGATTATGTCATTCAACCCTCACAGCAATCCTGTGTGACAGATTTTATCAGTTTATTATCTCTCATTTTAGAGATGAAGACCTTAGTGAGGTTAAGTAATTTGTCCAAGATTACATAGTATGAGAGTCACTGGAATCTAGGAAAGAGTTGAAGTCATAGGAAATTGCCAAGGGAGAGAGTAGAGAGGCTAGAATATTTGTTTTAAACCTCTTTCAAAAAGGTCACAAACTTCTTGGGAAATCTGATGAAAGCTAAGGACACCCCTTCTCCTCCCCTGTCCCAAGCACATATATACGTAATATTCTTCATACATTTTCAGGGAGTTCATGAAACTCCCGAAGTCACCTGTGATATTGTGACTTACGATAAGCAATATATATTTGGTCTTTGTCCCCAGTTCTGGCACAGAACTCCTAAGTGATAGGGGCAATAAAGGTGTCTTGATATTCTTAACAAACCCCTTTCCACCACACCTGAGTTTATGTTAATGAGGTGATTTGGGGAAAGCACCTAAGGATGGGGACTTGTTGCCAGGAAAACCAACCATGTGATTATAGGATTGGAACTTTCAGTCGTACCCGCCCTGACCTCCAGGGAGGGGAGAGGGGCTGGAGGTTGAATCTGTTGCTAATAGCTAATGATTTAATCAATCATTGTAATGGAGCCTCCATAAAAATTAGTAAGGACAGAATGGTACAGTTTTTACTAAGGATGCACCTACATCGACACATCATACTCCATGGTTTATCTTAGGATTCATTCTTGGTGTTGTGCATTCTACGGGTTTGGATAAATGTACAGTGACATATATCAACCATTATAATGTCATGCAGAGTGTTTTCACTGCCCTAAAAGTCCTCTGTGCTCTGCCTATTTAACTCTCTTCCACCCCATCCCTGGCAACAGCTAATCTTTCTATTGTCTCCATAGTTTTGCCTTTTCCAGAGGGTCATATAGTTGGAATCATATAGTATGTAGGCTTTTCAGATTGGCTTCTTTCTCTTAGTAATATGCATTTAAATTCTCTTCATGTCTTTTCGTGGCTTGATAGTTCATTACTTTTTAGCACTAAATAGTATTCTATAGTCTGGATGTACCACAGTTTGTTTATTCATTCACCTATTGGAGGACATTTGGTTGCTTCCAAGTTTTGGCAATTATGAATAAAGCTGCTGTAAACATCTGTGTGCTGGTTTTTGTGTGGATGTAAATTTTCAACTCCTTACATAAATATTAAAGAGCACAGTTGCTGGATTGTATGTAAGAGTATGTAAAAAGCAACCAAACTGTCTTCCAAAGTGGATGTACCATTTTGCATCCATACCAGCAATGTGCTGCACGTCGCTGTCAGCATTTGGTATTGCCAGCCATTCTAACAGATGTGTAGTAGTACCTCATTGTTTTAATTTTCATTTCCCTGATGACATATGATGTGGAGCATCTTTTCAAGGTAATCAAGGTAAATAATATTTTAGTGCAATATTTAAGATAAAATCAACATTAATGTAAAAAATCCACCATGAGCAAAATTTTAGGTAAAGACAGTATCTGACCCAGAACTAACCCAGAAGCAATTTCATATGCTTATTTGCCATCCGTATATCTTTTTTGGTGAAGTGTCTGTTAAGATCTTGGCCCATTTTTAAAGTCATTTGTGTTTTAAGGGTTCTTTATAATTTTCTGGTTAGCAGTCTTTTATCATATGTGTCTTACGAAAATATTTTCTCTCAGTCTGTGGCTTGTCTTCTCATTCTCTTGATGTTGTCTTCAAAAATTAAAGTTTTAAATTTTAATGAAATCCAGCTTATCAATAATTTCTTTCAAGGACTGCGTTTTTGCTGTTATAGTTAAAAAGGTATCACCGTACCCAAGGTCATCTAGGTTTTCTCTTATGTTATCTTCTAGGAGTTTTATAGTTCTGTGCTTTACATTTAGGTCCATGATTCATTTTGAGTTGATTTTTGTGAAGGGTATCTGGGTCTCACTGTGGCTTTAACTTTGTAGTTCTCTTATAACAAATGATGTTAAGCTCTTTTTGCATTTATTGGCCATTTGTATATTTACTTTTGTGAAATATTTATTCAAGTCTTTTGCCCATCTTATTTGGGTTGTTTGTGTTTTTTAACTGTTAATTTGTAAGGGTTCTTTATATACTCATTTTTTTCCCACATGGATATACAGTGTGTCAGCACCATTTGTTGAGAAAACTTTTCTCATTGAATTGACTTGGTTGGTACTTTGGTAAAAAAATGAATTGGTACTATATATATGGGTCTATTTCTGAAGCCTCTATTTTGTTTCATTGATCTATTTGTCTATCTTATGTCAATACTACATTGTTTTGATTATGGTGGCTTTTTAGTGAGTCTTGAAGTCAGGTAGTGTAAATATTTCAACTTTGCTTTTTTTTTTTGAGGCTGTTTGTTTTGGTCATTCTAGGACTTTTGCCTTTCATATACATTTTAGAATCAACTTGTTAGCTAAGATGTTGATTGGGATATCTTTTTATTTATAGATCAGTTTGGAGGTATGGATACCTAATACTATTGCCTTTTTGAATCCATGAACCTGATGTTTATTTCTACATATTTAAGTCATTAATTATTCTAAGCAGTGCCTTGTAGTTTTCAGTGTGGTGGTCTTGCACATTTTTCATTAGATTTATTCCTAGATACTTGATTTTAAAATTGTTATTATAAATGGAATTGGTTTTTAAATTTTCATTTTCAATTAGTTGTTGCTAGTATATGGAACGTCAACTAATTTTTGTATGGTGACACTGTATTCTGAATAACAAACAATTTTACTTAATAATCTTTGTTTTTAGAGTCCATAGGGTTTTTCTCCACACATACTGATTCTTCTGTGTATGACTACTCTTTGACTACTTTCTTTCCAATCTGTATGCCTTTTATTTCTTTCTTGCCTTATTGCAAGTCAGTAGTCTTTTAAAGAAACATATATATGTATTATATGTAACTATTTTATTTTACTTTATTTTATTTTAGTATTTGCTACCTTTCGTGTGTATGCCCTTGTCTCTTCTGCTGTTGGCCTCTGCTCTTTGAGGGATCTGTCTCCATCCTTCTGCCCTGTTCTTGGTGTTCAAACATTCACTGCAATGCTCTTGGTGAAGGCCTGGAAGATCTGGGAAGGAGTTCTCTCAGTTTATTTGCCTCATTTTTCTTTTAATCTCATTTTTATTTATCTCATTTTTTGGACACCACTGCTGAGCACTCTGTGAAGTCCCAGAGTGGCTCAGAGGGATTTTCCTCAGTTCTCCTGGTCCTACCTCAGCGTGGGTCCCTGCCTTGTACTAGGTAAGTCTCCATGCATTTCACAGGGATCTCTCACAGACTCCTGACCTATTATAAGCCTTTGGAATGCCATCCCCATGCACTTGGTGAAGGCCTGCTGCAAAGAATTTGTTGGTGGGGTTAGATTTATCCTGTGACTGAGACCCCAAGTATTCTGATCCACTACGTCAGCCTACACCCAGGTGTTAACAGTTCATTGAAAGTTCAGCTGGTTTCTCTTTTCCCTATCTATGGTGGATCTTTGTCTTCTCCCCCAGGAAGAGTTTGCCACTTTCTGGAATTTAGTTCATTTGGGTTTCTTTATGTTGTCACCTCTCTGATGTGCTTCCAAAACACTATGATTTTGTAGCATACTTGGCTTGGTCTTGTTGTTATAATGGAAACAGTAGTCTCTTCTGACTCTCTACATCCTAACTGGAACTGCATCAAACTTTTTTGTGTTTTGTTTTGTTTTGTTTTGTTTTTGTGGTACGCGGGCCTCTCACTGTTGTGGCCTCTCCCGTTGGGTATCACAGGCTCCGGACGCGCAGGCTCAGCGGCCACGGCTTACAGGCCCAGCCGCTCCGCGGCATGTGGGATCTTCGCGGACCGGGGCACAAACCCGTGTCCCCTGCATCGGCAGGCGGACTCTCAACCACTGCGCCACCAAGGAAGCCCTGCATCAAACTTTTAAACAAATACCCTGCACCATGAGTATTATTATTTTGGTTGAGTTCTTGTGGCAAAGCCCTGCTAAACTTTCAACACCAGTGAGTTCTCACTTATCATCCTCCACACCCCTTCCCCACTCCATCAGTCACTTGACTGCTGAGTCTTAAATACCTATAGAATGTACCAGACTCAGCTTTTGTGTAGGATTCAAAGAGTTCTTAGGAAAAATGGTTTTGGTTATTAAAGAAAAGAGTCCAGGGAAGCAGATGCTGGCGTGAATGGTCAGGACCGGGTGTCCTCTAATTTGTGGGCTTTGTGTTGTGAGAGAGAATGAAAACTTCTAACCTGTGATACACCCTGGCCAGGACTTGTTACAGCAGCTAATGTTTATCGGCCATAATATTTTTCATGTCCTGTTTCAGGCTGCCTGCAGTCTTATCCCCAACAAGAAGATGTGTCACGGCAGAAGTGGGTAAAATAGGAATAATAAAACCTATCCTGCAGGGCTCGTAATGATGAAATGAGGGAATGTCTATGACACAGATGGCGTGTAATAGGTGCTTAATAAATACAACCTCTTATTATCTTTAGTTAGAAGAAAAGGGCTCTCAGAATTGAGGACATTTCTTATCTTCACATAGAGACTGTATGGGACTGTTCAGAACTTGCGTAGCTGAAGTAACTCAATTTAAACCTCACCCCACTGGATTCAAACCTAGTTATAGAACTGGTGGGGTGTTCCCAACAGTAACTTATATTCATCATCAATCATGGAGCCTCCTGCAAAAATTTCATCCAAGGGAAGAAGGAGTCAGGAGCATGAGCTTGGTCCAGGCCTTAGGGGCAATTCTAATACTGTTCTCACTTAGATTTCTTTTCTGCTTCAGCCCTTGTGGATTCCTGTCTTTGTTCTTAGAAGAGAGGGTGCTGTGTGTAAAAACAGTTCTTTTTATTTTGGTCTAAAATCATTTTGTGTTGAAATCAGGATCTCAAAGAGATCTGCACTCTCATGTTCATTGCAGCATTATTCACGACAGCAATATATGGAAACAACCTAAATATCCATCAGAAGATGAATGAATAAAGAAAATGTGGTATATACATACAATAGAATATTATTCAGCCTTAAAAAGAAGGAAATCCTGCCATTTGTGACAACATGGATGAACCCAGAGGACATTATGCTAGGTGAAATAAGCCAGTCACAGAAGGACAAGGACAGCATGAGTCCTCTTATATTAGGCATCTAAATTAGTCAAAGTCATAGAAGCAGAGAGTAGAATGGTGGTTGCCAGGGACTGGGGGGAAGAATAAATGGTGAGTTGTTGCTCAATGGGTATAAAGTTTTAGTTACGTAAGATGACTAGGTTCTAGAGATCTGTTATACAACATAGTGCTTGTATTAACAATACGATACTTTACACTTAAACATTTGTTAAAAGGGTAGATCTCATGTTAAGCATTCTTACGACACACTCAGAAAGGGACTAAGGAAACTTTTGGAGGTGATGGATATGTTTATTACCTTGATTGTGGTGATAGCATCACAGGTGTACGTATATGTCCAAACTCATCAAATTGTATACGTTAAGCATGTGGTTTTTGTACATCAGTTATGGTTCAATAAGTCTGTTGAAATAAAATTAAATAAAATAATTCTCTGATGCTGAGTCCATTACCATATAACTTTAGAATCAGTGCAATAGACTGTGGCATGAGGGTAGGAGAGAGTTCTCCTACTTGTTGGGGGCAGCACATATCTTAGCAAGGGTTTTGGCTGAGTGGCCGACATCAGTGGGTAGAGGCAAACTCTTTAGCTGGAGCACCAACTGTGGTGTCTTTTCAGGGTCTTCCCAACTTAGGGATACCTCCTTTCTCTAGGCCTGACTCTTCTCTTTTTCTTAATGTCAGTGGGATGGAAATATTGGGCCACTAGAGACAGAGATTGGTCTCACCCAGGTTTTATTCACTGTCAGACTCAATGCTCAAGCAATATCCTCCTTGATGGTGAGGGTCTTCAATTGCCTGAAGGGTCCTGGGCCCCAGAGCTGATGGGGATGACCAAGACAGAGGGGTTGTCCTCATAGCTGAGTCTCTCATGGTTGAGTCTTCCCCCAGCAAAGAGAGGGGCCTCCTCTGACCATTTTCATTATTTGCTTTGGCACAGAAATTGTGGACTCAAGGTAAAATTCAATTAGACTTTATTTTGCTTCATTTGGGGCATAGGGAAAAGTTCCTCTTTATTTATGAAGATGAACATTTCAGAAGAGCAGAAGACGCTTCTGAGATCAGAGGAGGTCTATGTGTAGGTTTAGTGGATGGCACCCCTTTCCTTCAATGCAGACATGCAGATATCTTAGAGGAAAGGGGGCTTACCTTGGACTTATTAGTTCCCCTGTGTCCCTAGGGAAGAAGAATCCTGTCAAGGCTGGTGCCAGGTGTTTCAGGCCCCACTGAGGGATTTTCTTGAGACTCCCCACCAGGGTACATGGTACCAGCAACTTCATTAGGTGGCAGTATCAGGAGCTTTAATGGGGGCTGACAGTTGCAGCAGTATGAGCAGCAGCATGAAGCAGGGTTGGTGGCTTTAAGAGTATCAAGGGACAAAGCCTCTGCCACAATTCACCATGATACTGCTGGCGCGTTCTGGCTGCATGGTGGCAGGAGGCACAGTTACGTGACTTGCCACCCGACAGAGACCCAAGAGCTAGCAAAGCATGACACATCAGGAGAAAAGGAAACTGGTGAACACTATATGGTGTTGGGCAGAACTCGATTATGTGCCCATGTGTGGTCATCCTGCCCCATTAGCTCAGACTGGAAACTTTGAAAAGGGTTTTATTAATTTCCTAGAGCTGATGTAAAAAATTACCACAACTGGGTGGCTTAAAGCAGCATAAATTTACTTTCTTATACTTCTGTAGGCCAGAAATCTGCAATCAAGGTGTTGGCAGGGCTGCACTTCCTCCGAAGGCTCTAGGGGACAATCTGTTCTTTGCCTCTTCCAGGTTCTGGTGGCTGTTGGTACTCCTTGTGGCTGCCTTACTATATTCTCTACCTCTGTCTTCACATTGCCTTCTCCTCTGTGTGTTTCAAATCCCCCTGTGCCTTTTTCTTATAAGAATACTTGTCATTGGATTTCAGGCCCACCCAGATAATGCAGAATGAGCTCATCTCACGATTCTTAGTGTAATTACCTCTGCAAAGACCCTTTTCCCAAATAAGGCAATATTTACAGCTTCCAGGGATTTGGTGTGGACATATCTTTTTGGAGACCACCAATCCAACCCACTGAAGTGGGACAGGGTCAGAGGCCTAATATTGGTCTGGCTGACGGGATGCAGCTGGAGGGATGGTCCTTCTTTTATTCTGTGCTGCTGTGTCTAGCCTCGTGCATTATCCCCCCTCTTCACGCAGACAACAAGCTTGATACTGTTCTTGGCTCTGTCCCTCAAACACAAATGTGCAATGACATACCACCTTCTAAAACCTTTCTTTACCTTTTGATCAAAGAGCCATTTGCTGTTTTTTAGGAAGCCTTGAGGGAAGAAGGAGTCAGGAGCATCACCTTCTTTACCAGATGATTAACATATAATATATACTTGTGTGTGTGTGTGTGTGTGTGTGTGTGTGTGTGTGTGTGTGTGTGTGTGTGTCTGTGTGTCTGTGTGTCTGTGTGTTCAAAGATTGTCCTCTTGCAGCAAATGACTCGGGGGACCAATACCTTCCCCATGTCTATGGGCTCATTGGCATTCTTTCATCCTGTGTGTAGGCATCATCTGGCAACATTTGTATTTTTGGGCCTAGAGCAGCGAGCTGGTGGTATAAGGAGAAGAGGACAGCTCTGTAGTCAGACCTGCATTGGATGTGACCTGGGCCACTTGGCTCTGCTGTGGGACTCTGGGCACGCCACTGAGCCTCTCCATCTCCTCGTCCTGAGAAGAGGGATAATAATTTCTATTTATATGATTGTGGTGGGATTAAAAGAAAAAAAATGCATGTGTGGCACCTGGCACAGAGAAGGTGCTTAATAAGTTAGTTCCTTTTATCCTTTATTTCCTCTCATTTGTGTGTCTCGAGAAATCACCTTTCTGTCCCCCAGAGACATAACTCGCTTCTAGTACAAAGACACTCCAAAGACAAACACACAAATTGTTCAGCAGCGAACAATTTTGTGCCATGGCAACCTGCTGTTTTGTTTTGTTTTTTTAATTTGACAGATGGTATATATTTTTTAAAATTAATTAATTGATTTATTTTTGGCTGTGCTGGGTCTTCGCCTCCATGCGAGGGCCTTCCCCAGCTGTGGCAAGCGGGGGCCACTCTTCATCGCGGTGTGCGGGCCTCTCACCATCGCGGGCTCTCTTGTTGCGGAGCACAGGCTCCAGATGCGCAGGCTCAGCAGTTGTGGCGCACGGGCCTAGTTGCTCCAAGGCACGTGGGATCCTCCCAGACCAGGGCTCGAACCCGCGTCCCCTGCACTGGCAGGCAGACTCTCAACCACTGCGCCACCAGGGAAACCCTAACCAGCTGTTTTTAATTATCCGCCTTACTGTATAACACCTGTGGGGCACTTGATCTGGCCGAATGTAATTGAGTCTTGTGATGTGCTCCAGGTGTGGAGGTGTTCTGCCAGGTGTTTATTTGGAGTATATAGCACACACAGTCTTTCTCCCTCCCCTACCCCTCCTTCCCCCCACTCCACCCCAAATGTTCTTTTAGGAAGGGTCGAGGCCCTGGCCCTCAGCTCCAGGCCTGGGCCTTAGAGCCAGTGTTTTGAGTTCAGAGTCTTTTTAACTGGGCTTCCTACCTATTCTGGGGTTCCCCAGCTCCCTGGAGACTTGCTCTGTTAATTAGGAAAACCATTGCTACTGCTTTGAGAAGGAGCAGTGCAATGCCTTGGGCCTTGCCACCTTCTGCGGTGGTCTAAGTCAAGTGTTCTTTGCTTTCACTTGGCTGAGCCGGGTCTTGCTTGGTGACTTCACTTTATGAGCAGAAGCTTATCTTCCTATGAGGGAGGTAGCACTTTGCTTTCAAACTGTGGCTTGAACAATTAAAAATTGTTTAGAATCTAGGAGGCCATCCTTGAACTCAATACCGAGTAGCTTCCTCCAACAGCTCTGGACTGAATGCATGTTCTTTCTCATGCTGCAGCTGTGCTGGTGCCATGCCTGGACCTGGGATCTGGCTACCACTGAGTAAGAATGGGGTAGCTGTTGTGAAAGTGCTGCCTTTGGAAGTGGAAATGTGTCTTACTCTTCTATAATCTTTGTAAATTTGAGACAAGTCCTTTGGATCACTGATTTCACCCCCACACACACCGTCTTTTGCAATTTTGGGGTAATTTGTTGAAAGAATTGAGCAAATTTAGCCATAAAAAAGGAATGAAGTAATGTCATTTGCAGCAACATGGATGCAACTAGAGATTATCATACTAAATGCAGTAAGCCAGAAAGAGAAAGACAGATATCATATGATATCACTTATATGTGAAATCTAAAATATGGCACAAATGAATCTATCTACGACACACACATAGAGAACAGATTCGTGGTTGCCAAGGGTGGGGTGGTGGGAGAGGGATGGACTGGGAGTTTGGGGTTGGTAGATGCAAACTATTACAAACAGAATGGATAAACAACAAGGTCCTACTGTATAACACAGGGAACTATATTCAGTATCCTGGGATAAACCATCATGGAAAAGAATATAAAAAAGAATGGATATATGTGTATAACTGAGTCACTGCTATACAGCAGAAATTAACACAACATTGCAAATCAACTATACTTCAATAAAAAAGAAAAATAATTGAACAAATTTAGCTGATGGTGGCTGGTATGAAACTGGGTTGAGGTCATCATTTAATTCAGTTTTACTTTTAACCCAGTCTAATCTACTTCATTTATACATTCAACGATTAGTTTTTGATCACTTACCATATGCCAAACACTCTTGCTAAACACTGAGGAAATGACTGCAAGTAAATCAAAGTTCTGCTCTCATGGAGCTTATAATGTGGTAGGGAACAAAAATAGGTAAAACAAATAAATATATGCTATTTTTAAGGTATGGTAAGTGCTAAATACAAATAAATCAGGATGAGAGAATAGAAAACAAGGATTTGTTATTTTAGAAAATTTGCAAAACAGTAGATCCAACAAGGTAGAAGTGTGTATGTTTTTCTCATACAAGATCACACAATCCATTGCTGCCGAGCCAGCTCCCAAATCATCAGACACCTAGCACCTTTTATCCTCTTGTTCCACCATTTCGATATGTGGCTTGCACATCCTGGCACTTCATGGCTGCTTCAGCTCCAGCCATTCATGTCTGCATTCTAGCAGGGAGGAAGAAAGAAAAGGAGAAGGGGATGGCTCTCTCATAAGATATTTCCTGGAAGTTGTGCATATAACCTGTGTTTTCATTTTCTTGGCCAGATCTTAGTCACATAGCCACGTAGCCACAAGAGAGGCTGAGGAAATGTTTTCTGTATTCCCAGTAGCTACATGCTACTGGAGTTTTTTTCATAGAAAAAAAATAGAAGAATGGATATTGGTGGATAGACATAGGTGGTGAGAAAAGACCTCTCTGAGGAGGCATCATTTGAAAACAGACCAGAATGACACGATTTTCATCCAATCCATTTAATAAATCAAATCACCTGAGTGCCTTCTCTGTGCTTCTCTGAATAATAATACGTAGTCTTGTCCTCAGTGCTTGCAATCCAGAGCAGAGGTGGCAAATTGGAGGTGCAGAGCAGTATCCGCCAGAAGGTGAAATTTGTTTGGCTGACATGTGTGTTAATAATTAGGAAATTTCACGTAAAAGTCAGATTTCTAGCTTTCATAAAAACTTGAGAAGATCTGGTAATATAGGGTCTGCATTCTCATATGACTGGAGGTGAATGGCGATTGACCTTTTCAAATTGGTCCTGAGCACTCCAGTTTGCCCCAGTCTCCCCCTTTTCCAACTGTCCCACACTGGCTTGTTTCCCTTTTTTACTTTACCTGCCTGGCCCCTGTAAGCATCTGAGTTTCCAGTCCATGGTCCAAAGGGGGAGAAACCAATTAATAAAATAAAATAATTAAAATAGGTTTCATGATTTGGTTTGTTTCTCTCACCATCAAGGATCCACATCTATCTATTGCTTGCTGAAACCTGAGTGGAGTTTCAGTCAAATTCACTCTGAAGTTCTGTTTTTCTTGATCACATGACATGGTGGGTAAAACAACAGGCCTTGAGTCAGAAGACTTGAGTTCAGGTTCTGCCCCTTATAGCTAGCTAGCTGAATACTCTTGGAAAAATTCCCTCCCATCTCTCCCAGAGACTCAGTTTCCCTATCTGTAAAAGAGTGAGTTTAGGTTATCATTCCTGATCTGGTCTTCCAGGATTTGGGAAAAAATAAACAAGATAATGTAAGTGGAAAAGATTTATAAGGTGAAGGTGCATCATTCTGGCAAGGAGCAGAAAGCTATTCAGACTCTAGACGCAGGAGGGACCCCTAGGAATGACACAGGAATGGAGCATAGCCTCATCTGTGGTAATTGGAGCTGAGAACTGGGAAGCCATTAGAAAATGAAGTGGCTGCTTTCTTCCTCCCTCTCTGGGACCACACGAGTTCTTTTCATTTATTTTTCTCTGTTTATCTAAGCCAATCTTCCTTTACTTTGCAGACTGTTTTTTTTTCTTTTTCTTATTATGTACAAGTCCAAAAAGGGTAGCCCCAGCTCTAATGCTACATGACATTTTAGTTTAATTGCCCACCATCAATTAATAACAGTTTCTGCATCTCTTACTTCATACTTTCAAGAGAAAGATTCTTAATTGATACATTGATTTCCCCTGGGTTAAATGACAAGCCAAGGTCCACCGATCTCAGACTGTGGAAATAGGTGCACATAGTTCAAATATGGTGGTTTAGGCCCAGCCCTTTAATAGGTGCTAAGCATAGCCATTCCTAGAGCAAGGGTTGTGGCTGGGCAAGGACACCAAGTGTGTCTTCTGCAACATAAAAATGTTTAATATTACAACTATGATTCTGTCTTGAATGGCTCTGCTGACAGTTCTTCTGGCAAGTTGGGTGGAAGGCTCTTCCTAAAGAGACAAACCATCTGAGACAACTCTGTAATGAAAACATGATCATTTCCAGGTTATGGATGTGTGTACTAAAGTTCTTTGAAAAATTGTGCTACCTCGCTGCTCTACAGAACATACTTAATCTATAGCTGCTGCTAACTTTTGGGCTCCAAAAGAGGGAATTGTGTACAAAGAGACAGACTGAGGAAATGAAGTGAGGGTCTCCATGGCTACTGGCCTGAGTGTGCATAGGACAAAAGTTTTTGAACTGAAAATCATCAATTCATCCAAAATATTTTTCCTCTTCTATTTCACTTTCTTACTCGGTATGCAGAGAAACAGAGCAGGGGATGTTCTGGTACAAATATATAGCCTGAGGGGGTCAGAACTTTTCCAGCTGGCAGGAACATCACAAACAGAGCCTTGAGTGTTCAACAAATTTCAGGGACACTCGGAACCAGCTTGGGTAAATGTGAAGATAAGGAGTTTGGGTCTCATTCCTGACGGTCTCTAACTCAGTGATGTTGGGTGGATTACTTTACCTCTCTGAGTTTAGATGTCCCATCTGTAAAAGAAATAAATGCTGGTTGAATCTAAACCCTTAATTGAGGTTAGTGCTAACAACCTATATCAGCTAAGATTAGACTCATCTGCAAACGAAAGAAACTCAAGAGTAGCCGGCTTTAGTGCTGAAGGTTTTATTCTTTTGAGTAAGAGGCAATGATGATGCGATGCAATCACCAGAGACTCAGTCTTCTCCTTCCTGTTTTCTGATCCACTGTCCCTAGAGTGTGGCCCTCATCCTCACTGCCCAAAATATCTGGCAGGATTCTAGCTACTACATTTATGTTCCAGGCCAGAGGATGAAGGTTGGTACATTTCTGTAATTTCATCCCCTTGTGTGTGGGCTGGACCTAGTGACTCACTTCTGTTGAAAAGAGTACAGCAAAAGTGATGTGATGTCATTCCTGAGATTAGGTTACAAAAAGACGGTAGCCTCTCTCCTCTCCCTCCTCTCCTTTCCTCTCCCTTCCATGCTCCTCCCCTTTCTACTTTCCTTCTCTCTCTCTCTCTCTTCTTCTCTTCACTCTGGGCTTCGCTGGTGCTGGGGGAAGTGAGCTGCGATGTTATGAAGCAGCCCAATGAGGAGGCCCAGGTGGAAAGGAGCTGAAGCTTGCCAACAGCCACATGGGTGAGGTTGGAAGCAGATTCTCCAGCCCTAGTTGCACCTTGAGACAACTGCAGCCCTGGCCGACAGCTTAACAGCAACCTGAGCGACCTTAAACTAGAAGGACTGCTAACCTGCACTCAAGATTCCTGATGTGCAGAAACTTTGGGATAAGAAATGCTTGTCATTTTCAGCTGCTAAATTTTGGGGTCATTTGTTATGCAGCAATAGAAAACGAATTCACCCTGCAACTGTTTTAGATGTATTCAGTGAACTTTGAGTACATATAGAGGCCCCCAGAGACAGCCTAACAGGAAATTGGACTTTGAACTTCTGGTTCTCCCAGGCAGCACATGAGCAGTGTTTGGGCCAAAGGTTTGCTCAGTTTCCTATCACTTGGATATTTTCCTAAAATTTGCTTAGAGGAAAAGAATGAAACCACCACAAGCATTCCATGCACAGAGCAGAACTGTCTTAGCACACATTCTCAGAACCTGCTCTGTGCATGCCGTGGTTTGACCCTGTGCTCTGGGGCACGGGGCATAGATCTGGTACAGATGTGGCAGATGGATAGTGCCAACTCTGCACGCTTTTGCTGGTTCCAGTGTTGCTTAGAAGCAGGCTCTCTGGCTCCAGGGTCTCCACGGCTAGCGTCAGCCCTGCTCAGAGGCCAGTGTACAGACTGCCTTCATACAAATCACACAAGGGCCCCTTCCTTGGATGTTGTAGCCCTGCCAGGGGGCTAGGCCTGGAGACTGGGGCAGGCTGGCTTTCAGCTCCCATGTGTTTTCCTGGCCTCTGTGCAAGACACAGGCTGCACCACTGTGGGTGGTCATGCTACCTCCAAGGATCAGCCATAAAGAAGATGATAAATAAATGACTTGGTTCTTCTCAAAGTGCTGATCTTATTTTTATTTTTTTTGCACTATGCGGGCCTCTCACTGTTGTGGCCTCTCCCGTTGCGGAGCACAGGCTCCGGACGTGCAGGCCCAGCGGCCATGGCTCACGGGCCCAGCCGCTCCACGGCATGTGGGATCTTCCCAGACCAGGGCACGAACCCGTATCCCCTGCATCGGCAGGTGGACTCTCAACCACTGCGCCACCAGGGAAGCCCAGATCTTATTTTTTTTTTTAATTGAAGTATAGTTGATTTACAATATTGTATTAATTTCAGGTGTACAGCAAAGTGATTCAGATCTATCTATATCTATACATATATATTCTTTTTCAGATTCTTTTTCATTATAGATTATTACAAGATATTGAATAATCCTGTGCTATACAGTAAATCCTTGTGGCTTATCTATTTTGTATATAGTAGTGTATATCCGTTAATCCCAAACACCTAATTTGTCCCTCCCTCCCTTCCCATTTGGTAACCATAAGTTTGTTTTCTAAGTCTGTGGGTCTGTTTCTGTTTTGTAAATAGGTTCATTTGTATTATTTTTTTTAGATTCCACACATAAGTGATATCATATGATATTTGTATTCCTCTGTCTGACTTATTTCACTTAGTATGATAATCTCTAGGTCCATCCATATTGCTACAAATGGCACTATTTCATTCTTTTTTATGGCTGGGTAATATCCCATTTTATATATATATATACACACACACACACACACACACACACACACACACACACACACACACACACACACCCCACATCTTCCTTATCCATTCATATGTTGATGGACATCAACATATAAATGGTTGCTTCCACGTCTTGGCTATTGTAAATAGTGTTGCTATGAACATTGGGGTGCATGCATCTTTTCGAATTAGAGTTTTCATCTTTTCCAGATATATGCCCAGGAGTGGGATTGCTGGATCATATGGCAACTCTATTTTTAGTTTTTTATGGAACCTCCAGAGTGTTTTCCATAATGGCTACACCAATTTATATTCCCACCAACAGTGTAGGAGGGTTCCCTTTTCTCCACACCCTCTCCAGCATTTATTATTTGTAGATTTTTTGATATAATGGCCATTCTGCCTGGTGTGAGGTGATACCTCACTGTAGTTTCGATTTGCATTTCTTTAATCATTAGTGATGTTGGGTATCTTTTCATGTGCCTGTTGGTCATCTATATGTCTTCTTTGGAGAAATGTCTGTTTACGTGTTCTTCCCATTTTTTGATGGGGTTGTTTGCGTTTTGTTTGTTTGTTTTGATATCGAGCTGTATGAGCTGTCTGTATATTTTGGAAAGTAATCCCTTGTTGGTTGCATCGTTTGCAAATATTTTTTCCCATTCCATAGGTTGTCTTTTTGTTTTGTTGCTGTGTTTGATTAGGTCCCATTTGTTTACTTTTGCTTTTATTTCTTTTGCTATGGGAGACTGCTCTAAGAAAATATTGCCACGATTTATGTCAGAGAATGTTTTGCCTATGTTCTCTTCTCAGAGTTTTATGGTGTCATGTCTTATATTTAGGTCTTTAATCCATTTTGCGTTTATTTTTGTGCATAGTATGAGGGAGTGTTCTAACTTCTTTGATTTACATGTGGCTGTCCAGCTTTCCAAACACTGCTTGCTGAAGAGACTGTCTTTTCTTCATTGTATATTCTTGCCTACTTTGTCGAAGATTAATTGACTGTAGGTGTGTGGCTTTATTTCTGGGCTTTCTATTCTGTTCCATTGATCTATGTGTCTGTTTTTGTGCCAGTACCATGCTATTTTGATTACTGTAGCTTTGTATTATTATCTGAAGTCTGGGAGGGTTATGCCTCCAACTTTTGCAATTCTGGATCTTTCATGGTTACATATAAATTTTAGGATTATTTTTTCTAGTTCTCACAGGACTGATCTAAGCTCAGAAGAATGTCCTTCTGAAAATATAGTGTTTTTGATTTTTCACCTTGTAGAACTTGAGTGAAAAAAATAGATCACGAAACAGCATGAATAGTATGATCCCGTTTATTAATAATTGTATGCCCACACATATAATCACAGTTTTCTTGTAGTATTAATTAGCATTTAGATGTTAATCATCTCTGGATAGTGGAAATTTGGATAATGTTTACTTTCCTCATGTTTTTCTATAGTATTACAGTCTTTTTTTAAAAACATAAACATGTATTATTCTTTTAAACATACAATAATAATAAGTCTTATTTTCATTTCGACAAAACACTATTTTCTCTTTCATTTGTATAGTGCTTTGCAGCTAAGTATAAGTATCCGCAATTCACAGATGCAGCAACTGAGGCTCAGAGAGGTGGAGTGACTGGCCTATTCATAAAGAGAACCCTCCACTACACCTTTTCTCTTGTTCTCTCTGCCCATCCCCCAGGTGTCACCTGTCTAGAATTTTATATGACACTATCAATCCTATATAACTTGGACTAGTCATTTCCCCTTTCAATTTTCTCATCTGTAGGATGAGGCTAGTAATAGCATCTACCTTATAGGGTTGTTATAGGGACTAACTGTGATAATGTGTGTGCAGCACTTAGCACAGTCCCTGGACCCCAGCATCAATAACTGTTAGCATTGGTTATTATTGGTGGCTTGGGGAAGGCATTTCCCCTCTCTGGGTCTGTTTCTTCAAATTCAAAATGCATGGGTTAGACTTGATGATTATTGAAAATTCTGCATGTCAGTTCTCTGGTTCCAATTGTTGTTTTTTTTTTTTTGCTATTATATGAAACAAAGTTGATTTCAAGAAGCTGGATTGCAAGAAGCAGTTGTCATCCACTCATTCCTCTGTTGAGTTAACTCAAAAATGATTTGAATGTATGAACAAGTGAAAAGAGTCTGTGGGAAGGGTGTTTCTGGCACAGGAATAGCATGTGCACACACCCCAGCAAGGGCTAGGCAACCTGAAGGGAGTGTTGGAAGAAGCCCAATGCCAGGGCATGGGCTGGCAACTCTTTCCAGAATCAGGTCTAGAGCCACAGTCAAGGAAACAGTGCCCTGCTTCTCAGTGAGCCCTGCATGCCAGGTTGCCAGACAGCTGAGGAGTGTCATATGTAGGTGTTTTTAAAGGCACAACGTATTCTCTTAGCATCAGCTTTGAGTATCTGCTTTTGGTCATTTTTGTTGGGCACAAGAACATGAGAAAAGTGTTGAGTTCATGCCACATCATAAATCAGAGGCCTGGATGTGGCTTTTCCATCTTTAACAAGTCCACCAGGACATCTGTGGGAATTCCTGCCCTGGCCGAGCTGGTGGTGGGAACAGGTATGGTGGGCCAGGAAGCTGCTAGGATGGAGACATTCTGAAAATCCCTCTTCAAAGCCAATTAGGGAGGTGCAGCTGCGTGACTGGGAGCTTGAGAGCATCTGGGTCATGGGGGAGTGGGGATCCAGCTAGGACAGGTGGCCAACCATTGACGTTATCTGGCCTTTATTAATTAGCTATAGATGTCATGTCCTTTGCCATGGTGTCATTGTGTTCATCTGGTGTAAGGGGACCAGTCAAATACATTGGCTCCAAGTGGAAAGAGTCAATTATATTCTGCTTTTTAAGGATGGGAATGGAATTAGAAGACAAAAAAAACAAAAAACAAAAACAAAAGTAAGGCAAGCAAACAAAAATCCCCAAAACAGAATGGAGGTTGCTGGCTAATGAAGGATGCTGTTCCCTCCCCCATCTATTTTTATCTTGTCTTTCATCTCTCTGATAAAACACTGATAAACTACTTCCTGTCTGGATTGTTGGAATAAAATGGTCTCTGGGCTCTACCCCCAACTCCCACTGCATCCTCCACTTATCCAGTCCTTCAGGGTGCTTTGCTAGCACAGTGACCTGGTCATATTGTTCCCCTTTCATGGCTCCCTACTGGGTAAAGCACAAGTGCCCTAGCATGGCATGCAAGGCCTTTCATGATCTCGTGTTAACCCTCCCTTTTAGCCTCTTGAAGTAATTCCATTCCCTCCATATGGAGTCATGGACTGTCAGAGCTGAAATAAATTTGGAGATCACCTAGTTCTTTTTCTTGCTTTAAGAAATGAAGGATTTTTCTTGATAAAATCTTATCTGAAACATCGAAAGGGCAGAATCTGCTTAGGTGAAGGAGTATGGTGGTAGTGATGGGACCCAGAGGCTCACTCTTGCTTGGACTCCTTTTAATCTCTTTCTTCCAAAACCTGCAGTGGCCTCTGAATTTATAGAGCGACTGCAGGGCTTGGTGGAGATGCTTGATAATCATTGATTTTATCCAGTTCTCTCCTATTTCAGAGAGGTTGGGTTGCTTGCCCAGGGTCTTTGAGCTGGTATATTGCATAGTTAGTTCTCTGAGATCCAGGGTAGTGACCTTGCCTGCATGTCTTCCCATTCCACCCCCAATGTTCCTGCTCTGATTTAGATTGTAAACTCCTTTGAAGTGTTATTCAATTGCATCTCCAGGCAAAGTTCTTTCCATAAGGAGCAACTAAAGGAAGGTGCCAAGTAACCTTGGCCAGGTATCTCTTTCTCAATCACTTGGTCTTTAAGGTCTTGAGGATGTGGGCAGCCCAATAGCCAGACTGCTTCACAATGTCATCAAAACCCACAAAATCCCAATAGGGAGTCTCTTCTTTTTTGAGGGTTTATTGATTAGCTCCTTGAAATATCCTCCTACTCTTAGGGAATATTTTCCTCCCAAATAGACTTCTTGACACAGGATCAGATTTACCTTTAGAATTCCATCTCTGCTGGTTTATTTAGCTTTCACATCATTCTGAGGAACCCTACTCCAGCATCTAGGAATCATAAAGTTGGAGAAGCTGCCTCTTTTCCCCCATCTCACACGATGTCCTTTGGCATCTCTGGCCTATCCAGTTTCTGGTAGAATTTGCTCAGAACTGACTTTGTTCCGGTTGCTGTGCTGGATGGGAGGACTCAGATCCTGGGGAGTAAAACAAGTGTTTCAGTTCTTGACCAGCTGATTATATTTGGTGTGATAAACAGGACAGGGGAGGCTGAGCTTATCTGGGAATAAATTTGGTGCTCAACTTGAAGCTCTTAAAATGACCTTCCTGAATAAATGCTGCTGCTGCTGCTGCTGGTGATGTTGATGATGGTGATAATAACAGCTAATATTAATTTTGCATTGACTATGTACTAGGCCTCGTGCTAAGTAGTTTACATAGATGATCATTTTAAAAATCCTTATGAAAATCCTATGAAGCAGGTTCATTTTATAGGTGAAAAAAACAGAAGCTCAGACAGTCTAGGTAATTGCCCATGGTCACACAGCCAGAAAGTGGCGAAGCCATGAAAGAGAGGCACTTAATTACGACTCTGTGTATGACACTATTTCAATGTTAAAGTCAAGAAAATAGCACACAGAGTGAAAGAAACGACAGCTGAAAGCTGAACTCTGTCGGAGTCCAAGGAAGAATGTGGTTTCTTGAGAACCTTACTGTACCCCCACTCTTTGGGAATGGCCACTGGGGACAGACAACTGGACAACTGGACAACTGGACAAGGTAACCCCCACCCCCACCCAGAGCTTATTGGTTGAGAGGTAGCTACCCGACCATGGGGTGGTCAATTAATTGACTGATCAGCAACTTATCAGTCTCTCCCTGCAAGTTTGAAATGAGATGTGGGAATTGCAGTAAGTTGGTCTTGGGCCCTTGGCCCAAATGTTGAGTCAGAGTAGAAAAGAAAACTGAAGTCTGCTTTCCTGTTTGCTTATTTCTCTCTTGTTCAGACTGCTCTTGTTCTGAGAACTGGATGGAGAAGGAAAGGGGAACAGGCTTTGAAACAGAGAAGAGAGATTGGTGACAGTTTAGTCCATCCCAGGGTGACTATGATTTTGCCAGGTGACCTTAGAAATACTAAGAAACCCAAAACCAGGGAAGCTTTGGCTTCCCTGGCTACCCAACCAGTGGGTGGCGGCAGTGGCCTAGAGCTCAGGTTCTACTCCCCACCCAGGGGAGAAGGGACTTTAGGAAAGGAGAGGGAAGGTTGTGTTTCACATTTTCATCGGGCATTTAGAAGGGAACAATCTGCTTCAAAGAGAGAAGCCTGGATTGTATTTTGCCCTGAACACATGAAGGAAAGTTACTAGATCCACTCCAAATGTGAATGTTTCATAGCAATCATTATATTTCTGTCCGATTTACCCGTAGGGCTAGGGTTATGCATATCTGGGTTTAAAAGCAAATTTATCATGTTTCTTTAGAATTCATGAAGGTGTCCCTCCCTAAAAACTGGGGTGGAGAGGGAAGAAAAGGAGGCCGGGATAAAGCAATGACTTCAAGCTGAGCAGAGAGGGATTCCCTCCTTGCATTTTCAGTGAGAACTGCACACACACCCTGAGAAATGTACTTTGTCCAGTTACAGGTTATTTTTCTCCCTCATTGATTATGTCGGATACTAGCAACTCTGTTTATGATGCACTGTGGGACTGTTACTCTCTGTGTAATACAATCGTCATTAAACACCGGCTTTAGGAAAGCTGGAATCGTTGTTTTGATTGTGGTTACTATGGCAACAAGTGGCCCATTGGTCCTGAGTGTCTCGTGTGATGCTCACAGTATTTCCTGGTTCTTCTGTTACATCGTTACATGCAAGTAGCAAGTTACATGTCCAGTAGCTCAAGTCAGAGTTGTAACATGCCCACACATAATCAGGGAAAGGCAGTGAGGGAGAGGAGAGCCTTCTCATGGAGGGGGAAAGGGGTGAGGTTGGATGGCTGCTGTCAACAGACTAAGAAAGTCCTCTGAGGCCAAATAGATCCTGTCCCTGTTGTACCTCTGCTTTGCTACCTTCTCCCAGGCCAGAGTCACTGACTTTCCATCTTCCAACTGACCTCTGCTCAGGCCTTAGATCCCTTTGGACTTGAGTAAACAGCCCCAGCCCCTTGGAGATCTCTTTTTGTGTCTTACACTCCTGTTCCAATCAAATGTCTGGGCCTATAGGCCTTTTGCAAGATCTGGAGCCTTGGTCCAGCCTGGGACCCAGTTGCCTCGTGGGGATAGGGACCTGATGCCCTCTCGCCACCACTTCTCTCATACAGTATCAACTGCTCCAGCCTGGTCTTTCAAGTGTCCCCTGCCCCTTGTGACACTCTGCCCCCTACTAGCATACCGTATGTATGTTTGCCTGGGACTCCTACTATCTACTGAGCCTCAGTCTTTTGGACACTATGCTTTGTTTATGCCTTGACTACCTGCTGGAATGCCCACTGTCATCCGGGCCTTTCCCCTCCAGAATCTTGCCTAGTCTTTATAGGTTTGGCTGGAACCCAGTTCTGGCTTTTCTCTGCTTCCAGTCTTTTAGCCAGCATCAGACACAACTTGTTTGTCTTTCCTTTTCTTTCTTTTTTTTTTTTTTTTTTTTGCGGTACGCGGGCCTCTCACTGTTGTGGCCTCTGCCATTCCGGAGCACAGGCTCCGGATGCGCAGGCTCAGCGGCCATGGCTCACGGGCCCAGCCGCTCCGCAGCATGTGGGATCTTCCCGGATTGGGGCACGAACCCGTGTCCCCTGCATCGGCAGGCGGACTCTCAACCACTGCGCCACCAGGGAAGCCCTGTTTGTCTTTTCTGAAGTACGACCGTGGACCAGTGGGACAATTCTCGAGTCACGTTCTGGCCTGGGGGTAGCTGTGAAAATTTATCTTGTTTCATTGGCACTTTCTACTGGCTTTTAAAGAAGAATGCACAAATGATGCAGACTGAGCCACAAGTAAGAGCCACAGGGAGGCAAATCCCTGTCCTCCTTTTTGTTTTAGGGTCCAGTGACCCCATTCTCTGACTTTGCAGGATCAAACCTTTGCAGAATCATATCTTTGCACAAAAAGCCTTACTGCTTCCTTTTGGTTTCCAAAATGAAGTTCAACATTTATCCAAATAAAACCTCCCTTGGTCTGTCCTCAGCTTGCCTCTCCAGCCTGTGAAACTGGTTTATAGGACGACTGAATACAGTTTGGTACAATCAGGAAATGGTTTATTTTTCTCCCACCGGTGCTTCAAAGGTGCCCCATCAGTGCTCATTCTCGCACCCTGTCCAGTGACTTGGGACAGATCCCATTGCTTGCTGGTCACTTTAAGCCATAAGAGATGGTCTCATTTTCAAGTCTTAAAAGCCCAGTCCAAATCTTAATTTAAATCTGCATCCCAATTCAAAACTTCTCTCTTCCTTCACACAGCCATCAGCTCAGGCTTAGCTGAAGCTTGGGGACCCACTTAGTGGCATTCTGGCCACACTGGCTCCTGATAGATTGCAGAACTCATCAGCCACATTTCATTTTTTAAATTTATTTATTTATTTTATATTTGGTGTGTTGGGTATTCGTTTCTGCGTGCAGGCTTTCTCTAGTTGCTGCGAGCGGGAGCTACTTTTTGTTGTGATACACAGGCTTCTCGCTGTGGTGGCTTCTCTTGTTGTGGAGCATGGGCTGTAGGTGCACCGGCTTCAGCAGTTGTGGTGCAGGGGCTCAGTAGTTGTGGATCGCGGGCTCTAGAGTGCAGGCTCAGCATGGGCTTAGTTGCTCCAGGGCATGTGGGATCTTCCCAGACCAGGGCTCGAAGCTGTGTCCCCTGCATTGGCAGGTGGATTCTTAAACACTGCACCACCAGGGAAGACCCATGTTTCATTTTAGAGCCTGCTCCTCTCTTGTCTTTGCCCGACCAAGTACATACTCAGATCTGGTCACATGGCTGGTTCTGTCTCAGCCGTCAGCTCTCAGCTTCAGTGTCCTGCCTTAAAAGGACAGATTCTGACTGCCCTGTCTGAATTGTGCCCTTGCTCCAGTTTCTATACATAGTAATTGCTCTGAGCTGTTTTCACTATTTTAATTCGTTTGTTAAATTTTTTTTTTTTTTGGTTAGCTGAACTGTTATCTGCTTTTTGCCATAGTAATGTTAACCCCAAGAGGGCAGAGACTGTGTTTGTCTTGATTAGAGTTATATATCCGCAGCCTAACTCTATGTCTGTCACACTGTAGGCACTCAAAAAATATTTGTTTAATTAGTAATGAATTTCTATTTATTTTTATTTACTTATTTTTTTACATTTTGGCTATGCCGCACAGCATGTGGGATCTTACTTCCCCAACCAGGGATCGAACCCGCACCCCCTGTAGTGGAAGCATGGAGTCTTAACCACTGGACTGCCAAGGAAGTAATGGATTTTTGTTTAAAATCAAATTCTAATATTTTACCTCATGGCCAAATAATAGATTTGGAAGATATGAAATTGCTGACACGTGACCTTTTTTTGGCCTGGAAGAAGGGCAGTTTCATATGGTTCATCCTAATATTTGAAACATTTCCATCAAAGTCAACAGCAAGATCAAGTTGGTTGTTGTCATTAACATATTACATTTTCCTGGAAATTTAGTTTTGGTCAACATAATAAAATGAGAAAAAAACAGGTATAATATTGGAAATACTAGTTGCAGAGGATAAAATTGCCTATCTGCAGAACCAACAACAATTAACTGAAAAATTAAGAGTTTCAATAAAAATTAAGGGTCCTAATAAATGTGTTCAGTTAAGATGGCCATACAAAATATACCCAACTAGAAAATAACAATTATGAGTGAGGTAAAAGAAAATATATAATTCATAATAGCAACCGTAAGATAATAACAACACTATGAGACTTTCTCTCCCCCAAGTCCTAGAAATTAAGGAATATATGTGATCCCATATGAAGAAAACTAAAACTTCCCAGAGAATCCTTAAAGAAAACTTGATAAATGGAATGACAAATACATTTCAGGGTGGGAAGGCTCAATATTATGAAAATTCCAGTTCTCTCTATAATTAATGTCAACATTTATTTTCATTTCAATCCAACTTCTTTTTTTTTAAACATCTTTATTGGGGTATAATTGCTTTACAATGGTGTGTTAGTTTCTGCTTTATAACAAAGTGAATCAGTTATACATATACATATGTTCCCATATGTCTTCCCTCTTGCGTCTCCCTCCCTCCCACCCTCCCTATCCCACCCCTCCAGGCTGTCACAAAGCACCGAGCCAATATCCCTGTGCCATGCGGCTGCTTCCCACTAGCTATCTACCTTACTACGTTTGTTAGTGTGTACATGTCCATGACTCTCTCAATCCAACTTCTAATAGAAGTTTGGGGGCATCTTGACAAAAACAAATGCCGGGATCATCTGAGAGAAAAAAAGTCAGATCATTCAAGAGTCTTCTGAAAAAAGAAGAGAAATGTGTAGGAAAATTCCATGCCTGATAGTAAAACAAACTATCATGCTACAATAACTAAAACTGTGTGACAGTGGCCCATGAATAAGCTGACATATAAATGAAATGGAAGAGAACTGACGATGCCAAATCAATTTTACACAGTAACTTAGCATATACTACAGGTGGCATGCAAATCCAGAGGAGAGAGAAGATGTGCTCTAAAAACCATTTTGGGATAACTAGCTATCATTAAGAAAAAAAAATCTCCCACTTACACCAAAATAAATTTCAGGAATTAATTTAAATGTGTCTATACACATTATTAATCTGTAAATACCTTAGAAGAAAACATGAGAGGATAGATTTATTCAATCTTAGGTAGGAAAGGGCTTTCTAAGCAAATAAACTAAATATAAAACTCCAAAGAAAAAATTGTTAAGTATTTTAATATATTAACAAAAGAACCAATTTTGTTTATAAAAAACATCACAATATTGAAAAGGAGCTGTCCAACTGGGAAAATACTTTTAACATAAATGATAGAAAAAATAGCTGAAATTCTTAATATATAAAGGGCTTTAAAAATCAAAATAAAAAGACAAAAAACACAGTTCAAATGGGCACAAGACATAAATAGGCAAGTCATAAGATGAGAAATATAGAGAATGAGCCTGTATACGAAGGTCAAATTAACCAATGCAGGAGCTGCCCTACCTCAGTTATTCTTGCTATGTGAAATAATGCACATTTAAGCCATTTTGAGTGGAGGGTTTTTTTGTTTGTTTGTCTTTTTGTTGTTGTTTTTATTTGCAACCCTTCCTGATCCATAATTTGGTACCAGGAGTAGACTATTGTAAGTAATTGACCTAAAATGTGGCAGTGACTAAATAGTGGAGGAAGTATACTGGGTTGTGATGACCCAACTATTTAAGGTTGAGAAGTTGGTGACTCTTGTTATATCACCATGAAACTTTTTCTTAACCTCTCACCTTAGGATCTTGCCTGTATGCCTTTGGAGGTATGGTACTGGGGGAATGGTAAGAACAACTCAGGATATTGGCACAGGTGGCCTCATTCTATCTGTCTTCAGTAAGATTCTATAAGAAAGGAGGCCTATCTGAAGGTAGAAAGGGAAGAAAATGCAGCTTTGCCAGGTGAAGTTCTTTCTGCCTATGGCCTGTGATACAGTCCCATAATTTGAAGTCTTTGCAATGAAAAAAGCTGAATGTTGTATTCCAAAGCTAATATCAGCCAGGCAGGGAGGTGGGAGAGTTAGCAGGAGAGAACTGATGTGATTTGGGGAAATCAAGCCTTATTACTTTCCCCCAAATTTTCCTTTCATTTTAATTCATTAATTAATTAATTGTTTGTTTATTGATTGATTGTATTTTTAATATATGTCTTCATTTATTTATTTGTTTTACAGTAGGTCCTTGTTGGTTGGTTAGATTGGGAGTTTGGGATTGACATGTACACACTGACCTATTTAAAATAGATAACCAACAAGGTCCTTTACTTTAAAACACAAAACAAAACAAAACACTTTGAGTTGGATTTTTCTTTTACTTGAAGTTGAAAACATCCTAAATGATTTAAAAAATAGCAAAATAATAGAAACAAACAAGTTGTCCAATAATGTGGGCTTAGTTAAACAATGAGGGGTTAGTTAAACCCTTCACACAATGGGATATCATGCAATGCTCCTGATATTTAATGTGAAAAAATTAGGTTGCAAAACTGTTGAACAGGGTGGGGACTAGAGAGGGATCTTTTGGCATAATCAGTGTCATGATCATTACCGTTTAATGAACAGTTGCTAAGTACCAGTTACTGTCCTAAGGGTTTTATGTGCATTACGTCACTCAGTTTGTCCAACTGCACTCTGAGGAAGATACTGTTCTTACTCCCTTTACAGATGAGGAAACTGAAGCTGAGGTTTTATAACTCGCTCAGGCGAATGGTAGAACAAACAATTCAAGCACAGATCTGCTTCATTCTAGAGCCTGGGCTTAAAACTAAGCTATTTTTGGGGACTTCCCTAGTGGTCTAGTGGGTAAGACTCCGTGCTCCCAACGCAGGGGGCCTGGGTTCGATCCCTGTCGGGGAACTAGATCCCCCATGCATGCCACAACGAAGATCCTGCATGCCTAAACAAAGATCCGGTGCAGCCAAAATAAATAAATAAAATAAATAATAAAAAAATAAATATTAAAATAAAACTCAGCTATTTTTTGCTTTCTCTATCTCTCTTGCTGTGGTATCTAGTCAGTTTCCAAATTCTATCAATTCTGTATTTAAAATTTATTTTATTTCAATCCTTTCCTTTTATGTCCAATTATACCAGCCTAGTTCAAGCCCTTTTTATTTTTAGCTTGAACAGTTACAGCAGTCACTTAACTTATTTCCTTCCTCTATTTATTTTCTGTTGCCCGCACAATGAATTCATTTTATCTATCACTTCTGGATTAATCTTTGAAACATTTCACTTTAATTGTGATTAAAACATAACTGTCTTCACTAAATAGCTGCTCAAAAAGTCTCTGGGGACTTGTGAATGTTTACCAAAGTCTAAATTCATTGACTTGGCATTCAAGTCTATCCACAATCCCAGCCTGCTTTTTCAACTTTATCTTCCATTATTCCTCTAAATCAGGGGTCAGCAAACTAAGTCCTCATCCTGTTTTTGTAAATAAAGTTTTATTGGAACAGAGCCATGCCTGTTCATTTACATGTTATCTGTGGTGGTTGTGATGGAGACTGTGTGGCCCACAAAACCTAAAATATTTAGTATCTGGTCTTTTACAGAGCAAGTTTGCCCATCCCTGCTCTAGATGAACCCTTTGCTCTAACCAAATGGATCTACTCTTCATCTCTATCTTAAATAATTTTTGGAACAAAATAGGATAGGTTAAAAAATGTTCAGTGTTTTCTGAACACCACTTGGACTTTCTTACCTACCATGTCTTTTAAAAATGCTTTCTCATTCAATGAGTGAATGGTTAAACAAATAAATTCCATGGTACGTTTATACTGTGGGATACTACTCAACAATAAAAAGGAGCAAACTAACCCTTCAAAGCTTAATCAAAGTTCTATTGCTACCTGTTCATGTATTAAGACTTCTTTGATTAATGTGGAGAAGTTCATCTCTGAACTCTTCCTCTGAACTACCTGCCACTGCCTCACACACTCTAAAAAATTTTTGTACCATTCACGCATGTTTGTTTTCTCTTTCCTGATCAAATTTCTCATTCTTTAGGACTTTTTAGGATATAGACATGTGTAGGTCATTTCCCCCCATTGTATTCACACAGCAAACCAGTGAGGGTAGGCAGTGATGGGTTTATAATTGACATTTTTTGGTGGAAGAAGCTAAGGTGTTCTAAGGTTCTGTGATTTGCCAGTTGTCACAAGGCTGGTCTTTGGAATCCCCAAATTTAGTGCCGGTCTTTTTTTGCCATCTTCCTGAGAGCAGCAGTCCAGTACCTTGCACAGTTGTATTGCTAGTACAGTTCTGGCATTGGGAAGCAATCAGTGAACCACAGATCAGTAGTTCTCAAAGTATGGTCCCTGCACCAGTATCCCTAACATCCCCTGGCAACTGTTAGAAATGCAAATCCTCGGACCCACCCAAAACCTACTGAATCAGACATTGTAGGGTGGGGCCCAGCAACTTGTGTTTTAACAAGTCCTCTAGGTGATTCTGATGCTGGCTCAAGCTTGAGAAGCACTGGCCTCGGTAATCATGAGACATACTTCCTGCTTTTTTCTAAGTCTGAATTGGTACTGCATGGTGGAAGGCAGGAACACCCCGACACCCCTTTCAATGATCATTTCTCATGCAGCTAACTGACAGCAAGGATAGCAAGGGAGGTCAGTTCACCAAAATGTTGTAATTGCACGTGCATTTTCTGAAATTAAATTAATGAAGCCTTTGTCTTTCAACATAGGATCAAAGGCCAGAAATCCCTTCTTATGTTACCTTGGATCTCCCCTCAATTAAATAACCTTTACCTTCCCACAGGAGAATGAGGTAGAGTAGTTAGGACTTCAGTAGGGGTAGAATTCATTGTATGCTTTTCCCACAGATGAAATTAATAAATGAATGAATAAATGAATGAATCCACTTGAACATCACCTATGCAGTATCTAGTATTGAGCAGGCACTGGAGTAGTCTTTATTAATAGAGGACACAAACAGGTAGACATATACTTACAATATAATATCATATAGACAATAACAATTAAGCACAAGATATGAAGTGATATGGAGAAGGGAATAGTGGCCTGTGTATGCATGCTTTTGTGCACATGCATGCATGTGTGTGTGTGTGCATGCATGTGCGTATGTGTGTGTGTCTTGTGTAAGGTAGGATGCGTTCAGGGAGAGGTGTTTAGGATTTCACAAAGCAGGACATTCTTTTTTTTTTTTTAACATCTTTATTGGGGTATAATTGCTTTACAATGGTGTGTTAGTTTCTGCTTTATAACAAAGTGAATCAGTTATACATATACATATGTTCCCATATGTCTTCCCTCTTGCGTCTCCCTCCGTCCCACTCTCCCTATCCCACCCCTCCAGGCTGTCACAAAGCACCGAGCCAATATCCCTGTGCCATGCGGCTGCTTCCCACTAGCTATCTACCTTACTAAGTTTGTTAGTGTGTATATGTCCACGACTCTCTCTCGCCCTGTCACAGCTCACCCTTCCCCCTCCCCATATCCTCAAGTCCGTTCTCCAGTAGGTCTGCGTCTTTATTCCTGTCTTACCCCTAGGTTCTTCATGACATTTTTTTTCCTTAAATTCCATATATATGTGTTAGCATACGGTATTTGCCTTTTTCTTTCTGACTTACTTCACTCTGTATGACAGACTCTAGGTCTATCCACCTCATTACAAATAGCTCAATTTCGTTTCCTTTTATGGCTGAGTAATATTCCATTGTATATATGTGCCACATCTTCTTTATCCATTCATCCGATGATGGGCACTTAGGTTGTTTCCATCTCCGGGCTATTGTAAATAGAGCCGCAATGAACACTTTGGTACCTGACTCTTTTTGAATTTTGGTTTCCTCAGGGTATATGCCCAGTAGTGGGATTGCTGGGTCATATGGTAGTTCTATTTGTAGTTTTTTAAGGAACCTCCATACAGTTCTCCATAGTGGCTGAACCAATTCACATTCCCACCAGCAGTGCAAGAGTGTTCCCTTTTCTCCACACCCTCTCCAGCATTTATTGTTTCTAGATTTTTTGATGATGGCCATTCTGACTGGTGTGAGATGATAGATGTAGTTTTGATTTGCATTTCTCTAATGATTAATGATGTTGAGCATTCTTTCATGTGTTTGTTGGCAGTCTGTATATCTTCTTTGGAGAAACGTCTATTTAGGTCTTCTGCCCATTTTTGGATTGGGTTGTTTGTTTTTTGTTATTGAGCTGCATGAGCTGCTTGTAAATTTTGGAGATTAATCCTTTGTCGGTTGCTTCATTTGCAAATATTTTCTCCCATTCTGAGGGTTGTCTTTTGGTCTTGTTTATTTTTTTTGTTTGTTTTTTTATTTTATTTTACTTTATTTTATTTTTTTGTTGCAATGGTAAATGGGAGTGTTTTCTTGATTTCAATTTCAGATTTTTCATCATTAGTATATAGGAATGCCAGAGATTTCTGTGCATTTATTTTGTATCCTGCTACCTTACCAAATTCATTGATTAGCTCTAGTAGTTTTCTGGTAGCATCTTTAGGATTCTCTCTGTGTAGGATCATGTCATCTGCGAACAGTGACAGCTTTACTTCTTCTTTTCCGATTTGGATTCCTTTTATTTCCTTTTCTTCTCTGATTGCTGTGGCTAAAACTTCCAAAACAATGTTGAATAAGAGTGGTGAGAGTGGGCAACCTTGTCTTGTTCCTGATCTTAGTGGAAATGCTTTCAGTTTTTCACCATTGAGGATGATGTTTGCTGTGGGCTTGTCATATATGGCCTTTATTATGTTGAGGAAAGTTCCCTCTATGCCTGCTTTCTGCAGGGTTTTTATCATAAATGGGTGTTGAATTTTGTCAAAAGCTTTCTCTGCATCTATTGAGATGATCATATGGTTTTTCTCCTTCACTTTGTTAATATGGTTTATCACATTGATAGATTTGCGTATATTGAAGAATCCTTGCATTCCTGGAATAAACCCCACTTGATCATGGTGTATGATCCTTTTAATGTGCTGTTGGATTCTGTTTGCTAGTATTTTGTTGAGGATTTTTGCATCTATGTTCATCAGTGATATTGGCCTGTAGTTTTCTTTCTTTGTGACATCCTTGTCTGGTTTTGGTATCAAGGTGATGGTGGCCTCGTAGAAGGAGTTAGGGAGTGGTCCTCCCTCTGCTATATTTTGGAAGAGTTTGAGAAGGATAGGTGTTAGCTCTTCTCTAAATGTTTGATAGAATTCGCCTGTGAAGCCATCTGGTCCTGGGCTTTTGTTTCTTGGGAGATTTTTAATCACGGTTTCAATTTCAGTGCCTGTGATTGGTCTGTTCATATTTTCTATTTCTTCCTGATTCAGTCTTGGCAGGTTGTGCATTTCTAAGAATTTGCCCATTTCTTCCAGATTGTCCATTTTATTGGCATAGAGTTGCTTGTAGTAATCTCTCATGATCTCTTTTATTTCTGCAGTGTCAGTTGTTACTTCTCCTTTTTCATTTCTTATTCTATTGATTTGAGTCTTCTCCCTTTTTTTCTTGATGAGTCTGGCTAGTGGTTTATCTATTTTGTTTATCTTCTCAAAGAACCATCTTTTAGTTTTATTGATCTTTGCTGTTATTTACTTCATTTGTTTTTCATTTATTTCTGATCTGATTTTTATGATTTCTTTCCTTCTGCTAGCTTTGGGGTTCTTTTGTTCTTCTTTCTCTAATTGCTTGAGGTGCAAGGTTAGGTTGTTTATTCGAGATGTGTCCTGCTTCTTAAGGTGGGCTTGTATTGCTATAAACTTCCCCCTTAAAACTGCTTTTGCTGCATCCCATAGGTTTTGGGTCGTTGTGTCTCCATTGTCATTTGTTTCTAGGTATTTTTTTAATTCCTCTTTGATTTCTTCAGTGATCACTTCATTATTAAGTAGTATATTGTTTAGCCTCCATGTGTTTGTATTTTTTACAGATCTTTTCCTGTAATTGATATCTAGTCTCATGGCATTGTGGTCAGAAAAGATACTTGATACAATTTCAATTTTCTTAAATTTACCAAGGCTTGATTTGTGACCCAAGATATGATCTATCCTGGAGAATGTTCCATGAGCACTTGAGAAAAATGTCTATTCTGTTGTTTTTGGATGGAGTGTCCTATAAATATCAACTAAGTCCATCTTGTTTAATGTATCATTTAAAGCTTGTGTTTCCTTATTGATTTTCATTTTGGATGATCTGTCCATGGGTGAAAGTGGGGTGTTAAAGTCCCCTACTATGAATGTGTTACTGTCGTTTTCCCCTTTTATGGCTGTTAGTATTTGCCTTATGTATTGAGGTGCTCCTATCTTGGGTACATAAATATTTACAATTGTAATATCTTCTTCTTGGATCGATCCCCTGATCATTATGTAGTGTCCTTCTTTGCCTCTTTTAATAGTCCTTATTTTAAAGTCTATTTTGTCTGATATGAGAATTGCTACTCCAGCTTTCTTTTGGTTTCCATTTGCATGGAATATCTTTTTCCATCCCCTTACTTTCAGTCTGTATGTGTCTCTAGGTCTGAAGTGGGTCTCTTGTAGACAGCAAATATAAGGGTCTTCTTCTGTATCCATTCAGCCAATCTGTGTCTTTTGGTGGGAGCATTTAGTCCATTTACATTTAGGGTAATTATCGATATGTATGTTCCTATTCCCATTTTCTAAATAGTTTTGGGTTCGTTATTATAGGTCTTTTCCTTCTCTTGTGTTTCTTGTCTAGAGAAGTTCCTTTAGCATTTGTTGTAAAGCTGGTTTGGTGGTGCTGAACTCTCTCAGCTTTTGCTTGTCTGTAAAGGTTTTAATTTCTCCATCAAATCTGAATGAGATCCTTGCTGGGTAGAGTAGTCTTGGTTGCAGGTTTTTCTCCTTCATCACTTTCAGTATGTCCTGCCACTCCCTTCTGGCTTGTAGGGTTTCTGCTGAGAGATCAGCTGTTAACCTTATGGGGATTCCCTTGTGTGTTATTTGTTGGTTTTCCCTTGCTGCTTTTAATATGCTTTCTTTGTATTTAATTTTTGACAGTTTGATTAATATGTGTCTTGGCGTATTTCTCCTTGTATTTATCCTGTATGGGACTCTCTGTGCCTCCTGGAGTTGATTAACTATTTCCTTTCCCATATTAGGGAAGTTTTCAACTATAATCTCTTCAAGTATTTTCTCAGTCCCTTTCTTTTTCTCTTCTTCTTCTGGAACCCCTATAATTCGAATGTTGGTGCGTTTAATGTTGTCCCAGAGGTCTCTGAGACTGTCCTCAGTTCTTTTCATTCTTTTTTCTTTATTCTGCTCTGCAGTAGTTATTTCCACTATTTTATCTTCCAGGTCACTATCCGTTCTTCTGCCTCAGTTATTCTGCTATTGATCCCATCTAGAGTACTTTTAATTTCCTTTATTGTGTTGTTCATCATTGCTTGTTTCATCTTTATTTCATCTAGGTCTTGTTAACGGTTTCTTGCATTTTGTCCATTCTACTTCCAAGATTTCGGATCATCCTTACTATCATTATTCTGAATTCTTTTTCAGGTAGACTGCCTATTTCCTCTTCATTTGTTAGGTCTGGTGCATTTTTATCTTGCTCCTTTATCTGCTGTGTGTTTTTCTGTCTTCTCATTTTGCTTATCTTACTGTGTTTGGGGTCTCCTTTTCGCAGGCTGCAGGTTCATAGTTCCCGCTGTTTTTGATGTCTGTCTCCAGTGGCTAAGGTTGGTTCAGTGTGTTGTGTAGGCTTCCTGGTGGAGGGGACTAGTGCCTGTGTTGTGCTGGATGAGGCTGGATCTTGTCTCTCTAGTGGGCAGGTTCACATCTGGTGGTGTGTTTTGGGGTGTCTGTGGCCTTATTATGATTTTAGGCAGCCTCTCTGCTAATGGGTGGGGTTGTGTTCCTGTTTTGCTAGTTGTTTGGCATAGGTTGTCCAGCACTGTGGCTTGCTGGTCGTTGAGTGAAGCTGGGTGCTGGTGTTAAGATGGAGGAGTCTGGGAGATTTTCGCCGTTTGAGATTATGTGTAGCTGGGAGGTCTCTTGTTGACCAGTGTCCTGAAGTTGGCTCTCCTACCTCAGAGGGAGAGCCCTGACTCCTGGCTGGAGCACCAAGAGCCTTTCATCCACACGGCTCAGAATAAAAGGAAGAAAAAGTAGAGAGAATTAGTAGAAGTATGAGGAAAGAAAGAAGGAAAGGAGGGAAGGAAGTAAGCAAGGAAGGAAGGAAGGAAGGAAGAAAGAAAGAAAGAAAGAAAGAGAAAGAAAGAAAGAAGCAAAGAAGGAAAGAAGGCGAGAAGGAAAGAAAGAAAGGAGGGAGGGAGGGAGGGAGGAAGGAAGGAGGGAAAGAAGGAAAAAAGACAGAAAGAAAGAAGATACAGTAAAAATAAAGTGTAATAAAGTTATTGAATTAAAAAATACTTATTTAGGAATAAAAATAGGGACGGATAGAACCTTAGGACAAATGTTGGAAGCAAAGCTATACAGACAAAATCTTACACAGAAGCATACACATATACCCTCACAAAGAGAGGTAAAGGGGGAAAAATCATAAATCTTGCTCTCAGAGACCCCCTCCTCAATTTGGGATGATTCGTTGTCTAAACGAGGGAAGGAAGGAAGGAAGGAAAGAAAGAAAGAAAGAAAGAAAGAAAAAGAAAGAAAGAAAGAAAGAAAGAAGGTAAAGTATAATAAAGTTATTAAAATTAATTATTAAGAAAAAAAATTTTTTAAAACCATGGACGGATAGAACCCTAGGAGAAATAGTGGAAGCAAGACTATACAGACAAGGTCTCACACAGAAGCATACACATACACATTCACAAAAAGAGGAAAAGGGAAAAAAATCATAGATCTTGCTCCTAAAGTCCACCTCCTCAATTTGGGATCATTCCTTGTCTATTCAGGTATTCCACAGATGCAGGTACATCAAGTTCATTGTTGAGCTTTAATTCGCTGCTCCTGAGGCTGCTGGGAGAGATTTCCCTTTCTCTTCTTTGTTCTCACAGCTCATAGGGGCTCAGCTTTGGATTTGGCCCTGCCTCTGCGTGTAGGTCGCTGGAGGGCGTCTGTTTTTTGCTCAGACAGGACGGAGTTAAAGGAGCCGCTGATTTGGGGGCTCTGGCACACTCAGGCCGGCGGGGAGGGAGGGGCACTGCATGCGGGGTGGGCCTGCGGCGGCAGAGGCTGGCGTGACGTTGCACCAGCCTGAGGTCCGCCGTGTGTTCTCCCGGGGAAGTTGTCCCTGGATCCCGGGAACCTGGCAGTGGCGGGCTGCACAGGCTCCGCGGAAGAGGGGTGTGGAGAGTGACCTGTGCTCGCACACAGGCCCCTTGGTGGCGGCAGCAGCAGCCTTAGCGTCTCCTGCCCGTCTCTGGGGTCCACGCTTTTAGCCGCGGCTCGCGCCCGTCTCTGGAGTTCCTTTAAGCAGCGCTCTTAAACCCCTCTCCTCGCGCACCAGGAAACAAAGAGGGAAGAAAAAGTCTCTTGCCTCTTTGGCAGGTGCAGACTTTTCCCCGGACTCCCTCCCGGCTAGCCGTTGTGCACTACCCCTTCAGGCTATGTTCAAGCCGCCAACCCCAGTCCTCTCCCTGCGCTCCGTCCGAAACCTAAACCCGCGCCTCAGAGCCTCAGCTCCCAGCCCCGCCCGCCCCGGCGGGTGAGCAGACAAGCCTGTTGGGCTGGTGAGTGCCGGTCGGCACTGATCCTCTGTGTGGGAATCTCCCCGCTTTGCCCTCCGCACCCGTTGCTGTGCACTCCTCCGCGGCTTCGAAGCTCCCCCCTCCGCCTCCCGCAGTCTCCGCCCGCGAAGGGTCTTCCTAGTGTGTGGAAACTTTTCCTCCTTCACAGCTCCCTCCCACTGGTGCAGGTGCCGTCCCTATTCTTTTGTCTCTGTTTTTTCTTTTGCCCTACCCAGGTACCTGGGGAGTTTCTTGCCTTTTGGGAGGTCTGAGGTCTTCTGCCAGCCTTCAGTAGGTATTCTGTAGGAGTTGTTCCACGTGTAGATGTATTTCTGGTGTATCTGTGGGGAGGAAGGTGATCTCTGCGTCTTACTCTTCCGCCATCTTCAAGGTCCCCCCCAGGACATTCTTGAGCTGGATTTTAAGATCAATCAGCTCAGCAGGAAGACAAGGAAGAGAAGAAGATTCCAGGCACGCTGAATAGAATGTGTAAACGTAAGGGGGCGTGAAATAGCATGAATAGCAAATAGGGAGCCACGAGCGGTTTGGTGTTGGTGCAGTCCAGAGTGTTTAGGAACAGCTGACAATGAGGCCAAATAAGGAGTCAGGAGGCAGATTATGCTAAGAATGAGCACTATTCCCTTCTCATCACTTCATACTTGTGCTTAATTTTGTTATTGTCCATAACAGAATTGTATGTTATTACTATATAATAAGATTATATTGTAAGTATATGTCTACCTGCTTGCATCTTCTATTAATAAACACCATTCCAGTGCCTTCTCAGTACTAGACACTGCGTAGATGATGGCAAGGACAGAAAGGTAGACAGGACATGTTAAAGGCTCTCAGAGCCCTTGCAAAAAAGAAACCCATTTAATTTTATTAAAATTTTCACATTTACGCAATTATAGAAATCTTTTTTTCAAAGACACTGGACCCAGTGTTTCATGATGTGTACACTTTGGGAGACCCTAGCCGATGGATCAAAAGCTAACTCCTTAGCAGCACATTCATAGCATGATCTGCGTCCTGACTCCTTCCTGCTGTGTGTGCTTAGAAAACCAAAGATGGGGATCCAAAAGGCGTAGGAAGTTTTCTGATGAGCCTCCTCAACATCTGAAGTTCCCCCAAAATGGACTTTGGACACTGCCACTCTGCAATTTGTGGCCTAGTTGCTGAGGGTACATTCCTTTCCTCGGAAGCCCATGTGCAATGCAATGTGTGGTCATCTGTATTTTAGCTAGTTCTTCTCGCAGTTAGAAGAGGTTGAAGGTCCAGGAGAAGAGAGCTGTCCTCCAGGCCATGCCCTACCAGGATGGACAGTGTCTTATTCTATTTGGGCTTCTATAACAGAATACCATAGAATGGGTGGCTTGTGACCAACAGAAATTTTATTTCTTATAGTGCTAGATGCTAGAAGTCCAAGATCAAGGTATCAGCAGATTCCGTGTCTCATGAAAGCCTCCTTCCTGGTTCACAGGTGGCTATCTTCTTGCTGTGTCCTCATATGGTAGAATAAGCAAGGATGCTCTCTGTAGTCTCTTTTATAAGGGTGCTAATCCTGTTCATGAGGGCTTCACCCTCATGACCTAATTATACCTCTTGTAGGCCCCACCTCCAAGTACCAACATATTGGCAGTTAGGATTTAACATGTTAATTTTGCGGGGGACACAAACATTCAGTCTATGGCAAACCGACTCCTCACCCAATAGGCAAGGCTCTGCACTGCAGGATATTGGGGCATCTGTGGCTCTCCTCACAGCATGGTGCTCGAGGCCCATAGAGAAATGCATTCTAGCCTTTCCTCTCAGGCTCGCGTGAGCTGGCCTAAGGGTACTGTTTGCAGGAAAAATGTTATGCCAAGCACCCTCGAGAGAAAATAAAGTCATTGCTTGCCTGAGAGTGATTTATTCATTCATTAATAACATATCTCCTATCTTTCCAATGATAAATTAGGTCCTTACGGCAAATGTTTTTGTTCCTAACCCGGCTCAAAGGAGAGGGCTGTGCATCACTAACAGGCTGTCAGTTTTCCTGGTGTTCATGTTGGGTCAACTGACAAAACCTTCAAACTCATCATTAGCTGAAGTGTGTTTGAACTTTATTCTTGGGCTGTCTAATTGTCATACGATATGAAGCAGACCTCTAGAACAGGTTGCTTTATAACTAGCAGTGTAGCCTTTGCGGGAGGTACAATATGCAAAAGAAATTATGTGAGAAAAAAATCTAACACTTTTATTGAAGTTACTACCCAAGGTCTAGATATAGGTGTTGTAAAATGAAATCTGAGGTCATAAACATGCTTCACACATCTGGAATCTTGCCTGTGGAAGATATTCTAAAACTTGAGATGCTATGTTAAAGCAAGCATTAATTGAATACCTATTAAGTGTTAGTAGGCTTTTTCACACTTTACCTCATTACAGCAACCTTGCTAGCTGGCGTTATTTATTATCATGAATTTACAAAGTAAATAGCTTGAACAAAGCTAAGATTCAAACTTTAGCTTTCTGACACGGAATCTAATCACTTTCTGAGCACTTACTGCTGCCACTACAAGCCAAGTATATCAAAGAATTTACTAGGAACACCAAATAGTTTCACCTGGGCCAGAGGAAGATTCTAGTTTCTCAGCATTCATGAGAAAAACTCTTTGTCCTATGTGGGTGGACTGGTGGAGGGCTCTGAGCTGAGCCTGGGAGCTGGGTTTTAGAATAATGCTCTGCATCCAGTGGATGCTTTTGAAATGAACGTTGACTGACATGGCTATTTACAATTCAGTTATTGATTGGGTTATGACCCTTAATTCTCCTTTGATATCTTTTCTTACTTCTGTGCTAGAAGATAAAGAACCAGGATTTTTAAAGTCCTGCCATTTAGCTAAGAGAAGCAATCTTCTTTCAAGTAATTTACCTAATTTGTATTGTCATTAGAAATCAATGAAATGATTTCTTCCTTTCTTAGATGGACTGTTTACATTCCTGCCTACATTACCCATCAACTTCCTCACTGGGGTACCCTTGTGCCTCCACCTTCCTGGCTCCTGTGGTTGGGTGGGGTATGTGGCCACTTCTGGCCCAGTGGGTTGGGGGTGGGAATGATATGTGTCACTTGTACATCAGAGCATTTAATTGTTGGTGCTAGAGTCTCTAGAGCAATGACTTCCAATGTTCTCAAAGATGCTGGCTGATTTCTTGCTCATCTTGGATCCCTGAGTGATTTTGTTGAGGAGAGAGCTTTTCTGACGTCCTGTGATCAACTTGTACTCTGAACCAGAAAGAAACATTTATTGTTTTAAGACACTGAGATCCTGGGTTTTTTGTTATCACAATAATCTAGACTATCTTGATAGATACAAGAATTGTTTGCTGAATGGAAACTTACAGTAAACGTCTAGTTTCTGTTCTCACCACTGTAAGTCCTAATAAATCTTACTACATTGTAAATCCTCATAGATTCTTTTTAGTTCTTATTCATTTGTATAATTATATTACAGTTGGCCTGCTAACTTCTAGGGCCCTATTTTGTCCACCCCTCACCTTTTTTTTTAAAGCAAATTCATCTGCTTATGTGATTTCAACTACTACCTATATTTATAGCAAAACAGCATGAGGTATGTGAAAGAATACTAGATTTGAAGATAGATAGGCCTGAATTCCGGTTCTGACTCTATCACTTCATAGAGACCTTGTTAAACTGCTTAAACTGTCTCAGTTCTCTCATCTGTACAGTGGGGGTGATGATGACAGTCATGCCTGTTTCACCAGGTCACCTGTGAGAATCAGATGAGAGAGCAACTTCGGTAAACTGTAAAGAATTATTCACATGGGAGGAAGTATTTTAGAGGAACTCTGAACCTCCATCCAGCAAAGCTTCTTCCCTGAACTTCCTCATGTTCAAGATCTACCTTGCATGGCTGTGTCCTCATTAAGATGACCCGCCTCCACATCCGTGCTCATCTACTTTGTTGTGGCTGCATTTTCATCATCAGCTGTTTGTCCCCAGGGCTCACCCCACCCTCTCTCCCTATGGCCAGCCACATCTTTATTTTTCTGTCACTTTTTCCTGATGATTCACCTTCAACAGGCTTCCTGGATCTCACCTGTTTCAACCTGGTAACCATCTCTAGGCAGTGCCCTAAAGGTTTATGCTGCAATTGCAACAGCCAAACTCAGATGTACATCTCCTTCTGAAACGGAGCAGGACCCTGTGGTCCTTGCCCCCGTCCCCCATGTCCTCAGCCTGCCTTTTGCCTGTGGAAAAACTTTAGCCAAAGAATAAGTTTAATCAGAGAAGTGAGAAAATGCAGAAACAGAGGAAAACAGTCAAAGGAGACCAAATAATAATAGTTTAGTCATTAAGCGTAGTCAAGGGCCTTTAGTTTCTCCTTAAGGGCTACAGATAATATTCTGAGCCATATCCTGTGAGCTGTCTTATAGATACTGAAACCGCCACCAGGTGGAAGAAGTTAACTACATAATGACCAGGCTGTAGCCATGACATAAGCTGCCACAGTTCTGAGAATTGGCCTCAAAGAAATGGAAACAGACCGACCCTGGAACTGAAGATTAACTGTACCTAACACAATCAAGATGACACTGGTCAGACCACCGACAACCAATTTCAAGATGACTGTCAGAGCTGAGTGTATTGTTTCTGCATGTAGCCCCCTCACTCTGTCTATAAAAGCTCTTGTCCCCTGATTGTCAGGCCCTCCATTGTCCAAAGGAGTCAGCCTTTGGACAGGCATTCACCCTCTCCCCACCCTGGTTGCTGGCATCCAAAATAAAGCAAACTTTCCTTTCCACCAGCCTGGCCTCTTTATTGGCTTCGGAACGGCGAGCAGCCGGACCCCACTTTCGGTTACTCTTCAAGTTCTCACTCCTTTGACCCAACTTACTCCCAGCAGTGAAAACAAATTTCCCTGAGCCTCACATAACTTGTGTCACTTCACTCCTGAGATTAAACACTGGTTCCCAGGTGCCTCTTTAAAATAAGATGCACATGTGTGCACACACAATTTTTGTGGCTATTACAAGAGTGACTCATGCTTGATGTGCCAAAACACAGAAAAGCAAATGGAAAAATAAACAGATCACATATTAGCAAGTCACTTTAAGATAATCACTAAAAGCATTTCCATCTTTTCTATGCTTCTATATTTTATAAAAATGCTATCAAATAGTATGAAACATAGTGTTTCATACCTAGCTTTTTTCCCTTAGTAATATATTCTGAACTTTTTTTTTAGGTCATTAGGTAGACTAATTCAGTGAATCAATGGCTCCACTGCAGTCAATTGAATAGATTTACCATACCTGACTTATTTCAAACAATTGAAAAGCTTTGATTGTTTTCTATTTTAAATAACACTATAAAATATATTCCTATGCATATATCTTGTGTACATTTATATTTTATACTTTTTTGGGGAAGGGGTAATGAATCTGTACAGATAGAATTGCTTGGCTGAAGAGTATATGCGTTTTAAGATTTCTGAAATATGTTGCTAATTGCCTTTCAAAAAGTGTGTACCAATTTATGTTTTGAGCAGGGTAGAACAGTGTGAATATCCAAACACTCTCAGTGAGTTATAGTCTTTGCTAACTTTATGGCAAACATACCCCATTTTGAGCTTTTAATTTGAATGGTTTTGATTAATAGTAAAGTTGAATATTTGATCATATATTTACCAACTGTATTTCTTCTTTTGAAAACTGACTCCATATAGTTTCCTCATTTTTATAATGTAGGGCTAATCCTTTTCTCATTGCATTATAAAATCTCTTCAATGAATTAAAGATGTTCCTTACCTATCATATATGTTTTATTTAAGTTTTCTATTTTGTCATTTCCTTTTTTTTCTTACAGTATGAAAGTTCTTTATTTTCAGATGGTTCAGTGTATCAGTATTTCCCTTTAAGTTATCAGACTTTGTTATTATATTTAGGAGGAATATATATATATATATATATATATTGTATTTCTTTTATGATTTATTTTAAAACGTTAACTCTTAACTCCAACTGTAGTTTATTTCGGACTATGATGTAAGTAAAAGTGTGACTTAATTTACTTTCAGGTAGTTAACCCATTAGTTCAAAAAAATTTCCCAGGGGAAGTAAATGCTATCCTGTCATTTAATAAATTCTCATATAGGTATACTTGGGACCATTTTTTGAGCTTTCTATTCTGTTTCTTTGATCTAGCTTTCTCTTCTGGCACCTATACAGCAATATTTTATTTATTGTAGGTTTATAGTAAATTTAAAATCTGATAGAACAAGTTTATCCACATTATTCTTCTTTTTCAATAGTTTCTTATTGGTTATCATGCATTTATTTTTCTAGATGAACTTAGGAATTACTTTCTCAAGTTCCAACAATACCATGGTAATTTTGATGGAAAAAGTAGTAAGTCTGTAAATTAATGTGAAGGCTTACCACCTCTACAAAGTCTGACTTCCCATCCAGGAGCATGGAATTTCTCTCCATTTATTTAAATCTTCATCTATGCCTCATTATAAAATTCTGAAATTTAGTAAGTATTACTTAGGTTTCTTAGTGGTATTTTAATTTTTTTGGTTACTTAGTTTGATGAGATCTTTAAAAAAATTATATTTTCTAACTAGTCATTGCTGATTCCATTGAACTCTTTTTATTGGTTCTAAAATAAATTCTCAAAGCTGCAGACGTAGAGAATGGACTTGAGGACATGGGGAGGGGGAAGGGTAAGCTGGGACGAAGTGAGAGAGTGGCATGGACTTATATATACTACCAAATGTAAAATAGATAGCTAGTGGGAAGCAGCCGCATAGTACAGGGAGATCAGCTCTGTGCTTTGCGACCACCTAGAGGGGTGGGATAGGGAGGGCGGGAGGGAGACTCAAGAGGGAGGAGATATGGGGATATGTGTATATGTATAGCTGATTCACTTTGTTATAAAGCAGAAACTAACACACCATTGTAAAGCAATTATACTCCAATAAAGATGTTTTTAAAAAAAAGAATCTTAAAAAAAAATTCTCTTGGATTTTTGTCGGAGTAAAATCTTAGCATCTGAAAATAATTATAACCTGATTTCCTCCTTTCAACTATTTCTACCTCTTTTTTATTTTTCCTGTCTTATCACATTGATTAAAACTTCTAAAACAAGGTTAAAAATAGGAGTGGGGGTTGGCAGTTCTATCTTATCCCAAGTGTTTCCCAGTTAAGTGGATTACTGGCTGGTGCTTTCAGCTAGTTATCCTTTTTTTCATCTTAAAGAAGTAAATTTAAGTTCCCAGTTTCTAAAAAAGTCTTGGATGACTATTGAATTTTATCAAATGTCTTTTTGGCAGTTTTACAACGATCGTATGTTTTTTCTCCTTTGACCACATCAGTAGATGTGATGAATTATGTTAATAGATTTCCTCATATTGAACTATCCTACATTCCTGGAATAAGCTCTACTTAGTCATTCTGTATTATTTTTCAAGTACACGGCTGGATTCGATTTGATAATATTTTATTTAGGAGTTCCGCTTCAATGTTTTTGAGATTGTCCTATAGAGTTTTTTTGAGTGGATTATCTGTGCCAGGTTTTGATTTCAGGGTTTTTCTAGCTTTCAAAACTGATGTTCTTCATCTTGAATCCGTTAAGTAGCGTTCCTAATAGGGACATGTAGGCTCTAAGGATAGAGTGATGGAAAGAACACAGGACTGAGAATTAGAAGACAAAGTTTCAATTCCTGCCTCTGCCCCATTAGCTCTATAAATTGGGGCAAATTATTTCACCTTCCTAAACTTCAGTGTCTTTGTCTTTAAAATGGTAATTAAACCCAGTTTCTGCCCCAAGTACCTTTTGTTGTGACAGTCCAGTCGAATGAGCAAATGAAAATGGAAATACTTTGCAGGGGAGAGAAACAACATTCATCGAGTACCTTTTACATGCAAGGTGCTGTGTGTAGCATTTTACATGAATTATGTCATTACTGAGAATCCTAACTATAATTCTCACATGCTCTAGTCACATTGAGGACTCTTTAGAGCCTTGCAGCAGTGGTCCATGGCCAGCATTATCAGCATTACCCGGGGGCATGTTAGAAGTACTGAAATTCCAGCCTTACCACGGAAACAGAGTCCACATTTTCACAAGAACTGCAGGATGATTGACATTTACATTAAAGTTTGAGAAGCACTGGTGGCTTCTACATCATACTTGTACAGATTCCTCAGTATCAGAATAGAAATGCAAATGTAGCATTTACAAATAATTCCGATAATGATTCTTTTGTTCATGGTTCTGAGATTCTGGATGAGATGACTTCACCTTTGAGACTGTAAACGTTAGTTTTTAGAGCAAATATGAATATGCACACTAATTTCCAATCCAAAGTTGACTGTCCTTGGAACCTGAGTAAAACTGACCCCATCCATTGTGAGTTATTTTCTAAAAAGTTCAAAATTTAAAAATAGTTTTGGTGCCTGCAGATGTACTTTTCCCTGGGGAGACTCAATCATACTGCATTCCCATCAATGTGAAGGAATTTTTCAGCTGATCCTAAGCAACCACAGACCTTTCACTGGAGTGAGGATTACTTTGTGATCATTTTCATCACAAAGATTACACTAGTCACTCCTCTAGCATGTTTTGGCTTCCACCAAGAGCAAAGGGCAGCATGCTCTAAGCTTCAGTACACACATTAATATATGTACATGCATGCACACACAGGCTTAGAGAACATCTAAGATTATGGCGGGAACTGAAACCATGGCTACCAAGAGATCAACAAGGACTCTCTCCATGGGAGTTCTGCAGGGATGTGTAATGCAATCAGGGTAATTGTTTGCAGGCTGTGGCTGGCAGTTGCCATGGAGACCGGCAGTTGGGTGAGGGAAACCCTCCTCAGTGACGTGGCCAACAGCTGTTTTATTCCACCGGGTCTTGCATTCAAGCAATTCTTTCACACCCTATGTGAGAGGGAAGCACAGGTGTGTTTTTTGCTCAGCTAGGAAAGCAGAGGAGAAAGATATTCCTAATCGTGGCATTCTTCCATGATGGATAAAGTATTTCTTTTGGTCAGAGTTTAAATGGACATTAAAAAAAAAACTATCCATCATGTCAGGGATGCTATCATTTTAACCCAAAGTGTAGAACTTTCTGTGATTATAAAATAATTTCACTGTGTTAGAACTTCCTTCCCAGTTCAGATATTGTGTCTATACGGCTTTCTCCAGCTCCCTAGGGCAGAAATAATTGCTTCTGTGGATGTATGCACTCAGAAATTTGTCTCTAAGTCTCTTATAACATTTTGTAAATTATATTGTAGGTTAGTTATAACCATCATCTCCACTTAACTAGTTCACCTCCCTCTGTTAGCACTTAGGTCTGGGTCCATGGCCTAACCAAGTAAATATGACCACTGTGCCTAGAACAGTACCCAACACAAAGCATATTCATGACTCTTATTAATTAGGTATTGCTGTGTAACAAATTGCTACAAACTTAGCAGTTTAAAAAACACACATTTATTATCTCACAGTTTATGTGGGTTACCTGTTTGGCCCTGGCTTAGCTGGTTCCTTTGCCCAGAGTCTCATTAAACTGCAATCAAGGTGTTGGATGGGCTTCATTTTCATCTGGAGGCTCTACTGGGGAAGAATTTACTTCTAAGATTATCAAGTCATTGGCAGAATTCATTTCTTTGTAGCCTGTAGGAGCCGAGGGCCTCAGTTCTACAGGTTGCTCACAGTTCTGTATACATGGTCCTCTCCATAGGAAGTTCACAACATAGCAGCTTACTTCTTCAAGGCTAGCAGGAGGACAAGAGTGACTCCAGAGAGACAGAGTTTTATATAGCACAATGTAGTCCTGAGAGTGACATCCCATCACCTCTGCCACATTCTATTGGTGAGAAGCAAGTCACCAGTCCTCCTCACACTCAGGGAGGGGATAATATAAGAGTGTGAGTGCCAGGAGTTAGGGATCACTTTAGGGTCTGTCTGTGATAATGACCCTTTGCAATTTTTCCAATGAACTGGCCATTCAGCTGCACCAGAAGCATGAATAGTCCATTTGAGCTTGTTAGGATGGGAAAGGAGATACCTACTCATCACAGAACTCTGTTATCATCTGTATTCTATTCTTGTGAGAACTGAGTTTCATCACATACAGGATGAGTCCATGTCTCTTATAAAAGGCTTTATTTTATTATAGTTGCCATTTTTGTATTTAGAAAAAAGTTGCAAAATGTCCAACTGGGGTTGTAAATAAAACAAGTGTTTGAGAAGAGTTCTAAATGTTTTTACCAGATTCTGTGCAAAATTACCATGGCAGCCATGATTATAGAGAGTATAATTGACTGAGGCCCCCAGCTGCTCTGAAGTTCAGCACTCTATTCAGATCAAACTCTTTCTTCCCAAGGGTTGCTCTCAGCCAGTGAAGAGCCTGGTAGAGATACTAAAAGAGGCCTGTTGCTGCACGATGGGGTCTCTCTGATGGGCCTCTTGGCCTGGGGAGTCCCTTCAATGACCTGGCCAAAGTTGCCTTAGGCCTGAATGGCAACCTGAGGTACTTCTATGCAGCCTTTCTTCTTTCTCCCTTCCCTCTCTCCTTCACTTAGGGCCAGACCTACATCATGGCCAGATGAGTCTCCCAGCCTCCCGACTCCCTTGCCATTTTTTTTCTCGCAATACATTTCTGACATTTCTGATATAATCCCATCTTTATATCTACTTCTCAGATGACCCAGGCTAACATAGTTATTATTCAGTGCTATGTCTTTGAATAAAGTCCCTCCCTCTCAGCTGACTGCAAGAATGGCATGGGGAGAGGCTGGAAAGAACATGGACGTCAGATCTGGAAGACTTGAAGTAGAATATTGGTATTACCTGGATGACCTTGAGTGAGTCACAGTTTCTCTGAGGCTCATTTATTTCATCTGTAGAATGGGAATAACATTAATAATAATGCATTCATGGTGGGGTTAAAATGAAATTGTGCCTAAAAACATAGCTCCCGGAACAGAGTAGGTGCTTAAAAAGTACTGTGTTGATACTTTGCAAGATACAGTAAAGCAGTGATACTTTTTGTAAATTGAGAGGGTGTATTGCCATGAGATGCATCTTTCTGTAAACCTCATTAGTGTTTACAAGGTAAACTCTCAGGTACAAGGAATATAGGGAGCACAGGATCCTTTTCAGGGCATCTTTGTGAGCAAGAATTTTAAAAGACCAACTAAATCAACATCTTTTTGTGACACAAGCCCATGGAAGGCTGGGAAGGGATGGGAGAGTACAATGGGGTTTACAATCAGGGCAGTGGGAAGGAGGGCAGAGCCTGGGGAAGTCTGGAGGGATGGGGCCTGCAGGTCACCATGCCCCATTTTGGTTTAACAGTAGAAGTCACAATAGGGGTGATGACTATGCTTCTCACAGGGGCTGGAGAGAAGCCATTCCTGGGGTCTTCTCCTCATTCCCTTTTCCAGTTTAACCTCTACTGTACCTTCCAGGTAGGATTTATGGCTAGATCTAGTGAGATTTCTGTGGTTTCCTTGAACTCCCTCACCCTTTTCCCCTCCTCAATTCTCAACTCACCTAAACTACCTTTACCAGGAAGCAGAGTCCTTCCTTCCACCCTTAGGTACAACCAGAAAAAGTGGAGAAGCCTTTGGGGGAAACATGTGACCCAGATTGCAGAACTAGTGTACATATATGTATTGTAGCTGAAAGCCTGGGTTTTGGACTCAAATGGTCTGGCTTTCACTCCTTTGCTCCTCTTCCTTTGTGATCCTGGGCAAGCCACTCAGCCTCTCTGAGTCCGATTTCCCTCATCTGTAGAATGAGGTAATGGTCTTTTTCTCTTATGCTATGAGAACCGATGACCTCTTCCTGGGGCTGGCACATGGGATGGGCTCAATAAATTGGCTCTTTTCTTTCCTTATATACAACATTGTTTAAAATGGCTTTTTCAGTTATCCTAATAAGCAATTTTGGTTCCTAATAGCAATATATAAAAAATGCTTGGAAGTTTACATGTGTTTGCTCATGTTGTGGCTTAGAGCTTTGGAAAGTGAGAAATGCAGATGAATTGTGTGTGTGACAGTGAAGAGTAAATGGCCTTGGGCCTAGCTTCAGAAGTTGGCCTAAAGAGAAACCCACTACTCTTATAAAAACAAGTTGGAAGCAAAAAGCTTTCATATGTATGTTAGGGCCATTCTGCAAGTGTAGGCCAAAAAGCTCTTTTAAGTGGTCACAGGAAAAAATTAAGGGAGAAGCGTAGCTAGAAGAAACCTTCTAGCTAGTACCATCCCACCTTCTTCGGTCTTTTACTTTTCCCAGGAAGGGAAGCAAAGAGCTAGTTGTGCAGGATCCCCCACCTCAGATGAGAGTGACCATTGGAAGCAGAGCCTGGGCAAGTATCTTTACAACATAACCCTCTGTATGATGCCAGAGGCAGAGTGGAGAAGTGGAAATTTACCGGATCTGGAATCTGAAAACCTGGACTCCCATCTGCAATCTACCACTCACTAATTGTGTGACTTGGAGCGAGTCACTTCATCTCTCTGATCTTCAGTTTCATTATCTGTAAAATGGACATAACAAAATAAATCATAACACAGGCTGTTATGAGGCTCAAACAGGATAATGAATGCATGTGAAAGCTTCCTGTAAATTGCTGTGTAGAGGTTAGCTATTTATTGGAATACTATGTCCTATTACAACACCCCTGAGTTAGAGCTTCTCTCTGGTTATCGTTGAAAGATGGTCTTTAAATCACAGAGTTATGAAAATTTAGAAAAACTGGGTGCATCATACAGTGGATGAGGAGGAGGAGGAGGAGGAGGAGGATAATGACATTTGCATAACTCTAAGTGGTGACTTCTACATAGGAGGAATTGAGGAAAGCAATCTGGCTGCATGTGGGTGCCAAAAAATTTGTCTGGACGCTGCCTTTCATGGCACACACACTGTTTTTACTTATATCATGCATTTGTTCATTTGGGGCAGCTGGAGGAAGTGCCAGTGAAGATAATGGGGGGAGGCAGGGCTGAGGGAGAGTGGAGTCTAAATATTTATATAACTTTTTAAAGAGGAAATTTGGATCTGCTGTTTCGAGTCTCACAACTATCTTCTGTTTTTCCCCCCCCCATTCTATAAGGAAACTGAAGTTCAGAGAGGTTAGTTAACTTGCACAAAACCACACAGCTCAAATGTTGGAGTTGCAGGCCTGACCTGATACCCCTGAGAAAATGCACATGGCAGGGCTTTGTAAGCAGTACAGTCCCACGGAGATGGACATCATCTCTCGTGTTGCATTTAAACAAAGAAGGCAACTAAAGCCCAGAGAAGTGCAATGGTTTGCTTAAGCCCACCCAGCTTAGAAGCAATAGAAGGGCCTAGAGCTGGATTTCCCCATTCCTAGAACAGGATCTGTTCTACCCTGGTTGTTGCTTTATGAGTGCTTTCTAGTCCTGACCCCTACCCTCTGCCCTTCCCCCTTTTCTTTTCTAATTTTTTAAAAATTAATAAAAGGCAGTCAAGCAATGGCTAATGGGCTCATGAGAGGCTAGGAAACATACTTGTGAGGCAGTCATAAGATGGCTTTCAGAGAAACACATGATCTTGGTAACAAAAGGAATATAGAAATACATTTCTTTGAATGCTCTTCAACCTAATCAGCCCTGATGCTGCTAAACTGTTTCTGACATTCTCTGGTGCCCCCTCCTTTAAGGCCCCAAATAAAGCATAATGAAATAAGCTATAAGCATTTGGGGGTTATTCAGCTCTCTGAAGTGATTGAGGATGCAATTTGTAGGCAAGATGTTAAGGAATTAAAAAAATAAAATAAAAGCTGGCTGGTGCCAAGCCGGGTTGTACCAATTTCTCCATGGCCCTGTTGCATGTTAGGTATGCATATGGTCCACACATTTTTCAAAAACATACCCCCAGGTGTCAGGACCTATTCGTTAGAGCGTATCAACTAAAGGTGGAGAGACGGGTGTGCTGAGGAAATGAAAAATAAAACCCCAGCTGCTCCTTAGAACATTGCTGTAATTTGGAGGCTCGGCATAGGCTGCAATATTCTTGTCTAGAGCCCAACAGATGCAGTACCCTAAAAGGTGAGCTCCTCCGGGGTTGGACTGAGGGTACTGGCTTGTTGTCCCCTGGCCCAGCATGGGGCCCAGCACAGAGCAGGGACTCAGGGAGCTCGAGGTGAATAAATGAATAGGCGAGTGAGGCTAGCAATCAAATTGGTATTAGGAGAGAAAAGGCCCTTTAGAAGAAGCTGATTAAAATAAGCCGTGATCCCAACCCACTTTTCCCTTTGCCAATTCCTGCCTGAAAACCCACCGCCATCTTAAAGAGTTGGCTGCATGTGTGGTGAAAAAAGGGGTGAGGAGTGAACCGTGGAGACTTGGGTGTATGACCATCAGGATTGCATTGGAGCCCTTTCTTTTCTAATGTAACAATTGTAGAGCACTTAGGGCCATGTTTGGCACACAGTAGGCATACATTTCATTCATTCAACTTACAATGTGCCAGACCTAATGTCAAAAGCTAGTGGTGAGGGCTTCCCTGGTGGTGCAGTGGTTGGGAGTCCGCCTGCCAGTGCAGGAGACACGGGTTCGTGCGCCGGTCCAGGAGGATCCCACGTGCCGCGGAGCGGCTGGCCCGTGGGTCATGGCTGCTGAGCCTGCGCGTCCAGAGCCTGTGCTCCGCAACGGGAGAGGCCACAACAGTGAGACGCCCGTGTACCGCAAAAAAAAAAAAAAAAACGCTAGTGGTGAAAAGGTCACTGCCCTCAAGGAGCGCAAAGTTGAGTGGATTTGGAGAACTTTACTGTCATTATTGAATTCTCTTGATAAGCCCTTTAAGGCAGAGATTATTTCTCTTCCTTGAGTGATAAGGCAGTCAAGCTTTGGAGAAGCTCCATGGTCAGCCTCCAGCCCTATAACCCTAAGTGCTGGTACGTCAAATGGAACACTGCATCAGAGGTTACCAAAGGGCAGCTCACAGCTCAGTTCTGTCACAGCACATTTTTTGTTTGGGCTGTCAATTGTTTGTGGAGAAAGAAAATATGGAATGGGAATGCCTTTAGACAGGGCATGTGCTTTGCAGTTCATGTGGTCCCTCCACACCCAAGTTCGAACCTGTGGGCAGCTGAGTGTGTAATCCCAGCTCAGATTTACTGTTTCTACACGCAGTGCTCTTTCCAGTGGGCTTAGGGCTATCTTATCTGCCTTTGACAGGGCCTACACCTGCACTACACATCTCTCTGGGTATTTTCTGATGTAGTGCTGATGGTTACTGCTATCCTTCTTACAGTTTCTTCAACACCATGGACTGATTATTAGCTTTGGATTGAACAGACCAGACCACTTGTGGCAAGCACAGATTCTGGTATAGTTCCTGGACTTTTGGGGGGGCAGTAATGATGGTGGTGGTGGTGATGGAAGTGGGGGGACATTGTATAGCAGAGACTTGGCACATACTAGATGGTTGGTCAGTGTTTCCCAAATAAACAAAAACTATTCTGAAGCTAGCCTGCCTCTTCCAATAGCTCCAATCTTAAAAAGGTTTTCTTTTTTTCTTTTTAAAATAAGGAGCATTCCTAGCCTATATGCAGTTCACTTTCCTCATTTGTTTTATGGAAAGGGTGGGCAGCTGGTATTACATCCTCTAAAATGTTTCCATGCTGAGGTCATCGATTCCATTTAATGTAGTGTGTGGAGCTTTGGTGTCTCCATCAATCACTGGGAAATGAGCTGAAGAAAATGAAAATCTTTATCCAGAAAATCACGTTGGTCTTGGGTGCCCATGCTAGGCCTGACTTGAGCTGTCTTGGATGTGGGCAGGTATCGAATCTGGTCCAGAAATGTCTTCGGAGGAGGCAGGGCCACCCTGAAATCATAAAGAATGAAGGACCATTGCCTGTGCTGTAATTGATAGCACAACTTGTCTGCCCTTTTTTCACTTAGGTGACTTAATAAGGAGATGAATGAGTTCCAGGCCTTGTCCAGAGCTCATTGAATATATAAGATGCCCAGTGGGCCATAATTGGTCAGGTTGAGGTGGAATAGCCTGATGCATAAGAGTGAGGATTCGAAGACAGACTGCCTGAGTTAGAATCCTGGTTCTAGCAGTTATAAGCTCTAAGATTTGGGTACATTAATGGCCCTGTGCCTCAGTTTCCTTACCTGTAAAGTGGGGACAATAATAGCAGCTACCACATAGGGTGTTTTGTTTGTTTTAATTTTTATTATTATTTTTATTGGTGTATAATTGATTTACAATGTTGTTTTAGTTTCAGGTGTACAGCAAAGCGAATCAGTTATACATATACATATATCCACTCTTTTTTTAGATTATTTTCCCATATAGGCCATTAAAGTTTTTGAGGATTTAATTAACTATTACACAGAAGTGGCTTAGAACAGTGCCTGGCATGTAATAAGCACTCAATGTGTGTAGCTATCAATCTTTCAAGATCCCCCAAGCCCACCCCTGAATTAGGCCTGATCTACAGAAAGCAGCCAACTTTCAGTGACCCAGCTTTTATCCTGTCCTTTTAGTTGACAGGAGTTGATGCAAGAATAGTGTTTCTATTCTTTATAAATGGCAGTTGGAGATGACTTCATTATCCATACAGTGTTCTTGCAGAAAGACACCTATCTCTGACTATGGATATGTTTGCTTTCTGTTGACAAAAAATGAGTGATGTTACTGTGTTTTCTTTTTGCCTTTTTGTCAGGGAACCTAGAACATTAACCACTGCTTATCTTGAGTGCCCCAAAGCGTCTATTTCTTCCATTTCCTTCAAATGGATATTTATCTTAGACTAGAGCTTCTTAATTTTTCGATGGCACCACTAAAAATAGCCAAGAATAGTGACTGAGGGGAATTTGGAGATTATAGTCTTAAGAGTTCAGAAGCCTGAATTCTCTTTCAAATTCTGTATTTTAACTTGAAAATGTATACATATTTTGAACTTGAGCTCATTCCATATCTGTGTTTGTTTTAGTGTTCAGTCAGTGTTTTGAATTACCAATCTTTAAGTAGAACTGATGTTCCAGAAAGGCACACCTCTGAATTTATGACTCCTTGTGAAGCCATTAGTGCTGGTCGTCAAGTATTTCTTGATGAACCCCTTCCAGGCTCATAGTAGGACTGCATGTCCCAGTCAGCCTGAAGTCAGGTGTGACCCTGTGACTAGCTTGGCCAAACGAAGCACATTAGCTCTGGGTAGTGCGCAGTTTGCCACACTGCTTTGCTATGGAGAGGTAGAAGCTCAGGCTGAGAGGAAACCTCTATCAGCCGGGTCCCCAAGTGACTGATGAGCCAAGTTCTTCTACTGGATCAGGCTGGACAGGCTAGGTGGACAAGAAGTAAATGCTGTTGTTAATAGCCACTGAGAGTTAAGGGCTATTTGTCATCACTGTTATGATGCAGCCCATCCTGACATACAGCCTCCTCATCCCCTTTAGTGCCCATCAAGTTTCTGAAGGGGAGCCCGTCCTCCATTTCGAAAGTGTGGCCTCCAGTATCTTGCCTAAAACAGTACATTTTGGAAGATGAGGAATACAGATGAGAAATGAAAAAGTTCAAATGCTGGATTCCCACTCCCCCATTTTCTGGAAAGATTATTATTCTTACTCTATAAAATATAGCAAATAGTGTGAGATTTGTGAGTCCTTCTCAGATTTAGAGTCTCAATATGTAGACTAAAATCAACTTATTATTTGTTAATTTTGGGGATGTATCACTCTTTAACAGTTATTTATTTACTAAATGTCCAGGACTATGTACTGTATCTGAAAGTATGAATGATAAGTTTATGTTGAGCCATAAACCTTTGATTGGTGGATTTTGGTTGAAGTATCATGCCTAAATAGAGTGGGCACTTGGTAAATGGTATGGTGAATGAGTGTACTTTCATTAACCTAATAGTGAAAACTCACAGACCCTTCTTTGCCTGTTTATATCGCACTTGGGCATTGATTTAATTTTGTCATTTTGTTTTATAGCTTGCTGTTGATATGTTAGTCCCTCCGACTAAAACACTGACTCTTTTATGCAGGAACTAGATCATTTCATCTCTGAGTCTTCCAGTGGGGATAAGCGTAATTTCTGCACACAGCAGGTGTTCAATAAATGCTTGCTGAGTTGAATTGAGTTAGGTGATAAATTAGTGTTGTTTAGAAACCAAGGGTACTGCAATGTGTCCTGACATTATGAATGGATTCCCTTTGCACTAACTCTAATTCTCAGCCAGAGCTCACTCCTGTTTCTCTGGCAGAAACTTCTCACTGTGGTCAGGACAGTCCCTGAGGCCTATTACATGGGCAAACTACAGCAGCAGTCTGACTTTTACTGTCTCCCTTTCTCCAGCAATAAAATGAAAATGGCCCCAGCTCCTCATTTATGAAGTGCTACAGGATTCCTCTGCCCCAGCTGGTAGGATCAAAGCAACTATCAGGAATTTTCATATGTCTAAAACATCTGAGGAACCAGTTGACCAATTTGCATAAAAAAACTTGCCTTCCTGGAACTTCAGGAGAAAGTTAGGAGAAAGATAAATGAGAGATGTGGGAAAGGTAAGAGACCCAGAAACATCAGAATCCAGGTGCTTTGTCTATTGCCACGTAACAAACCACCCTAAAACTTAGTGACTTAAAAAAACAATATGTTATTGTCTTTCACAGTCTGTGGGTTGCCTTGGCTCAGCTGGGTGCTTTACATTTGGGTCTCTTATGTGGCTGTTGTGTGATAGCAGCTAGGGCTGGAGTCAGCTGAGTGCTTGAGTGGGTTGGCCTCTGAGATGACTTCTCCACACACGTCTGGTACCTCAGCTGTATGGCTAGAATGGTTAGAGGCTGGCCAGGTCTCTCTGCCCCATATGACTAGTTTGGACTTCCTCCTTGCATGGCAGTCTGAGAGAAGTAGGACTTCTTACAAAGCATCTGGCTTCCCTTAGAGCAGCGTTTCTTGACCTTGGCACTATTGACATGTTGGGCTATTTTGTTGTGGGGAGTTGTCCTGTGCACTGTAGGATGCTTAGCAGCATTCCTGGTCTCTATCCATTAGAAGCTAGTAGTATATCCCCTACCCCGACCCCCATGTTGTGACATTAAAAAAACATCTCTAGACATTGCTGGATGTCACCTGGGAAGCAAAATGATCTCGGGCTAAGAACCACTCCCTTAGAGTGAGTGTTGCAAGAAACCCAGGTGGAAGTTGCAAGGCTTCTTATGACCTAGCCTTGGAGGTTAGGAAGAGGCATTTGTGTTCTGCTGGTCCAAAGTGAGCCCCGGGGCCAGCCCAGATTCAAGGAGAGAGGACCATACAAGAGCATAAATAGAGGGATACAGCGTTCGTTGGTGGGGGAGTCACCTTTGGAGATTAGGAGTTTGTTAACAGTTTACTCATGGAAACAATGTTCCAGGATTCTTCCTATGCTTCTTGTCAGCTCCTTTTAATGATTCTCTGCCGTATGCTTACTTTGTCCCCGTTTCTGTGAGAGGCACTGGATAAAATGACATGGTTCCTGTACTGGTGGTAAGTCATGGTTCCTGTTCCTGAGAATATTGGAGGCCATTTGGGGAGACAGATTCAAAACCAGAGATTTTCAACACGACATGGTATATGATGGCACACAGAGAATGAAAGGTGTGAAAGGAGCATGGGAGAGGGGTGCTTATTCTAACGTGGGAGTTCATACACGGCTTCCTGGAGGAGATAACACCTGAGCCGAGACTTGAAAGATGAGTGAATCAATCCAGCTGAGGAGATGTGGGAAAGGCATTCCCAGGTGAAAGCACAGTGCAGTGGAACAGACGTGCACACGGGTCTGTGCAGTGCCTACAAGCCCTAGGTGTGTAAGCCTGTTACGGGGGTGGGGTGGGAACTGATGCCGCTCAGAAGGGGAGGCGTAGAAAGTAGGGACCCTGTGCACCAGGCTAAAGAGCAGAGACTTGATGTTTTATCTGTTTCCTGGTTATTGATTTACCAATGCCCAGGCACCAGGAAATGACACATCACTATCGAGTAAAGTAAACAGCAGTGAGGTTTTCCTTTTAGGGCACCAGCAACCTGAGGTTACTGTGGAGGCAAAACTGAGCACTGTAAACCGGGAGTGACGTGATTCTCTACTTTGATGGGTGGAGAGGCCAGGAGAGCCATCTGGTGTGTCGGGTGCCTCCTAAGCGCCAAACCCTTTGACAGGGGGCTTTGGAGACCTCCTGTCCGTCAGTCCCCATGACAGCTGTGTGAACGCATTCCAATCATTTGTAGAAGATGTCACTGACAGTCTCAGACTTTAAGTGACTTGATCAATGTCTCACAGTCAGTTGAAGAGCTAGGATTGTACCCAGATTTTCTAATGGAGGTATGTGTGTATGTGTGTGTGTATTTAGATGTTGAGTGTTGTTTAAAAAAGAGAGAATAATAAAACTGAGCAACCTCGTGTGTTTTTGTTTTATGATTGAAGTGTTAAAAAATGCTGGCTTGTACACTATGGAGAACAGTATGGAAGTTACTTAAAAAACTAAAAATAGAATTACCATATGACCCAGCAATCCTGCTACTGGGCATATACCCAGAGAAAACAATAATTAAAAAAGACACATGCACCCCAATGTTCACTGCAGCACCATTTACAATAGCCAGGTCATGGAAGCAACCTAAACGTCCACCAACAGATGACTGGGTAAAGAAGATGTGGTACATATATACAGTGGAATATTACTCAGCCATAAAAGGAATGAAATTGGGTCATTTGTAGAGACGTGGATGGACCTAGAGATTGTCATACAGAGTGAAGTAAGTCAGAAAGAGAAAAACAAATATCGTATATTAACACATATTTGTGGAATCTAGAAAAATGGTACAGATGAACCGGTTTGCAAGACAGAAATAGAGACACAGATGTAGAGAACAAACGTATGGACACCAAGGGAGGAAAGGGGGAGTGGGATGAATTGGGAGATTGGGACTAACATATTTACAGTAATATGTATAAAATAGATAACTAATGAGAACCTGCTGTATAGCACAGGGAACTCCACTGTACAGCAGAAACTATACAACATTGTAAAACAACTATACCTCAATTAAGAAAAAGAAAATGCTGGCTTGTAATTATTGCCTCAGTGTGCTGGGGCTCTGTTAGGTGCCTGGGACTGTACACACGTCCCTGTGGTTCTGGTGCCTTCCCTTCTTTTTTTTATGATTTTCTTTCTTTTAAAAATTTTATTGAAGTATAGTTGATTTACAGTGTTTAATTTCTGCTGTACAGCAAAGTGATTCAGTTATTCATATATATATATATATATATATACACACACACATATATATATTTTTTCATATTCTTTTCCATTATGGTTTATCACAGGATATTGAATATAGTTCTGTGCTATACAGTAGGATCTTGTTGTCTATCCATCCTAATCCCAAGCTCCCAATCCTTCCCTCCCCCACCTTACCTTGGCAACCACAAATCTGTTCTCTGTGTCTGTGAGTCTGTTTCTGTTTCGTAGATATGTTCATTTGTATCATATTTTAGACTCCACATATAAGGGAGAGCCTATGGTATTTGTCTTTTTCTTTCTGACTTACTTCACTTAGTATAATAATCTCTAGGTCCATCCATGTTGCTGCAAATGGCATTATTTTATTCTTTTTAATGGCTGAGTAGTATTTCATTGTGTGTGTGTGTGTGTGTGTGTGTGTGTGTGTGTATACACACACACCACATCTTCTTTATCCATTCATCTGTCAGTGGACATTTAAATTGTTTCCATGACTCGGCTATTGTAAATAGTGCTGCTATGAACATAGGGGTGCATGTATCTTCTCGAATTATAGTTTTATCTGTGTATATGCCCAGGAGTGGGTTTGCTGGATCATTTGTAGTGCCTTCCCTTCTTGCTCTATTAGCTGCTGCCCACTTTAAGATTCTGAGGAGCAGCAGCCAGTCAGCAGGGGTGTTTCTAATACACTCAAAGGATAAGGTGGGGGATTTGGGCTCTCAGTTAAAGAAAGACTCTGAGCAGACACTTGGCTAGACTTTGATTGAAATCCTTATGCATTCATTCCCTGGGCTAAGCCACAAGCTACCAAGATGGCCACGTTTGCTATTTTTTAAAAAGTACCCAACTTAATGAAGTCCAAGAGACAGTGTTTTTAATTGTGAAAATATGTCTACGTGGATCTTCCCATGGCACACCCACATTAATAAATCTACCCTTTGTTCCCGGGTTAAAGTTCCAACTTCTTTGCATGGCAAACTGAGCATTTCCCAGTTTGAGCCCACCTTCCTTCTCCAGCCTCATCTTCTGCTCTTACTGATACTGAAATAAATGTTTTTCCCTCAAAAGCCCATGCATTGAGCCTTTTTGAAAAAAATCATTGTGCCCTCTTCCTGTAATGCTGCTCCTTTCTCTTTTTTTTCTAGTGACTCCTACTCAGTCTTTGAGATCTTGATTATTTATTTGGCACACATCTGTGAGCACCTCCAATGAGCAAAACCCTGTGTTATGTGGGGCGGGGGGAACAGTGATGAGTAGGACATAGTCCCTGACCTCAAAGAGACCACAAGCATTACTTTCTCTGTGAAAATACCTTTAATCCCTTTGGTAATTCCCAAAGCATGCTCTTAGGGTCTTTATTATACTGCTGATTACAATATGTTGCAGTTATTTGTGCATGTATCTAACTTCCTCATCAATCTGTGAGGGCAGAGACCACATCTGACTTGTTCATTGTTGCTCTTGTTCACAATATCTAGCTCATGTCTGGATCACAGTCAATACATATTTTAAAATAAATGAATGAGTGAGTGAACGGATAGGTAAATGCAGCTTCTTGGTGCTTAAGTTTATGAATCTTTACCAGCATATACCTCACAAACCGTGGGTAGGGAGAATGAGTTCCCCATTCCACATGGCAGTTCTCTGTGAAGATTTCTATATATGTATTTCACCTCTGAAATCTCTTAGTGGAAGAACAGGTTTTTGACACACAGGCAGCAAACTTGACAGAGTCAACTTGCTTTCTTTAAGAAGATTAACGAACAAGGACTTAAAAGAAGGGATGGGTGAACTGGTTACTAACAAGTAAGAACCAGCCATAAGCTCAGCCCTATTTCAGGAACAAACCAAACCAGGATCTTTAAGGTTGAGCTTGGCTTGGTTCAATTAATCCTTCTTCTCTTTGTGCCTTAGCTGCTCCCACACCCACCACAGCCTCTCACTCATCTCTGTTGCATCATGAATCATGCGCCAGCAGCACCTCCACATTCTGTCCTCTGTTGGATCTGGCCTTTTCTTCACTTTGCTGTCCTATGAGGACAGAGGGCTGGGGGTGGCGTGAGAGTCTTAGATAAATAAGCCATTTTGAGTCTTTCGGAGCGAAGGCAGGTCTGGGTGGGCTTTGTGATTCATGGTGAAAGGAAGATGTGGAGGAGGGAAGAGGCATGGGTTGGATGGGAATCAGCGAAGACAGGGAGGTTGGGACATCTTATGGGAGTGGGTGGGAAAAAGTGAGTCACCAGAGTCAGATAAGGAGTGGAAGGTCGTTGGCACATGAGTGAGGGATTGTAGGCAGAGTGGGGACACAGATAGGTACATTTTTCTTCTTCATGGGCAAATTTCTAGTCAACTTTCAGGATCCAAATTGAATGCCCCTTCTTTATGAAACCTTCTCTGGCATTTCTGTTGTTCTCTGAAGTGCTAACACCCTTTGGTTACCTCCTCCACCACATCGTTTTGCACACTGGTTCATTCTTTTTCTATTGCCCCTTCTTCTAGACTGTGAGCACCCCAAGGGCTGAGGTCTGGCACACACTTATACTGACCATCTTTTCCTAACCCCAGATCAAGTCATGTGGCCTGGCACGGTATACACCACATGGTCTTAGTGAGGCATAGAGCACCTGAAATGAAGACCATCTTGGAAACTCTGGGACACATGGTGAAAACGTGCTTAAGATGGCTTGTGTACGAAGAGTCAGTGGAGTTTAATAGTATTCCTTTTATTGCCTTTCCCCCCAAATTCCTGGGTTTCTGCCTTTCCTAATATGAAGATGCATTTTGCTAAAACGATGCATTTTACAAAAGTCCTGCAGGCCAAACAAGAAGAGGCATGCAGTTAGGTTTCAAATGGAAGTGCATGATCTGGAAATCTGGGGTTTCCGTTCCAGTTTAGTTTACAGGTTCAGCTAGTTGTTTCAAACCTCCTCTTCTAACCAGGATCTCAGATAGAAAAGTGAGGAGTGCCAACAGACCCAGCATGCAGTTATCAAGATCCTACTGGATGCCAGACACTTTTGCTTACATTATTCCATTTAGAACCATCCTAGGAGACAGGTAGGTACCAGCCACATATATTAAGCAGATGAAGAAATTGCTTGGCTTCTTGAGGGGCAGATGTGAGCTATGCAAGAATCATTCTGAGGCTAACCACCCACATCACAATCCAGGCAGTCAGTAAAAACTAAAAAGAGCTCTTGTTTGTTGCGAATGTAGGGACAGCAGCTGCTCTTGCTGCCTTTGTAGTTACGCTAGAGTCCCTTTTCTGGGACACTGGGGGGCAGTGTGGTACAGTGGTTTGACCTTGGGATTTGGAGTAAGGGAATTGGGGCGTGGGTTTGAAAGCTGTGTGGCCTTGAACAAATTAAGCAACCTCTCTGGGTCTCAATTTTCTTGTCCCCAAAATGTGGATAATCACGGTAATACCCACCTCACTGGGCGGTTATGAGGATCAGGTGAAAATGGATGTGGGAGGTGTTTATTGTAAACTATAAAGAGCTAAGTACATCACGATTCTAATGTTCTTGTAAGTGTGTGATTGGGGGTAGGGGCTCCTAAGGTCCTTTCTGACTAAAAATCATTGCCCTCAAAACTGCCTTAACAAAAACAAACAAACAAACAAACAACAACAACAACAAAAAAAAACTGCCTTAACGATTAACATCCTTGACTCTGGAGTTTCCTCTTGGGGTTCAAATACACTCTACAGGAGACCATTGCTCAAGTAAACATATATTCCCTGACATGGAGGTGGGGAAGGGTGCCCCAGTTGTAAATGGGGTTTCCATTTATCAGTTTAATCTTATAACAGGAAAGCAGGTCGTTCAGGATCCAGGACAGGTGTATTTGGGGAGCAGGAAAGGAAATGTACCAGGACTGGATGTTCTGGAACACCAGGTGAACACAAGGGCTCTGGGGACTCCAGCTTTGGGGTCTGCACTTTGCTGAAAGGAGAAAGGCAAAAATCGAAAGTGATCTCTGGTCGAGGGTGAGTATTGAAGGTCAGAGAATCTTGGAATCTTGAGGCAGGGAGGAGCTTTCTTGTTCTCCTAGTCATCGCCATTGTTTCCTTGTCTTCAGTTATTTAAGCATTTTGCCATGTCTGCAGGTGCCCTCTACTGTCTTCTTCTTGATGGTTTTCTTTACATCAGTTGACTGAGAAGTAAATTCAGCCTCATCTAAATCAAAGGTATCTGTGAGATCGCCTTATAACTAACTATTAAAATTAAAAAAAAATCTGTTTATGTATCATCTAAAATCACCCACCCAATGACCACCAGTTGTCCATGTGCTAACTTTGTTGAAAACTTGTGTTCCAAATGAACCACCCATCTGAAGATGGAGTCTCCTCTGCAGCATCTTCAACAAGTAGTCACCCTGCATCTGTGTGCACACCTCTAGTCACAGGGAGCTCACCTTTTCTCTTGAGACAGCAATGCCAGAAAGTTATTCTGTAGATTGTGCCCAAATTTTCTTACCTGTAATTCTACCCACTGGCTTTAACTCTTGGGTCACATAAACTATGTCTATTGTCCCTGCCCAAGGTCGCCCTTTAGAAATCTGAAGCCAGCTCTCAGGTATCCCATACTTCATTCAGGCTGGACACCCCCAGTTTCAGCCAGTGTTCCTCTGATGACACCGTTGCAAGTGCCCAAAACATAGTTTCTCAATGTTCTTTCAAAAGACTCCAGTTTTGGAGTTACCTCTTAAAATGTAACTTCCACCATGGAACATAATTCTCTAGGTGTGGTCTGGACAAGTAAGGTTGAATGTGACTGTCGCCTCTCTCATTCTAGGTATGTTACCAGTATAAATACAGATTAAATAACACCCTCTTAATAATACACCTACCAAAGGTCAGTAGGTCCTCTGCAGAATGACTAGTTTTTTCAGCAGTGTGCAGAGTATCCACACTCTTACCTGCCCACCCCAAAGCCAGTAAAAGGCATGTGTGGGCTAATTGACTGCCATCCTGGGCAGCATTCTTTAAACCTTTTTGATCATGCCAGCATCTCTGTAAAAATATATTGAGCATGCATCTCTAATATATGCATGTTTATTTACTTATAAATAGTGTAATGGACTCATACACATAGTACATGAAAAAACTGGAAATTTAAAAGTATGAGATAAACCAATTAGAAATAAAAATTCTAATATATTCCCCTCATCTTATTGGATTGTCTTGCATACCCCAGCTTGGGATGTTTACCCCCAGAGCTTAGAACCCTCAGTGTCTTCCTGCTAAACAAAACAGATCTCTGGATGAAAAGATTGAACCCCCAGTTGTGGTCACCCTGGCACCATGCTCTAATTCACTGTTTCCAAACTTCTCAGATAGTGACGGTGACATGCCTGGGTAAGCACTCAGAAGAATCAGAGGGAAGGAAAAGTGGTAATCTGTATCCCACATCCCCAATTACTATCCTTATCTTGCTTCTCAACACACATACCCCATCTTTCACTCTACATCCTTTATGCATTTTATACTAAAAGACTAGAGATGTCTTTGGAATGCACAGAGGTGTGGTGACATGCTAAAGAGGCAGTAGTGATTTGGGGTGCCAGAGAAAAGAGGAGAAATCTTTGAAATAAGATTCCTTCCAATGTAAAAACCTCAAGTGATAAATTGGAAGTGATCTGGCCTTGGCACGAGTTCAGAGGAACATGAACAAAGTGAGGGTGGATGTAAAGTCACTCCAGTGGGAGAGGCTGGAGCCGCTGGATAGCTTTAACCGGAAGAAGAGAGGGCAGGACAAGAGTGTATTTTCAGATGCTCCAAGAGAGTCAGGCAGAAGTGGCTTTCAACCTCTTTCCTGGGGCACTCGGTGATATATTAGGGAGGCCTAGTGGAAGCTATCTAAAGATCAGCTGGGCTGTAAGAGTTGGGTTCTCCAGTTCCTGGAGGAGTTTAAGCATGAGCTGGGCAAGCAGCTGATGGAAGGCTGTAGAGGCCCACTAGACTAGAGAGATAGTGAGTTCCTGTGAATCCCAAGATTCTGAGCATCTAAGATAGAGTGAAATATGATTGGGAGGACTCCCGTTCTACCTGATCCCCAGTGACTCCCTCATGGGCGTGGAGTTCTGACACCCCTGTTTCTGCTGGCATGGGGCTGCCTCCTTTGGCGAGGTCACAGCCTAATAAGGTAGGTTGATCTGGAGCACTTCTGGCATGGCAGAGAGCCCTGGGTGGACCACCACCTGCCATAGTTGAGGCAGAACTTGCTGGGTATGCAAAAGATTTGAAGGGAAGTGACACCCACATCGCCTTTTTGCCCTTGGTGAGCTAAAAAAATGTCCTCTTCTGGACATTTTCCTCATCGGTTTCTCTCTAGAGTCATTAAGAAAGGTGTGAGATCTGAAAACCTGGGGGTACCTGTTCTCTTTCCTGAAGGTAGGAAGAAAACATCGACACTATTCTTCTTAGGCCAGTGTCACCTCCTATTGGGCAGCCTTACATCCTACGGAGCGTAGGTCAACACAGTCTGCTAATTTTGCCTCAGAAATGGCTTGGGGATCCATTCGTCCCCTCTGTCACTTCTCTGTCTCAGGCCCTTGTCATCCTTCATATGACAGTGACAAGAGCTTCTTGTTCTTTGTCCTCTTGGCCTCTATGCTCCCTCAGAGTGGTCAACCTGAAAAATGATCCAATCACATCATTGCCCCGCTGAAAGATTCTGTGTTCTCTGCATGCAGGATAACAACCCAAACTCATCCCGTCACAGTTTGATGCCACACAACCTCTCCCACCTCCTCTCCATCCAGGAGCCCCTTCTCACTGCACCCTCAGTCTACCCCTGCCGTGGGGGAATCCAGACTTTTACTTATAGAGTTTTGGTTTCTCAGAATACCCTTATCCATGTTTTCTGCTTGGAAAACTCCTAATCTTGAGACCTTCTCAAATGTCACATTTTCTATGAAATCTTCTGACTCATCCAGGGAGAGTGAGAGTCTCCTACTTGGCTGCTTGGAGTTCTTTGAGCCAGACTCTCCTGTGTTGCCCTTTTCTTGAGTCCACCTCTGTGGCTCATGTGTCTGCTCACCAACCACAGGAACAGAGCTGTGCTTCATCTGTGCCCAGGAAATATTAGTCAAATGAATGAATAATCAAATTCCCTAGCCTATAATTTATTGACCTGCTGACCGTCCCATAAAGGAGCATGATATTAGGCTTGCCCATTAAAAGTCAGCTGAATGGCCTCTCATTTTCTACAGAACCATTGGGTCTGTAGCAGAGAGAGTACTGTGTAAGTTTGCTAAGGGCTACTGTAACAAAATATCATAAACTGGGTGACTTAAACAACAGAAATTTATTGTGTCACAGTTTTGGAGACTAGAAGTGTCTGTAATCAAGGTGTCAGCAAGGTGGGTTCCTTCTAAGGACTGTGAGAGAGAATCTGTTCCATGCCTCTCTCCTAGTTTCTGCTGGTTTGTTGGCAACCTTTGGCCTATAGAAGCATCACCTCAGTCTCTGCCTTCATCTTCACATGGTGTTCTCCCAGTGTGTGTGTCTGTGTCCAAATTTTCTCCTTTTATAAGGACTCTAGCTATATTGAGTTAAGGCCCATTTTAACTTGATTACCTCTGTAAAGACCCAAATAAGGTCACACTGAGGTACTGAGGTGCATATGGGGACATAATTTAACTCTTAACAAGTACCAAGGCCTTGGGAATATGATTTTTTCTCTCTCACCATCCCTTTCCACACATGCAGAATGGGAGACTGAACTAGATAGATAAACCCTGAGGCCTCATTTATAATAAATTCGTTATAAATTCATTCATTCATTTAACAAATAGTAATTGAGTGCATACTATGTGCCAGGCACTGGAATTTGTGCTCAGTAAGCAGAGTTCTCTCAGTGGTTTGTGCCCTTCCTGCTGAGCGAGACATAGTGAAGTGTCCATGACATATCTGTGGTCGGCATCTTCAATGCAACCTGTGTAATTCGATTGGGAATCTGCCTCATCAGCTGTTTGAACATTGGTTTCACAATCTGAAGAATAGACCTGTGGTTGCCAAGTTTAAATCTTAGGCATAATCTGGTTATGAAATCAATTTGGAAACATTTTGAGTGAGCTGCATTGCTCAGTCATTCTCCAATCCCATGTTTCTGGCTGCAGGAGGTGCTGGAACCATCTATTTGTAAAGGAAGTAGTAGCACACACCTCCTGAGAACCTATGTTGTTGAGAACTGAGCCTCATTCTAAAGGCACATAACATAGCCAGGTACCCACGGATAGAGACCTAGGATTGGGTGCCTCCTGGGGTGGTGGGTGAGCCAGGCTCCCTGGGATTATTCCCTGGGCCGTCCCTCTTCCCTCATTGAGACCACCAGAACTGTGTTCATTGTTTAAAAAGTTCCCATAGAGCCAGGGCTCACCATGTTCTCTGGGGTCTGTGCTATGCACCTTAAGTGCCTTATCTCATTTAATCTTTGCTACAGTCTTGTGAGGTAGGAACTATTACTGTGACCATTATGAGAAACTCAATTGCTAAGTCTTGAACCAACTTGCCTGAGGTCTTATAGTTAGTAAGGGGCACAGAGTAGGCTCTCAAATCCAGGTCTGTTTGACCCTAATGTGTGGGTTTTTACCTTCTGCTCTCTTGCCATCTCTTAATACATGGATCTGATCATGTCACTCTCTTGCTATAAACAATTTATAGCTCCCTGTTGCCTACAGTGATGGCATCTTACCGGAGATAGGAGAACACTGTGATGCTGAATGTAAAATTTTGTGTTTTGTGTGTGTGTGTGTGTGTGTGTGTGTGTGTGTGTGTGTGTGTGTATGTGAGTGTATTTTCCAGAGAGAGGATTCAGATCTTGGCCAGATTCTCAAAGGGTCCCTGACTTCAAAGGCTAAAGTACACACATTTCTCACTGGGGTTACTTCCTTCTACTTCTTGTTAAGATCTGTTTCTCTGAACTTCTAACAACTTTCTGGAAGGTCCCTTACACTCTCACACCTTCAGATCTGTGTTCATGTGGTTTCCTCTGTTGGTACTGCCTGCTATCCTCTTCCTCACCAGAGAAATTCCAGCTCATCCTTCAAAGTCTAGCTTGGAGGCCACTTACATGAAACTATCCTCAATCCTCCCCCTGCTTTGGGCTTGTGTGAGTTTTATTCCCACTATGTATACAGAACTCATGGCATTGACTGGGGGCTAACATGGTTTTTGAGCCATCGGAGAGCCCAGCGTCCTCCTCATTCTGTACTGCCTGGTAGAGGGCCTGGCCCAGGGTGAACATGCAGGAATCATCTGTTGGAGCTTAGAAAACAATAAGAGTCGTTTAATTGATCTGGGTCCCATAATCTAAAGGACACAGTTTTAGACTCTAGCCTTGGAGGGCAGGACTAACTCCCATCTTTTAGGCTACGTGTGTTCTCCCAGATTTCACTTTCCAGAAATGCTTGATTTGGGGAACCAAATTTGTGAAATAATAAGCCCTGTGATGCTTCTACTGGACAGAATAGAAAAAAAAGCTGGACAAACTGGGAGCAGCCTCTGTGCAGTGACTGGTAGTTTTCAGAGTCACAGTGGTCAGATTTAATAGTGAGGACTTACTCCATTCATCTCTGTTGCCTGCCATCTCTCCGTTCATCCACTTCATGAAATGTCTTCCTTATTAAGATTTTCTTTCTCTTTCCCCTTTCTCTCCTCTTCTCTTCCCTTGTCTTGCCTTGCTTTGCCTTCCCTTCTGCTCTCTTTCCTTTCCATATTCTGGAACCAAACTGTTTAGACTTGAATCTTGGTTCAGACATTTACTAAATCTAAACCTCAGTTTCTTCATCTATAAAATGGGGGATAATAATATCTCATTAGAGAATGGTATAAGGAGTTAATTAAATGAGTTAATATATGTGAAACTCTTAAAATTGTGTTCAGTCAACCTTAATGACTCTTGGTTTTCTCAGTGACGTCTTTTTCTTAAACACTTGCTTTTCTCTTGCCGTCGATCAATCTCCTCTTTCACTCTCACATGCTCTCTCTCTCTCTCTCTCTCTCTGTCTCTCTCAGTCTCATTTACTCAGTCCCTTTTTCTTAATCTCGGTCTTTCTCTCTCTTCCCCTCCTTCTGGGACCCAGTTCTAGGAGTTCACAGGCCTCTGTCTTCCCCTGCCTGACTCACTACATGGGAGGCTGGTGCTGGGCAGGCAGGAGGGTCTCAAGCACCTGCTCTGGGCCTGTGAGGCCTACAGGCTTCCCTAGGAGACCCAAGTCCCCGGAGCCTGTAGGAGCTGCCTGGGCATTTGTGTCATCTCCACCTTGGCCTAATGATTCTTTTCCCCAGAACCCCTGAGCAGCCCTGCTGTGGGCTCAGCCCAGGGGCTCCTGCCCTGGGCAGCAGTGGGTGGGTGGTTGGCTGGGGGACTCTTCCTCCCCTTCCTTCCTCTCCTGCACAAGGTGAGGGAGACCGTAAACCTTTCATTTGTGCTTCATCTTAGGAGCTTCTGTACACTGAGGGTAAGAGTAAACCTTTCTTGGGTCCTCTCTCATCATACCTGAGCCATGAGGAAGGTTTATACCAATTTTTGGCTTACTCTGTTAAGCCAGAGGAGGTTCTTGCTGGCATACAAGATGGAAAGCAGAAAGCCCCCTTCCGTCGACTGCTGCTCACTGGTGGACTCACTGTGGAGGCTCTGTCTGCTCTTCCCACCTCTTCTTCTTCTTTTATCAGAGCCCTCCTATAGCCCCTGAGCGTCGTTACTTTCATTATATATGAAAGCTCCCACTTTAATAGATCATGTTCTTCATATAAGAAAGTGCATGAGCAAAACCCAAACAATACATCCACGTATTCAGAGGGGATTTTATTCCTTGAGAGCTGAAAAATGATATGAAATCTCTGATTTTACCTTGCTTTTGGATAATGTAATTTCAGCATGAAGAATATGTTTTTAATGTTTTATTCTTCTTCCTAAGTAAATATACAGTCTGGCTTAAGTCCATCAAGTATCCAAATGAAACAAAAATCTGCCACTAAGTTTTTCCAGTTGAGCGAAATCTCTGAGATCTGAGCTGTTAATTGTTAGTGTCAACTGCTTAATGCTCCTGTTTTCCAGGAAGGCTGGGTAGGGGGCAGCACTTCACTGTGTCCTCCCCCATTCCCACCCCACTAGTCTCATTTCTAATTTTGCCCTTGGGGCAGCTCCCAGGAGGCCTATCTCTCCTGCCTTTCTTTCTCAGCCTCTTCTGTACAGAGTCCTCTAGCACAGAGGGAGGTGCTTCCAGAGAGATTTTGACTTCCCTGAAGGAAGCTCTGCTCCACAGCCCGCTAGGTGGGGAACTGGCTTTTAGAGTTAGGGTCCTGCTTGCAGAATTTTTGCGGACATGCAGGTTATTGTGTGTGGGGGACCCTTTCCTAGCTTGCGGGGCAGGTTGCAAGCTGGTTCATGGGTTCCTAGGACACAGAGGGCTCTGGGCAACCTCTCAGGCTAATTGGGATTTATTCCTTTCCTTATTCATTCAGCAAATATTAAGTGAGTTCCAGGTACCATGCTGAGCCCTGGGGAAACCAGAGTGAATGGGACGTTGGCTCATTCTCAAGGGGCACAGACTCAGGTAGGAGAAATAAAAATGTGTTTCTGTCATTGTTTTCATCTAGCATAACCCCAGTGCCTGATAAATATTTGTTCTGGGTTAGCCTGCTCATGTTAATGACATGATATGACTCGACTTGCATATCTGTCAGGAATAAGCATTTGTTTCTAATTCCGTCATGGGTTTCTCACCAAATGTGGCCACAAATTCCCATTGCTCCCCAGAGAAGAATTTAAATTCTGCAAGAGCAAAAGCCGTGTCAGTTTTATTTACAACTATACACCAAGTATCTAGTAGCAAGGTTATTAAAGGATAGATACTCAGTAACTATTTGTTGAATAAATTAATGAAAGGGAACGTGAAGGGAAGATGGTCTACACTAGCGTTTCTCAAACTTTAACATAAGAATCATGTGGGGCTTCCCTGGTGGCACAGTGGTTGAGAGTCCGCCTGCCGATGCAGGGGACATGGGTTTGTGCTCCGGTCCGGGAAGATCCCACATGCCATGCCGTGGAGCGGCTGGGCCCATGAGCCATGGCCGCTGAGCCTGCGCGTACGGAGCCTGTGCTCCGCAACGGGAGAGTCCACAACAATGAGAGGCCCACGTATCACACACACACACACACACACACACACACAAAAAAAAAAAAATCATGTGAAGAGCTTGTTAAAATACAGATTCCCACCCCAAAGACTCTGATCCAGTAGGTCTGGTGTGGAGCCTGAGTATTTACTTTCTAAGCTCCCTGATGATGCTGATACTGCTGGTGTAAGGGCCACACTTTGTGCAGTGAGAGCATATGGAGTCTTCTTCCCTATCATAGATCAATGACAAGACGTGACACTGGATCCTGTTCTCAAAAGACTGACTTGGGGTTTGGCCCTCCCCACCTTCTTAGCAGAGGCCCCAGGCTGCCATACAGGATCATTCCAAGTATTTGGGATTCTGTACAGGTATATAATAACATAGCCATGATGCAGGTGTTTGAGCCAACCAGTGGAATTATGAATGTGAGCCTTCAGTAGTCAGCTCATTAAGTGAAATACAGGGCTATTAAAACATCTCTGCTTGTGAAACCCTTTTGTCTATCATGAGGATTATGGTCCCTTCTTGTGTAATCAGCTTCTTCAAGGAGAAGGACCTGCTCTTGTGGTAATATGCGTTTTTGCTTATTCATCGCCGCTGTGTATTCATGCTAAGTTTTAATTGTCTTTGACCTCCCTACCCACCCCAGGGCTGTCAAATGGGGTTTGCTAACCTCTCTCTCCAAACCGCTGAAGGATGCACTGACTAGGTGAGGGGCAGCTTTCAACCCACCCACCCTGCAGTTCTGAATGAGAGATCTGACTCAATCTCAGTGAGACTCTGCGATTTCTTCCCTTTTCACAAATCGTTGGAGGCTGGTGTCCCTGACTAGGCTTATTGCAGACTTCACCCCTCAGACGTACATCTGCAGTCACTGTCGAAAGCTATCTGTCATCTCTTAGATGAAATAAGCACTGTGGTGACGGGGAAAGCGTTTTGGAGTCTTTCAGGATCCCTTTGGGTGTTTCCTCCCCCATGACCTGGGCTGGGTCAAGTGCCTCACCACTGAGCACACACAACCCCAGCACTTCTCTGCCCTTCTGCCATAGCACACGTTCTGAAACTGCCAGGCCACGTGCCTGCCTCCTTCATTGGATTTGGAGTTCCTTGAGCACAGGGATTGTCTCGTTTCCTCCTTAGCTGAGGAGCCCAGACCAGGGCTTGCTGCGTGGTGGCCGCTCACTGATGGTTATTTGAGCCCATGAAGAATCATGTTCACATACTAGCTGGGCTGCTTGCTGATTGTGTGATCTCTTAGTCACATTTTGGAGCGTCACTTTCTTTTTCTGAAAAATGAGGATGAGTATATGTATGGGAAGGTTGGCTTTCTCTGTGCCAGGCCTGATTCTACATGCTTCGTGTGTGATGTCTCACTTAATCCTCATAACTACCCTATGTGTGGGTATTACCATTAACTATTTTCAGTTAAGGACACTGAGGAACAGAGAAGTTTTGGAATTTTCTAAAGTTATTTGATAAATGGGATAAAGGGTGGGTCAGGATTTGGAGTCTGGCTGTCTGATTCCAGAGCCTGCAAAATAGCCACTATAGTAATCATTCTCAACTTGGGGTGAATCTGCCTCCCAGGGGCTGGCAACGCTGGAGACAGTTTCGATTATCACAGGTGGCAAGAGGAAGTGCTACTGGCCTCTAGTGAGTAGAGGCCAGGGACGCTGCTAAACAGCCTACGATGCATAGGACAACCCCCACAATAAAGAACTGCCCTGTCCAAAATGTCAGTGGTGCCTCAGTTGAGGAACCGTGCACTACGCTGTACTGCCTCAGTGAAATCAAGTGTGCTAAGAGCCTGGCCCAGAGCAGGCCCACAATAAATGGCACTTCGTTCTCAAAGTTCACAGGTTGCAGCTCAGAGAAGAAAAATCACTCAGTCTCCGGTTTCCTTCAGCAGCTCAAGTTTTAGTCTTCCCGGCTAAATGGTTCCCGGCTGCTTAGCATCTCTATCTCGGGAGTTCCTGTCTTTGTGAGATGTGCTGACAGTTGTCAAGAGTCGGGACAAGACTTTCCTTGGGAGAAGAAGTCCAACTTCCCTGAGACGTGGCAAGTTCAGACATTCCACACAGAATGTGCCTTCCCAAAAAGCCTCCTGGCCTCTGACCTCACGGCACGGTCGACTCTGGGGATGGCTGGGTTTTGTGCATGAAACTTCTCCTTTCAAGGGAGCTGACATTTCTCACTGTTTGCATGGAAGGCCTTGTGGGGTACTTGCCACTATCACTGAGGTCTTGACATGGACACTAGCATGGTTCTGACCCTTGAAAATGAATGAGTCAAGGAGAACATGACAGATGACATGTCAGCTAGTGTAGCAAAAACACCCCACATGCTGGGCACTTCAGAAGGGAAGCTTTGAGACCATAGCTTTACCACTGACCCACCAGGTGACCTTGGGCAAGTGCCTGGAACTGACTTCTTTCATTGTCAGCATGAGGCCCTCCGTCCTGCCTTATGCGGCTCCACGGAATGATCTTTGGGCAAGTTGGATTCAGGGGGTCTTTTTATGTATAAGAGAGAACCAGAAAAACAGGAAGTTAATGACAAATTGAAAGGGTGTACATACAGAGGGTGCAGTGGTTTAGCATTTGGGGTTTTGTTTCCTTGTAAACTCATATTCCTTCACACTTCAGCAAGGTAGAGTTAAGTCAAAACAATGTTTTCAGCAGTAAAGGACCATTGAATTTTTGTTGAAAGCTTGCTCACAGCCTTGCCTGGGTCCTGATACCCAGTGTGACATTTTCTAGCCATGAGCTCAAGGAAGTTTTACTTAAAATGTTGGCCAACAGTAGGCAGCATAAATTGACTCTGGAGAACCAGTGGCAATGAGCTAGTATATCCACCCTGGCACAGGAGCAGAAACAGCTGGCTTCTCTGAGGCCTAAATAAAAAATTGATTTCAGTTAGAATGTTACCTGGGATTTATGATCTGAGGGGAACTTGTTCCTTCTTAAGGCTGACATCATGTATGTATACGTATCTCCAAACTCATCGAGTTGTATATATTAAATATGTACAACTTTCTCTATGTCAATCATACCTTGAGAAAATGGTTTAAAAAAAGTTGACAGACATAGGACTCCAGAGGGAAGAGTGTGTTGCCTCTCTGGGGGTGGGCGGGTAGGTGGGTGAGGGAGTCCATAAGGGGACTTTTCACTCCGTGTGCTCCACATGATAAGAGGATATTTGAAGAACTCTGAAGAATTGGCAATTTACACTTCTTATCAGCACTGACATGGTTCAGGGCTTTGAATTTCATGAATAGAATTGACAGCTTGGCCAGGGTGTGCTGCTAGTATTATGGGTGTGACTGCTGCCTTCTATGTTGCAAATCTGGAAACTTCTTGGATAAAATATAAGAGGCCAGTAGAGCCAATGACAAAGTCCTTCCCTGGGTCTCCTTTTCTGAACCAAGTTTGTCACCTAAACTGGTCCCAGAAGCCATAGGTGACATGGCACCAGTCATACCACACTAACGAAAGGAGCAGCCTCTAACTCAACCACTGACTGCAGGCAGAGAGCTCCCTCCCATCTGCAGGAGTTCAGTGGATGCAGACCCACCCCCGCTGCTCAGGTGTGGAGGCTTCCCCTCACATTCTAGTTGCAGAGTTGACATGCAAAATGCCAAATTGAAAGGCTATAGATGTTCAAAAGTGGGATGACGTCCAGGTCAGCTAATAGAATTCATATCGTGTTCTGTCAGATAAACTTGACTGTACATGGCATTTTGGAGTCCTCTAAACATGTTTAGAGAGTTCCAAGTTGGATGCCTCATGGTGCTGTGGCATTTGCAGCAGGCCTTATCAGTGACCTGAAATAACAATAAAAATAGTAGCAATTATAGCACTCACTGTGTACCAGCACCATACAGGGTCCTTTATTTATAATTCTTTTAGCTACCTGAAAATTAATATTATTTGCCCTTTGTTGCATGTGAGAAGAATACCTAGAGCAGTTGACTGACTGCAGATGATTAGTTAGTGGTAAAGCTAGAATTAGAACTTAGGTTTCTACGTCTTCAAAAAAAACACATACTTTCTGTCATTACCTTCAGATGAAACCTGTGTAGTTAGGGAAAGGCTAAGCTGTAACGCAGTAACCCCAGTACACAGTGGATTAAATAATATGGGAGCTTATTTCTCTTTTACATAACAGTTCTGTTGTAGGTGGATGGCCCAGGAAGGCTGGGCAGCTCTAAGAGGTCATTCAGGGAACTATGTTCTTCCTTTATTGTTGGTCCACCATCTCTTAGAATGTTTTCCTCATCTTCATAGTCAGTTTCTTGCCAACAACATGTCCATGTTCTAACCCTTGAGAAGGGAGAAAGAAACCGGTTGGTAGGCAAGCAATTTACTGTGAAGAAAGTGACCAGAAGTTGTACACATCATTTCCTACCCTCACACCATTAGGGAACCATAGTTACATGGGCACATCTAGCTGCAAGAGAGTCTGGAGAATGTGTTTCAGGTAGAGTGGATGTGTGTTCTGCTAAAACTCAGGGTGGAGGTGTGTGCACGAGTACGTGTATCTGTCCTAATACTAAATAGAAGGAAAGAATGGATTTTTGGAGACATTTAACAGTTGCTGATATATACCCCTCCATAAAGTCGAAAATATATCCTTCTCTCTTTAGAAAAAAGTGAAGGCACTTGAAAATTTAATCTGACAAGGCATGACCCAGTCATGCCTACCCACTGAGTTGGTGCTAATGCTAATGTGAGGTGAGACTTTGGGGCAATGGCCTGGACTGAGTGAGTCAGGCATTGAGCATTGTTCCTTGCTGATCTTGCCTGGGGGAGGGTCTCAGGAAATTCTGACCTTGGCCAGACTTGTCAGGAGTTGGTCCCTGATCACTCTCCACAAATACTTGGATCATCACTTAGTACTCAGGATCACTCCAGGTTGAGAACTCTCTTTGGAATTCCTACTGCCCCTGGAAGAGTCTTTGCTCTTTAGGTTCTAGAGTTAGGATGGTAGGATTAATTTAGGAAAATGGTGCTGAATGTTGTCTGGATGTTCTGCTCACTTCATTTCCTCTACTTTTTCAGTGAAGACAAAGGACTTAAACAATTCCAGTGTCACTCCCTCGCTATGGGTGCTATTTAATGATGGAATGACCTGGAATCTCTTCTAGGGACAAACATGTGCCTGAGGTTGGGGTCACCACATTTCCCACTCACATTCCTTTCTTTCATACTCTTTTCTTCAGCTGTACTGCATGAACCAAAAACCTCTTCCAAGAAACCTGAGTTTGTTTCATGCCACTTTTTATTTTCATAAATAGTTTCCTCTCCTAAATCCCACTGCCTCTACCCTCAGTTCCCACACACCACCCTGCAATATCTAACCAACTTCTTATCCATTAAATCTCATTGCAACCTCACTTTCTTGGGGGTGCCTTCCCTCACTCCCTGTTCTGATTCAAGGGCTTCTTGCCTGTGATCCCAACAACCTTTGTACTTCTCTCTCTCCTTGTAGTGTAGAGCAGTTGTTGAAAACTGAGTTTGAATCAGGGCTTTGCCACTTTACTGGCTGTACAACTTGGCAAGTTTCTTCCTCTTGCCAAATCTCAGTTTATCGGTAAAGTTTGATAGTAAAGTGCCTGTATTATAGGACTGCTCTGAGGACCCAGTGAGATATTGCATATAAGTTGCTTGGCACAGCCTTTGGCACATGTTTGCTGAGTGCCTTGGCACTCAGTAAACATTTGGCTGCCTGGCATCTGAAATCCATCCTTGTATTTGGAAGATTCCCTCAGGATGAGTCCTGGAAGAACTGCATCCACCTGTGTCCACTTTCAAAGCTGAAAGGCCAGCTGCTGCTTTCCCCTCACCATTGGGACCCAGGGCTTGGGCTTGGCTTATCAGATGCCCCAGCCTTATAGTCAGTGTCTCATCTCCCTGCACTACCTGAGGGGTTTATCCTGTTCAACTTGGCAGCAGCAAGAACAGCCTGTTTTCCATAGTAGCCATGGAAACAGGACCAGCCATGGTGTCCTCACCAGATCTTCCCTGTGGCGGGATTTTGGCTGTGGTCCTATTGTGTGACCTCTCTTAGTTCCTGCCCATTTTTGGCATCTTGTCCTCCAAGCTTCCCAGAAATTCTGTGAGAAATAGTTTCCCTCCAATAAATTTCTTTTCTGCTTAAGTAAACCAGAGTTGGTGTCTGATGCTTACAACCAGGAGCTTGATCAGCAGAGTTAACTTTTATTATTATTGTTGTGTTGTTATTGCCCTCATCACAGTGTACTGCAGTCACTGAGTTACCTTCCTCCCTCCTGGACTGTGAACCCAGCTGTTGAACAGTCCACAGCACAGCACTGAGCTCGGAATATACTTATTGAATGAGTGTGTGACATCTAATGATGGATGGGAAATGAATGATTGAATGAGTAGATGAATGAAATATTTGTCAGTGCTTATGATGATTCTCATTGCATCTAGTTTGGAGTTGAGGTGACCTCCAAAGATGGTGACATGAACAGAGCTTAGATAATGGACTGTCACTTCTACTATATATTTTAATAGTAGAAGGCCTAAATGACCTGCCTTTCCAGCCTGAAAAAAATGTATTGAACACAGATAGTTGAGGGAACTCCCAGGTTGACACACATCTTACATTCTGGGTTTAAGACATCCTTACAACATCCTGATTGTAGCAGGGGCTCCCCAGGAATGGCCCTAACCAGGTACATGATGTTTTGCCCCTTGTGACGTGTGTAAATGCACATTCCTTTACTTAATTCTCACAAAAATGCTGACTGATAGGGATCGCTATCCCCATTTTACAGATGAGGAAACAGTTTCAAAGAGGATAAGTAGCTTATAGAAGATGACTCACCCAGATATGTCTCAAATTAGGTCCTAATCTCCAAATACTATGCTCTCGCTGTTTTACTTCTCCACCCAGGGAGTAGTAAACTGTTAACGAGGGTTATTTACTGAGGGTGCTTTTTTAAATGAGGAAGTTAAATTATTCTCATCAGAGGCACTAATCACATTATCTTGGGCACTCTGTTGGCAATGTACCAGGAGGATTTACATATGTCACAGCCTTGGAGCTATGCTTGATGTTTTGGAACTTATTCTGATCATTGAAAACCACAGAAGATTGTGGTACATATTATGATTTGCAATGTTAATCAACCAAACCAAACTAATTTTCAGTGGTAATAAACCAAGAAGCCTTGGCCAAGAATCCATATGGATTTTGTAGGACACTTCCCCAAGGTGTGTCTGAATATTTGTCTCCCTCTCGTATTGGCTCAAAGTGCCCCTATTTTATGTCTGATATTAGGCATACTCACGTCTCTGTGTCCCTTGTGGCAAACATGAAGATTCTGGATCCCATCATGCCTGATAATAATGGGCTTATATCACGGTGGAGCTATTTGCAGACAGGAAGTTCTTCAGAACTGTCTCCATTTTCTTTCATAGCCTTGGGTTGGTGGGCACCCTGAGAGGAAGTATAAATAGCTAAGGATTTTTAAAGAGAATTGTTGGATGAAATTGCACACCTCCAAAGTGTATAATTCCTTGACATTGATAATGCTATTTCGATAACAGGAAGCATTTATTTTGGCTCTTGGCTCATTTGTTTTTGTCAGAAGAACAAGACGGATGGCATTATACAGATTCCACTTTACATTTTGTGGAGGAAAGTATAAACTTTTCTTTTTCAATTTATTTTTGGCTGTGTTGGGTCTTCGTTGCTGCATGTGGGCTTTCTCTAGTTGTGGCCAGCGGGGGCTACTCTTCATTGCGGTGCACAGGCTTCTCATTGCAGTGTCTTCTCTTGTTGCAGAGTGCGGGCTCTAGGGCACATGGGCTTCAGTAGTTGTGGCGCATGGGCTCAGTAGTTGTGGCTCATGGGCTCTAGAGCTAGGCTCAGTAGTTGTGGTGCATGGGCTTAGTTGCTCCACAGCATGTGGGATCTACCCAGGCCAGGGATCGAACCCATGTCCCCTTCATTGACAGGCAGATTCTTAACCACTGCGCCACCAGGTTATAAAAAGTATAACCTTTTTAATAGGGTAAATGACAGTTTTGTTCATTCACTTAGTTATCATTTGAATGTATTTAAATATTCTTCATAGCACCTTTCAGTATGTGATAGTATCACGTGGATGTATTTGTTTATCTATTTATCATCTGTCTCTTATATCTAGAAGTGAACTCCGAAAGAGCAGAGCCCTTCTCTTTTCTGTTTAACCCAGGTTTGCAGCACCTAGGGCAATCCCTGGCACCTGGTAGGGACTTGATAAATATTGGTTGAATGAATAAACTAATGAAGTAAAGTAAATTATTGACTGAGGCTGGGATCTTAATACTCAATCTCAGTATTCTGGTAGAAATATGTTGAAAGAAATACTAAAAAAGACTGAGAAAATGATGGAAAGTTGATTAAATGAGCAAAATTAATTCTAATTCTGTTATCTTCATCAGAGCCATGTTTCCTTATCTGTAAGTTGGGAATAATGGTATTTACCTGGCAGGTTTTGGGGAAGATTAAAGCTAATTCATGTACGCGTGGGTGGCATGTTGCTAGGTGCTCAATGAATATTAATAGAGAGTTAACAGTAGCGTCACAGGAAAGTAAGAGGAGTATCAATCCTCCAAAGACTGAAAATGACATTTTTAAGGGAATTCTGCTTCCAAGCTTCAAACTTTATTTTAATTTATATTTGCATGTTTCTTCATAGTTTTCAAAGCTCTTTTTCCATACTTTATTTCACCAAATTCTCACTCCGTAATCTCACCTAGTGGTTACAATTAGTCCTGTTTCACAGATGAGAGTCAGAGGTTGGGCCCGGATTTAAGTTTGGAGATTCCCAAACTTTCCTTTCAGAAGCTTCCCGAGCAAGCTTTTCCTCTGTTCATGGATACCTCCTCTTGCCTACCTGGCCAGGCTTGCCTTTCCAGCCAACTGTTGCATCATTTTTATGGAATTCAGACCAGGAGCCCCTTGAGGGCAGGGGCTGTCTTTATTGTTTTATTTGCAAAATCCCAGATGCAGTCTGATTGCTTATGTGATTATTAGCAACAGGGGTTATACAAAGGTATTGGGTTCCTGGTTTGTTTATGTTCTGTTTAAGCAAATACACAGTCACTTTTATTTTCTTCTCTCCCACCCCCACTCCCTGCCCCCTTCTTCTTGCAATCTGAACACCCTCTGTGTCAACCAGTGGACTCCATGGGAAAAGAAAGCAGGTAGGATGGGAATGTCTCCTCCATGTTCCCCTGTCTCTTGTCTCTCCCCTGGCTTTTGCCTGTCTTCCCTGCGTCTCAGTTACAAAACACCAGATTTAAGCCTAGCCTACTACCTGCACAATCATCAGAAAGACAATGCTATTAATTATAGATTGAAAATGCAAGTAGCCAGGACTAGAGAACTTTCAGGCTGAAAGAGAGCAAAGGGGACCAAAGAGAAGGAACTCCCTCCTTTCTCAATTTAACCAGTGATAGATGAAGTACGTGGCCAGCTATTCCCTCTCTAGCTTGCTGGACTGATGGTCATTCTTATCATTCCTGGATACTTGGGGTGAGTTGCAGCTCATTCAGGAAGAGAGTTCAGGATGGTAGTTGAGGGTGTGTTTTTTAGGGTGTTTTTATAATTTGTTTGAGAGAATAGTATGTACAGAAAATACAGCATGTGGAAGATACATGGGCTATGTGACATCAGATGAATGGTCAGACGAAGCTAAAGCTACAGAGACAGGGAGTCTTTTCCTTCAAACGATATAAGATTGTAAATTACACTGAGCTAAACAAATGACATGTCTTATAGATTATTTCCCCAAATGATTCAAGAGTAAATTCTAGGTATTATACATAGATGCTTCGCTAAAACTCATTTGATGACAGGAAAGCATTTAGAAACAAAACCCAAAATAAGTTCCTGGTAGAATCAGGAAGATAGTATATAGGTATGTTTCAAAAAGTGAAGCACTTTGTCAAGAGACTTAGTAGTGACTGAGGAAAATTATAGAATTATCATGCAATAATCAAAGGAGGGAATTCACATAATAGAAAAGATCATTTGTAAGAGTTATGGGTTTTTTTGTTTGTTTTCTTTTTTTGTGGTACACGGGCCTCTCACTGTTGTGGCCTCTCGCGTTGCAGAGCACAGGCTCCGTACGCGCAGGCTCAGCGGCCATGGCTCACGGGCCTAGCCACTCTGCGGCACGTGGGATCTTCCCAGACCAGGGCACGAACCCGTGTCCCCTGCATCAGCAGGTGGACTCTCAACCACTGCGCCACCAGGGAAGCCCAAGAGTTATGTTTTTTTATTGGAGTATAATTGCTTTACAATGTTGTGTTAGTTTCTGCTGTACAACTAAGTGAATCAGCTATATGTATATACATATATATCCCCTCCCTCCCATCCCGGCCCCCACATTCCACCCATCTAGGTCATCATAGAGCACCGAGCTGAGTCCCCTGTGCTATCCCACAGGTTCCCACTAGCTATCTATTTTACACATGGTAGTGTTAGATCATTTGTAAGAGTTATTGATATGGAGGTAACACCTGGAGGTACTGCTGCTAATAAGGTAGCTTCAGTCAAAAATTCCTGCTGTCAGCACCTTTTACAAGCAAAGAAGTGCTAAAACAGCTCTCCCGTTATCCATACTGGAAATTTCTATTTACAGAATGTTAGTGCTGGGAAAGGACCATCGTGATCTGAAGCTATCAGAAACCTTCTGAATATTTCAATTGGGAGAGCCTTAAGAGAATATTTAGTTCAATACCTTGTTTTACACTTGAGCAAACTGAGATTCAGAGAGTATGGGTTTTAAAGCCAGAAAGACTTGGGTTCAAATCCTCAATCTCTAAATTGATGATACTTTTTCTCAGTATTTCCAGCTAAACCTCTTCTTCCTCTACCACTGGGATAAAACGCCTTCCTTGAGCCTAATGTTCATAGCATTTGCCGAGGAAGGTAGGAGATGGCTTTTGAGGTACCTTCCACCCTGAGATTCTGTGACTCTTGCTGGAGCTCTGTTCGTAGCAAGTCTCAGGGATCCACCCTCATCTCCTTTCTTGTCACTCACCCTGAGGCACTCAAGGGAATTACTCCCTGTCACCATGTCTTGATATCACCATTTCCCAAATAGGGAAGTTTATGACTATTAACTATCTCAATTTACTCTAGGAATTAATGAATGTTAGTAAAGTAGAGTTGTCAAGAGAATAAGTTCCCTTAGAGGCAAATATAATCTGGCTGCAATTTACATGAATCACTGTAGGAGAAAGAGCTACAGATGACACAAAATATTCTGACTCAGTATAACTAATATTTATTTTACAAACTCATTCATTCACAATATATTTATTGAGATCATATTGACACTAGTAATTTTCTCTAACATATATGGCATACATATTTGATACTGTATAATGCACAAAAAATAACATAAGTACAATTGTTTTTTCTCACAAAACTTCCTGACTTTATCAGGATTATTCTAAATATCTTCTTATTCCTATTTTCTCCCCTCTCACCTCTAATTTATAGTTCATTTTTAATATTTTATTTTAGGCTACATTTTCAGAGGGATTCTTGGATGTGTCCAGCCATTGGAAAAGAATATTAAAGATGATGAGCTTGCTTTTCACTAAATGGACAGTGACTGTAGTGATTTTTCCACTTTTCCAGTTTATGCTAATTTATGCACATAATTTACAATAAGAGAACATGAAACTAACAAAGACAGGAAGAAGATTGTAACTCTTGTGGTTACAGTGAGGCAGCCCTTTGTAAGTTGTGCACAGGAAACAATCTTAAAGAGAGGTTTATTGAGTAACAGGTGGATGTTCAACGTAACTGAGGCCAAGAACTCTTCTTTTCTTCTTAACAGTGGGGAGTTATTAATAGGGATCCATGTTGGAGAAGAACTGGTCTTTCTACCATGTGGATATTTGCATGAATTTAAAGGGTGAATAGGAAAGAGCATAACTGAGCTCAAGTAATAGTAAGTACAGATGTGACTGGGAGATTGAGAGCTGTCTGTGTCAGTGACTTACCAAAGGGAGTGGTAGTGGAAAGGGTCAGCCTCAGGTGCAGGCGATATGAGGTGTATTGTCTATAGAGAATTTAAAGACAATAATAAAAAATTAAAAGTTGTTTTGCATTTTATTATCACATGCATTTGCAGTTTTCAACGTCAGTGATACAATACAACTTGAGAAAATCTTTTGTTCTAAGTTCTAAACAATGACTAGGGTAACTTAATAATATATGTGTAAGCTTCACAGTAGCACATATTTGTATCTTATCCTTTGTCTTCTACATTAATTTAAAGAACTCTTAGTTATGTAATTTGTGCTTAGTACGCATGGACTCAGCTACATTTGTTGGCTTTGAGAGTAAGTTCATAATGGTTTGGAATTTTTACTGCTCATCTCATATGTGCTTTGTGTCTCTAATACCTGTAGTGCACCTGTTCCTGTGTTTAAATGGAAGATTTGAAATAAATACCACAGTGATTGTGAAGACAAAGAAACAGAATATAAGTTACATCATTCTTTTAGTTTGTATGACCACTTAGAGGATTTTATTTTGCATAAAATTTAAAACAGACCACATATGAACCATGAGATGTAATCCTTTTGTTTAGTGGATGCAAGTTTTAGTGTATATGTGAAATATCCTACTGACCTTGGATAATATGCTTAAAATTGAAATTTATTCTTGTTTTGAATCAAGTATTTTAAAATAATACTTACTGGAAATAATTTTGTTTTACAGAAGTAGAAATTTTAAAAAAGGATCTGTTTCAGATGTTAAATTTGTAGGTCCACCACTGGTGTTTAGAGTTGAACAGCTTTGGGTCAAGTACTTAAGAGTTACTGAGTCATTCTACACCTTAGCTTTTTCGTGAATGAAATAAGCACCTCCTTTGTAGAGTTACTGTGAAATTAAATGAGATAATGCATATAAATACCCAGAACAATACCATGAACATAGTAAATTCTCAATAAATGACAGTTTAATAATAATACTAGAGGAGACCATGAGAAGATGGTGGTGTGGGAGGATGCGGAGTTAGCATCTCCCCACAACTAGGGCACCTGCCAGCTGCTGGTGGGGGACTCTGACTCCCAAGGAGACGGGAGGAACCCCAAAGTGAACCGGTAGGATGTCGGGGGACTGAGGGGGGAGGAGAACTGGAGGCCAGACAGGACCAGTGCCTCTGAGGCCAGGGAGATCAGGAGAGGCAGGTAGAAGGGACTCTCCAGGAAGAGCGAGAGAGGAGAGGAGGGCATTTGCCCCGCCCACTCGAGCCCAGGAAGCCTGATGGGCTCCCAGGTGAGGTCTCTTGCCTTCTGAGACCAGGGGTGGAGGGCATGCCTGGGCCCCTTCTGTTCCTTGAGCCTAAGCCCCGCCCCACACAGCCCCCAGGGCCTTTTCAGCCCTGTAGGTCCTAAGCATTGGTCCTGCCCCCCGCTCAAACCTCGCCCTTGCTTAGGCCCTGCCCTCCACAGCCAAGGCCTTTTTCTTTTCTTTTCCCTCCTCCTCTATTTTTACTATTGTGGTACTGAAGAACCTTCTGGTTGTTGATTCATCTTTACTTTTATTGTTATGTTCTTTCTAACATATCTGATAGTTTCCTAGTCTAATTTTATTTTTTACTTTGTTATTGTTCTCCCTCTTTTTTATCGTTTTTTGCAACCCCACGTGGCTCACAGGATCTTAGTTCATGAGCCAAGGGTCAGGCCAAAGCTCCTGCAGTGAGAGCTCCAAGTCCTAACCCCTGGACTAACAGAGAAGCTCAGACCCAGGGAATATTCATCAGAGTGAGGTCTCACGGAGTTCCTAATCTCAGCAACAACACCCAGCTCTACCCAATAGCCTACAAACTCCAGTGTGGGAAGCCTCAGGCCAAACAGCCAGTAAGACAGGAACACAATCTGACTCATTAAAAAAAAATGAGATGGCAAAACCATATGTCACAGATGAAGGAGCAAGGTAAAAACCTACAAGACCAAATAAATGAAGAGGAAACAGGCAATCTACAAATCTACCTGAAAAAGAATTCATAGTAATGATAGTAAAGATGATCCAGAATCTCAGAAATAGAATGGAGGCATGGACTGAGAAAATACAAGAACTGTTTAACGAAGATCTAGAAGAAATAAAGCACAAACAAAGATGAACAACACAATGACAGAAATGAAAAATACACTAGAAGGAATCAATAACAGAATAACTGAGGCAGAAGAACGAATAAGTGAGCTGGAAGGCAAAATGGTGGAAATAAAGGCCAAGGAGCAGAATAAAGGGAAAAGAATGAAAAGAATAGAAGACAATCTCAGAGACCTCTGGGCCAACACTAAACGCACCACCATTCGAATAATATGAGTGCCAGAAGAAGAAGAGAAAAAGAAATTGTCTGAAAAAATATTTCAAGAGATTATAGTTGAAAACTTCCCTAATATGGGAAAGGAAATAGTCACCAAAGTGCAGGAAGCACAGAGAATGCCATACAGGAAAAACCCTAGGAAAAACATACCAAGACACCTACTAATCCAACTAACAAAAATTAAATTCAAAGAAAAAATATTAAAAGCAGCAAGGGAAAAACAAAAAATAACATACAAAGGAATCCCCATGAGGTTATCAGCTGATTTTTCAGTGGAAACTCTGCAGGCGAGAAGAAAATGGCAGGATATACTTAAAGTGATGAAAGAGAAAAACCTACAACCAAGATTACTCAACCTAGCAAGGATCTCATTCAGATTTGGTGGAGAAGTCAAAAACTTTTCAGACAAGCAAAAGCTAGGAGAATTCAGCACCACCAAACCAGCTTTACAATAAATGCTAAAGGAACTTCTCCAAGTGGGAAACACAAGAGAAGAAAAAGACCCACAAATACAAACTAAAAACAATTAAGAATATGGTAAGAGGAACATACATACTGGTAATAACCTTGAATGTAAATGGATCAAATGCCCCAGCAAAAAGGCACAGACTGGCTGAATGGATACAAAAACAAGACCCATATATATGCTGTCTACAAGGGACCACTTCAGACCTAGGAACACATACAGACTGAAAGTGAAGGGATGGAAAAAGATATTCCATGCAGACGGAAATCAAAAGAAAGCTGGAGTAGCAATACTTGTATCAGATAAAATAGACTTTAAAATAAAGACTGTTACAAGAGATAAGGAGGGACATTACATAATTATCAAAGGATCAATCCAAGAAGAAGATATAACAATTGTAAATGTTTATGCAGCCAACATAGGAGCACCTCAATACGTAAGACAAATGCTAACAACCATGAAAGGAGAAATCGGCAGTAACACATTAATAATAGGGGACTTTAACACCCCACTTGCACCAATGGACAGATCATCCAAACAGAAAATAAATAAGGAAACACAAGCTTTTAATGACACAATAGACTAGATAGATCTAATTGATATTTGTAAAACATTCCACCCAAAAGAGGCAGAATACACTTTCTTCTCAAGTGCACATGGAACATTCTCCAGGATAGATCACATCTTGGGTCACAAATCAAAACTTTGAAAATTTAAAACAATTGAAATCATATCAAGCACCTTTCCTGACCAAAACGGTATGAGATCAGAAATCAATTACAGGAAAAAAAACTGTAAAAAACAAAAATACATGGAGGATAAACAGTGCACTACTAAATAACCAAGAGATCACTGAAGAAATCAAAGAAGAAGTAAAAGAATACATACAAACAAATGACAATGAAAACACAATGACCCAAAACCTATGGGATGCAGCAAAAGCAGTTCTAAGAGAGAAGTTTAGAGCAATTTAATGTCACCTCAAGAAACAAGAAAAATCTCAAACAATCTAACGCTACACTTAAAACAACTAGAGAAACAAGAACAATGAAAACCCAAAGTGAGTAGAAGAAAAGATATCATAAAGATCAGAACAGAAATAAATGAAATGAAAACAAAGAAAACAATAGCAAAGATGAATAAAACTAAAAGCTGGTTCTTTGAGAAGATAAACAAAATTGATAAACCCTTAACCAGACTCATAAAGAAAAAAAGGGAGATGACGTGAATCAATAAAATTAGAAATGAAATAGAAGTTACAATGGAAATGAAAGTAATGGAAATGGAATGGATACCACAGAAATACAAAGGATTAAAAAGAGACTACTACAAACAACTATATGCCAGTAAAATGCACAACCATGAAAAATGGACAAATTCTTGGAAAGGTACAAATTTCTAAGACTGTACCAGGAAGAATTACAAAATATAAACAGACATATCACAAGCAATGAAATTGAAACCATAATGAAAAATCTTCCAACAAACAAAAGTCTAGAACCAGGTGACTTCTATCACACATTTAGAGGAGAGCTAACACCGAAACTTCTCAAACTCTTCCAAAATATAGCAGAGGGAGGAGCACTCCCAAATTCACCCTACAAAGCCACAGTCACCCTGATACCAAAACTAGAGAAAGATATCACAAGAAAAGAAAACTATAGACCAATATCACTGATGAAAACAGATGCAAAATTCCTCAACAAAATACTAGCAAACAGAATCCAACAGCACATTACAGGGTCATACACCATGATCAGGTGGGATTTATCCCAGGGATGCAAGGAGTCTTCAATATGTGCAAATCAATCAATGTGATACACCATATTAACAAGTTGAAGAATAAAAACAATATGATCATCTCAATAGATGCAGAGAAAGCTTTTGACAACATTCAACACCCATTTATGATAAAACCTCTCCAGAAAGTGGGCATAGAGGGAACCTACCTCAACATAATAAAGGCCATATATGACAAACCCACAGCAAACATCATTCTCAATGGTGAAAAACTGAAAGCATTTCCTCTAAAATCAGAAAAAAGACAAGGATGTCCACTCTCACCAGTATTATGCAACATAGTTTTTGAAGTCCTAGCCACAGCAATCAGAGAAGAAAAAGAAGTAAAAGGAATACAATTTGGAAAAGAAGAAGTAAAACTGTCACTGTTTGCAGATAACATGATACTATACATAGATAATCCTAAAGATGCCACCAGAAAACTACTAGAGCTAATCAAATGAATTTGGTAAAGTTACAGGATACAAAATTAATGCACAGAAATCTCTTGCATTCCTATACACTAATTATGAAAATTCTGAAAGAGAAATTAAGGAAACACTCCCTTTACCATTGCAACAAAAAGAATAAAATAGCTAGGAATAAACCTAACGAGACAAAATAATTGTATGCAGAAAACTATAAGACACTGAAGAAATAACTTAAGGTTGATACCAACAGATGGAGAGATATACCATGTTCTTGGCTTGGAAGAATCAATATTGTGAAAATGACCATACTACCCAAAGCAATCTACAGACTCAGTGCAATCCCTATCAAACTACCAATGGCATTCTTCACAGCATTAGAAACAAAAATTTACAATTCGTATGGAAACACAATCCGTGATTAGCCAAAGCATTCGTGAGAAAGAAAAATGGATTTGGAAGAATCAGGGTCCCTGGCTTCAAACTATACCACAAAGCTGCAGTAATCAAGGCAGTATGGTACTGGCACAAAAACAGAAATATAGATCAAAGGTACAGGATAGAATGCCCAAAGATCAACCCACGTACATATGGTCACCTAATTTACGACAAAGGAGGACAGAACATAAAATGGAGAAAAGGTGGCCTCTTCAGTAAGTGATGCTGTGAAAACTGAACAGCTACATGTAAAAGAATGAAATTAGAACACTACCTAACACCATACACAAAAATAAACTCCAAATGGATTAAAGACTTAAATGTAATACCAGACACTATAAAACTCTTAGAGGAAAATATGGGGAAAACACTCTTTGACATAAACCACAGCAACATCTTTCTTGACCCACCTCCTAGAGTAATGGAAATGAAAGAAAAATAAACAAGTGAGACTTAATTAAACTTAAAAGCTTTTTCACAGCAAAGGAAATAAGACAAAAAGAAAACCCTCAGTATGGGAGAAAATATTTGCAAATGAAACAACAGACAAAGGATTAATCTCCAAAATATACAAACTGCTCATGGAGCTCAATATCAAAAACACAAACAATCCATTTAAAAAATGGTCATAAGACCTAAATTGACATTTCACCAAGGAAGACATACAGATGGCCAAGAGGCACGTGGAAAACTGCTCAACATCACTAATTATTAGAGAACTGCAAATCAAGATTACAATGAGGTATCACCCCACACTGCTCAGAATGGCCATCATCAAAAAATCTACAATCAACACTGTGCGAACAAAGAAGAGAAAGGGAAATCTCTCCCAGCAGCCTCATGAGCAGCGGATTAAATCTCCACAGTCAAATTGATGTACCCTGTATCTGTGGAATACCTGAATAGGCAACTAGTCACCCCAAACTGAGGAGGTGGACTTTGGGAGCAACAAAATATGTGTGTGTGTGTGTGTGTGTGTGTGTGTGTGTGTGTGTATTCCCCTTTTTCTCTTTTTGTGAGTGTGTATGCGTATGATTCTGTGTGTGATTTTGTCTGCATAGCTTTGCTGTTACCATTTGTCCTAAGGTTCTGTCTGCCGTTTTTTTCATGTGTTTTCTTTGTTTTTTTGTTAGTATAGTTTTCAGGACTTGTTATCATTGGTGATTTCTTTTTTGCATTGGTTGTTCTCTTCTTTCTTTTTTTTAAATTACTTAAAAATGTTTCTAATACTAATTTTATTATTTTAATACATTTGTTTTATTTATATCTAATTCTTTCTTTCTTTCTTTCTTTCTTTCTTTCTTTCTTTCTTTCTTTCTTTCTTTCTTTCTTTCTTTCTTTCTTTTATTCTCCCTTTGATTCTGAGCCGTGTGGGTGACAGGCTCTTGGTGCTCCAGCCAGGCCTCAGGGCTGTGCCTCTGAGGTGGGAGAGCCAAATTCAGGACATTGTTCCACCAGAGAGCCCCCAGCTCCACTTAATATCAAATGATGAAAATCTCCCAGAGATCTCTACCTTAATGCCAAGACCCAGCTCCACTCAATGATCAGCAAGCTACGACTAGCAAGACAGGAAAGCAACCCCACCCATTAGCAGAGAGACTGCCTAAAATCATACTAAGGTCACAGACACCCCAAAAGACACCACCAGACGTGGACCTGCTCACCAGAAAGACAAGATCCAACCTCATCCATCAGAACACAGGCACCACTACCCTCCACCAGGAAGCCCACAAAACCCACTGAACCAACCTTAGCCACTGGGGGCAGACACCAAAAACAATGGGAACTATGAACCTGCAGCCTGTGAAAAGGAGACCACAAACACAGTAAGGTAAGTAAAATGAGAAGACAGAGAAACAGCAAAAGAAGGAGCAAGGTAAAAACCCACCAGACCTAACAAATGAAGAGGAAGTAGGCAGTCTACCTGAAAAAGAATTCATAATAATGAGAGTAAAGGTGATCCAAAATCTTGGAAATAGGATGGAGAAAATACAAGAAACGTTTAACAAGGACCTAGAAGAACTAAAGAGCAAACAAACAGTGATGAAGAACACAAAAAAATGAAATTAAAAATTTTCTAGAAGGGATCAATAGCAGAATAACTGAGGCAGAAGAACAGATAAGTGACCTGGAAGATAAAATAGTAGAAGTATGGTAAATGGGAGTGTTTTCTCAGAGCAGAATAAAGAAAAAAGAGTGAAAAGAATTGAGGACAGTCTCAGAGACTACTGGGACAACATTAAATGCAGCAACATTCGAATTATAAGGGACCCAGAAGAAGAAGAGTAAAAGAAAAGGACTGAGAAAATATTTGCAGAGACTATAGTTGAAAACTTCCCTAATATGGGAAAGGAAGTAGTTAATTTAGTCCATGAAGCACAGAGTCCCATACAGGATATAACCAAGGAGAAACACGCCAAGACACATAATAATCAAACTACCAAAAATTAAATACAAAGAAAATAATTAAAAGCAGCAAGGGAAAAAGACCAAATAATATACAAGGGAATCCCCATAAGGTTAACAGCTAATCTTTCAGCAGAAACTCTGCAAGCAAGAAGGGTGTGGCAGGTCATATTTAAAGAGATGAAAGGGAAAAACCTACAATCAATATGCCTCTGTCCAGCAAAGATGTCATTCAGATATGACAGAGAAATTGAAAATTTTACAGACAAGCAACACCTAAGCAAATGTAGCACAACCAAACCAGCTTTACAACAAATGCTAAAGGAACTTCTCTAGGCAGGAAACACAAGAGAAGGAAAAGACCTACAATAATAAACCCAAAACAATTTACAAAATGGTAATAGGAACATACATATCAATAATTACCTTAAATGTAAATGGATTAAATGTTCCAACCAGAAGGCAGAGATTGGCTGAATGGCTACAAAAACAAGACCCGTATATATGCTGTCTACAGGAGACCCACTTCAGACCTAGGGACACATACAGACTGAAAGTCACGGGATAGAAAAAGATATTCCATGCAAATGGAAATCAAAAGAAAGCTGGGGTAGCAATTCTCATATGAGACAAAATAGATTTTAAAACAAAAACTATTACAAGGGACAAAGAAGGAGATTACACAATGATCAAGGGATCGATCCAAGAAGAAGATATAATTGCAAATATTTATGCACCCAACATAGGAGCACCTCAATACAAAAGGCAAATACTAACAGCCATAAAAGGGGAAATCAACAGTAACACAATCATAGTAGGGGACTTTAACACTCCACTTTCACCAATGGACAAGTCCTACAAAATGAAAGTAAATAAGGAAACACAAGCCTTAAATGATACATTAAACAAGATGGACTTAATTGATATTTATAGGACATTGCATTCAAAAACAACAGAATACATATCCTTCTCAAGTGCTCGTGGAACATTCTCCAGGATAGATCATATCTTGGGTCACAAATCAAGGCTTGATAAATTGAAGAAAATTGAAATCGTATCAAGTATCATTTGCGACCACAATTCTATGAGACTAGATATCAACTACAAGAAAAAGTCTGTAAGAAATACAACCACATGGAGGCTAAACAGCACACTAGTTAATAACCAAGAGATCACTGAAGAAATCAAAGAGGAAATCAAAAAATACCTAGAAACAAATGACAATGAAAACACGACGACCCAAAACCTGTGGGATGCAGCAAAAGCAGTTCTAAGAGGGAAGTTTATACCAATACAGTCCTACCTTAAGAAAGAAGAAACAACTCAAATGAACAACCTAACCTTACACCTAAAACAATTAGAGAAAGAAGAACAAAAAAACCTCAAAGTTAGCAGAAGGAATGAAATCATAAATATCAGATCAGAAAGGAATGAAGGAAATGATAGCAAAGATCAATAAAACTAAAAGCTGGTTCTCTGAGAAGACAAAATTGATGAACCATTAGCCAGACTTATCAATAATAAAAGGGAGAAGACTCAAATCAATGGAATTAGAAATGAAAAAGGAGAAGTAACAACTACCACTGCAGAAATAAAAAGGATCATGAGAGATTACTACAAGCAAGTGTATTCCAATAAAATGGACAACCTGGAAGAAATGGACAAATTCTTAGAAATGCACAACCTTCCGAGACTGAACCAGGAAGAAATAGAAAATATGAACAGACCAATCACAAGCACTGAAATTGAAACTGTGATTAAAAATCTTCCAACAAACAAAAACCCAGGACCAGGAGGCTTCACAGGTGAATTCTATCAAACATTTAGAGAAGAGCTAACACCTATCTTTCTCAAAATCTTCCAAAGTATACCAGAGGGAGAAATACTCCCAAACTCATTCTACGAGGCCACCATCACTCTGATATGTAAAACAGACAAGGATATCACAAAGAAATAAAACTACAGGCCAACATCACTGATAAACAGAGATGCAAAAATCCTCAACAAAATACTAGCAAACAGGGCTTCCCTGGTGGCACAGTGGTTGAGAGCCCGCCTGTCAATGCAGGGGACATCGGTTCATTCCCCAGTCCAGGAAAATCCCACATGCCGTGGAGCAGCAGGGCCCGTGAGCCATGGCCGCTGAGCCTGCGTATCCGGAGGCTGTGCTCCGCAACATGAGAGGCCATGGCAGTGGGAGGCACATGTACTGCCACAAAAAACAATAATAAATAAATAAATAAAAATAAAAAAAATACTAGCAAACAGAATTCAACAGCACATTAAAAGGATCATACACTATGATCAAGTGGGGTTTATCCCAGGAATGCAAAGATTCCTCAATATATGCAAATCAATCAACATGATACACCCTATTAGCAAATTGAAGGAGAAAAACTATATGATCATCTCAATAGATGCAGAGAAAGCTTTCGACATAATTCAACACCCATTTATGATAAAAACCTTCCAAAAAAGTATGCATAGAGGGAACTTTCCTCAACATAATAAAGGCCATATATGACAAACCCGCAGCCAACATCGTCCTCAATGGTAAAAAACTGAAACCTTTTCCACTAAGATCAGGAAGAAGACAAGGTTGCCCACTCTCAGCACTCTTATTCAACATAGTTTTGGAAGTCTACACCACAGCAATCAGAAAAGAAAATGAAATAAAATGTACCCAAATCTGAAAGGAAGAAGTAAAGATGTCACTGTTTGCAAATGACATGATACTATACATAAAGAACCGTAAAGATGCTACCAGAAAACTACTAGAGCTAAACAATGAATTTGGTATTGTAACTGGATAAAAAATTAATGCACAGAAATCTCTTGCATTCCTATACACTAATGATGAAAAATCTGAAACTGAAATTAAGAAAACACTCCCATTTACCATTGCAACAAAAAGAATAAAATATCTAGGAATAAATCTACATAAGGAGACAAAAGATGTGTATACAGAAACTTATAAGGCACTGATGAAAGAAATTAAAGATGATACAAATAGATGGAGAGATATACCATGTTCTTGGATTGGAAGAATCAACATTGTGAAAATGACTCTACTACTCAAAGCAATCTACACATTCAATGCAATCCCTATCAAACTACCACTGGCATTTTTCACAGAACTAGAACAAAAAATTTCACAATTTGTATGGAAACACAAAAGACCCGAAATACCCACAGCAATCTTGAGAATGAAAAACGGAGCTGGAGGAATCAGGCTCCCTGACTTCAGACTATACTACAAAGCTACAGTAATGAAGACAGTATTGTACTGGCACAAAAACAGAAAGATAGATCCATGGAACAGGATAGAAAGCCCAGAGATAAACCCATGCACATATAGTCACCTTATCTTTGATAAAGGAGGCAAGAATATACAGTGGAGAAGAGACAGCCTCTTCAATAAGTGGTGCTGGGAAAACTGGACAGCTACATGTAAAAGAATGAAATTAGAACACTCCCTAACACCATACACAAAAATAAACTCAAAATGGATTAAAGACCTAAGTGTAAGGCCGGACACCATCAAACTCTTAGAGGAAAACATAGGCAGAACACTCTGTGACATAAATCACAGCAAGATCCTTTTTGACCCACCTCCTAGAGAAATGGAAATAAAAACAAAAATATACAAATGGGACCTAATGAAACTTAAAAGCTTTGCACAGCAAAGGAAACCATAAACAAGACCAAAAGACAACCCTCAGAATGGGAGAAAATATTTGCAAATGAAGCAACTGACAAAGGATTAATCTCCAAAATTTACAAGCAGCTCATGCAACTCAATAACAAGAAAACAAACAACCCAATCCAAAAATGGGCAGAAGACCTAAATAGACATTTCTCCAAAGAAGATATACAGATTGCCAACAAACACATGAAAGAATGCTCAACATCATTAATCATTAGAGAAATGCAAATCAAAATTACAATGAGATATCATCTCATACCGGTCAGAATGGCCATCCTCAAAAAATCTAGAAACAATAAATGCTGTATAGGGTGTGGAGTAACGGGTAGCCTCATATACTGTTGTTGGGAATGTAAATTGATACAAACACTATGGAGAACAATATGGAAGTTCCTTAGCAACAAAAAATAGAACTAGCATACGACCCAGCCATCCCACTACTTGGCATATACCCTGAGAAAACCGTAATTCAGAGAGTCATGACCACAATGTTCATTGCAGCTCTATTTAGAATAGCCAGGACATGGAAACAACCTAAGTGTCCATCAACAGATGAATGGGTAAAGAAGATGTGGCACATTTATACAATGGAATATTACTCAGCCCTATAAAGGAATGAAACTGAGTTATTTGTAGTGAGGTGGATGGACCTAGAGACTGTCCTAGAAAGTGAAGTAAGTCAGAAAGAGAAAAACAAATACCGTATGCTAACACATATATATGGAATCTTAAAAAAAAAAAGTCATGAAGAACCTAGGGGCATGACCAGAATAAAGACGCAGCCATACTAGAGAATGGGCTTGTGGGCATGGTGAGGGGGAAGGGTAAGCTTGGACAAAGTGAGAGAGTGGTAGTGTATATATGGACATATATACACTATCAAATATAAAATAGATAGCTAGTGGGAAGCAGTCGCATAGCACAGGGAGATCCACTCTGTGCTTTGTGAGCAGCTGGAAGGGTGGAATAGGGAGAGTGTGAGGGAGGGAGATGCAAGAGGGAAGAGATATGGGGATATATGTATATGTATAACTGATTCACTTTGTTATAAAGCAGAAACTAACACGCCATTGTAAAGCATTTTTACTCCAATTTAAAAAAATCTACAAACAACAAATGATGAATAGGGTGTGGAGAAAAGGGAACCCTCTTGCACTGTTTTGGTGGGAATGTAAATGGATACAGCCACTATGGACAACAGTATGGAGCTTCCTTAAGAAACTAAAAACAGAACTACCATACGATCCAGCAATCCCACTACTGGGCATATACCCTGAGAAAACCATAACTCAAAAAGAGTCATGGACCACAATGTTCATTGCAGCACTATTTACAATAGCCAGGATATGGAAGCAACCTAAGGGTCCTTTGACAGATGAATGGGTAAGGAAGATGTGGCAGATATATACAATGGAATATTACTCAGCCATAAAAAGAAATTAAATGGAGTTATTTGTAGTGAGGTGGATGGACCTAGAATCTATCATACAGAATGTAGTACATCAGAAAGAGAAAAACAAATACCATATGCTAACGCATATATATGGAATCTAAAAAAAAAAAAGGTACTGATGAACCTAGTTGCATGGCAGGAATAAAGAGGTAGACATAGAGAATGGAGTTGCGGCATGGGGTTGGAGGATGAAGCTGGGGTGTAGTTAGAGTAGCATCGACATATATACACTACCGAATGTAAAACAGTTGGCTGGTGGGAAGCAGTAGCATAGCACAGGGAGATCGTCTTGGTGCTCTGCAATGACCTAGAGGGGTGAGATAGGGAGGATGGGAGGGAGGCTCAAGAGGGAGGGCATATGGGGACATGTGTATGCATATGGCTGATTTGCTTTGCTGTGCAACAGAAACTAACACAGTATTGTGAAGCAATTATACTCCAATAAAGATCTATGTAAAGAAATGAATACTACTAGATATAGTTGTCAAATCATATGAAATACATTGTAGGCAGAATTTGTATTTTAAAGAGATTCAAACAGTTAGACACATTGAGAAGTCTCTAGAAATTGTATACTAACCTTGTTACAAGGAAATGACTAGTCTCAATCATTCATTCACTTAAAACCCTTTTTCTGGGGGAGGAGAGGGTGCAGGCACTATTTTAGGTGATGTATGTAACAGCAGGTAAAACAGACAAGGAGACTACTAGCAGAATTTCAGTGGAATTAAAAGGCCCTTTAGGGACCACTCCTGAACTTTGTAGACTCAAGCCGCATTTGTGGTCAACAATATGGTGCCCAAAGTAAGTGGGGAAGTAAGTAGAATTCCAGATCAGCAGTGTGGTTTATTTGAAAGAGCATGAACTGTGCAATCAAACTGGGTTGAATTCCAGCTTCTGTGTGCACAAGCTGTGTGACCTTGGGTTGGTCATTTCATATCTCTGTGATTCAGGTTCCTCATCTCTAAAATGGTGATGATAATGCCTGCCTCACAGGGTTGTTGTGAGAAATTAATGCAAAAACAAAGATAAAGGATGTAGTATTACCCCTGGCACATAGGGATGCTTCACCGATGTTAGTTGTCCTTTCCTTCTCCCCTTACCAAATTGTGCTGATTAGAACCTAGCTCTGGTAGATGCATCATTGTTTATACATACAAGTGTACATACATGTGATCACATCATGTCTTGGAAGACCACAGCTGGAAGGACATTGATTGATGTTTAAGGCAAATTATTCAGGGTTTACATTGGCTATTTGTTCCAGTAATGAGGGCATGCTTGAAAGCATGCCTACTGATAGCATATAGGCCCCTCCGTATTTAATAGAGCAACCACCTATTCCTCCCGAATTCTGGACCTGTATACTTACCCATCTGATATCTAGACTAAGTACCTGTTTGCTTCTTTCAAAGTTCACATGTGGACTTCTTAGGCCAAATCTATTACATGAGGAGTAGGTCAGCTTTAAACATTGTTGGAGTAGGTCAGCTTTAAACACGTTAAACCATTGTTATATTCATGGAGAAAATTAGGAAGAAGAAACTAAGTTTTAGCTTGTATTGACTTTTTCTTAAACTTTCACTCCACGGGAAGGAATTGCTTATGGGAGAAAATCTATGTCCATATAGACTAAATCTAAACCTTAATACTGCCATTTAAGTCAGCAGAGACAAGAGCAGTCTCCTGAGGGAGCAGATGGTTTTCAGTGGGGTAAGTAATAAATCCTGCTGCCCAATTTTTATAAACTTGTATGGCAATAATGTGACATCCCCTTTGGATGAGATAGGCATATGCTTTCTACCTCTCTAGACAGAGAGAGTAACAATATGCTGACCTCATCATGATTTTTATTGTTTCAAACTAAGAATACCTCCACAGACAAACTGATGCTGTCATCCAATGGCTGCCAGAACAAAGTCGTCTAACATCAACTATTCCAAAACCAATTTACTGAGTTTTAGTAAAAGTCCTCTGACATTTAACTAGCTTAGAGTTAAGAATCCTATGTGGTTGTCATCTTACTTGTTTATCTTCGCTTACATTTTGCAATTAGTTTATCTTGGAGGGTTCACAAGGGTATGACAGTTCTTAATATCTAATATTACATGGAGGCTCTATTGATTCTTTTACGGTCATAATTGGTATTTAGAAACAACAAGTTAACTTTTTTTTCTGGCTAAAATGAGTGTAGCCATGCATATGATGTAGAACTTTGGGGTCTTGATCCTTCATTGTCTGTGCACTGGACACAACACATGAATGTAGAAAACTTGAACCTGTAACTGGTGTCTGCCTTTATATACCTCTGGCTAGTAGTGGGTGGTTCTTTAATCAGAGGATAATTCTGTTTAAGCAGATGCCGATTCCCAGTGGCATAGTCTTATGGTTTCCCTTATCGACTCTCCTAGTATTCCTGGAAGTAATACAATCTCCTTGAGTTTTAGGCAGATATGAGGCTGTCCAGGTATAGATTCCATTCCCCAGTCTTCCTTGCAAGTCGGTGTGTCCATGTCACTAAATGATCAAACAACTGATATGTACAACTTTTAGATTACATTTTTACAAGGAAGCTGTTTGCTTTTACTCTCTTTCTTTCCTTTGACTCTAAGATGGCGACAACCAGAACAGCTGCCTTGGACTGAAAGGGAGCTGCTTATTAAGGATGGTAGAAGTACACTGCCAGCCTGAGTCCCTAGATGACCTTGTGGAGCAGAGCTTCCCACCTGTCTTGAACAACCCTCCTATACCTGGACTGTTACATGAGCGAGAATTAAACTTTAGTTTTATCCAGGTTACTGTATTTTGGTGTCTCCTTATTACAGCAGCTTAGCTTATACCTTCTCCACATCATTTGACTGATAAATCATATGGAACTTTCAATAGTTCCACAACGTTGACTGTGATCTGGATGCTGGTCACTTTCAGTTCACTATTACTTAATACTTAGAAGTTTTCATGTGAGAAGTAAAATTCACAGAGCCCAGCATATGAAGGCTGTGCTGTTAAATGATTCTTCCAGAATCTCCAGATGTCTTTTTGGATTAAGAGAGATCATCAGAGAATTGCACACCTGGGCTGTCTTGATTAGGCTTCTTGGAGAATTGCTCCATGGATCTGAACCTTGGCCTTGTGCCATCAGCCCACACTGAGGAATGCTAGCAAACAACCCTGTGAGCCTCACTGCTGCATATCCTGGGGGATGTGATTGAGGATGTGGTTTGCTACGCTTTGTGAGGACCCAAGGGAAAATTTTTTTTCAGACCTTGTACCAGGAATAGTCGTGCTTCTCCTGAGCAACTGGCTTGTTTTGTTTTTGTGGACACTCTAAATTGTGTAACTATCTGTGTCTTTCAAAGCCACCTCATATCCTTTGGGAACAAGATGGTATAAAATGAAGCTGTTCAGAGTCAAGACCAAAGCTCCCTATTTAATTCATTACATTGCTTTTGGAAAAGTCACTTCACTTGGTTTTCCTTTTATGCTTGTAAGTTAGAGATAATGAGTTTTTCCTGTGAATAGAATATAATTAATATTTAGGAAGCACTTAGAGTTCCCTCAACACAAGTCATTATGGAAACTAACTAATATTTAACTTCTATATATCTCTGCTATTTTGTAATTCCCTCTCTTTTAATGTTCTTCCTGAACTTTGCTTGCTCATTCATTTATTCAGCAAATTTAAGGACATACTGTTGCACCAAACACCTTGGAAGAATATAATTTAATAAGCCTGGATCCTTGCTCTCAAGAAGCATGAGGAGTTGAGGATGTGTTTTCCATTACATTCAAGATTTAAATAAATAAATGAATAAATATCCTATTTATAAAGTTTTGTGGTTGCAATGAGGAGAAGGAATAGGTAACAATGGGAGAGAATAATGATAGTTCTAGAGGTGGGGATGGAAGGCACCTCTAAGAAGGCAACATTCAAGTGGAGATCTGGAGAATAAAAAGGCACAACTCTACAAAGAGTGGAGGAAATAGGTCTTAAGGCAAAATAGGGTTGGCATGGTAATGGATCTGAATGCAGAGTGGTATGACAGTTAGTAAGCAAGGGAAAAAGGGAGAGTTTGGAGAGACGGTCAGGGGCCACATCATTTAGGGCCTTGAAAGCCAGAGCATGGAACCTGGATCTTCTTTTACCGGCCATAGGATCCCCTTCGAAGCACTTTATGGGCCAGAGTGGTGAGGTATGGATGATGTTTTAAGGAGAAATAATTCTGTTTGTTTTTCTAGTGGGAGATAATCTCAACATAATAATGGAAATGTTGAGGTGAGGTGAGGTAAGCACTGGGGTTAAGATAAGGGAGCACAGAGGAGGGTTTTTTGGGTTTCCTCAGCCTGGGTGTTGAACAAGAATTCCTGAAGTACATGGTGCCTGAGCTGAGTTGCTGAGGAATGAGTAAGAGTTAGCCAGAGGAAGGGAAGGAAGGATGAATTAGACAGTGAACTGCATGACCGAATGTACAGAGGCATGTGACAGCACAGTGTGGATGCTGTTGTATTTTAATCAGGTAAAACACAGCAAGAGGGGAGATGAAGCTGGAGAGGAGGCTAAAAATTGGATCATGCAGAACCTTGAGTGCTTGATGCTTTCTTCCCCATTCCATGGCTGGTAGGTGGTAGGAAGCTGGTTTCCATCTAATAAATTTAGGAAGATTACTTGGGAAACTATATTATGCTAATCTCTTTAACAAAAACTTACTTTTCCCCCCCATACTTTCTTTGAAATAAGGGCCCTTGGAGTACCGATGGCCACGAGCGACTCTTCTGCGACCTGAGCTGAAGCATTTGGGAGAAGGTTAGTCATTCTCACACTTGCCTGTACCTTGTCAGCTCCTGTCACCCCTGTTTCTTTCCCTAGCACTTGTCTTCTCTAGACTAATGCAGCGGGAGTTACTGGTGGGTGCCGATCCCACTTCCTAACACATCTAGAAGTGCTTAGTAAAATGTTCTACAGATTTGAGATATTGTTATTAATGCTAATAACATTAGATTTAGAGTCATGGGCTGGTTCTGGGTCCTCTACATAGTAGATGAGTGATCTTGAAAAGCTTACTTAACTTTTTGAAGCTGTTTCCTCACATGTTTAAAGGGGGAAGCACCTACCTTCTTGAGTTATTGTGAGGATTAAATGAAAAATTGAATATATGTAAAGCACTTATTCACTGCCTGCTTAATAAATTGTAGGTGCTGCTGTTGTTTGTGCTAGGAAAATAATAATCAAAAGGGAAAGTAAATTTAAAGTTTTTTTCTGAACATTGAGCATGGAAGGCTAGGAGATAGAGAAGCTACTGAAAAAAAATGAGGTAATTGATCTTGGCCAAGTTACTTATTTCTTCATTTAAACAGTGGGGACTCCAATTTCCCATTTGTGTAATTCATTGAATATTTAAAAGCAATAGATGTGAGTATAGATGCAAAATTTCCTTGAAAACTGAGAGTTTTCTTTACAATGTTGGTCTGGATCTTCCAATAAAATGATGCCAGATTTTATTAGGGGAAATACTTGTGAGAGAAAACAGGGTGGGATTGGTGAAGATGGCAGAGCTTGTAGAACATGATGGAGGTCTGACCTGAGGGAATGAGAGAGGTAGTGATGTTGAGTGGAAGCATCTTAGGTGGCTATGACATCCAAGGAAACTTTGGCAGGGGAGACAACCTTGAAACAAAGTCCGCCAATAGAGGAGTCCTTGCACGTCCTATCTTTCAGGGATGGGGCACCCAAACTATTCCTGCTGAGCTCAGTAATTGGCTGGGAAGAGCTCGTGGGAGGTGTGGCATCATCACAAAGAAGTGATAGATTTCAGAGAAGCAGCTGGGGCCATTGGTCAGTTCTGCCCCCTTTAGTTGTACATTCTCATGGCCACCACATTTACCATGATGAAAAATCTATTTTTTTTAACAGGAGAATATACTGCTTGTAACTAAAATTATTTATTCTGATTCCCTTTGATATGTAAAAGAACTCTTCCCAGAAATTCCAATGCAGCCATTCTTCCAATGAAGGTCAACAAATGCAGTGCTCTGATAATGAGCTAAAGGAATTTGTGAGCATGCGCTCTGCTTCATCTAAGTGGATCCGTGAAAGAGCTAATGGGGATGGGGCTAGTGTTCTCCCTGAGAGCTGATACCTTTTCTTTCTTGATATAAAACAGAATTTATTAATAATGACCTCTACATCTATTGACTTTTTAAAAAGAAATGAAAAGTACTCTCTCTTTCAACAGTTACTTGTTCTTGTAAAGCATTTCACATTTTACACTTTCATATATGTTTTCTTACATGATTGTCACAAAAATCTAGAGGAATGAGAATTCCCATTTTAGAGGGATCGAAGTGAGGGTCAGAAAGGTAAACAATGTGTCCAAGGCACAGGGATAATAAGTGACTAAGTGGGGACTTGAACTCATGTCGTAATATTTCTAGCTTTCGTCACTGCCACACAGAGTTTGCATGCACCTTTAATTTAATAAAAAAGAAACATTCTGAATCTTCATCATTTCTCCCAGTTTGAATGTCCTCACTTTATAAATAATTGAAAAAAAGCTGGAGAGTCTCCATAGGAAAGCATTAGACATTTTAAGATGGACCCTCAGAGGAGCATTGAAAGGAGTTGGAGTCACTCACTTTGGAAAAAATAAAGCTGAGGATTGACTTCATTACTCGCTTTAGAGAGGTAAGGGGTTATTGTGGGATAGAGATGGACAAATTGCTCATCTCTAGAAACATCATGATGTCAGGAAAAAGGGCTTAATATGGAGGCAGAAGAAATTTCTGAGTTGTTAGGGTAATTAAACAAATAAACCACCAAGACCATGGGGAAAGGCTTGAACAGATATACAGAAAAGAGCAAATACAATTGTCTGGGTGGTTTCCTACCTGCTTACATGGAAGAGGGAAGCAACTGGGGATTTCCTGCCCTCTGTACCATATGGGAGCTGTAATTCTTTGACCTTAGAACACAGACTTCTGAGTCTGTTTGTTAGCATCATAATGTGATGACTTGAATCATGTGAGAAGCATGACACAGCTCATTTGGCCCTTATGTTGGTAGTACAAAAATCTCACTGTCATTTTGTCTATTCATTCATTGCAACAAATACTAAGTGGGTAACTACTATTTTCCAGGCACTATTCTAGGTGCTAAGGATCTATAGAGTGGTGGGTAGACAAGGTCTCTACCTTTACAGATTTTATATCTTAGTGGGTGGAGGCACAAAATTTACAAGTAAATAAGTAAGTAAGTAAATAAATAAATAACAAATCCAGATAGTGCTAAGTGCTGTGGAAACAATCAAACAGTGTCATGTGATATAAAGAGACACAGGCTATGGACTCAGTGGTGCAAGAAATCTCTCTAAAGAGGTCCAATTTAATCTGAGACTTTGGGAAGGAGAAGGACTCAACCCTGCAAAGATTTAGAGGAAAAGGATTCCAGGCAGATATAACATCAATGTAAGGTAATGTTTAGGCTGAGCCTTGAAGCTAGAGATACAGGGGAGAGAGCACAGCAGGGAGAGGGATAACCAATTGTGAAGATATTTTGACTAAGGTTTGTGAAGCACTTTCTAGGAATGGAGACTGGTGCTATTTGGCTGGAGGTAGAGCTGGTGTAGATCCATGGTTCTCAAACTAGAATGTGGGGGAGGAGGAACAAGGTGGAAGCTTAAGACGCGGAGATCATCTTCCTCCCCAAAGATATATCACAAATACATCTATACATGGAACTGCTCCTATAGAACACCCACTGAACGCTGGCAGAAGACCTCAGACCTCCCAAAAGGCAAGAAACTCCCAAATGTACCTGGGTAGGTCAAAAGAAAAAAGAAAAAACAGAGACAAAACAATAGGGACAGGACCTGCACCAGTGGGAGGGAGCTGTGAAGGAGGAAAGGTTTCCACACACTAGGAAGCCCCTTTGCTGGCAGAGACTGGGTGTGTCGGAGTGGGAAAGCTTCAGAGCAGTGGAGAAGAGAGTAGCAACAGGGGTGCAGAGGGCAAAGCAGAGAGATTCCCGCATAGAGGATCCGTGCCGACCAACACTCACCAGACCCAGAGGCTTGTCTGCTCCTCCACTGGTGTGGGCGTGGTCTGGAACCTGAGGCTCGGGCTTCCGTTGGATCGCAGGGAGAGGACTGGCGGCGTGAACACAGCCTCAAGGGGTTAGTGCACCATGGCTAGCTGGGAGGGAGTCTGGGAAAAAGTCTGGACCTGCCGAAGAGGCAAGAGACTTTCTTGCCTCTTTGTTTCCTGGTGCACGAGGAGAGGGAATTAAAAGTGATGCTTAAAGGAGCTCCAGAGATGGGCGTGACCGTGGCTAATAGCACGGACCCCAGAGACAGGCATGAGATGCTAAGGATGCTGCTGCAGCCACCAAGAAGCCTGTGTGCGAGCACAGGTCACTCTCCACACCTCCCCTCCCAGGAGCCTGTGCAGCCCGCTACTACCAAGGTCCCGGCATCCAGGGACAACTTCCCCGGGAGAACGCACGGCACGCCTCAGGCTGCTGCAACGTCACGCTGACCTCTGATGCCACAGGTTCGCCCTGCACTCCATAGCCCTGCCTTCCCCCGGCCTGAGTGAGCCAGACCCCCGAATCAGCAGCTCCTTTAACCCCGTCCTGTCTGAGCACAAAACAGACGCCCTCCAGCGACCTACATGCAGAGGCAGAGCCAAATCCAAAGCTGAGCCCCTGAGAGCTGTGAGAACAAAGAAGAGAAAGGGAAATCTCTCCCAGTAGCCTCAGAAGCAGTGGATTAAAGCTCCACAATCAACTTGATGTACCCTGCATCTGTGGAATACATGAATAGACAACGAATCATCCCAAACTGAGGAGGTGGACTTTGAGAGCAAGATTTATGATTTTTTCCCCTTTTCCTCTTTCTGTGAGTGTGTATGTGTATGCTTCTGTGTGAGATTTTGTCTGTATAGCTTTGCTTCCACCATTTGTCCTAGGGTTCTATCCGTCCGTTTTTTTTTTAAATATTTTTTTCTTAATAATTAATTTTAATTTTAATAACTTTACTATACTTTACCTTCTTTCTTTCTTTCTTTCCTCCCTTCACTCCTTTAGAAAAAAAATCATCCCAAAGTGAGGAGGTGGACTTTGAGAGCAAGATTTATGATTTTTTCCCCTTTACCTCTTTTTGTGAGGGTGCATGCTTCTGTGTAAGAGTTTGTCTGTATAGCTTTGCTTCCACCATTTGTCCTAAGGTTCTAGCCGTCCCCATTTTTTTTCTAAATAATTATTTTTTAATTTAATAAAAATATTATACTTTATTTTATTTACTGTATCTTTCTTTCATTTATCCTTCCTTCCCTCCCACCTTCCTCCCTCCCTCCCTCCCTCCCTCCCTCCCTCCCTCCCTACCTCCCTCCTTTCTTTCCTTCTTTTCTTCTTTTCTTCTTCCTGCCTTCCTTCCTTCCCTCCCTTCTTTCTCTCTTTCTTTCTTTTTTATTTCTTTCTTCCTACTTCTACTAATTCTTTCTCTCTGCTTTTTCTCTCTTTTATTCTGAGCCGTGTGGATGAAAGGCTTTTGGTGCTGCAGCCAGGACTCAGTGCTGTGCTTCTGAGGTGGGAGAGCCAACTTCAGGACACTGGTCAACAAAAGTCCTCCCAGCTCCACGTAATATCAATCGGCGAAAATTTCCCAGAGATCTCCATCTCAACACCAGCACCAAGCTTCACTCAACGACCAGCAAGCTACAGTGCTGGACGACCTATTCCAAACAACTAGCAAAAGAGGAGCACAACCCCACCCATTAGCAGAGAGGATGCCTAAAATCATAATAAGTCCACAGACACCCCAAAACACAACACCAGACGTGGACCTGCCCACTAGAAAGACAAGATAAAAGCCTCAGCCACCAGAACACAGGCACTAGACCCCTCCACCAGGAAGCCTATGCAACACACTGAACCAACCTTCGCCACTGGGGACAGACATCAAAAACAACGGGAACTACGAACCTACAGCCTGCAAAAAGGAGACCCCAAACACAGTAAGATAAGCAAAAGGAGAAGACAGAAAAACACACAGCAGATGAAGGAGCAATACACAAACGCACCAGACCTAACAAATGAAGAGGAAATAGGCAGTCTACCTGAAAAAGAATTCAGAATAATGACAGTAAAGATCATCCAAAATCTTGGAAATAGAATGGACAAAATGCAAGAAACATTTAACAAGCAATTAGAAGAACTAAACATGAAACAAACTACGATGAACAACACAATAAATGAAATGAAAAAGACTCTAGATGGAATCAATACCAGAATAACTGAGGCAGAAGAAAGGATAAGTGACCTGGAAGATAAAATATTGGAAATAACTACTGCAGAGCAGAATAAAGAAAAAAGAATGAAAAGAACTGAGGACAGTCTCAGAGACCTCTGGGACAACATTAAACACACCAACATTCGAATTATAGGGGTTCCAGAAGAAAAAGAGAAAAAGAAAGGGACTGAGAAGATATTTGAAGAGATTATAGTTGAAAACTTCCCTAATATGGGAAAGGAAATAGTTAATCGAGTCCAGGAAGCACAGAGAGTCCCATACAGGATAAATCCAAGGAGAAATAGGCCAAGACACATATTAAACAAACTGTCAAAAATTAAATACAAAGAAAGCATATTAAAAGCAGCAAGGGAAGAACAACAAATAACACACAAGGGAATCCCCATAAGGTTAACAGCTGATCTTTCTGCAAAAACTCTACAGGCCAGAAGGGAGTGGCAGGACATACTGAAAGTGATGAAAGAGAAAAACCTTCAACCAAGATTACTCTACCCAGCAAGGATCTCATTCAGATTTGATGGAGAAATTAAAATCTTTACAGACAAGCAAAAGCTGAGAGAGTTCAGCAGCATCAAACCAGTTTTACAACAAATGCTAAAGGAACTTCTGTAGGCAAGAAACACAAGAGAAGGGAAAGACCTATAATAATGAAGCCAAAAGAATCTAGAAAATTGGGATAGGAACATACAGATCGACAATTACCTTAAATGTAAATGGACTAAATGCTCCCACCAAAAGACACAGATTGGCTGAATGGATACAAAAACAAGACCCATATATATGCTGTCTACAAGAGACCCACTCCAGACCTAGAGACACATACAGACTGAAAGTAAGGGGATGGAAAAAGATATTCCATGCAAATGGAAACCAAAAGAAAGCTGGAGAAGCAATTCTCATATCAGACAAAATAGACCTTAAAATAAAGATTATTAGAAGAGACAAAGAAGGACACTACATAATGATCAAGGGATCGATCTAAGAAGAAGATATAACAATTGTAAATATTTATGCATCCAACATAGGAGCACTTCAATACATAAAGCAAATACTAACAGCCAAAAAAATGGGAAATCGACAGTAACACATTCATAGTAGGGGACTTGAACACCCCACTTTCACCCATGGACAGATCATCCAAAATGAAAATAAATAAGGAAACCCAAGCTTTAAATGATACATTAAACAAGATGGACTGAATTGATATTTATAGGACACTCCATCCAAAAACAACAGAATAAACATTTTTCTCAAGTGCTCATGGAACATTCTCCACGATAGATCATATCTTGGGTCACAAATGAAGCCTTGGTAAATTTAAGAAAATTGAAATTGTATCAAGTATCTTTTCCAAACACAATGCCGTGAGACTAGATATCAATTACAGGAAAAGATCTGTAAAAAACAGAAACACATGGAGGCTAAACAATACACTACTTAATAACAAAGTGATCACTGAAGAAATCAAAGAGGAAATTAAAAAATACCTAGAAACAAATGACAATGGAGACACGATAACCCAAAACCTATGGGATGCAACAAAAGCATTTCTAAGAGGGAAGTTTATAGCAATACAAGCCCACCTTAAGAAGCAGGAAACATCTCGAATAAACAACCTAAACTTGCACCTAAAGCAATTAGAGAAAGAAGGACAAAAAACCCCCAAAGTTAGCAGAAGGAAAGAAATCATAAAAATCAGATCAGAAAAAAAACAAAAATAAATGTAGGAAACAATAGCAAAGATCAATAAAACTAAAAGATGGTTCTTTGAGAAGATAAACAAAATAGATAAACCATTAGCCAGACTCATCAAGAAAAAAAGGGACAAGACTCAAATCAATAGAATTGGAAATGAAAAAGGAGAAGTGTCAACTGACACTGCAGAAATAAAAAAGATCATGAGAGATTACTACAAGCAACTCTATGCCAATAAAATGGACAACCTGGAAGAAATGGACAAACTCTTAGAAATGCACAAACTGCCAAGACTGAATCAGGAAGAAATAGAAAATATGAACAGACCAATCACAAGCACTGAAATTGAAACTGTGATTAAAAATCTTTCAACAAGCAAAAGCCCAGGACCAGATGGCTTCACAGGCGAATTCTATGAAACATTTAGAGAAGAGCTAACACCTATCCTTCTCAAACTCTTCCAAAATATAGCAGAGGGGGGAACACTCCCAAATTCCTTCTACGAGGCCACCATCACCTTGATACCAAAACCAGACAAGGATGTCACAAAGAAAGAAAACTACAGGCCAGTATCACTGATGAACATAGATGCAAAAATCCTCAACAAAATACCAGCAAACAGAATCCAACAGCACATTAAAAGGATCATACACCATAATCAAGTGGGGTTTATTCCAGGAATGCAAGGATTCTTCAATATACGCAAATCTATCAATGTGATAAACCATATTAACAAATTGAAGGAGAAAAACCATATGATCATCTCAATAGATGCAGAGAAAGCTTTTGACAAAGTTCAACACCCATTTATGATAAAAACCCTGCAGAAAGTAGGCATAGCGGGAACTTTTCTCAACATAATAAAGGCCATATATGACAAGCCCACAGCCAACATCATCCTCAATGGTGAAAAACTGAAAGCATTTCCACTAAGATCAGGAACAAGACAAGGTTGCCCACTCTCACCACTCTTATTCAACATAGTTTTGGAAGTTTTAGCCACAGCAATCAGAGAAGAAAAGGAAATAAAAGGAATCCAAATCGGAAAACAAGAAGTAAAGCTGTCACTGTTTGCAGATGACATGATACTATACATGGAGGATCCTAAAGATGCTACCAGAAAACTACTAGAGCTAATCAATGTATTTGGTAAAGTGGCAGGATACAAAATTAATGCACAGATATCTCTGGCCTTCCTATACACTAATGATGAAAAATCTGAAAGTGAAATCAAGAAAACACTCCCATTTACCATTGCAACAAAAAGAATAAAATATCTAGGAATAAACCTACCTTAGGAGACAAAAGACCTATATGCAGAAAATTATGACACTGATGAAAGAAATTAAAGATGATACAAATAGGTGTTGAGATATACCATGTTCTTGGATCGGAAGAATCAGCATTGTGAAAATGACTCTTCTACCCAAAACAATCTACAGATTCAATGCAATCCCTATCAAAGTACCACTGGCATTTTTCACAGAACTAGAACAAAAAAATTCACAATTTGTATGGAAACACAAAAGACCCCAAATAGCCAAAGAATCTTGAGAACGAAAAACAGAGCGGGAGGAATCAGGCTCCCTGACTTCAGACTATACTACAAATCTACAATAATCAAGACAGTATGGTACTGGCACAAAAACAGAAAGAGACATCATTGGAACAGGATAGAAATCCCAGAGATAAACCCACGCATATATGGTCACTTTATCTTTGATAAAGGAGGCAGGAATGTACAGTGGAGAAAGGACAGCCTCTTCAATAAATGGTGGTGGGAAAATTGGACAGGTACATGTAAAAGTATGAGATTAGATCACTCCCTAACACCATACACAAAAATAAGCTCAAAATGGATTAAAGACCTAAATGTAAGGCCAGAAACTATCAAACTCTTAGAGGAAAACATAGGCAGAAATCTCTATGACATAAATCACAGCAACATCCTTTTGACCCACCTCCTAGAGAAATGGAAATAAAAACAAAAATAAACTAATAGGACTTAATGAAACTTCAAAGCTTTTGCACAGCAAAGGAAACCATAAACAAGACCAAAAGACAACCCTCAGAATGGGAGAAAATATTCGCAAATGAAGCAACTGACAAAAGATTAATTTTCAAAATTTACAAGCAGCTCATGCAGCTCAATACCAAAAAAAACAAACAACCCAATCAAAAAATGGGCCAAAGTCCTAAATAGACATTTCTCCAAAGAAGATATACAGACTGCCAACAAACACATGAAAGAATGCTCAATATCACTAATCATTAGAGAAATGCAAATCAAAACTACAATGAGATATCATCTCACACCAGTCAGAATGGCCATCATCAAAAAATCTAGAAACAATAAATGCTGGAGAGGGTGTGGAGAAAAGGGAACAGTCTTGCACTGCTGGTGGGAATATGAGTTGGTTCAGCCACTATGGAGAACAGTATGGAGGTTCCTTTAAAAACTACAAATAGAACTACCATATGACCCAGCAATGCCACTACTGGGCATATACCCTGAGAAAACCATAATTCCAAAAGAGTCATGTATCAAAATGTTCATTGCAGGTCTATTTACAATAGCCCGGAGATGGAAACAACCTAAGTGCCCAACATCAGATGAATGGGTAAAGAAGATGTGGCACATATATACAATGCAATATTACTCAGCCATTAAAAGAAATGAAATTGAGCTATTTGTAATGAGGTGGATAGACCTACAGTCTGTCATACAGAGTGAAGTAAGTCAGAAAGAGAAAGACAAATACCATATGCTAACACATATATATGGATTTTAAGAAAAATAAATGTCATGAAGAACCTAGGGGTAAGGCAGGAATAAAGACACAGACCTACTAGAGAACGGACTTCTGGATATGGGGAGGGGGAAGGGTGAGCTGTGACAAAGCGAGAGAGAGGCATGGACATATATACACAACCAAACGTAAGGTAGACAGCTAGTGGGAAGCAGCCACATAGCACAGGGAGATCACCTCGGTGCTTTGTGACCACCTGGAGGGGTTGGATAGGGAGGGTGGGAGGGAGGGAGACACAATAGCGAAGAGATGTGGGAACATATGTATATGTATAATTGATTCACTTTGTTATAAAGCAGAAACTAACCATTGTAAAGCAAAAAAGATGTTTAAAAAAATGTCATAATAGTCAAAATATAGCCTTACAGAAAGCATCAGCTTTATGATTAAGGTATCAAGCTACTAATTATTTAGGGAAAGGTTGTCTGTTCACCCAGACTTACGTGTTAGAGGCAGCACTGTGAGTCATGGAGGATTTGGTTGTTCCAACCAGAAAAACCAGAATAGGTTTTAAGGGCAGAATCCCTTAGGACTGGCAGAGACCCTACTAAAATAACTTAAACATGCAAGGGTTTATTTTCTTACATGAATGGAGTCAGGGAATAGGTTGTACAGTACTGGTATGGCAGTCCTACAAAGTCCTCAGCGGCTTGGATTCCTTTTGGCCTACAACATTTCCATCCCTAGGGTGTCCGTCATATTGATAGTCCAAGATGGTGGCTGCCTTCATATAGCTATATTATTGTGCCCATTATGAACATTAAAGGAACTTAGGCCCCCTGCCTCTGTCTGTTTTTTTGTTTTTGTTTTTTGTTGGTCATCATCGTACTAGTTAAAATGTTCTCTAACACCACCAAGTAGTTTGTAAGAATTAATAGCTATTAACAAGGAAACGTGTAGGAGAAAACTTCCTTAAAATAAATAATGAAACTCTGACGGAAATGTTGGTTTGTATGATTTAATCTTTAAAGACCACTGTACCAGAGGTAGAACCATCTAGTATTTCTCCCTAATTTTATAGGGAAGGAAACCAAGGTATAGAGAAGGGCCATATAGCTAGCTGGTCCTTTGGGGGTAGTTTGCTTAGGTGCCACAAGTTGGATCATGCCACTGTAGACACAGTATAGGTTTAGAGACAATTCAGTGGTCAGTGAAGTGCGGTACATAAGAGTGCCCACCATCTGTGTGACCTCGAGGGAGTTACTTTTTAAAGCCCCTATTTCCTCATCTTAAAGTGGGAGTGATAATAGTACTTACCCTTAAAGGATTGTTATGAAGACCAGAGGGATTATATTACGAATCGCTAAGACAGTGAGTAGCACATATTAAGTGGCATGTAAATGATTGTTTAGAAAAGAAAATAAACTTTTATTAGAAGAGAAAATGACCCCTGGGTCTGTAAGATTGGAATTTTCTTATTCTACCCCATTTTTTGTCAATAATATAATAATAATACAATATAATAACATTTTATTGGGCCTGAGTACTTTATAGCTTATCAAATAATTTTATGTGTATTATATAATTTGGCTTGCACAGAATCCTGTGAGATGGATCCTATTAGGTCCTTTTTAAGCTAAAGATGCTAAGGGTCTGAGAAGCATAGTGATTTGTTTAATCTCAAACATCTAGTAAGTGACAAAGCCTAATGCACATTCCTACTAGTACTATTATTGTTATAATTTTTATAGCACTTACCATGTGCCAAGCAGTGTACTGCAGTTTTAAAAAAATGTTAGCTCTAACCCTCTTAGCAAGCCTATAAGGTATTATTCCTATTTTATAGGTGGCAAAAGTGAGGCCCAGAGGGGTTAAATAACTTGCCTCAAGTCCCATAACTAATTAATGGAATTATCAGAAGTCAAAACAAGGTCTGCTTGAGACCAAAGCCCTTGTCCTTTTTTGCTCTAACACACTAACTCTTATTACTATCTTCCAGAAGAAAGGATGGATTGTTTGTTCCTTGGCTGTGAGGGCTTTGATAAGGATTGTGTCTTTCCATTTTTATATTCCTTGATCACAGGGCCTGGCACCAAGCCCAGTGTCTGGCATGATGAATATGAACTGATCTAAATGGAACTGGTCCCTTGTTGGCCATCTCTCTTCCCTCTAGTGAGGTAAGAAGATAAGTAGCTAGAAACCTGGCTGCTGGCTCAGCTGCAGCTTGGTACCAGGTCTCTATTGAACGTCATTTCTAAAGTTCTTTAGTTTCTTCTCCATCACCGGATGTCATCAGATATCACTGCCTTTGCAGTTTTTGGCGCTTCATTGGGAAACTGCTCAATGCTATGATTTTGCTCGTCCATAGTAGAACATGGGCTCAGTAATGCAATGATAATTGAGTTGTTAGTGAAAACAGGCTTTGATGAAATAGAAACCTCAGTTCTTTGCCAGTTGGGAACATTCAGTACTGGGGCTGTGGGGAGCATGATGGATGGATTCAGCTGTGCTATCAATGATTTAAAAGAATTGTATGAAGAGGGGGATGGACAATGTTCAGAGAGTAATGAGACTCTAAACTTTAAACAGTCCTTGGGCACTTGATAGACAAATGGGGGCTGGAAGGTAATGACTTAGGTAGATTTTACCCAAAGGGAGGGTCGAGCTCACTCATTCTCAATCATACAGTTGAGGACGCTGACTTGGATATGGCAATGGCTAATATAAAGTTGTAAAACAAGTTGGCAGTAAGTCTCAGCCTGGCACCCAGACTCTTCATGCTCCATCTAGGGCTCTTTTCCTACAAGATTCGTGATTGATTGGCTGTAGGGGGTGACGAGAATGCCCTGAGGATGACCCCTATGCTTCCAGCTCTAATGCTGGGGGAAGGAGGAAAAGAAGTAAGCAAGGGATTTTTGTTTGGCAAGTTTACTTATGCAACTAGTAAGGTATTGGTTTTGTTTTGTTTTGTTTGCGGTACACGGGCCTCTCACTGTTGCGGCCTCTCCCGTTGCGGAGCACAGGCTCCAGACGCGCAGGCTCAGCGGCCATGGCTCACGGGCCCAGCCGCTCCGCGGCATGTGGGATCTTCCCAGACTGGGACACGAACCCGTGTCCCCTGCATTGGCAGGCAGACTCTCAACCACTGCGCCACCAGGGAAGCCCGAGGTATTGGTTTTTATTGTAAGTTATTGGTGGCCCCAATGGTGACGTGTCAATGGAGAAAGGTTAGCCATATTGTCCTGGGTTGAGGGTGAAAGGGAATTGAGGTAGTAGAGGCAACTAGTGCAGGTTACACTTCCAGTACATTTGATAAAGGGAAAAACTGAGAGGAAAGGTGGGACCTGAAAGGGGAAAATAAGAGTTTGTTTTCTATTTTTTAAGGATTTCTAAGACTTAAGTTTGTTTTTAGGCTGAGGGGAAGAAGACAGAGTAGAGATAATTGAAGACAGGTATTAAAGGGGATACCTGATGGAGGGGAAGGAATCTTGCCCACAGGGCAGTGGGCTAGTTCTGGAGGTGAGAAAGGACATGTGAGGGAAGGAAATAAGGCACGAGTGCTGTTATATTTAAATTTAGAGGAGGAGGGGCTTTTGGTACTAGTGTTGAAAGCCTTTCATATTCTCTGTGTAGTAGTAAACATTCATTGATAAATTGGGTTGGACTTTAATAAATTTTGCATTGCTCACAAGGGAGTCAAGATCAGACAACACTGTCACATAAGAACATAAAGATAAAGGAATAATATATGAGTTAGACAAATTACCATTTGTCTTTTGGAAATGAAGCATGGACAATAGGGATAACACCCGGCTTTGCTAATTGTTTTTTCTCATTTGGGAACAGAAGTGGACAGTTGATCTTTAGCCAGGATACCTATGGATGTGTACACATAACTGATGTTTTTGCATGCTTGTTAAACCTACCAGAAAACTGCCTCTTGCCAGATCATTGCCATTCCCTGATCGATCTTGGGCTCCTAATCAGTGAAGACCACTGTGGTGAATTCCGGCTCTCTTCCCATCCTCTGCTGAAATGCAGCCACCTCTGAGATGTAGTGTGAAACTCATTATGACAGAGCCAGGAAATTGTCTCCTCCTGGAAAGGACAACCTGATGAAACTGATGTTTCCAGGCTGAAATCTCTGTCTCCCCTGGGACTGAGGAGAGTGTGGACTTCCAGTTGTCCTTTTCTGAGCCCTCCATCCCACTGTCCCATGATTTCAGCCACATGTCATGAGGTATCCAGTCAGATTAAAGTCCCATCTGTGAAGCTTGTAAGGCCTGGGGTTACAGTAGAAAGAGTTTCAGTTTGGAAATGGATGTACCTGGGTTTAAGTACTGGCTCCATCACAGAATACCTGAGTCTCTAGTGGAAACTCATTTGACCTCTCTGTGTGTCAATATACTTCTAAGTAAAAGGAGATGATAATGTCTCCCTTGGTTACTTCAAAGGTTCATTGAGAGAATTACATAGACCACTGAATATAAAAAGTGATATATACATTAAGGTGCTTTTATTAAGAACTGGGGAGGAGACTGTCATTTCTTGAATACCATTTGTGTGCTAGATGTCACACTAGGTACTTTACTTTCATGGTCATATTTCATGTTTGGAGGTTAGTGTTATTCCCACTTACAGATTATTCCCAATTACAGATTATCCAAGGGTGGGGTGACCCCTTAACCTTTTTCTCTTGGGAGAGTCCTGAGTCATACTTACTGTCCCAGAGTAATCATTAATAACCTTCTCTTTCACTCTCAAAAATTTGGGATACAAATTATATGGTCATCCTGTGTGAGGCTGGGTAAAATTCTGTCTTTCTTCTTCTGAAGGTGAAGGTAGGAGGAATTTGTTCGGAATGATTTTCTTTGTTCTATTTCTACCCTGCAACAGGGCTACACTCTTATACCACAAGAGCATGAGAGAGACTCCCTGCTAATCTGCTGAGCCCTATCTGGGCTCTCTTAGCAAGGCCCCTGCCTGGGCTTTCTTAGCAAGGCCAGTTCATCAAAGAATAAAAGTCAAGAAATGAAGCTATAGTAGGAGAGAACCATTTTGTTATATGTATGTTGGATTCATTCATTCATATATTTCATTCATTTACTCATTTACTGACTGCTTACTACTTGCAAAGCCCAGTGGCATGTAAGAAAGTGGGAGGAAGTTGAGCAATCAAATCCTGTCATCAAAAAGCTTACAGTCTGAAGGGAAGATGCAATGAACTAAGATGCAAAGCTGTAAGTACCGAGTTAAGGGAGTGGTCAGGGAATGCATAATTGAGATTTGGGGAGAGAGACCACTTCCTGTTTAGATTATTTTGGGAAAGATTCTTCATGGGAGGTGAACTTAGGGCTAACTTGAAGATTTGTTAAGATGTGAACCCACACAAAGCGGGGAGAGAGGGCTGTCAGGCAGATGAATCACCAAAAGCAAGGCAGGACTTCTTAAAATCAGGTGCCAGGAGAAGTTCAGTTTTATTAAATTGGAGACTATATAAAAGGAAGTGGGGGAAAAATAAAGTGAGAATATTTGGTTGGGGCTACACCATGGATGATATGCATACTGGACTAAAACTTTTTAAATTTTAATCAGTTTGTAGTAGACATACATGTAAGATAAACTATTTAAGTTTATTTATCTATTTATTTTTATTTGTAGCAGGATGGTGAAATGATCAAATCTGGTAGCTCAGTGGAGATGGACGCAGGTAGAGAGAGATCAAAGACATGGAGACTGTTGTTGAGTGTGTTGCCTCAATAAGAAAATAGAAAGAGAATAGTAAAATTAATCCTAATTCTAATATTTTGCAGGGTATTGTGATTTTTGTTTATGTACACATGGACCATGAAATATTGGGCATGGTGTGATTAAGCCTAATGGCTGCTGAGGAGATACTTAGTGGTGTGACCCAGGAAATATCATGTATCTGTAAATGGGGATCTTTTACAATTCAGACTCTGAAGGAAGGGACTTTTTGAGTCAAAAGGGGATTAAGCTCCCACATGTAATCCATAGTGTAGAGAACATTGATCAGAGCAGAGACCTGGCAGCTGCTAAAAGGAATATGAATATAGAATTCTCTGGTCAAAGTGACAGAGCTGTAGCTTCACCCAACATTCTGATTAACAGGCTGAGCAGTGGTTCTCAAAAACTCTGTGTATAAACAGTAAAAACTTCTTAATAGTAAAAATGGTAGCAATTGCAGTTGGTTTCTCAAGAAACAAACAAAGAGCAGAAATAAAACCTAACAGTAATTCTACAGATCTGTTAGTTAAAACTGGAGTTGAGTCAACTGAAGACCGCAGTCAACCTAAGACCCCAATGATAAAGCTCTGGGAACAATGTATTCTTTCTGAAAATTGCTAGAATTCCAGCCATTTCAGATTGTATGCACACAGTTAGAACTTTGTGTTTTGTAGAAATAGCCAGACTTTTCTGGTAACCACTGAATTAAAGAGTTCAGTACATTTTAGCAACGTACTAATTTTAATCCCAATTTTAGTAATCTTTCATAACTCAGTAGGTAACCAGTAAGTAGTCCTTAGATACACAAGGATATGAAAAATCTATGGAATAGTGTAATATTTGCCAGGTAGAAATAGTTCATTTCTCATTAGGGGCCACTTTGGAATGAAACATGTTGGCAGCATTTTTTATAGTAATTTAGAGGGAAGTGCTGCCTCCATAGAAATAATTGTAAACAGTCAGTTATTTGATCAAGAATATAAGCAAAGAATAAGGCTTAGAAATGGAAGTCCTAGAAATAAAAAAGAAACACTCATACAACCCAGGTCAAATGGTGTGAGAGACACAGTCAGTGTCAGACACACTAAAGAGCATCTGGACCTTCAGGGCATAGCAACTTTCCTGCAGCCAGTCTGGGCGGGCATCCTCTCCAGCCTCTGTGCAGTTTGAGGACTGACATCAGAACCTATTACCTGTCCCATAATAGAGTAAGCAAGTGTAGCTCATTTTAGAGCATGGGCTTGGCTATGCTCAACAAATATCTTGCCATCTTCATAAAACTACAATCTAAAACAAGAAAAAAAACCCAACCAAACAAAAAACTGCTCTTGTGATATAAGAAGAGTCCTCTTATCAGATATGATTGGGACCAGTAGTTGGCTGGTTATTTTGAAAAGTTGGTTCAAGTGGGGATAAAATGATACAGGTAAACCATAAACATTTAATAAAGAGAACATATGTGTATATGCCTTTGCCAATATTTTGATGATATGTCAAAGCCTTTCTTTGGGGATGGTTCACTGACAGTAGTCAACCTTCATAAACCACAGCCATGATGCACAATCTACAGTTCCAGTTCTTCTCTTTTTTTTTTTTTTTTTTGTTTCCTGTACGCGGGTTGTGGCCTCTCCCGTTGCGGAGCACAGGCTCTGGACGCGCAGGCTCAGCGGCCATGGCTCACGGGCCCAGCTGCTCTGCGGCATGTGGGATCTTCCCGGACCGGGTCCCAAACCCGTGTCCCCTGCATTGGCAGGCGGACTCTCAACCACTGTGCCACCAGGGAAGCCCCAGTTCTTCTCTCTTTAATGTGGAATAAGAATATAAAAACATTTGTGAAGTGACTTGGGCATAGAATACTTCTAGATTTTTATGATTTTCCCTCCAATTATTGACAGTCATCTCGCTCACACCTATTTCCAAAGCATTTACTTAGTGATTCATCAAAGTATTCAAATTATTTTTCATAGAAGCAACTTCTGTTGCATTCATATTTTATTGGATTCCAAAAATATTTAAATTATGTCATTTTGCTAGTAAGTACAGTTGGCATAAATACATTTGGATGCAAACCCAGGTGACTCTTGGTAAACCAATATCAGATTGGTGGCGTGTGCTGGGGGGTAGCCTGATGTCTGTTCTGTGTGCTTTTGTTGTCTGTCCATCTGTTTTACAGAAAGATTGGAGAGTATAATTAACTTAGCAAGGAGGTTAGATGGAGGGTACTCAAGATGGGTATATAGGTCCCTGTACTTGGTATGCTCCTCTACCTGAAACCTTAAACATCCTAGTGCCTTGAGTAGGCAACCCAGCTGAGTACCCCACCACCACCTTACAGAATGCTTTTGGAATGAGTATTATTCCTGTCTGGGTGAGTGGCATGTTATAAATATTGTGATTTTTAACTGCCAAGTGGAAAGTTTCTTGAGTTCTTAATATTCCTTTTTATACCCTTAGCTCCTAGCTGAGGGCTCTGTAAAAATGGTAGGTGCTTGGTATGTGTTGGTTTGATGATGATTGAGTGGCTTCTGAATACCTCCTGCTTAAAAGAAAATTTTCAAAACGTTTAAAATACCTTTCAGAATTGGAGTGAAGGTCTAATTATCCCTATGTTGTAGGTGAAATAAAAGAGGCTGAAGTATCAGGGGATTTACCCAGGATCACCAGAGTAAGCAGAGGGAGTGGAAATGCCTTCTATTTTCATTGCCACACCAGTATCTTTTAGCGGTGTCTCTCTTAGGAGCATAAATCTCATGTAGCTTACCCTGGGTTTGAACCTGGCACTTTCAGTTACTAGCTGTGTGATTCTGGGCAGGTAACATGCTATGTATACAGTGTTTCTGAGCTTGATTTTATCTACATGTGAACTAGGGATATGAATACTTGCTTGCAGAGTGTTGTGAGGACTAAAAGGGATAATGCAGGTAAAGTGCTCAGCACACTGTCTTGCCATAGAATAGATGCTCAATAAGTGATTTTTTTTGCTAATTAATAAATAACAATGTTTCAGTGCTGACCTAAAAGGAAAGGACTTTACACCAACAGTGACTATCAAGTCTCCAAGAGACTTCTCTTCTTCAGTGGATCACAGACCACTGTCCCACTCCATCACTTTCCCAGGCCATTCTGGAGTTGTGCTATTTCTGATTGAACCATGCATAAATTTTCTTTAGTTTCACACACTGTAAAGAACTGGAACATTTATTTATTTTTGAGAAGCTGTAACCTTCTTGGTGGGCCCTGGCAGGTCTGAAAGCATAATTAGTGCCTACCTACCAGAAAAACGAAGTTCACCTGTAGCCTGGAAGGGTTAGATTGAGGTAGCTGTCCAGACTGAGTAAAGACTGCAGCTGAATTAAACTTAACTTTGCTATTTATAGTTCTCTAGGACATTGTGAAAATAGAAACCAAGAATGCTGTGCAATGAGAAAATACAAGTATAAAGCTAAAGCAGGAAGTTAGTTAAAGACAATGAAAACACCAGCTCTTGTTCCCATCTCTGGGAAAACAAATAAGCAACAAACACATCAACCACCACTGGAAAGCTTTAGAGTGTACCCAAGAGAAATGTTTGCCTATGGACAAAAGTCCAATCCCCTCTGAACTATACTTCAGGCCCTTTAGGATTTGGCTGTACCCCATTCATGTCGTATTATTAGCTCTCCCTCCTCACTCTGCCTCCTTCCCAAGTATATGGTGCTTCAACCAAACCAAATCATTATCCTAAAAACCCACATTGTGCTTTCAAGCTTCCATGATGTTATGACTTCTATCCCAAAGGCTCTTTTCCCCCATTTTCCATCTGGTGAACACCGTCACCCTTCACATGAAATCTTCACTCTACCTCTTTTCCTAAACATCTCACCCTGACCCTCAAACAGTTCAGTGAAAAGTTAGTCATCATATGATCAATAATTGATAACTCATAGTATAAATTTACAATTGTACTCATCATACTTTAGTTTTTCTCCACTTCTTCTTCTGTCTCCTCCTCCTCCTTCTCTCCTTTTCTTTCTCCTCTCCTTCTTCTTCTAATATCTTCTTTTATTCTAGAGTTGTGCTCTGTGGTAGCCATGAGCCATATGTGGCTATTTAACTTAAATCAATTAAATTTAAATAAAATTAAACATTCCTTTACCCAGTCCCATTTAAAAGATTCAATAGCCACATGTGGCTAGAGGCTACTGTGTTGGATAGTGCAGATATTGAATATTTCTATTATTGTACAAAGTTCCATTGAATGAAGCTATACTGGAGTATAAGCTCCTTGAGAGTAGGGACCATGTCAAATTTACTTCTCCATATGCAGAAACTAGCAAGATGCCTGGAGGTTAATGAAGCCTTGAGGGAATGAATGAAACTTAGCTAAGACTGAGGACTCTGACTAGTATGTTTGAATTCCTAGTACCCAGGTTTTTCAAGAAAAATACTAACTTCCAATTCCCTTCCAACATCCCAAAATGTATCAAATCCACAAATGCTAGGATAGAAGCAGAAGAAATAATTTGGATAGATTCTTGCATTCCTACTTTAATAATGCTTCTTAAATGCATTTTCCAAAGCTGATAGAGTCTTGAACAAAATATGAGTGAAAGGAAGGGAGAATGAAGACAGGTTCTTTACCTTAGATGGATGTCATTTGTAGTCCCACATCTGTTATAAGAGGCTTATTTATGGGGAGAAGTTTTTGAAATTCTGAAACCTTGTTTTGACAGTTGGTCGCTGAGGTAGCTGAGCTTATCTTTGCCAAAGATTTCATCATTTTTGAGGGAAATGAAATATGCCACCATTCCCTGAAGGAGGCCAAACATTAAGTGGATTCATGTAAGCTTTTGAGACAAGAGCTTTAGAATCCTTTGCAGATGTAGTGAGATTAGGATCAATGTAGAATATACTATCATTAAGAATCAGCTTCTATGTGAACTCACGTTAGGCCATTTAAAAGCACTGTTCTCCTTTCCAAGATGATGCCAAAGTCAGGAAAGATCACAAAACTCTCCAGGGTCCTAGAGCTAATTAGCCATCAATTCCTGTTGGAACTCAGATCTTCTAACTCCAAGTTCAGGGCTCCTTTCTTTATGCAAGAATTTTCTAAACTCATCTGAATTATTTGGGATCGTCTGTTAAAAATAGCCAGACTTGCTGAATCAGAAACTCTAGTGGTCCCACCCCCTGTGCCCAGAACGGAGCCCACATTTCCACAGAGCTGGAACTCCTGGCTCAGTGTCTCTTCCCTCTGCCATCATGGAACTGCCCCGGAGCCTGAGGGGAGGGCGGCCTTACTGAGGCTTCCAGCTCTGGAGGGGCCCCGGAGGCTGAAGCTGTGACAGCCCTGGGGACGGCGGGCGGGGTGTTTCAACAAGTATCTTAAAGACAAAATGGAAAAACAAGGAGATTTGTGACTGAGATCATGTTGATGTGAAACCAGGGATGGCCACCTTGTCCCAGAATCATCATACCTGATAGGACGAGGGGAAGATGGCGGAAGAGTAAGACGCAGAGATAACCTTCCTCCCTACAGATACACCAGAAATACATCTACACGTGGAACAACTCCTATAGAACACCTACTGAACGCTGGCAGAAGACCTCAGACTTCCCAAAAGGCAAGAAACTCCCCACGTACCTGGGTAGGGCAAAAGAAAAAAGAATAAACAGAGACAACAAGATAGGGATGGGACCTGCAAGAGTAGGAGGGAGCTGCGAAGGAGGAAAGGTTTCCACACACTAGGAAGCCCCTTCATGGGCGGAGACTGAGGGTGGTAGAGGGGGAAAGCTTCGGAGCCGTGGAGGAGAGCACAGCAACAGGGGTGCGAAGGGCAAAGCAGAGAGATTCCCGCACAGAGGATCGGTGCTGACCGGCACTCACCAGCCTGAGAGGCTTGTCTGCTCACCTGCCGGGGCGGGAGGGGCTGGGAGCTGAGGCTCGGGCTTCGGTCGGATCCCAGGGAGAGGACTGGGGTTGGCGGCATGAACACAGCCTGCAGGGGGTTAGTGCACCATGGCTAGCCGGGAGGGAGTCCGGGGAAAAGTCTGCAACTGCCGAAGAGGCAAGAGACTTTTTCTTCCCTCTTTGTTTCCTGGTGCGCGAGGAGAGGGGATGAAGAATGCTGCTTAAAGGAGCTCCAGAGACGGGCATGAGCCTCGTCTAAAAGCTCACACCAAGGAGACGGGCCTGCGACGCTAAGGGGGCTGCTGCGGCCAACAAGAAGCCTCTGTGCAAGCACAGGTCACTCTCCACAACTCCCCTGCTGGGAGACTGTGAAGCCCGCCACTGCCAGGGTCCCGGGATCCAGGGACAAATTCCCCGGGAGAACACATGGTGAGCCTCAGGCTGCTGCAACATCATGCCGGCCTCTGCTGCCGCAGGCTTGACCCGCACCCCGTACCCCTCCATCCGCCCGGCCCGAGTGAGCCAGAGTCCCTGAAGCAGCTCCTCCTTTAACCACATCCTGTCTGAGCGAAGAACAGACGCCCTCCGGAGACCTACACGCAGAGGCGGGTCCAAATCCAAAGCTGAATCCCTGGAGCTGTGAGAACAAAGAAGAGAAAGGGAAATCTCTCCCAGCCACCTCAGAAGCAGTGGATTAAAGCTCCACAATCAACTTGACGTACCCTGCATCTGTGGAATATATGAATAGACAATGAATCATCCCAAATTGAGGAGGTGGACTTTCAGAGCAAGATTCATGATTTTTTCCCTTTTCCTCTTTTTGTGAGTGTGTATGTGTATGCTTCTGTGTGAGATTTTGTCTGTATAGCTTTGCATCCACCATTTGTTCTAGGGTTCTATCCATCCGTTTTTTTTTTTATTTTTTCTCTTTTTTCTCATAATAATTATTTTTTATTTTAATAACTTTATTATATTTTATCTTACTTTATTTTATTGTACTTTATCTTCTTTCTTTCTTTTTTCCTCCTTTCCTCCTTCCTTCCTTCCTGTCTCCATCCCTCCTTCCCCCTTTCTTTCTTTCTTTCTTACTTTCTTTCTACTTCCACTAATTCTTTCTTTCTACACTTTCTCCCTTTTATTCTGAGCTGTGTGGATGACTGGCTCTTGGTGCTGCAGCCAGGAGTCAGTGCTGTGCCTCTGAGGTGGGAGAGCCAACTTCAGGACACTAGCCCACAACAGACCTACCAGCTCCACATAATATCAAATGGCGAAAATCTCCCAGAGATCTCCATCTCAACACCAGCACCCAGCTTCACTCAACGACCAGCAAGCTACAGTGCTGGACACCCTAAGCCAAACAACTAGCAAGACAGGAACACAACACCACCCATTAGCTGAGAGGCTGCCTAAAATAATAATAAGTCCACAGACACCCCAAAAGACACAACCAGATGTTGACCTGGTCACCAGAAAGACAAGATCCAGTCTCATCCACCAGAACAGAGGCACTAGCCCCTCCACCAAGAAGCCTACACAACCCACTGAACCAACATTAGCCACTGGGGACAGACACCAAAAACAACAGGAACTACGAAACTGCAGCCTGCAAATTGTAGACCACAAACACAGTAAGATAAGCAAAATGAGAAGACAGAAAAATACACCACAGATGAAGGAACAGGATAAAAATCCAGCAGACCTAACAAATGAAGAGGAAATAGGCAGTCTACCTGAAAAAGTATTCAGAATAATGATAGTAAAGATTATCCACAATCTTGGAAATAGAATAGACAAAATGCAAGAAACATTTAACAAGAACTTAGAAGAAATAAAGATGAAAAAAGCAATGATGAACAACACAATAAATGAAATTAAAAACTCTAGATGGGATCAATAGCAGAATAACTGAGGCAGAAGAACGGATAAATGACCTGGAAGATAAAATAGTGGAAATAAGTACTGCAGTGCAGAATAAAGAAAAAATAGTGAAAAGAACTGAGGACAGTCACAGACACTTCTGGGAAAACATTAAAAGCACCAATATTCAAATTATAGGGGTTCCAGAAGAAAAAGAGAAAAAGAAAGAGACTGAGAAAATATTTGAAGAGATTATAGTTGAAGACTTCCCTAATATGGGATAGAAAATAGTTAATCAACTCCAGGAAGCACAGAGAGTCCCATACAGGATAAATCCAAGGAGAAATATGCCAAGACACATATTAATCAAACTGTCAAAAATTAAATACAAAGAAAACATATTAAATGCAGCATGGGAAAAACAACAAATAAAACAGAAGGGAATCCCCATAAGGTTAACAGCTGATCTTTCAGCAGAAACTCTGCAATCGAGAAAGGACTGGCAGGACATATTTAAAGTGATGAAGGAGAGAAACCTGCAACCAAGATTACTCTACCCAACAAGGATCTCATTCACATTTGATGGAGAAATTAAAACCTTTACAGACAAGCAAAAGCTGAGAGAGTTCAGCACCACCAAACCAGCTTTACAACAAATGCTAAAGGAACTTCTCTAGGCAAGAAACTCAAGGGAAGGAAAAGACCTACAATAACGAACCCAAAACAATTAAGAATATGGGAATAGGAACATACAGATCGATAATTACCTTAAATGTAAATGGATTAAATGCTCCCACCAAAAGACACACGTTGGCTGAATGGATACAAAAACAAAACCCATTTATATGCTGTCTACAAGAGACCCACTTCAGACCTAGAGACACATACAAACTGAAAGTAAGAGGATGGAAAAACATATTTCATGCAAATGGAAACCAAAAGAAAGCTGGAGTAGCAATTCTCATATCAGACAAAATAGACTTTAAAATAAAGACTATTAGAAGAGATAAAGAAGGACCCTACATAATCATCAAGGGATCGATCAAAGAAGAAGATATAACAATTGTAAATATATATGCACCCAACATAGGAGCACCTCAATATATAAGGCAAATACTAACAGCCATAAAAGGGGAAATCAACAGTAACACATTCATAGTAGGGGACTTTAACACCCCACTTTCACCAATGGACCGATCATCCAAACTGAAAATAAATAAGTAAACACAAGCTTTCAATGATACACTAAACAAGATTGACGTAATTGATATTTATAGGACATTCCATCCAAAAACAACACATACACATTTTTCTCAAGTGCTCATAGAACATTCTCCAGGATAGATCATATCTTGGGTCACAAATCAAGCCTTGGTAAATTTAAGAAAATTGAAAATGTATCAAGTATCTTTTCTGACCACAATGTTATGAGACTAGATATCAATTACAGGAAAAATCTGGAAAAAATACAAACACATGGAGGCGAAACAATACACTACTTAATAACGAAGTGATCACTGAAGAAATCAAAGAGGAAATAAAAAAATACCTAGAAACAAATGACAATGGAGAAAAGACGACCCAAAACCTATGGGACGCAGCAAAAGCAGTTCTAAGAGGGAAGTTTATAGCAATACAACTCTACCTCAAGAAAGAGGAAACATCTTGAATACAAAACCTAACCTTGCGCCTAAAGCAATTAGAGAAAGAAGAAGAAAAAAACCCTCAAGGTTACCAGAAGTAAAGAAATCATAAAAAAAAATCAGAAATAAATGAACAAGAAATGAAGGAAACGATAGCAAATATCAGTAAAACAAAAAGCTGCTTCTTTGAGAAGATAAACGAATTGATAAACCATTAGCCAGACTAATCAAGAAGAAAAGAGAGAAGACTCTAATGAATAGAATTAGAAATGAAATAGGAGAAGTAACAACTGACATTGCAGAAATACAAAAGATCATGAGAGATTGCTACAAGCAACTCTATGCCAATAAAATGGACAACATGGAAGAAATGGAGAAGTTCTTAGACATGCACAACTTGCCAAGACTGAATCACGAGGAAATAGAAAATATGAACTGACAAATCACAAGCACTGAAATTGAATCTGTGATTAAAAATCTTCCAACAATTAAAATCCCAGGACCAGATGGGTTCACAGGCAAATTCTATCAAGCATTTAAAGAAGAGCTAACACCTTTCCTTCTCAAGCTCTTCCAAAATATAGCGGAGGGAGGAAAAATCCCAAACTTATTCTATGAGGCCACCATCACGTTGATACCAAAACCAGACAAAGATGCCACAAAGAAAGAAAACTACAGGCCAATATCACTGATGAACATAGATGCAAATATCGTCAACAAAATACTAGCAAACAGAATAAAACTGCACATTAAAAGGACCATACACCATGATCAAGTGGGGTTTATTCCAGGAATGCAAGGAATCTTCAATACACACAAATCAATCAACATGATACACTATATTAACAAATTGAAGGAGAAAAACCATATGATCATCTCAATAGATGCAGAGAAAACTTTCAACAGAATTCAACATCCATTTATGATAAAAACCCTCCAGAAAGTAGGTGTAGAGGGAACTTTCCTCAACATAATAATGGCCATATATGACAAACACACATCCGACATCATCCTCAATGGTGAAAACCTGAAAACATTTCCACTAAGATCAGGAACAAGACAAGATTGCCCACTCTCACCACTCTTATTCAGCATAGTTTTGGAAGTTTTAGCCACAGCAATCAGAGAAGAAAAGGAAATAAAAGGAATCCAAATTGGAAAAGAAGAAGTAAAGCTGTCACTGTTTGCAGATGACATGATACTATACAGAGAGAATCCTAAAGATGGTACCAGAAAACTACTAGAGCTAATCAATGAATTTGGTAAAGTAGCAGGATACAAAATTAATGCACTGAAATCTCTGGCATTCCTATACACTAATGATGAAAAATCTGAAAGTGAAATCAAGAAAACACTCCCATTTACCATTGCAACAAAAAGAATAAAATACCTAGGAATAAACCTACCTGAGGAGACAGAAGACCTGTATGCAGAAAATTATAGGACACTTATTAAAGAAATTAAAGATGATACAAATAGATGGAGACATATACCATGTTCTTGGATTGGAAGAATCAACATTGTGAAAATGGCTATACTACCCAAAGCAATCTACAGATTCAATGCAATCCCTATCAAACTACCCCTGTCATTTTTCACAGAAATAGAACAAAAAATTTCACAATTTGTATGGAAACACAAAAGACCCCGAATAGCCAAAGCAATCTTGAGAACGAAAAACGGAGCTGGAGGAATCAGGCTCCCTGACTTCAGACTATATTACAAAGCTAAAGTAATCAAGACAGTATGGTATTGGCACAAAAACAGAAAGATAGATCAATTGAACAGGATAGAAAGCCCAGAGATAAACCCACACACATATGTTCAACTTATATTTGATAACGGAGGCAGGAATATACAGTGGAGAAAGGACAGCCTCTTCAGTAAGTTGTGCTGGGTATACTGGACAGGTACAAGTAAAAGTATGAGATTAGATCACTCCCTAACACCATACACAAGAATAAGCTCAAAATGGATTAAAGACCTAAATGTAAGGCCAGAAACTATCAAACTCTTAGAGGAAAACATAGGCAGAACACTCTGACATAAATGACAGCAAGATCCTTTCTGACCCACCTCCTAGAGAAATGGAAATAAAAACAAAAATAAACAAATGGGACCTAATGAAACTTCAAAGCTTTTGCACAGCAAAGGAAACCATAAACAAGACCAAAAGACAACCCTCAGAATGGGAGAAAATATTTGCAAATGAAGCAACTGACAAAGGATTAATCTCCAAAATTTATAAGCAGCTCATGCAGCTTAGTAACAAAAAAACAAACAACCCAATCCAAAAATGGGCAGAAGACCTAAATAGGCATTTCTCCAAAGAAGATATACAGACTGCCAACAAACACATGAAAGAATGCTCAACATCATTAATCATTAGAGAAATGCAAATCAAAACTACAATGAGATATCATCTCACACCAGTAAGAATGGCCACCATCAAAAAATCTAGAAACAATAAATGCTGGAGAGGGTGTGGAGAAAAGGGAACACTCTTGCCCTGCTGGTGGGAATGTGAACTGGTACAGCCACTATGGAGAACAGTATGGAGGTTCCTTAAAATACTACAAATAGAACTACTATATGACCCAGCAATCCCACTACTGGGCATATACCCTGAGAAAACCATAATTTAAAAAGAATCATGTAGCAAAATGTTCATTGCAGCTCTATTTACAATAGCCAGGAGATGGAATCAACCTAAGTGTCCATCACCGGATGAATAGATAAAGAATATGTGGCACATATATACAGTGGAATATTACTCAGCCATAAAAAACGAAAATGAGCTATTTGTAATGAATTGGGTAGACCTAGAGTGTGTCATACAGAGTGAAGTCAGAAAGAGAAAGACAAATACCATATGCTAGCCAATATATATGGAATTTAAGGGAAAAAATGTCATTAAGAACCTAGGGTTAAGACAGGAATAAAGTCACAGACCTACTAGAGAATGGACTTGAGGATATGGGGAGGGGGAAGGGTAAGCTGTAACAAAGCGAGAGAGAGGCTTGGACATATATACACTACCAAATGTTAGGTAGAAACCTAGTGGGAAGCAGCCGCATAGCACAGGGAGACCAGCACGGTGCTTTGTGACCGCCTGGAAGGGTGGGTAGGGAGGGTGGGAGGGAGGGAGACGCAAGAGGGAAGAGATATGGGAACATATGTATATGTATAACTGATTCACTTTGTTATAAAGCAGAAACTAACACACCATTGTAAAGCAATTATACTACCATAAAGATGTAAAATAATAAAATAAAAAGTATAAATAAAAAAATAAAGAATCTTTAGACTGGGAGTCTGAGAATTTGTATTTTTACCAAGTGCCCAGTTAGTTCAATATATATTGAAATAGAATCTGTCAATTCCCTTTGAGATTAAAATCTCATTTTAATATATGTGGATCTTGCATAAAAGTTCTTACTATCTTATCACCTGCTTGGAATTTAGAGTTGGGTCTGGTTATTTCACACAGATACAAATTCACAGACTCTCAGTTGAAAGGGATGTTGAGGTCATTTATTCTCATTCTCCCAGGACACAGGAATTATTACTACAGCACCCCTGGCAAAGGGTCAAGTAACAGTTAATTGATTAGTTCCGTTACTCTGTGGGGAAACTGCTTCCATTGCTGGGCTGTCCCTCTTATTAGAAAGTACTTTCCTCTCCTGAGCTACATCTACCTCCTTCTTGGTCTGGTTAGGACTTCCAGAACAACATGGAATGATTTAGTGTCCTAAGGATTTGGCTGTTCTGGCTAGATGGAACTTAGAGCTCACATGGTTGAATCCCTTCATTGTTCAGGTGAGTAAACTGGCAAACACTTTCAACATTAATTAACAAATATTTATTGTGCTCTTCCTCTTTGACAAGCCCTATACCATGTGCTGGAGACAGAGCGACAATAGTTTAACTTGACTCTGCTGTCGTGGAGGTTGCAGTCTGTAAGGAAGTTAGACAGATACTGGTTAAATTGTCACAGCAATATGTCATTTATCAACACATTGTTAAATACTATGGGGGAAAAAGAGTAGATGGCGAGTATATCTAATGCAGGCCTAGCTGATCTGGGGGTCAGGGAAGGCACCCACAATCCCTGAGATGGTCAAAATGTTGGGAGTTGATGAGGGGAGAGAGGAGCCTTTCAGGCTGCACAACAGTATCTGCAAAGGCTATGAGGAAGGAGAGAATTTTGAGAAACTGAAAGGCTGGAGCTCAGTGCAAAATAGGGAGAGAGATGGGATGAAACTGGAGTGTGGGGCAGAGGCCCTGTGTGCCATGTTAAGGATTTGATCTTTATCCTAGAAAGAAATGGGGAGCCATGATATGCTTGTGTTTTTAAGTCTAATCTGGCTGTCCTGCAAATATTGGAGTATTGGATTGCAGGCCCCGTCTGAGTGGGTGTGAAGACACTAGTCATGAATTAAGAACTTACTGCACAAGTTCAGGTGAGAGATAAAGTTGGCTTGGGCTAGGGTTTTGGTAATGGAGATGGACAGGAGTGGTCATATTTGAGACATCCTGAGGAGGTAGAAGGAGTAAAATTTGTGATGATTTGATATATAGGTTAAGAAAGGGTTTTAAGAAAGGACTGGTCAAGAATCCAGATAGAGGGGAAATGACTTGTCTAAGGCCACATAGATAGCTAATTACGAAGCAGAGGCCAAAAACAACAATCGTAAAGTCAGGATGTGGGTTAGGATGCTACAGTATGAAGGGATTGTACTTTGGCAGTAGGCAGACCAGCTTTGAACACTGGCTTTGCCACTGATAAGCTCTGTGATCTTAACTAGCTTCCTTTACCTCTTTGAAGCGGGGATGAGGATAGTAAACAGACCTCTTTCATAGGTGACTTGTGGGGAAATAAATGAGATGTTTGTAAGGTTTGTAAAGCTATTACTGTGTCTGACACATACCATACACCAAAATAGTAACCTAACTGAGGTTATTGTTCTTATTACTAAGAGTTATTATATCTTCCTTTAGTCTTCTTCAGGCTTACTTCCTTCACCTCTTTTTCATATGTCATAATTTCCAGAATTATTCCACTTCCCCAAATACTAACAGAACATAGGCTTTTTTTAAAAAAAATATTTTTTTATTGGAGTATAGTTACTTTACAATGTTGTGTTAGTTTCTACTGTGAAGCAAAGAAAATCAGCTATATGTACACATATATCCCCTCTTTCTTGGAATTCCTTCCCATTTATGTCACCACAGAGTACTGAGCAGAGTTCTCTGTGCTATAAAGTAGGTTCTCATTAGTTTTCTATTTTATACATAGTATCAGTAGTGTATATATGTCAATCCCCATATCCCAATTCATCCCACCCCTGCTTTCCCACTGGACACCTATCTATATGTTTGATCTCTACATCTGTGTCTCTATTTCCGCTTTCCAAATAAGATCATCTATGCCATTTTTCTAAATTCCACATATATGTGTTAATATATGATATTTGTTTTTCTTTATTTTGAATACTTCACTCTGTGTGGCAGTCTCTTAAGTCCATCTACAGCTCTACAAATGACCAATTTTTTTCCTTTTTATGGCTGAGTAATATTCCATTGGGTATATGTACCACATTTTCTTCATCCATTTGGCTGTCGATGTCCATGACCTGGCTATTGTAAATAGTGCTGCAATGAACATTGGGGTGCATATGTCTTTTTTATTTTTTTACATCTTTATTGGAGTATAATTGCTTTACAATGGTGTGTTAGTTTCTGCTTTATAACAAAGTGAATCAGCTATACATATACATACATCCCCATATCTCCTCCCTCTTGGGTCTCCCTCCCACACTCACTATCCCACTGCTCTAGGTGATCACAAAGCACTGAGCTGATCTCCCTGTGCTATGTGGCTGCTTCCCACTTGCTATCTATTTTACATTTGGTAGTATATATAAGTACATGATACTGTCTCACTTCATCCCATCTTACCCTTCCCCCATGTCCTCAAGTCCATTCTCTACGTCTCCGCCTTTATTCCTGTCCTGCCCCTAGGTTCTTCAGATCAATTTTTTTTTACATTCCATATATATATATATATATATATGTGTGTGTGTGTGTGTGTGTGTGTGTGTGTGTGTGTGTGTGACCATACTGTATTTATTTTTCACTTTATGACTTACTTCACTCTGTATGACAGTCTCTAGGTCCATCCACCTCACTAGAAATAACTCAATTTCATTTCTTTTTATGTCTGAGTAATATTCCATTGTATATATGTGCCACATCTTCTTTATCCATTCATCTGTCAATGGACACTTAGGTTGCTTCCATGTCCCGGCTATTGTAAATAGAGCTGCAAGGAACATTGTGGTACATGACACTTTTTGAATTATGGTTTTCTCAGGGTTTATGTCCAGTAGTGGGATTGCTGGGTCATGTCATAGTTCTATTTTTAGTTTTTTAAGGAACCTCCATACTGTTCTCCATACTAGCTGTATCAATTTACATTCCCACAAACAGTGCAAGAGTGTTCCCTTTTCTCCACACCCTCTCCAGCATTTAAAGTTTCTAGATTATTTGATGATGGCCATTCTGACCACTGTGAGATTATATCTCATTGTAGCTTTGATTTTCATTACTCTAATGATTAATGATGTTGAGCATTCTTTCATGTGTCTGTTGACAATCTGTATAATTCTTTAGATGAATGTATATTTAGGTCTTCTGCCCATATTTGGATTGGGCTGTTTGTTTTTTTGTTATTGAGCTGCATGAGGTGCTTGTAAATTTTGGAGATTAATCCTTTGTCAGTTGCTTCATTTGCAAATTTTTTCTCCCATTCTGAGGGTTGTCTTTTGGGTTTTTTTTATGGTTTCCTTTGCTGTGCAAAAGCTTTTAACTTTCATTAGGTCCCATTTGTTTATTTTTGTTTTTAATTCCATTTTTCTAGGACATGGTTCAAAAAGGATCTTGCTGTGATTTCTGTCATAGAGTGTTTGGCCTATGTTTTTATCTATGAGTTTGATGGTGTCTGGCCTTACATTTATGTCTTTAATCCATTTTGAGCTTATTTTTGTATATGGTGTTAAGGAGTGTTCTATTTTCATTCTTATACATGTAGCTGTCCAGTTTGCCCAGCATCACTTATTGAAGGGGCTGTTTTTTTCTCCACTGTATATTCTTGCCTCCTTTATCAAAGATAAGGTGACCATATGTGGGTGGGTTTATCTCTGGGCTTTCTATCCTGTTCCAGGGGTCTATATTTCTGTTTTTGTGCCAGTACCATATTGTCTTCATTACTGGAGCTTTGTAGTATAGTATGATATCACGTAGCCTGATTCCTCCAGCTCCGTTTTTCGTTCTCAAGATTGCTTTGACTATTCGGGGTCTTTTGTATTTCCATACAAATTGTGAAAGTTTTTGTTCTAGTTCTGTGAAAAATGACAGTGGTAGTTTGATAGGGATCGCATTGAATCTATAGATTGCTTTGGGTAGTAGAGTCATTTTCACAATGTTGATTCTTCCAATCCAAGAACATGGTATATGTCTCCATCTATTTGTATCATCTTTAATTTCTTTCATCAGTGTCTTATAATTTTCTGCATACAGGTCTTTTGTCTCCTTATGTAGGTTTATTCCTAGGTATTTTATTCTTTTTGTTGCAATGGTAAATGGGAGTGTTTTCTTGATTTCACTTTCAGATTTTTCATCATTAGTATATAGGAATGCCAGAGATTTCTGTGCATTAATTTTGTATCCTGCTACTTTACCAAATTCATTGATTAGCTCTAGTAGTTTTCTGGTAGCATCTTTAGGATCTCTATGTATAGTATCATGTCATGTGCAAATAGTGACAGCTTTACTTCTTGTTTTCCGATTTGGATTCCTTTTATTTCCTTTTCTTCTCTGATTGCTGTGGCTAAAACTTCCAAAACTATGTTGAATAAGAGTGGTGAGAGTGGGCAACCTTGTCTTGTTCCTGATCTTAGTGGAAATGTTTTCAGTTTTTCACCATTGAGGATGATGTTTGCTGTGGGCTTGTCATATATGGCCTTTATTATGCTGAGGAAAGTTCCCTCTATGCCTACTTTCTGCAGGGTTTTTATCATAAATGGGTGTTGGATTCTGTCGAAAGTTTTCTCTGCATCTATTGAGATGATCATATGGTTTTTCTCCTTCAATTTGTTAATATGGTTCATCACATTGATAGATTTGCATATATTGAAGAACCCTTGCATTACTGGAATAAACCCCACTTGATCATGGTGTATGATCCATTTAATGTGCTGTTGGATTCTGTTTGCTAGTATTTTATTGAGGATTTTTGCATCTATGTTCATCAGTGATATTGGCCTGTAGTTTTTTTTCTTTGTGACATCCTTGTCTGGTTTTAGTATCAAGGTGATGGTGGCCTCGTAGAAGGAATTTGGGAGTGTTCCTCTCTCTGCTATATTTTGGAAGAGTTTGAGAAGGATAGGTGTTAGCTCTTCTCTAAATGTTTTATAGAATTCGCCTGTGAAGCCATCTGGTCCTGGGCTTTTGTTTGTTGGAAGATTTTTAATCATGGTTTCAATTTCACTGCTTATGAATGGTCTGTTCATATTTTCTATTTCTTCCTGATTCAGTCTTGGCAGGTTGTGCATTTCTAAGAATTTGTCCATTTCTTCCAGATTGTCCATTTTATTGGCATAGAGTTGCTTGTAGTAATCTCTCATGATCTCTTTTATTTCTGCAGTGTCAGTTGTTACCTCTCCTTTTTCATTTCTAATTCTGTTGATTTGAGTCTTCTCCCTTTTTTTCTTGATGAGTCTGGCTAATGGTTTATCATGTTTATCTTCTCAAAGAACCATCTTTTAGTTTTATTGATCTTTGCTGTTGTTTCCTTCATTTCTTTTTCATTTATTTTTGATCTGATCTTTATGATATCTTTCCTTCTGCTAACTTTGTGGGGTTTTGTTCTTCTTTCTCTAATTGCTTTAGGTTTAAGGTTAGGTTGTTTATTTGAGGTGTTTCTTGTTTCTTAAGGTAGGATTGTATTGCTATAAACTTTCCTCTTAGTACTGCTTTTGCTGCAACCCATAGGTTTTGGGTCATCGTGTTTTCATTGTCTTTTATTCCTAGGTATTTTCTGATTTCACTTTGATTTCTTCAGTGATCTCTTGCTTAATAAGTAGTGTGTTGTTTAGCCACCATGTGTTTGTATTTCTTACAGATTTTTTCCTGTAATTGATATCTAGTCTCACGGCATTGTGTTTGGAAAAGATACTTGATACGATTTTAATTTTCTTCTGCTTACCAAAGCTTGATTTGTGTCCCTAGATATGATTTATCCTGGAGAATGTTCCATGAGCACTTGAGAATAATGTGTAGTCTGTTGTTTTTGGATGCAGAGTCCTACAAATATCAATTAAGTGCATCTTGTTTAATGTATCATTTAAAGCTTATGTTTCCATATTTATTTTCATTTTGGATGAACTGTCCATTGATGAAAGTGGGGTGTTAAAGTTCCCTACTATGATTGTGTTACTGTCGATTTCCCGTTTTATGGCTGTTAGTATTTGCCTTAGGTATTGAGGTGCTTCTATGTTGGGTGCATAAATATTTATAATTGTTATATCTTCTTCTTGTATTGATCCCTTGCTCATTATGTAGTCTCTTTCTTTGTTGCTTGTAATAGTCTTTTTTTTAAAGTCTATTTTCTCTGATATGAAAATTGCTACTCCAGCTTTCTTTTGATGTCCATTTGCATGGAATATCTTTTTCCATCCACTCACTTTCATTCTGTATGTGTTCCTAGGTCTGAAGTGGGTCTCTTGTAAGCAGCATATATACGGGTCTTGTTTTTGTATCCATTCAGGCAATCTATGTCTTCTGGTTGGAGCGTTTAATCCATTTACAATTAAGGTAATTATCGATATGTATGTTCCTATTCCCATTTTCTTAATTGTTGTTGGTTTATTATTGTACGTCTTTTCCTTCTTTTGTGTTTCCTGCCTAGAGAAGTTCCTTTAGCATTTGTTGTAAAGCTGGTATGGTGGTGCTGAATTCTCTTAGCTTTTGCTTGTCTGTAAAGCTTTTAATATCTCTGTCAAATCTTAATGAGATCCTTGCTCGGTAGAGTAATCTTGGTTTTAGGTTTTTGTCCTTCATCACTTTAAATATGTCCTGCCACTCCCTTCTGTCTGCAGAGTTTCTGCTGAAAGATCAGTTGTTAACCTTGTGGAGATTCCCTTATGTGTTATTTGTTGTTTTTCCCTTGCTGCTTTTAATATGTGTTCTTTGTACTTAATTTTTGATAGTTTGATTAATATGTGTCTTGCCATGTTTCTCCCTGGATTTATCCTGCATGGGACTCTCTATGCTTTCTGGCCTTGATTATCTATTTCCTTTCCCATATTAGGGAAATTTTCAACTATAATCTCTTCAAGTAATTTCTCAGTCCCTTTCTTTTTCTTTTCTTCTTCTGCGACCCCTATAATTCAAATGTTGGTGCGTTTAATGTTGTCTCAGAAATCTCTGAGACTGTCCTCAATTCTCTTCATTCTTTATTCTTTATTATGCTCTGCAGTAATTATTTCCAGTATTTTGTCTTCCGGGTCACTTATCCGTTATTCTGCCTTAGTTATTCTGCTATTGATCCCTTTTAGAAAATTTTTAGTTTCATTTATTGTGCTGTTCATCACTGTTCGTTTGTTCTTTAGTTCTTCTAGTACCTTGTTAAATGTTTCTTGTAGTTTCTCCATTCTATTTCCAAGAGTCTGGATAATCTTTACTATTATTATTCTTAATTCTTTTTCGGGTAGACTGCCTATTTACTCTTCATTTGTTAGGTCTGGTGGGTTTTTACCTTGCTCCATCATGTGCTGTGTGTTTTTCTGTCTTCTCATTTTGATTAAGTTACTGTGTTTGGGGTCTCCTTTTCACAGGTTGCATGTTTGTTGTTCCCATTGTTTTTGGTTTCTGTTCCCAGTGGCTCAGGTTGGTTCAGTGGGTTGTGTAGGCTTCCTGGTGGAGGGGACCAGTGCCTGTCTGCTGGTGGATGAGACTGGATCTTGTCTTTCTTGTGGCAGTTCCATGTCTGGTGGTGTGTTTTGGGGTGTCTGTGGCCTTATTATGATTTTAGGAAGCCTGTTTGCTGAAGGATGGGTCTTTGTTCCTGTCTTGCCAGTTGTTTGGCATGGGGTTTCCAGCACTGTAGCTTGCTCTTCATTGAATGGAGCTGGGTCTTGGCGTTGATATGGAGACCCCTGGGAGATTTTCGCCTTTTGATATTACTTCGAGCTGGGAGGTCTGTTATGGACCAGTGTCCTGAGCTTGGTTCTCCCACCTTAGTGGCACAGCCCTGACACCTTGCTGGGGCACTAAGAGCCTGTCCTCCACACATCTCAGAATAAAAGGGAGTAAAAAAAGAAAGAAAGAAGGAAGATGGTAAAGTAAAATAAAATAAAGTTATTAAAATAAAAAATAATTAAGAAAAAAAATTTTAAGTAGTAAAAACAAAAAAAAATACCAGACAGGACCCTTGGAGAAATGGTAGAAGCAAAGCTATACCGCCAAAATCACACACAGAAGCATACACATACACACTCACAAAAAGTGACAAAGGGAAAAATATATATATATCATTGCTCCCAAAGTCCACCTCCTCAATTTTCGATGATTCATTGTTTATTCATGATGCAGGGTACATCAAATTGATTGTGGAAATTTAATTTGCTGCTCCTGAGGCTGCTGGGAGAGATTTACCTTTCTCTTCTTTGTTCTCACAGCTCCCGGGGTTCAGCTTTGGATTTGGACCCGCCTCTGCGTGTAGGTCGCCTGAGGGCGCCTGTTCTTCCCTCGGGCATAATGGGGTTAAAGGAGCAGCTGATTCAGGGGCTCTGGCTCACTCAGGCTGGGGGAGAGGAAGGGGTATGCAATGTGTGGTGAGCCTGCAGTGGCAGAGGCTGTCGTGACGTTGCACCAGCCTGTGGCGTGCCGTGTGTTCTCTGGGGAAAGTTGTCCCTGGATCACGGGACCCTAGCAGTGCCGGGCTGCACAGGCTCGTGGGAGGGGAGGTATAGATAGTGACCTGTGCTTTCACACAAGCTTCTTGTTGGCTGCAGCAGCGGCCTTAGCGTCTCATGCCCGTCTTTGGGGTCCACGCTGATAGCCGAGGCTCGCGCCCATCTCTGGAGCTCCTTTAAGTGGTGCTCTTAATCCTCTCTCCTCGCGCACCAGGAAACAAAGAGGCAAGAAAAAGTTTCTTGCCTCTTCGACAGCTCCAGACTTTTCCCTGGACTCCCTCCTGGCTAGCTGTAGTGCACTAGCCACCTTCATGCTGTGTTCATGCAGCCAACCCCAGTCCTCTCCCTGGGATCTGACCAAAGTCCGAGCCTCAGCTACCAGGCCCCTTCCACCCCGGCAGGTGAGCAGACAAGCCTCTCAGGCTGGTGAGTGCCGGTCGGCACCAATCTTCTGTGCGGGAATCTCTCTGCTTTGCCCTCCGCACCCCTGTTGCTGCGGTCTCCTCTGTGGTTCCGAAGCTTCCCCCCCGCCACTCCCCGTCTCCATCAGTGAAAGGGCTTCCTAGTGTATGGAAACATTTCCTCCTTCGCAGCTCCCTCCCACTGGTGCCGGTCCCATACCTATTCTTTTGTCTCTGTTTTTTCTTTTTTCTTTTGCCCTACCCAGGTACATTGGGGAGTTTCTTGCCTTTTGGGATGTCTGAGGTCTTCTGCCAGCGTTCAGTATGTGTTCTTTAGGAGTTGTTCCACATGTAGATGTATTTCTGATGTATTTGTGGGGAGTAAGGTCATCTCCGACTCTTACTCTTTCACCGTCTTGAAGCTCTCCCTCTTTCACTCATTTTCCAGCCAATTCTCACAGCTTCTGCTCCTTTAAATAATGCCCCGTCTCCTGGCTCTGTTAGTTCTCACCACAGAGCATGGGGTCTGTGCTCACCTCCTTCATCCTCTCTCTTACTTAAGTATCTGTGAGTCCCATGGAGGCAGACAGCATGCCTGATTCATCTCTGTTTTCTCCCTCATTCACAGTACAGTACCCAGCATGTAGAAATTACTTCATTCGCTGACTGAAAATTGAAAGCGATGGTTGGGATACGCCTTCATGGGATGATATCGGGATGTGATAGAGCCCTTTACAATCATAAACACACCCAAGAACACCTGAAATGGAAGCAAAAGCCAGTGAGGGAAGACACAGAACACAGCCCTTCATTCCAGAGTCTCTAGGGTCAGGCAATACTGACTGAGTGCCTTTTCTATGCAAGGTGCTGTGCTGAGGAGGGGAGAAAGATAAGATCTTTTGGAGCTTTGGAGCTTACTGTCTAGGGGGATGTATACATGTATGCCTTATACAAAATAATTTAAGTTATAAAAAGCTAGTTCCATTTATGAATATTAATGAATTAGAAGTGGGGTTAGAAAAATTATATAACATGTAGAAATGACAGAAATGATAAAATTTAGGAAACATTTGAGTTTCATAACATGCATATTAAAATTTTAGTTTTATTTAAAAAACAAATGGTGCCCACTTCCTCCAAGAACTTATAACCCAGGAGAGATCTGCTTGCATCTGCTGAAGTGTGTCATTACTGGATTGTTGCAATGTGCCTCTCCATGTGTAATATTCAGTCATTACACTACATATCTCTAGATCATTTATGTAGTTACATGAGCCTGTGTTACCTACACAATTAAGCAAAATTTTAATAATAAAAAAGAAGCATTTAGTCAATAGCATAAAATATCTGTAAGAGAGAGTGGTTAACAATATTATTAATAAGGTTAATAAGCACATTAATAAAGTTAATATGTTTATGCTTATCAAGTTAACTGCTTGATGATATTGACGGTGTTTATTGTAGAGCAGCAGGGCGTCTAGTGATATATCTAATTATATGCTGAATCATTAGTTTCTTTTCATTTCAGAGACATAGAAATAGATTTTTTTTCAGTACAGTTTTTTTTTTTTTTCGGTACGTGGGCCTCTCACTGTTGTGGGCTCTCCCGTTGTGGAGCCCAGGCTCCGGACGCGCAGGCTCAGCGGCCATGGCTCACGGGCCCAGCCGCTCCGCGGCATGTGGGATCTTCCCGGACTGGGGCACGAACCCGTGTCCCCTGCATCGGCAGGCGGACTCTCAACCACTGCGCCACCAGGGAAGCCCTCAGTACAGTTTTATGTCTTGTGAGAACAAAGAACATCAAGCAATTCAGGGATACATTCCTTCAAGGTTAAAGAAAAACAGATCAGCACGTGCACAGCTAGTCAGTATGGCCTTGGCACCTGGGAAGGGAGTTTTTGTATTGAAGGAGTACCAGCATTGGCGTCCCAGGAAGGGAGGCATTTAATATTTATTTTTAGCATGGACATTCTTTACTTCTGGTCAATGCACACTCTTCTTTAATAATTAAAGCAGATGTACAATGTATGTTTGATAGGCCACAAACAGGCTATTTTACTTAGCATAAAATGCAAGTTAACTCATGTATAAGCCCGAATGACTTCCCCATACCTCAATATGTGAACATTTCTTTTTATCACAGATTACCAGAAACTTAGTATCTTAAAACAACACAAGTATTTTATCTTACAGCTGTAGAGGTCAGGCATCTGAAATGGGTCTCACTAGGCTAAAATCAGGGTGTCCACAGGGCTATATTTCTTCCGGAGGCTGGAGGGAAGAATTCATTTCCTTATCTTTCCAGCTTCTAGAGATTGCCTCCAGTCCTCAGGTCATGGTCCTATATCACTCTGACCTCTGCTTCCATCTTCACATCTCTTTCTCTGACTCCTGCCTCCCTCTTTCTCTTACAAGGATCCCTGTGATTACATTGGGTTCACATGGGTAACCCATGGTAATCTCCCCATCTCAAAAGCCTTAATTTTAGTCATACCTGCAAAGTCTCTTTTGGCATATAAAGTAACATTCATAGGTTCTACGGATTAGGACATGGGTAAATTTGGCAAGGGGCACTATTCTGCCTACCACAAACAATACCTAAAAAGAATTTTTAGCTGGATACATGAAAGATTGGGGGCTAGAGGTGTGGAGAAATGGCTCTACCATGGTGCCCTTGAGACTTTGCCTCTATCCACATAGACTATGCAGGCAAAGACTTGACTTGTGCTGAATCTGGGTGTTGGCCCTGTGATCCTCCCAGAACGTGAGAGGATGTGAGGCCTGTCATGAGATTTTCTCATTGCCTCTTGGGTTCTAATACTGTAATAGGCTTAGAAATAGATTTTAAACTAGTAAGAACCTGACTATCTCTTAGGTAAGAGTAACTGAACAAATAGTGTACGTGTCATTTCAATGTCTCTGTATAATATGTGTTCCTTTTTAGTTTATAAAGAGGTTATAAAAATAAAAGACAAAACATTTTATATTACTGATGTAACAGTGCTTATATAAGGTATACTCCTAAAATTAACAAAAATAAAAATTATGTGTATTTAAGGTGTACAACATGATGATCTGATATACATACACGTAGTGAAATTATTACTATGGTGAAGCTAATTAAATGTCTTCTCTTATAATTACCATTTTTTTGTGTGTGTAATAAGAGCACCTGATATGTATTCTCTTCGCAAATTTCCAGTATTTATTATATTATTATTAATAAAGTTTATTTTCCACTCTACTTGCAACTGTATAATTAGAGCATTATTAAATAGAATTTATGAGTTATGCAAATTTCTAGAGATTAAATGATATATAGTTAAATATCAGAAAAAGCAACATTCTGCTTTAGATCTTAAAGTGAACATATCCCAAAGGTAGTATCTTTTCCCATTAGCCAGTTAGTGAGCTGTTTTTACATCTACTGATCATCCGTATGATAATCCGACTGTAGAACGCAAAATGGTGTGAAGTTGTAAATAATGACAACAAAACAGCTTAACAGTGGCTGTGTGAGGAACTCGCAATCACTGAAACATATATTCTTAGGTATCACATTTTTCTGAAGGAGGTGTTTAAACCCTCAAAATATATTGATGACAAGTCTGAATTTTTTTCAGAAATGTTTATTGAATTCTCAACTATTGATATTTTACATCATGGTGTATGGAGTAAATATTTGAACATAGGCCATCCATTCTCCTGAATGTTGGAGAAGACTAAAAGACATTTTTTATGGAAAATTCTGGCTCAGTCCCTAGGCACGTGGCTCTCAGGTAAGTGGACTGGGTGGATATGTATGTAGAGCATGACATATTTCCTGGTTAGGAACCCAGAGCCCACTAGGGCAGTGTTTTTAGAATGTGGGTTGCAACCCATTAGCAGATGATACAATTAGTTTAGTGTACTGTTGTCCAGTAGAAATATAATGCAAGTCACTTAATAGTTTAAAAATTTCTATTAACCACATGATAAAAGCAGTTGAAGTTAACTTTAATAATAAATTTTATTTAATCCATTATATTAAAATATTATTTTGACATGTAATATAAAATTATTAATGAGATATTGCACATTCATTTTTTGTCCTAAGTTTTCAAAATCTGGCGTTTGTTTTACACTGACACACCTCAATTCAGACTAGCTACATTTCAAGTTCTCAATATATATGTGGCTATTGGCTACCAAACTAAACAGCCAGTCTCAGTGCCTGCCAGTTTATACATTGAAATAGAATATAATAGCATGGAAGGTTTCAGCAGGCATTGCTCATAGTAAGGTAATAATTTTTCAGTGTTTGCAAAGTGTGTTTCTGAATGAGGGTTGTGGTTTAAAAGTATGTTTGGCAGACTCATAAACATAGAGAACACACTTGTGGTTGCCAAAGTGGCAGGGGGGAGGGAGAGGGATGGACTGGGAATTTGGGGTAGGTAGATGCAAACTATTACATTTAGAATGGCTAAACAACAAGGTCCTAATGTATAGCACAGGGAACTATATTCAATATCCTGTGATAAGCCATAATAGAAAAGAATATAAAAAAAGAATGTATATATGTGTATAACTGAGTCACTTTGCTGTACAGCAGAGATTGATACAACATTGTAAATCAATTATACTTCAATTTAAAAAAAGTTTTAAATATGTTTGAAAGCTGATGTATTATAGCACACTGATCCTTCTCCCAGCTCAAGTTTCTATGGAGATGTAGTAAAGACAATTGCTTTCTTGACAATATGAAGAGCTCCATGGGGCACTTGCCAGGCTCACCACTTCTTAATATCTACTCAAGCCTTAGAGTTGTATCAAGTAAGACTTAAAGGATTACTTGAAGGATATGGAACTCACCAATCTGCATGTATGCTCAAACTTTTCTAGACCAATCCAGATCAGCAGAGAGATGGGGCCCTTGACTCTAATCAGGTTTTTTTTTATAATTTGATTTTGGTGTGACATCATCATAATAATGTTGAAAGCTGCTGTAAGGACAGTGCTGTCACCATGTATATGAGCACTTTAACACGTTGCTGAGGGAATGTGCATTGGTACAACATTTCTGGTGGGCAATTCAGTGATGCATATAAAAAAAAATTAAAAATGTATGTACCCCTGGACCCAGCACTTCTAGGAGTTTATTCTTCCACTTCCAGGAATAAATGAAGGTGATAAATGTGTGCATAAAAGTTCAGCTATACTAAATGCATTGAGGTATGTTGGACTGGATCCTGGAACAGAAAAAGGACATTGGTGGAAAAACTACTGAAGTCTGAATAAAGTATGGAATTTAGTTAATAATAATATAACAAATTTTGTTTCTTAGTTGTGACAAATATATCATGGTAATATAAGATGTTAATGTTAGGAAAAACTGGGTGTGGATGTATGGAAACTCTGTACTGTGTTTGTGACTTTTCTGTAAACCTAAAATTACTCTGAAACAAACTATTAATATATTTAAAACTTTAAAAAAATAATTTTTTATAAAAATAAGAATTTTCATTGTAGTAGTACTTGTAAAAGCAAGAATTTGGAAACAGGCTAAATATCCAGTCCTGAAGATTGCTTAAATAATTTTGATGCCTCATAGGATGAAATACCAGGCAGTCATTTAAATGATGTTGTAGAATTGTATTTTTCAACAAGTAAAGATGCTCATAATATATTAAGTGAAGAAACAACTTCCAAAATATTGTTTTATTAAAATATGTGCATAAAGAGAATTGGCAGAATGTTCACCAAAATATCAAGAGTGGTTATCTCTAAATCAATGAGATTAGAGGAGATTTTTAAAAATATATATTTTGTGTGTATGTGTTTTTTCTAGTTTTTCTTTACTGTGCTTGTATTGGTGTTCTAATAAGAATTTTTTAAGATTCATTTTTTAATTTGCAAAAGCAGAATGGATGAGTCAGAGTGCCCTGACATGGCGTGACAGTGATGAGTGTGCTCTTACCACAAACTTGGAAACAAAGGACTCAGATTGCCCTCTGAGAATTGGGCTCAGAAATCAACATCGAAAAGTATTAGCATTGAGTTGGGTGAAATCTCTTTAAAGAATCGGAATGACACACAGGCCAGAATTAATGCTGGCTACAACCAAACTTGGCATGCAGAAATGCAATTCATAATGTGTCTGTTGGAGAAGAATTGGTAAAGGATGCATGTTTCTAAAAGAAAATCCACAGAGATGGCTGGTGCCCATCTCAGCAGACCCAGGAATGAATTGCCCTGTCAGACTGGCCTCAGTTTCTCTTTCTTCCTGATAAGTCTGCCCCATGGTGAATTGGAAGCATCATCATTTTATCCTGGCCTAATAACAATAAGCATTTAGATCAGGTTAATTCTCTGACTCTAATTCTCTGACTCTGACTCTAATTCTCTGACTCTAATCTGACTCTAATCTCTGACTCTAAGCATTTAGAGTCAGGTTAATTCTCTGACTCTAATCGGGGTTAGGCCCACTAAAGAGCCTGCCACCCCTTGGCTCTCCATGTAGCCTGTCCACAGCTGGTCAGGCTGACATGAGCATCCATCCACTTGACAATGAGTTTCCTCATTGTGAATTAGCAGATTTGGCAGCGAATTTGATGAATGTCTCTGTGAGCATTGTTAGAATGAGTCAGTGCTCTGGGTCCAGTCATATCCATGGCTTTGACAGGAGGAATTTATGAGCCCAGGAGGGGAGGGGCCAGATTGTGGACCCTGTGAATTGCCCAAGATAACAATCTCCTTTGGGCCTTGTCAGGCATCCTCTCAGCCTCATAACCACAATGATACGAGTTGTATTTCTCTTGATATGTGGCAGCTCACACATTATTTTTTTGAAGTGCCTTGCCATTCCATCTGATATTGAGAAAACCACTCTGGGTAGGGCAGCAGAACCCACTGGGGTGAGTGCTACAGGAACCAAGTCAAAGAACTCAGAGAGACACGGGAACCTGATGGACTTCCACTGGGGGCTGAGTCATTTCAGGTATCGACCACAGGTTGGTCAAGATAGCTCGTATCACTGTCCATCATAGCTCTGTTGTGGTGAGAGAAACATTAAACTTGGAGTCCACAGGCTTCAGTGCCATGATTTTGGCCTCATAATCTGGGTGACCTCGCACAAGCCAACTTTTAGGTCCTTGACCATAAAGTTTAGCATATATGTAACACATAATAATAATAATATGTATCACACAGAATTGTTATAAGTTTCATTGCTGTGATTGATGGAAAAGTATACCATAAGCTGAAAGAACTTTACCAACTAATGTTATTTCTTTATTCAAGAGCTATAAGTAGAATTTCTGTGTGTGAGTGATTCTTGGAATGCAAGCAAATTATATTAAGAATCTAATAACTAGGTTTTGTTCTGAACGATTGCTTTGCATCCAAATTATATTTCTGTTTACTTTTTTTAAAGATACAATTTTATAAAAGTGATTCTTTTTCTGCCAAAATTACAAAGTGCTACAGAAGCCTCTCCAACCTAGAAGCCCCTAGAATTCTTACAGGTAATTTTTTGTGAGCTTACGGCCACATTACCTGATCCCCTTGTCTGGCCTGTAACCTACATGGAAGATTAAGTTCACTTGTGACCTTTGCATGGCCACACATAGTACAGCAAGAGAAAGACCTCTGGAACTGTAGTTAGAAGACCCTCATTGTGTGGCTTCTGGTATATAATTTCACCTCTCCAGGTCTCAGATTCCTTCAATAAAATGGGAAAAAGGCTTTCTTTTTCCATTGGGCATCCTTATCCACCACTGGCTTCTTCTTATTTGGTTCACACTTTTCCCTCTGCTTGGAATACCCTTAATCTTTTTCTCCTGTTGAAATTCCACTTGTCTTTCAGATGATACTTCTTATTTGAAGCCTTCCGTTCTTTATTCAGTTAGATGATCTCCCACCTCCAAACTCCTATAGCATTTAAATGGTGCTTCTCTCTCACTGCATTTACTCCAATTTAGTTATTATAATAATTATTGGTGTATAGGCAAAATGATCATATCTGTGTTAGCAGAGCTTTGTTTTTGATGAATACAAAGCTACATGAAAGTTTATATAGATATCTCCTCTGAATACTGGATTATTTTTTAATGAGATAACCATAAGAAAATAGGTAACTGAAAAGAAAGTCCATTTCAAGGGGAGACTGAGCTGTTAAAACTGTCTTAGCAATGATAAAGTAGGATCCATCCTAGTAAGTCTGCGTCAGGAAAAAATTTGAGGTGAAATCTGGCCCCACTTCCAAAATTTCTGGCCCTACGTATCTCATTTGTTAAGATGTACTGAAGGGAGTTTGCCTTGTTTGTGATGCTCAGCAACTTTGAATACCGTTCTCATATCTGGGGAATATCTTAATTATAAATTTTGCTTCCTCAAGGAAGAAGCCAGCATATTCAGTGCATAGGCATGTGACCACATGCTCCATTAGCCAGAACTATTCATGTGAGCATTCATTTTATTTGGAGTGATCTGAGAATCAGCTGTTGTAAGACCTCCATCTTTTTTAGTGAGAGTGGTGGTGTGTCATCTGTTTTGGGGGTCAGCAGTTGCTGACTCTTTGTGCCCAGGCCCCAAGATTGGTGGTGCAAGCCACGGTGTCTATGCACAGCTGCAGGGACTGAGATACCTTTACTGGAGTGCTTGAGTAGTATGATTTGAGTGTTGCTCCTGTTGGGTAGACTCCAAACGGGATCTAGGGCTTTCTCCAGAAATTCTGTGTACTATTTCAGTAAAGCTCTTTTCTGCTTAAATCTGATGGAGGGATTCACTCGGTTGCAACCAAGAACTCTGACTAATAAGGTGGACATAATTTTGTATGACAGGATGTTAAATGTGATTCTTCCAGTTTCCTTGGAATTTTAGCAAAAATCCCAAGGAGAAGAAAAACATAATATGTGCACTTCCTAAAGCAAGGTACTGGGTACCTCTGCCAGACCACCTGAACAACCGTAGGTCTGGTTCTGTTGATATTAGCCAAATCCCTTTCTAAACTGTATGAGAAGTGGAAGCTGAACCTCCAGGAGAGTGACAAATTCCTTTGGAGAGAGTTGTCTTTATCCTATCGATCTCAATCCATGTGAGAGAGCCTTGGAAGGAATCATAATATGAAGCTTGAGATCATGTGTCTCCTGTAGGTTGAGGGGATAGAGGAGAAGACACTTAACTCATTCCTTGTCTGTGACTCCAAAGGCCATGATTCAGTGATGCTCATATTTTGTCCATTGGGGGCTACTACCATATAAAAATGTATATGCATGTGTTCATAACCAAGTCGCCTAATTTGTAATCTGTATACAGTGCTCACTCTGTCAGCTTTGTATAATCTTTTCATTGCCTTTTTGAAGTCCTCCATTAAAAAATTCCCTGTAGGTGTTATTGTAGCTAGTGATCTGGAGTGAATGGATCTCAAGGCTTGCTGTAAAGATTTTGGTACCTAAATAGGAGGAATAGTTGAACAACTCTACCACCCTCTACCCCTTTATCCCCCCTCCCCAACACACAATCATCATCTTTGGAAATTTTGATCAAATCAGGCAAGTATTTATCATGTTTTCCCTGAGTTCTAGACATCCCTAGCTCAGTACCTGGCACATGGTGGATGCTTCTTTCCTAGAAAACATCCATTGTGTTTGGTATCAGTTTTTGTATCAGTAGCCGACAGCATTTTTAGCAGCCTAAAATGATGATTAATGCTTGTGACTTTCTGGTGTCCAGTAATGTTATTCCCCATTTTCACTGAGGCTGGCAAGGACAGAGATATTGCATTTGTCTTACAAATTCGCTGGGGTAGAGCCAGAGTAAACATCGACTAGAGGTTCCATTTAAGGCCAACTCATTAGAATTTTAACCAATTTGCAAGAATAATCTCAATTAGCACAACTCATTAGACTCTAATTGGACTTTAAGCCCTTCTTGTAACCTGGTAGCCTCAGTGTGGCTCCCGAGGATATGCTGTCGGGGGTGGATGTCTACAGGGTTGTGTACCTGTGGATGTGCCAAAGAGTTAATTTTCCCACAGCAGGGTGGAGTAATCCAAAGAAAATAAACGAGGAATCAGACTGGCTTGACAAAAGCACTATATATATGATTGTAAAAGGCAACAGGCCCAGGCTTTGCATTAGAAAAAAACCACAAAACTTCTTTTTTTTTCCTCTCTTATCACAGCCAAAAGATGCTGCTGATGCTAAACTATGCTCACGATTGGTCAAAGAAAATGTCTTTGGAGAACAGCCACTACTCTTTCATTCCAGGCCAGCTTTAGGTAACCTTAAGATGACTTAGTATTATGCCAAAACTCTGTCCTGGCCCTAGTCCTAGCCTAGTACCTATCATGCACCTGCAGCGGTGTCTCAGGCGCCTCTTCACTCTGGAAGGTATCTGTAAAGTGTCTAACCTGTGTTCTTCTAGGTAACTCTTTATAGATGCCGGTGCTTCCCCTCCCCCTTACCATCCTGGAAGTTATGAAATCTTTGAAATATGTTGAGTTAAGTTGTGAAATATATCACCTCAAGACTCAAGACATGCACTATCTTTTCATGTGTTTGATTCCCAGGAGTTCATGGACTTGGAAGATAACGCAGGGGTCCCACCCAGCAGAACTTCCAATTTGCAAGAGCATGCACAGGTGCTGATTGCCATCACTTCCAGTAACAGGGGTTCATCCTGTCTTCCTGTCTTCCAACCCCCAAGTCTTTTGATTTCTGGAGCCACGCTGACTATGCTGAATCCAGCTCCCACACAACAGACAGCCTTTCAAACACGTCCACGACTTCCTTGACTCGCTCTTTTCAGGTGAAGAACTCCTTCCTCCCTCAACCAATCCTTAGGTGGTGCTGTTTTGAGATATTCCTCCATCCTGACCTACAGCCCTCCTTCCCTTTTTTGCCCTTTCTTATTTACAGTGAAGGGCTTAAAACAGAGAACATCCTTCCCCCTGCACTCTACCCCCAACACTGGCATAGGATATATTTTTACCTTTCTTGCCCTGGCCTTTATACTTCTGTCAATGTGGTCAGCATGTGGTGCCTTTAGCTTTAGCTTTATCAGACCTTTGACTCATACCATGCATCATGTTACCAGCCTCTCATACCCTGGCCTTTTCCATGCATCAATACGATTGAGTTCTGTGATGCCCCTAAGAGTGGGACTTTGTACTGACCTCATGTAACTTTGTTTTGTTGGATCTGGATGGTCTTTCTCAGTAACCCATTCAAGTATCAAGAAATAAGGACTGTCCAGAGCTGTTCCTTGAGGTGAGGTGTAGTCTCTGTTGCTCACCTATTTTAGCATACTGGCTTTTACTCAGAAAGCCCAATTTGTGATTTTTCTCACCCGCAAATCTCCAACCTACTGAATTCCAGATTCTGACCTTGTTTTCTGCAGTGTCTTAGAAGTGAAGAGAGCTTTGGAGAGGTAAAAAACGGAGATGGTATCCTTCAACTTTATTTATTTCTTTGATTTATTTTCAGGGATTGAATAGTTTCCCCTCAAGAATTAAGTCATAGTCTTTCAAACTTAAAATGTCATTTATTGGGACTTCCGTGGTGGTCCAGTGGCTAAGACTCTGCGCTCCCAATGCAGGGAGCCCGGCTATGATCCCTGGTCAGGGAACTAGATCCCACATGCATGAGAATTCGCATGCCACAACTAAAGAACCTGCATGCAGCAACGAAGAGCCCGTGTGCCACAACTAAGATCCAGAGCAGCCTAAATAAATAAATAAATATTTCTTAAAAATGTCATTTATTTCTCTATTATTTACAGTCTAATAGAGGCTAGGAGTGGGGAGAAAGGAGCAGTCAGCATGTAATAGAGGAAAGAGCACTGCATCAGGAGCAAGACTGCTTCATGGGCATGTGACTTGTGCAGTTACACTGGGCCCTGTGCTCGGAAGAGCCCTGTGTTTGGCTTAATGCTCTGTTGTTGCCTTCTTGAAGTTCTTCATTATTGAACAAGGGGCCCTACATTTTCATTTTACACTAGGCCCAACAAATTTTGTAGCTGACCCACCTTGATTAGGAGTGTTTCTCTCTCTCCCCCCTCACCCCCAATCTTGGCATATTGTCTTACCTCATATCTGCTATAGGGAAAATAATAGGATTTCCACCTCTGGCAGTCTATGAGTCTAAAACAGAAAAGGTAGAAAAAGGGAGCAGTGGGCTCTGTCAAGAATTGAAGGTAGAACTGAAGCCTCACATAGGTCTTTTGAACTTAGTTGGTCCAGGTCCCTCATTTTATATTGGAGGAAACTCAATCCTTAAAATGGAATGTGGTCTCCTCAAGTCCCATAACACATTGGAGTAGAGATTTCTGTGGATGACTTCCCTCCCCAGAGGAGCCTACCAGGAAGGGAGCCAATGTAGTCATCGTAGCCATTGTAGGCAAGGATGTGGCCAATGATGGAGCAGGGAGAGTGAGATCAGACTCTTCTTACTCCAGTGCCTGCCTTTCTCCTGCTCTCTGAAGAACACACACATACTCTAAATAGATTTAAGCAACTTTGGTGCAGTTCCAGTGACAAACCCAAACCACGCAGAGTCTTAGGTAGGAAATTGATCCCAGTGGTGTAGAGAAGTATGGAGATGCCTATGCAAGCCAACCATACATCCTCTGGGGACTTCCAGGATTGGCTTGCCATTTGAGTGCCCTGTAGGTGCTTTGTCCTTCCTAATGCTATTCTGTCCCCCTCCTTCCTATAATCCCTCTGACTTTTAACATCTCCTTTCCCAAATGCCAGTATCACCTCCATCTCTTTCTTTTCCCATAGCTACTCTTCCCTTGTAAATTTGAAGCCCCCCGTCCCCTCTGGTGTCATGTAAATACTCATGACTTGCAGCCTCTGCCCTGAGTGCAAGCTTCTCTCTAACCAACCTTCTCTGCTGCTGGGGTGACATGCTGGGGCTAAGGTCAGAGGGAAGAAGGATGTGAGGGTTTGGGGAGGAGCTCCCCCACAGTTTACTTTTTCCTCCAACTATCTTAAAAATACAATTTCACATGGCAAAGATTTGTGTCCTGTTGGAAACCTTCTTTGGATCTCTGTACTAGTTCCATGTTTCTACTGCTCGAGTAATTTTGACTATATAATTCTAAAACACTCTGAACTCTCAGCCATGCTCCTCCATTATATTACCTGGCCCTCAATGGCATGTGAGCTCACCTCTTCACTTTTTCTTGGACCAGGCTCCCCAGCTCTTGCTAGAAGTGCTCCAGCTTCACGGCTCTTTCAGTTTCTAGAAAGTGCTCTGCATCCTTCACCTCAGAACTCATGCTTGAACAACTCCCACCCCACTTTCCCCCAACACATTTCCCCAGTGAAACCTTCTTTGACCATTAGACCAGTTTATGTATCTCCAGTGTTTACTCTTACTAGCCTACCACTTATGGCTCAGTTATAATCATGTTGGTTTCCAATGTAATTAGGACTGTTTTGGTTGAGGTTTGTGTCCCTCACAAAATTAAAACACAAAGGGCTAAAATTTACCAAGAGTTTACTATATCCCAGGGGCTTTACATATGTCATGTAACGTTTAAAATAATCCTAAGATTATTGATAATACTCTTATTATCATTCCCATTTTACAGATGAGGAAACTGAGGCACAGAGAGATTTAATCCATTTATATTCAAAGTCACATGACTTACAGGTGACAGAGCTGGTCATCAGACCAGAAAGGTGGTTTGGCTCTAGAGCCCATGCTCTTCACTGCTGTGCCATTTGCTATGACACTAGGAGCTGTGGCTGTGTTTGCTTACTGTGGTATCCTCCATGCCTAACTCCTGGCATACAACAGGTCCTCAATAAATACATGTTGATTCCATGATTGGTCATGGAAGTTGACCAATTGTTTTTTCTTAATTTTATTGTTTCTTTGCTCCTTGTTGCACGGAGAAGGGAATAGGACAGATACGTGTACACAATAATGCTGGTGGTTAGAACTCTGCCTTCAAAGCATCTGGTACTTTTACATGCAGACCATGGAAGCACTGGGAAAGTAGAGCTGACAATAGGATTATGACTTCAGAACCTGGTGCTGCAACCTCACTGCTTACATTTTAGTTACTTTGGCCTGTCCTGACCATGCTCTACCTTGGTGTCAGTGTAAAATAGCCCTGCAACACTTCTGATGAAACCCGACCCAAGAATCATGGAAAGAGACCCAGTTGACATCTCTCTTTCAGATGTGGTTAAGGGTAGCATTCCCTCTCAGTGTGTCCTAAGCTTGGCCATATTGTGACTAAGGAAGATGATTCATCAGTAATCTTCCTATTTTCACTATTAAAACAATTCTAACCCAATCCAGTTTCCATTATAATGGAGGGCAAAACTCAGCCATTTTGAGTTTGTTAATATTTAAAGCAGAGATTGAGGGGGATGGAGAACATAAAGGCAGTCCCTCAGGGAACACACATCCTGATTTATGGTCCATTGCAGAGCTTAAGGACAAGGGGTTCTGATTACATCTCATATTATTTCATTCAAGTATATAAAAATTATCCTGGCCCAGGCTCTGTAGTAGTTGTTTTGAGTACAGAGAGGAATAAGACAAAATTACTTCCCTGGGTATGTGTCTGTGGGAGCATATATCTGTATGGGGGCCGGGGGGGAAGTATTCACTGTAATACCAGGCTGAGTGTGTTGGGTTAGTTCAGTTAACTTCATTAAAATGCAAGAAGACCCTTAAAAGAAATGCTATTTGGGCTCTAAGAGAATCTGGAAGATTGATCAGAAGAGATGGTGGAAAGTATATTATAGGTAAGTAGGATAGAATCAACAGAAGTTTGAAAGATGAAGGTATTTTGAGGCATAGGAAGCCATTGATTTGGAATGGATGGTATATTAGGTATTGAAGGAAAGCCTGTACTACATGAAGTGGAGAAAGCATATTAGAGCCACACCATGGAGGATACTTACAGTTTAGCTAATTGGGGAGAGGTGGTCCCACGGGAAGCGATCTTCCACATCACCTCTCTCCTGTCTCCAACATCCTAAGTTAAAGTTCAGGTCCATGATAAGAAGGCTGAAGGCAGAGAAAATGAGACCCATAGTCCACATGAGTCGTCTTTCAAGAGGCCTGACCAGCTCTCCTGCTTCCTAAGGATTTAATCCACAAATGCTTATTTCATATAATCCTTTCATCACCATTCCACCTGTGTGTCAACCAATCTACATATCGATACTAAATTAAACCACAACTAAATTCCTACTATTTCAAGGTGCTCTGTTAGACGTTGAGAAGAAATATCAAATTGAATAAGACAAGCACCCTTTGTGTGCCAAGTTTTTACTATATTTTTATAATAGTTCTATGAGTTTGGTATAGATGATAAACTGAGGCTTTAAAAGGTTAAGTAGCTTGTCCAGGATCATGTAGAGAGTGAGTAGTTGGGCCTGAATTCAAACTCTGGAAGCTCCTGGACCTTGGTTTCCTAGTCTGTTATGTGAGGAGACTATAAATACATCATGGAATAGCTGAAGATTGAATGAAATAGCATAAGTAAAGCCCTGGCACAGTGCCTCACACCTAGTTACTATTGTTATTTTTTATTGCTTTCTACAGAGTTAGTGCATGGCAGAGCTGCAACTGGGACTCAGGGGTGTCCAAGGTACCCCCAGGGTCATGTTCTTTTTTGTAGATCCATAGTGTCTCCCTGCAAGATGATACAACATATTTTGGTTTAGCTTCTCAATATCAAAACTGAAGGAATAAATAGACTAGAGAACCAAGTGGCTTAAAGTGATGCTGGAAAAGTGATGAACAAAGTAGATGACTAGTCTAAAGTATGTGCCAATCTGCCATTCTTCAGGATGCACTAAGCTCTCTCGTAGGGTCAAATCCAATTCCAGTGAAAACCTGCATCCAGCAACTGTCGGACTTGAGCTCCCGATGTCTTGCCTTCAGATAAGAGCAGCATGACTTTATGCTCATTGCTTTTACAGCAGTCACCACATCCAAAAAGTCTTTGAAACTTTGGAGCTTTAGGCTTACATCCTAATTTCAACTTGTGTGCTCCCTGATCATGGGTTACTTACTTAATTTCTTTCCGTTTCAATTTCCTCCACTGTCAAATGGGAATAATAATACCCACTCACAGGGTTGTTGTAAGGTCACATGAAAATTAAAATTATATACAGCATTTGGTACTGTATCTGACTAACAGAAACTCTCAGTGAGTGGTAGCTTTTATTTTAAGAAAGTTTACATCTTTTGTAAGAAGGTTGTTGATGAGTCTTGGATAACAGTCCATGTGATATGTATACTTTATAAGTACTTCTTTGAAAGAGAGCGTCATTTCTCCCAGTCCCGCTCTTTCCGTGACATTACACAGAGAAATATAAAAGAATCCAGCAGAAAGCCCAGAAGAGATTTGCTGCCACCCCAAATTGCATTCTAAACAAACATACTGCATGGAAGCCTGCACTTACACAAAGATAAATCAGAACGCAGTTACTCCCTTCTTAAAGGACTTAGAAAGAGTATTTGAAGTCTTTCCAAAAGTAGTTTGGGAAGGCTTAAATGTAAAATAAAGAATAAATTTTATATTAGGATCTCAGGTGATTATTTAAAATTTATTTTCCATTTTATCATGTTTTGCAGGAAAAGATACAAAAACAATTAAGTAAAAAATGTAAAGGGATTAAATATTTTAAAGATCTTCTTTTCTTCAGCTTTCTAGGAGCACATAATAAGTCCAACATGTATACTCCATTTCCTGCATTATTTCCTTTTTGCTGTCAATTTTTAATGTCCATCATTATATTTTCGCCTTAACTCCATTATTTTTTATTCTATTTCTGTTCTCTCCTTTTGTATTTTTAGGTTATGTTTTTTTGAGGACAAAACATCTAGTTCATTTGGTCAGTTGGTCAAATTATTGTTTATTCAATTATAGGAAAAAATTCAAAACTGCAATATAAAACCAATAATAATATAAAAAAAGAGCCCAACAAAATACCCAACCTACCATCACCACCAACAACAACCATCAAACCCTACATCCCAACTTTCTCTTAGGGACTCAGTAGATCAGCTTCAAAGAGCTGACTGTGCTGTTCAGTTTTTGTTGGCAGTGGTGGTAAAGCCACTCTCTTTTTGTTTGTAAAGTCAGCTAAATCCATCTCTCATTCATTTATTCCTCTTTAATCCTTAGAGTTAAGTGTCCTTTCATGGTATTTCTTATTCCTAGAGTGGTTGAATTTTTCAACCAGTGAAGAACTGATTTTTAATCCTAAGCTCATCACTTAGGATCTAGTCACATAGTCTATGACTCTGTTTCCTTATCTGTAAAATTGGGAACTACTATGAGGATGAATTAGATAACAGATATGAGAGCCCGTTTTAAGGGCAAAATGATGTATACATGCAGTTGATTATTATTCCTTGTTGAAATCGTATTGCAAAACTATTTTCCCAAAGAGGCGATAGTTACCTTTAATAGTCCACGGAATCATTTGGGACTAGAAATCTAAATACTAACTGCTATTTATTTAGAGATACCCTAATCCTTTCTTGGATAATAAATTATATATGAGAAACATTGAAAAAAATTCTCACTTTACTACATTTAAAAGCATGGATTCTGTTGATTTCCTAAATAATTCTTAACCTCCAAAATTCTTATTCTTGAATCAGTTTAGGACTACTTTGTCTATTCTTACGGGTTACAAATCTGATCTCCCAGAATTTAAAGGCATGGGACATCAGATTCCCATACTTATTGTTTTTATGAATCTTTATAAAAGAACATAAACCCGATCTGATTTAATCTATCCCAATCCAACAAACATTGATGAGCATTCCAGTGGATGCTAGGTACCAGGGGAGGGACAGGAGAGTAGAAAGTTGAGCATAGACTGTAGAGAATAATGTGCACCTATGCAAGTTAGCTTGCTTGAAATTTTTTCTACTAGCTTCATGAGAAAACAGTAATATTTGTGTTATAAAACCTCATGTTTTATAAAGTACCATACTTAACTCTTATTGTATCTTCATAATAATCATATGAAATATAAATATATACATTGCCATACTTATTTTATCTTCATAATAATCACATGAGATAGGTATTCACTAATTCTCTATTATAGGTGAGAACCTTCATGTTTAACAAGGTTAAAATTCGCTTCAGTGCTGGGAAAACTGGACAGCTACATGTAAAAGAATGAAATTAGAACACTCCCTAACACCATACACAAAAATAAAATCAAAATGGATTAAAGACCTAAATGTAAGGCCAGAAACTATCAAACTCTTAGAGGAAAACATAGACAGAACACTCCATGACATAAATCACAGCAAGATCCTTTTTGACCCACCTCCTAGAGAAATGGAAATAAAACAAAAACAAACAAATGGAACCTAATGAAGCTTAAAAGCTTTTGTACAGCAAAGGAAACCATAAACAAGACCAAAAGACAACCCTCAGAATGGGAGAAAATATTTGCAAATGAAGCAACTGACAAAGGATTAATCTCCAAAATTTACAAGCAGCTCATGCAGCTCAATAACAAAAAACCAAACAACCCAATCCAAAAATGGGCAGAAGACCTAAATAGACATTTCTCCAAAGAAGATATACAGACTGCCAACAAACACATGAGAGAATGCTCAACAACATCATTAATCATTAGAGAAATGCAAATCAAAACTACAATGAGATATCATCTCACACCAGTAAGAATGGCCATCATCAAAAAATTTAGAAACAATAAATGCCGGAGAGGGTGTGGAGAAAAGGGAACACTCTTGCACTGCTGGTGGGAATGTGAATTGGTTCAGCCACTATGGAGAACAGTATGGAGGTTCCTTAAAAAACTACAAATAGAACTACCATATGACCCAGCAATCCCACTACTGGGCATATACCCTGAGAAAACCAAAATTCAAAAAGAGTCTTGTACCAAAATGTTCATTGCAGCTGTATTTACAATAGCCCGGAGATGGAAACAACCTAAGTGCCCATCATCAGATGAATGGATAAAGAAGATGTGGCACATATATACAATGGAATATTACTCAGCCATAAAAAGAAACGAAATTGAGCTATTTGTAATGAGGTGGATAGACCTAGAGTCTGTCATACAGAGTGAAGTAAGTCAGAAAGAGAGAGACAAATACCGTATGCTAACACATATATATGGAATTTAAGAAAAAAAATGTCATGAAGAACCTAGGGGTAAGGCAGGAATAAAGATGCAGACCTCCTAGAGAACGGACTTGAGGTTATGGGGAGGGGGAAGGGTGAGCTGTGACAGGGCGAGAGAGAGTCATGGACATATACACACTAACAAACGTAGTAAGGTAGATAGCTAGTGGGAAGCAGCCGCATGGCACAGGGATATTGGCTCGGTGCTTTGTGACAGCCTGGAGGGGTGGGATAGGGAGGGTGGGAGGGAGGGAGACGCAAGAGGGAAGACATATGGGAACATATGTATATGTATAACTGATTCACTTTGTTATAAAGCAGAAACTAACACACCATTGTAAAGCAATTATACCCCAATAAAGATGTTAAAAAAAAATTCGCTTCAGTATGAATCCCCAGCTAGTTAATAACAGAGCCAAGATTTACATACAATAGCCTGCATCTAAATTTTGGGTTTTTTTCCTTTCTTACACCACATTGCATTCATCTTAAGAAAGATAATACATTCAGCAAATAAATTATGGTCTCATTTTAGTGTTTTAATTTGGCATAAATAACATCACTTTCTCCTTGCCAAGTTCACTAGTACTCATCTATCTGTTCTTTTTTTTTCGTATTCTTTTCACAATTATTTATTTATTTATTTTTAACATCTTTATTGGAGTATAATTGCTTTACAATGGTGTGTTAGTTTCTGCTTTATAACAAAGTGAATTAGCAATATATATACATATATCCCCATATCTCTTCCCTCTTGCATCTCCCTCCCTCCCACCCCTCTAAGTGGTCACAAAGCACTGAGCTGATCTCCCTGTGCTATGCGGCTGTTTCCCACTAGCTATAGGTTTTTACATTTGGTAGTGTATATATATCCATGCCACTCTCTTGCTTTGTCCCAGCTTACCCTTCACCCTCTCCGTATCCTCAAGTCCATTCTCTAGTAGGTCTGCATCTTTATTCCCATCCTACCTCTAGGTTCTTCATGACCATTTTTTTTTTTAGATGCCATATGTATGTGTTAGCATACGGTACTTTTTTTTTTTTTCTGTTTCTGACTTACTTCACTCTGTATGACAGACTCTAGGTCCATTCACCTCACTACAAATAACTCAGTTTCGTTAGTTTTTAATGCATCTATCTGTTCTCATGATATACTGGACATACTAGAGCTTCGAACTTCTTGGAAGAAAGGAACTGTCTAAATTCAAGGTATTATTTTTGCTATTACTATTAGCCACGACAAATGAAAAGTGATGAATAGAGCACCTCTTGTCTTACCAGAACATTTTAATTAAGGAAACTGGTTATTTTCATCCCCTATAGCCATGTAATGATTAATGTAACACAGCACAATACATTAAGAATGTAAGACATATCTCACTAAGACCAATCAACAAATGTACTTCTCTAAAGAGGAAAGAATAGAGGCCAGATTGGACCCACTGCTGACATCTGATTTCTATAGTGAAGCATCATGATAGATTTTGCAAATTCTAGAGAAACTATTTATTTCCAGTCTTGGGACCATAAGATTATCTAGTGGAAATAGTTTTGAATAAATTTCTTTTATATAGGTGGAAGTGAAGAAAAGAGAAAATCAGTTTGGCCACCCAGAGCAAACAGAAAATATTGCACGGCAGATAAATAGTAATTAATGCTTCATCATACAACACCCCTTATAGCTATACAAAAAGACAGTTCTCAGTATAATATAGACAAAGTAGAATTACAATAAAACAGTTAAGTAACTTACTTTGTCTCAGCTACCAACATTATGGCAGCTAGTTGGCTGTGGGTACATATATTCAATTAACTGTCTTTATCCCTTAGAGAAACTGGGCTGCTACTTGGTAGCTGTGTGATCTTGTACAGTTTACCTAAATTCTCAGAGGTTCAGTCTCCTCTTCCGTAAAATGGAGGAAATGATATCCATATCATGAGTTTCTATGTATGAAGCATGTGTTTGAATACGGGTCCAGCTTAAGTAAGTGTATAATAAATTGTAGTAAAGATGCTGATATTGATGATGGTACTTTGACACCATGTTTTCACCACCATTTTGAATAGGCCAAGCAAGCATTTCTCAACCACTAGTCTTTGGGTTCCACTGGCAGGGGTTGAGTCTTAGCCACAGCTCTGGCTCACTTTAGGAATTTGGCTGTGTCCCACAGTACCACATCCAATCCTTTCATTCAGTCCCAAGACTCCAGCACAGCCTATGCTGAGCAAGAGACAATGAGGGCCCTGAAGAAAGGGTGCTATTGCACTGCCTGTGTCCTTTGGATATTTGAAGGTCAGTCACCTGGTCCTTGGGCTCACAGTATCTCAGGCCTTTTGTTCTTCTGGGATCCTGCTGGAGCGTCTGTTGAAACTGTCACAGTCTTGGGACCATGGCTGGTACGATGAGAGTCAGAGTCATGATTAGACCTCACCTCTGTATCACTGACTTCTGATTGTCACCCCTAGGCTCAGAACTCTTTATGAGCTCCAGACAGCATGAAAGGAAGAATAATTGATGATTGTGGGTCCCTATGGAGCTTAGGAATCTTGCATCAGTGTTAATGAGTCTCTACTGTGTCTCCCCGACTGGAGACCATGGATCTCTCCAGGCAGTATGTGCATCTCACTCTTTGTTTGGTCCCGTATCTCATCTACTGCCTGTTGCATTTTAGCTTCTTGAATTTTTAGTGAATTGAAATTTCTGAATTTGGTCTTTGGCACTGTACTCAATAGTGATGATGATGAAGATGAAGATGATAATGACAATGAGAGTGATGGAGAAAGAGAAAATGACATAATTAGAAGAGGACAAATGTAGTCAACACTCATGGGATACAAGCTATGACTCAGTGCTGGATGTTCAGGAGGGACAGAGGATGTTACATCAACTGTCAACTAGAAAAAGAAATGGCTCACATTCCCTATAGAGACTTAAATCAGAAAAAGCGTTTACTCCCATGATCCACACAATAGTGTAAAATTGATAATAGCCAACATTTATTAAGTACTTACTGTGTGCAAGTCACTGTTCTTAGCAGCTTACATCTATTATCTCATTTAAGCCTCCCAACAACCCTATGAAGAAGTCAGTATTGTTATTATTATCTCCACTTATGGATGAGAAAACAGAAGCATAGAGATGTTAAGTGATAGATTCAAGATCACACAGCTTGTACTTGCAAAAGCCAGGAGTTGAACCCAGGCAGCGTGACTCCAGAGCTATCCTCTTAACTAATACTATTGCCCTTGGGACACAAGGCTGTAAAGGTACGGCTCCCTAGGTGCAAAGTGAGATGTAATCACTATGGAAAACTGGGCATTACAAACTTGACTGTGGTTGTATTCTTTATTCTTTCACTTATCAGTTAAGACAAATTAAAAATTTAACTTTAAGCAAAAGCCATAAATCAGTTGATCAAAAAACTCAGAATGGAAGGTAGAATAAGATCATGGTTAAAGTAGACTGAAAAAGGCACAAGTGAGGATGTTTCCTAGACTCAATGATCCAGATATAAACACACATTACCTGAGTGATTGGGAAGACTGAGGCTCTAAGGCTGGAACCAGCAAATGATAGTCCATTCCCAGATACAATTATTGCCTATCAAAAAATTGGACAAAGTGGAGGCATCGATAATTCTCAGTGGACTAATAAACAGAAAAAAGGACTTGATTTTGAGTCCATTATATTATCCTTTGGTCTTTCCTTTTTGTATAGACTTAGCTATGATGTTCTCTCTTGATTATCTTCATTTTTATATAAAACAGTCTTTGTTTCATTTTTTTCTGTATGAGAAGGTAATACACCTCTTCGGTAAGACACACTAACTACCGTAATTTATTATTAATCATTAGTTGTGAACACAACAATTGTTTTTACATAATCGTTCTCTACATCCTGGAAGGTTAGGGGTAGGTAGGTGTTAACATTTGTCACCTAATTATAAAATAGTGAAATTCACATGAAAGCCTTTGATCTGGAAGGTTGTGTAGTACAGTCTTGAACTCTGTATTAAACACACTTGGAGACCAAAGGATAGTAGAAAATGTTCCCTTAGCTCTCTCTTTGGGTTGCCTTTCCATTGAACAGATTCTGCTTCAGAAGGGTATCTAGAAGTGCTTTAATTCTGATGCTCCTCGTTTTTTCCCTTCCATCACCTCTGTCTTCCCCCACCAGGGTCCCAGTTCAAGTTTACCACTGCCCTTTGTAGCTAATCCTGGAGAGAACCAGATGCTTTCCTGGCTCCATTCTGGAGCACAACTGTGGATTCTCACATTCTTTAGTATAGAGCCTTTACAGACAAACAAACCTTCCTGGTAGTATTAATACCTTCTTAGAGCAAAACTGAGTCATTATTATGCTGTAAGATGTCCTTACCCCCAGAGATCACAGAACATGACAAAGATCCTGAAAGGAACAGAAACTGTATCATTCCAGTCTGTTGAAATACAGTCATAACCTTAGTACTTTGGCCATTTGAGTACCTTACCAGTAGGTGGCATGGCTTACTGGACAATTCTTGAACAAGAAATGGGGAGATACTGATTTGAGTCCAGGTACTGTCACCTACCCACTATGGGATCTTTGCCAAGTTGGGTTTCTCTCTGAGTTTCGGTGTCTTCATCCATAACACAAAAGAGCTACACTAATTCAACGATTTTACTCTTTTAAAAAATATACTTATATATCCCTTTCGTTAAATAAATGTTCTTGGGATTATAAACAGATAAAATATGAAAGCAGGGTGGCTCTGGGGTTCAGGGTCTCACCCATGCATACCATCTTCCTCCACCTCATGGTAGACCCTGGAGTCCTGTGTTTAACACTTCTAATATCACTGTAATAGTTTATATCAAAGATCTTTTCCAGTTCCAAAATTCTGTTTGACAGCCTCAAGCAAAGGCAATAGCTTAATGAAAGTCAGCATATACATAAAATCCATGTTAAGCTTTTTTAAATTAAGTTTTACTGGGAAAACAAAAACAAAAGCCAAATAGTTCCTTAATATATTTCAGCCTAAGGTTGGATTATTCTTTACCTCCAGGTGAAAAACTTCTGGTAATATTAGAGACCATAGACTTCAAAGGAAGTCAGGAGTTGAGTTTGGGAAGAGAAATCAGATTTCATTCCTATTTTCTATACTTCTTGTAAGCATAAATGCTTCTGAATCAATCCATAGAGCATCATTCAATTTGAGATTCTGGAAAGTAGTCACACCATATCCATATTTCACAGTGCAGTATTTCCACACAGGTCAGTTCCCCTCAACAGATTTGTATCAGACCACTGAATATTTTGGCTAACAGGTCCTGCACATGTAGTAGCCTTGAGGGTGTTGGGCTATTCTGCTAAAACTGTGAGTGGCTCTGGTTTGTCACCTGTTTGGCTGATTGATATTCTGCATTGCCTGATTCATAGTTGGCCCTCAAAAATATCTGTTGAGTGAATGGATGAATTCAGTAAGATGACTCAGGTCACTGAAAGGTCCCAGTGGCCACTCAAGCCAAGCCTTAATGAGAACTAGCCTAACAGTTGACACAGACATTTAGAGACCTAGCCAATTATTGTTCTTACACACATGTGACCATGGGAACATAAGCCTATAGAAATGTTTTACAGGCTTAGATCATAACTCCACAAAATGAGAGGAGAGTACTCAGAGACTTTGTTTTATATTCACAGGAGCAAATAATAGCTGGAAATCAGGCCTTCAAGGGTGATCTTTAAAAATTAATCAATAATCTGATCCATTTAAGAAAAAGTAGAAATGTATATTTGTAACATGTCATGCTGCCTGTGCCTCCCTGCTGGTGACCAGAAACTCAGTAGTCTAGGATTGACTAATCTATTATTCACTTTGAATTAGGAATTTTGGTTTAATATAGGCAAAGGTGGGAAAGAATATCCTATTGGCAGAATCCTAGTTCTTTTCTCTCTACAGTATATTTTAGGATCACTGGGTTGAACCAATTCCTCATTTTGTTTCTGTGATTTCAAACTATGTACAATATTTTTGTAATCTGAATCTAGTTTTTGATTTCGGGATGGTTACTAAACTCTTGTATGAAGTTGTAAAGTTTATAGAGCACCAGGGCAGCATTTCTCTTACATGTTCAAAAAAAGATTTGACTTCTGAGATGCTCTGTGACAAAAGGATTCTGAAATCAAGCAAATTTTACTGAAATGATGCAACAAAATCAGTGTTGGGTTAAAGTTACTTTTAGCTATTTATAAATTAGTGTGAAATATATCTAAGAGTTTGTATTACTTAAAATCTTGTTCCAGTTGAATATAATTTTTAAATGCTACTGATTAATACTGAAGTTACATGACTTAATGAAGTAATGAACCGCTTAAATGAAATTTTACCAAAAATGCTTAAATATAAAATAAAAATAAATTTAATATAATCATTTGATGGAAAATGATAAAATATGAATTAGCTCCATGCTTTCTTAAAGAGACAATAGTATAATAAATGCAGTAGTTTACCCTTCATGACCCAGGGTTATCACTATGAATACTGGGCAATGTTATGGAACAATGAGGCCGTCACAACTATATGTGTGGGCCTCTTTGACTCCAGATCCTTTAGCTCTTTGAGTTTTTGTTTGTGTTTTTATCAACAGGCGACATCATCTCTTCTCTGAACTTATTAACTTCTTATTTCTCTCTCCACTCTGATCCATCTGGGTTGTTATTTTGTTTGCTTGTTTTTTCTGATGTGATGTGGGATAAGCTAGTACAATTTTTACACCTATGTATAAAATAAGATATATGTATTCTGAGATCCACAGCTTTAATAAAGTATATGAGTATTACTTTAAATTCATGATACTTAGGGGACACTTATTTTTACTTTTCTTTTATCTCGACTTTATTTCCTGGATCTGAATAATTCCTATCCTGAATCTGCAGCACTTCTACTTCTCTTTTTTTTTTTAACATCTTTATTGGAGTATAATAGCTTTACAATGGTGTGTTAGTTTCTGCTTTATAACAAAGTGAATCAGTTATACATATACATATGTTCCCATAGCTCTTCCCTCTTGCGTCTCCCTCCCTCCCACCCTCCTTATCCCACCCCTCCAGGCGGTCACAAAGCACCCAGCTAATCCTCCTGTGCTATACGGCTGCTACCCACTAGTTATCTACCTTAAGTTTGGTAGTGTATATAGGTCCATGCCTCTCTCGTGCTTTATCACAGCTCACACTTCCCCCTCCCCATATCCTCAAGTCTGTTCTCTAGTAGGTCTGTGTCTTTATTCCTGTCTTACCCCTAGGTTCTTCATGACATTTTTTTCCTTAAATTCCATATATATATGTTAGCATACGTTATTTGTCTTTCTCTTTCTGACTTACTTCACTCTGTATGACAGACTCCAGGTCTATCCACCTCAATACAAATAGCTCAATTTCATTTCTTTTTATGGCTGAGTAATATTTCATTGTATATATGTGCAACATCTTCTTTATCCTTTCATCCCATGATGGACGCATAGGTTGTTTACATCTCTGGGCTACTGAAAATAGAGCTACAATGAACATTTTGGTACATGACTCTTTTTGAATTATGGTTTTCTCAGGGTATATGCCCAGTAGTGGGATTGCTGGGTCATATGATTGTTCTATTTGTAGTTTTTAAGGAACTTCCATACTGTTCTCCATAGTGGCTGTACCAATTCACATTCCCACCAGCAGTGCAAGAGTGTTCACTTTTCTCCACACCCTCTCCAGCACTTATTGTTTCTAGATTTTTTGATGATGGCCATTTTGACTGGTGTGAGATGATATCTCATTGTAGTTTTGATTTGGATTTCTCTAATGATTATTGATGTTGAGCATTCCTTCAGGTGTTTGTTAGCAGTCTGTATATCTTCTTTGGAGAAATGTCTATTTAGGTCTTCTGCCCATTTTTGGATTGGGTTTTGTTTTTTTGTTATTGAGCTGCATGAGCTGCTTGTAAATTTTGGAGATTAATCCTTTGTCGGTTGCTTCATTTGCAAATATTTTCTCCCATTCTGAGGGTTGTCTTTTGGTCTTGTTTATGGTTTCCTTTGCTATGCAAAGGCTTTGAAGTTTTATTAGGTCGCATTTGTTTATTTTTGTTTTTATTTCCGTTTCTCTAGGAGGTGGGTCAAAAAGGATCTTGCTTTGATTTATGTCATAGAGTGTTCTACCTATGTTTTCCTCTAACAGTTTGATAGTTTCTGGCATTATATTTAGGTCTTTCATCCCTGTTGAGCTGATTTTTGTGTATGGTGCTAGGGAGTGATTTAATCTCATACTTTTACATGTACCTGTCAGTTTTCCAAGCACCACTTATTGAAGAGGCTGTCCTTTATCCACTGTACATTCCTGCCAACTTTACCAAAGATAAGGTGACCATATGTGTGTGGGTTTATCTCTGCACTTTCTATCCTGTTCCAATGATCTATCTTTCTGTTTTTGTGCCAGTACCATACTGTCTTGATTACTGTAGCTTTGTAGTATAGTCTGAAGTCAGGGAGCCTGATTCCTCCAGCTCTGTTTTTCGTTCTCAAGATTGCTTTGGCTATTCGGGGTCTTTTGTGTTTCCATACAAATTTTTTTTCTAGTTCTGTGAAAAATGCCAGTGGTAGTTTGATAGTGATTGCATTGAATCTGTAGATGCTTTGGATAGTAGAGTCATTTTCACAAGATGGATTCTTCCAATCCAAGAACATAGTATATCTCTCCATCTATTTCTATCATCTTTAATTCTTTCATCAGTGTCTTATAATTTTCTGCATACAGGTCTTTTGTCTCCTTAGGTAGGTTTATTCCTAGATATTTTATTCTTTTTGTTGCAATGGTAAATGGGAGTGTTTTCTTGATTTCACTTTCAGATTTTTCATCATTAGTGTATAGAAATGCAAGAGATTTCTGTGCATTAATTTTGTATCCTGCTACTTTACCAAATTCATTGATTAGCTCTAGTAGTTTTCTGGTAGCATCTTTAGGATTCTCCATGTATAGTATCATGTCATCTGCAAATAGTGACAGTTTTACCTCTTATTTTCCGATTTGCATTCTTTTATTTCCTTTTCTTCTCTGAATGCTGTGGCTAAAATTTCCAAAACTATGTTGAATAAGAGTGGGGAGAGTGGGGGACCTTGTCTTGTTCCTGATCTTAGTGGAAATGTTTTCACTTTTTCAACATTGAGGATGATGTTGTCTGTGTGTTTGTCATATACAGCTTTTATTATGTTGAGGAAAGTTCCCTCTATGCCTACTTTCTGCAGGGTTTTTATCATAAATGGCAGTTGAATTTGTCGAAAGCTTTCTCTGCATCTATTGACATGATCATATGGTTTTTCTCCTTCAATTTGTTAATATCGTGTATCACATTGATTGATTTGCGTATGTTGAAGAATCCTTGCATTCCTGGAATAAACCCCAATTGATCATGGTGTATGATCCTTTTAATGTGCTATTGGATTCTGTTTGCTAGTATTTTTGGGGGGATTTTTGCATCTATGTTCATCAGTGATATTGGTCTGTAGTTGTCTTTCTTTGTGGCATCCTTGTCTGGTTTTGGTATCAAGGTGATGGTGGCCTCGTAGAATGAGTTTGGGAGTGTTCCTCCATCTGCTATATTTTGGAAGAATTTAAGAAGGATAAGTGTTAGCTCTTCTCTAAATGTTTGATAGAATTTGCCTGTGAAGCCATCTGGTCCTGGGCTTTTGTTTGTTGGAAGATTTTTAATCACAGTTTCAATTTCAGTGCTTGTGATTGGTCTGTTCATATTTTTTATTTCTTCCTGATTCAGTCTTGGCAGGTTGTGCATTTCTAGGAATTTGTCCATTTCTTCCAGGTTGTCCATTTTATTGGCATAGAGTTGCTTGTCGTAATCTCTCATGATCTTTTGTATTTCTGCAGTGTCAGTTTTTACTTCTCCTTTTTCATCTCTAATTCTATTGATTTGAGTCTTCTCCCTTTTTTCTTGATGAGTCTGGCTAATGGTTTATCAATTTTTTTTATCTCCTCAAAGAACCGGCTTTTAGTTTTATTGATCTTTGCTATTGTTTCCTTCATTTGTTTTTCATTTATTTCTGATCTGATTTTTATGATTTCTTTCCTTCTGCTAACTTTGGGGTTTTTTTGTTCTACTTTCTCTAATAGCTTTAGGTGCAAGGTTAGGTTGTTTATTCGAGATGTTTCCTGTTTTTTAAGGTGGGCTTCTATTCCTATAAACTTCCTTCTTAGAACTGCTTTTGCTGCATGCCATTGGTTTTGGGTCATCGTGTCTCCATTGTCATTTGTTTCTAGGTATTTTTTTTTCTCCTTGATTTCTTCAGTGATCACTTCGTTATTAAGTAATGTATTGTTTAGCCTCCATGTCTTTGTATTTTTCACAGATCTTTTCCTGTAATTGATATCTAGTCTCATAGCGTTGTAGTCGGAAAAGATACTTGATACAATTTCAACTTTCTTAACTTTACCAAGGCTTGATTTGTTACCCAAGATATGATGTATCCTGGAGAATGTTCCTTGAGCACTTGAGAAAAATGTGTATTGTGTTGTTTTTGGATGGAGTGTACTATAACTATCAATTAAGTCATTCTTTTTTAATGTATAATTTAAAGCTTGTGTCTCCTTATTTATTTTCATTTTGGATGATCTGTCCATTGGTGAAAGTGGGGTTTTATAGTCTCCTACTATGATTGTGTTTTTGATGAGTTCCCCTTTTATTGCTGTTAGTATTTGCCTTATGTATTGAGGTGCTCCTATGTTGGGTGCATAAATATTTCCAATTTTTATATCTTCTTCTTGGATCGATCATTATATAGTGCCCTTCTTTGTCTCTTCTAATAGTCTTTATCTTAAAGTCTATTTTGTCTGATATGAGAATTGCTACTCCAGCTTTCTTTTGGTTTCCATTTGCATGGAATATATTTTTACGTCCCCTTACTTTCAGTCTGTATGTGTTCCTAGGTCTGAAGTGGGTTTCTTGTAGACAGCAAATATGTGGGTCTTGTTTTTGTATCTATTCAGCCAAACTGTGTCTTTTGGTGGGAACACTTAGTCCATTTACATTTAAGGTAATTATCGATATGTATGTTCCTATTCCCATTTCCTAAATTATTTTGGTTTCCTTATTTTATGTGTTTCCCTTCTCTTGTGTTTCTTGCCTAGAGAAGTTCCTTTAGCATTTGTTGTAAAGCTCGTTTGGTGGTGCTGAACTCTCTCATCTTTTGCTTGTCTGTAAAGGTTTTAATTTCTCCATCTAATGTGAATGTGATCCTTGTTGGGTAGAGTAATCTTGGTTGCAGGTTTCTCTCCTTCATCACTTTAAATATGTCCTGCAACTCCCTTCTGGCTTGCAGAGTTTCTGCTGAAAGATCAGCTGTTAACCTTATGGGGATTCCATTGTGTGTTAATTTTCCCTAGCTGCTTTTTTTTAAAATTTTTATTTATTTATTTTTGGCTGTGTTGGGTCTTCGTTGTTGCGTGCGGGCTTTCTCTAGTTGTGGCGAGTGGGGGCTACTCTTCATTGCGGTGCACGGGACTCTCATTGCAGTGGCTTCTCTTGTTGCAGAGCACAGGCTCTAGGTGTGCGGTCTTCAGTAGCTGTGGCTCATGGGCTCTAGAGCGCAGGCTCAGTAGCCATGATGCATGGGCTTAGTTGCTCCGCAGCATGTGGTATCTTCCTGGACCAGGGCTCGAACCTGTGTCCCCTGCATTGGCAGGCAGATTCTTAACCACTGCACCAGCAGGGAAGCCCCCCTAGCTGCTTTTAATCAGCTTTCTTTGTATTTAATTTTTGACAGTTTGTTTAATATGTGTCTTGGCCTATTTCTCCTTGGATTTATCCTGTATGGGACTCTCTGTGCTTCCTGGACTTGATTAACTATTTCCTTTCCCATATTAGGGAAGTTTTCAACTATAATCTCTTCAAATATTTTCTCAGTCCCTTTCTCTTTCTCTTCTTCTTCTGGAACCCCTGTAATTCGAATGTTTGTGTGTTTAATGTTGTCCCAGAGGTCCTTGAGATTTTCCTCAGTTCTTTTCATTCTTTTTTCTTTATTCTGCTCTGCAGTAGTTATTTCCAATATTTTATCTTCCAGGTCACTTATCCATTCTTCTGCATCAGTTATTCTGCTATTGATCCCATATAGAGTATTTTTAATTTCATTTATTGTGTTGTTCATCATTGTTTGTTTCATCTTTAGTTCTTCTAGGTGCTTGTTAAATGTTTCTTGCATTTTGTCCATTCTCTTTCCAAGATTTTGGATCATCTTTACCAACATTATTCTGAATTCTTTTTCAGATAAACTGCCTATTTCCTCTTCATTTGTTAGGTCTGGTGCATTTTTATCTTGCTTCTTCATCTGTTGTGTGTTTTTCTGTCTTCTCATTTTGCTTATCTTACTGTGTTTGGGGTCTCCTTTTTGCAGGCTGCAGGTTCGTAGTTCCCGTTGTTTTTGGTGTCTGTCTCCAGTGACTAATGTTGGTTCAGTCTGTTCTGTACGCTTCCTGGTGGAGGGAACTAGTGCCTGTTCTGTTGGATGAGGCTGGATCTTGTCTTTCTGGTGGGCAGGTCCAAGTCTGGTGGTGTGTTTTTGTGTGTCTGTGGACTTATTATGATTTTAGGCAACCTCTCTGCTAATGGGTGGTGTTGTGTTCCTGTTTAGCTAGTTTATTGGCATTGGGTGTCCAGCACTGTAGCTTGCTGGTCGTTTAGTGAAGCTGGTTGCTGGCGTTGAGATGGAGATCTCTGAGAGATTTTCTCCATTTGATATTATGTGGAGCTGGGAGGTCTCTTGTAGACCAGTGTCCTAAAGTCGGCTCTCCCACCTCAGAGGCACAGTATTGACTCCTGGCTGCAGCACCAAGATCCTTTCATCCACACAGCTCTGAATAAAAGGGAGAAAATGTAGAGAGAAAGAATTAGTAAAAGTAGGAAGAAAGAAAGAAAGAAAGAAAGAAAGAAAGAAAGAAAGAAAGAAAGAAAGAAAGGAAGGAAGAAAGAAAGAAAAGAAGGAAAGAGGGAAAGAAAGAAAGGAGGGAGGGATGGAGGGAGGAAGGAAGGAAGGAAGGAAGGAGGGAAGGAAGGATAAAAGAAGGAAAGAAAAAATAAAGTAAAATAAAATAAAGTAAAATATAATAGTTATTAAATTAAAAAAATAACTTTTGGGAAAAATAATTTTTTAAAAAACGGACTGATAGAACCTTCGGACAAATGGTGGAAGCAAAGCTATACAGACAAAATCTCATACAGAAGAATACACATATACAATCTCATACAGAAGAATACACATATACACAAAAAGAGGGAAAGGGGAAAATATCATAAATCTTGTTCTCAAAATCCACCTCCTCAATTTGGGTTGATTCATTGTCTAAAGGAGGGAAGGAAGGAAAGAAAGAGAGAAAAAAGATAAAGTAAAATAAAATAAAGTTATTAAAATAAAAATTAATTATTAAGAAAAAAATTAAAAAACCAAACAATAAAAAAAAACGGACGGATAGAACCCTAGGACAAATGGTGGAAGCAAAGCTATACAGACAAAATCTCACACAGAAGCATACACATACAGACTCACAAAAAGAGGAAAAGGAGAAAAAATCATAATACTGGCTGTCAAAGTCCACCTCCTCAATTTGGGATGATTCATTGTCTATTCATGTATTCCACAGATGTAGGGTGCATCAGGTTGATTGTGAAGCTTTAATCCGCTGTTTCTGAGGCTGCTGGGAGAGATTTCCCTTTCTCTTCTTTGTTCTCACGCTCCCAGGGGCTCAGTTTTGGATTTGGCCCCACCTCTGCATGTAGGTCGCTGGAGTACGTCTGTTCTTTGCTCAGGCAGGACGAGGTTAAAGGAGCCGCTGATTTGGGGCTCCGGCTCACTCAGGCCGGAGGGAGCAAGGGGCATGTAGTGGGGGGTGAGCCTGCTGTGGCAGAGGCTGGCGTGTCATTGCAGCAGCCTGATGCTCGCCGTGCGTTCTCCCTGGGAAGTTGTCCCTGGATCCCAGGAACCTGGCAGTGGCGGGCTGCAAAGCCTCCCTGCAAGGGGGGTGTGGAGAGTGACCTGTGCTCACCCACAGGCTTCTTGGTGGTGGCAGCAGCAGCCTTAGCATCTCCTGCCCGTCTCTGGGGTCCGCGCTTTTAGCCGCGGCTTGCGCCCGTCTCTGGAGCTCCTTTAAGCAGTGCTGCTAATCCCCTCTCCTCGCGCACCAAGAAACAAAGAGGGAAGAAAAAGTCTCTTGCCTCTTTGGCAGCTCCAGACCTTTTCCTGGACTCCCTCCCAGCTAGCCGTGGTGCACTAACCCCTTCAGGCTGTGTTCACGCTGCCAACCCCAGTCCTCTCCCTGCGCTCCGACCAAAGCCCGAGCCTCAGCTCGCAGCCCCACCCGCCCCGGCGGGTGAGCAGACAAGCCTCTTGGGCTGGTGAGTGCCGGTCAGCACTGATCCTCTGTGCGGGAATCTCCCCGCTTTGCCCTCCGCACCCCTGTTGCTGCGCTCTTCTCCATGGCTCCAAAGATCCCCCCCTTCTCCACCCGCAGTTTCCGCCCGCAAAGGGGTTTCCTATTGTGTGGAAACCTTTCCTCCACAGCTCCCTCCCACTGGTGCAGGTCCCGTCCCTATTCTTTTGTCTCTGTTTTTCTTTTTTTCTTTTGCCCTACCCAGGTATGTGGGGAGTTTCTTGCCTTTTGGGAGATCTGAGGTCTTCTGCCAGCGTTCTGTAGGAGTTGTTTCACGTGTAGATGTATTTCTGGTGTATCTGTGGGGAGGAAGGTGATCTCCGCATCTTACTCTTCCGCCATCTTCCCCTTGTCCCAGAACTTCTACTTCTTAACATATATGATTAATGGATGAAAATTTTCTTTTGTTTTATTTTTAAAATTAACATATTTTATTATGAAATACCATTAGTTACATTCCACCTGTTAGCAACATATCATAATTACAAACAAATTAAATAAGAATGAAAGGCTTATTAAGTTCAGTGATTGCACACACAAAAAAATAAATGAATACCATGATACATAGCCATCTCAATCACACCAAATGGAAAATTTTCAAATGACCCTAAAGTGATGAACTAGGACATCTATCACTTCCACTGAAAGCCACTGATTCAGTGGTGTTTCCACTATTGATAAAACTGAGCTGCCTGATGATATTGTATTAGACTTCTGCATTTTTTCACATCAATGTAGAGAGAAGTTATGTGCAAATCTCTGAATAAATCATAAATACATTGAAAAGATAAGTTTACCTTGAGAATGACTTGAGTATATCACAAAAACCAGAAACCAGAAATGAAAATTATGAGAAATTTTATGACATCAATAAAAAGACCTCTGAAGCATTTTATCATTTGGAAATACAGACTAAAGTATTCATGGATTAAGTAATATAATATTTTGAATTTACTACAAAGGAGTACAGGGTTTACGGAAAGAGGAATTTAAAATGGGAGCAAGATTATCCGTGTATTAATTAACTACTGCTGCTGGATGATAGGTACATGGGGTTCACTTATACTTTTCTCTTTTTCTTCTCTATCTTTCTTTTTTTCTATGTTTGAAATTGTTAATAATAAAAAAATATTTTATGTGGCTAGAAACAATCAATGAAGTTTGAACCACCACACTGGAAAAATATTCACAACACGAGTAGATAAAACAAGGGCAATATTTCTAATAAACAAAGAACTATTAACCAATGCATGAAAGAAAGTTTATACAAATTAAAAAAGAATGGCAATACACATGAACAGACAATTCACAAATGGAGAAATACTAATATCCAATAAATATGTATGAAGATTTTAAACCTCAGTGATAGTCAAAGAAAAGTTAACATAAGCATCAGCTGTCAGATTGGCAAAGGTTAAAGGGGTTCAGAAAAAAAAAAACCTCAAAGATTATGAGAGTATAGGTAAATGATGTAATATCCTATATGGTCTCTGGAAATGTGAATTGGCACAAACTTTTGAGTGTATCTTGGCAATATGTTTCAAAATATAAAATGTAAATATACATCGACATCCACATTCTACTTATGGAAATTCAAAGGAGATATTGGCACAAATGACAAAAATGCGAACAGTAAGATATTCTTGTTAATATGAAACATGGAATATTATGCCCATTAATAAGAAGCTGATTAAGTATTCTATAATACAGACAAGTAATGAAATATTTTATAGCAATTCAAATGTTTATATATATCCATATTTATTGCTGAGGAGGAGATCCATGACATATATTTGAGGAAAAAAGTAGTATTTAAATATTTGCATTTTCCATTTTACAGAAAATACATTAAATTTATGTATATATGCATAGAGGAATGTCTGGAAGAAGGTTCACCAATTTGTTAAGTATGACAGTCCCTATTGGTTGGATTTCTGGTGATTCTTATATTATTCTGTGTATTTTTGGATATTGTATAAGTAAGAAGTATAATTGATCAAGAACAAATTTGTTAAAAATAATTCATTTCATACGCCTGACTTCCCCATTAGATACTGAAGTGCTAAGGGATTGTGAGCATGTAATTCAGTAATCTTTGTATTTCTAACTCCTCTTGGTGCCCAGTAGGTGCTCAGTGAATATTATTGAGGTTAAATTGAATTTTATCCACCATCTTTCCTTGACATCCATTCAGGCAAGTGTTTTTATGTTGGTATAATATATGGATCTGCCCATATTTTCCTATCATTTTAAGAGAAGCACAGAGTGTTAGAGTTGAAAAATTATTTCTCTTTACACCAAATTTCCTACTTTGTGGACAAAGAAAACAGCTCAGAAAAATAAAATGACATATTCACGATCATAGAGCTAATGGTTTCTGAATGTGAGCTCTATGAGAGCAAGTGTTTTAATCTGTTTTGTTTATTTCTATATCCCCAGTACCTAGGATCTGGTACATAGTAGGTACTCAATAAATATCTATTGAATGGATAAATGAATGCATCTTCTTACCACTTTGGGTCAGGCAGTTTGTCCATTTTTTTCCCCTCTATGATCCTTCTTTTTTTTTGAAATAGATTCTCAAAGTGGATTGTTATATAAAAATCATTTCTTTAAAGATGCCCTTCTGAGGGATTGGTGATTGACTGACATGCTGATCATCATTGTTACTGTTAATGAGTTGAGGACAGTGAAACTACTTATAAGGAAGCCTGGTTTCCTTCATCATTGATAATTTACCTGAGCTCAGGATAGCTCAGACCTGACACGTTATGGGTCAACCTTGGTAAGACTGAGCAATGGAGAGGGGAAAGGAACCAGAGTTGGGCAAAGACACAATCTCCAAGGCTTAAGGTAGACCCAGGTGCATGCCTGGCTTTAGAGATGTCAGGGAGCAGTCCTGGAAGAACACTTCTGGTATCCAGCATCCCAGGGATATTTCTGGAAGCAGTTGGTACTACATCATCTCATCTGGGTCATTGAAGGTCTGGGAATCCATGCAGTGACCACCATTTAGGAGTGAAGCTGGGTAGCAGAAAAACAGCAGCTCCTCAAAGTTTGGAGGAGGTGGACTGGGATTTAGTCCTGTGAATGTGGCCTATATGAGCAAAATCACGCAGGGTCCTAGTGTCTCACTAGATGGAGTGAGACCGAGCGTTGGGCCACTCCAACTCCACCAGGTCAAACAATATGATTACAGATAGATGATAGGAAGCAAAAGCACAATCCTTAAGATGGGACAAATCTATATTGATAGATAGAGTTATAATATGGAGCTACACAGGTGTCCTGGAATGAGAGAATTAGAACTTAATTATAAACCCAAATTTGGCAACCCAAGTTGGAAGCATGGCCTAATTTCAAGTCCAGTGGGAGGTGTGATAGGGAAGATTAGCTGATATATTGACCTACTTAGCAGGTGCTAGCATAGGCACTGGGGTAAGGAAGAGAACATTTTGGGGTAGTACTAGGGTAATCAGTGGTAGAGGCTGACATCATCTATTTTCTGTCATTTATGATGTGGTTTGTTCACGCAACTCATCTGTTGCTCTGTTTACTTTTAGTATATATAGTTTTTGTTTACTTCTAATCAACTAACCCTCACATAATCCCTTGGATAAGAGAGATATTCATTGGAAGACAGTCAAAAGGAAAATATTGTGACACGTTTAAAAATATATAGGACAGATACTTTTCATGCAATCGAAACATAACCTAAAAGTTTTAGCCCTTTTTTGCATTTATTCAAAGTAGGCTAACATTTCTTCTTAAGTTTATGTTTCTAAGCAATGTTTCTAAGCAATATTCTAATCTATTTATCATGGAAAATAAAATAAAGTCATTGACAGGTGTGTGTGTATGAGGGAGGAGACTGGAAATATTGCTTCATTTTATCACATTCTTAAAACCAAGTTTGGATTTTGTTTTGTTTTCAGAACTCTTTCTGTTGTGGGATCCACTGCGTCTCTTTTACTTTTTCCCTTCTATGGAGTCTGCTAGCTCCTGGTCAAGCCCCAAAATGTAGTTCAGTAAGATTTAACAGAACTCTGGGTAATGACTTTAAATGAATGCCATCCACTGTGGGCATTGAATTTGGGGACTGTTTGCAAAGTACATAAGTCAGTTTTAAGGATTATGTAGGGGAGCTGTAAAACAGTTCCTCTCCCTGTTGATGGGATATCCTGTTCACAGCTTCTGCCTCTAGAAAAACACTCCAATGAGCCTTTGTTGTCAACTGCTCTGCCTGCATGCACAGAGGGCTCATTCTTCCACAAAGGGCCACATGCCCTGCTGATGGGCCATAGCAATTTACACTGCTGCTGCTAGTGGGAGGGAGAAGCAAGCAAGCAAGCATGGATCAGCGTGGCCTACAAAGGTACCATTTATCCCTTTCCAGCTCAGTATCCTCTTACCCAAGTGCATGCCACCTTCAGTGTGCCTCTTGTTTAGTGGCCTTTAAGCTACAATTCTTACAGACGGAAATACCTCTGACACTTGTTTAAAATAAATTCCTGAATATACAACAGAGGCTCTTACAAGGTGCCATCCCCGGTGTCCCTTGTTGGAAATGTTTTGTGAAGAAGTAATGTCATCACATGCCCCTTCACACACCCACCTTTCCTTTTGATCTTAGTGTTTACCTGTGGCTTATTGGTACCAAAGCAAACTGTGTATTGAGCATTTGCCTTTGAAATAGGTCTGGTTCTCCAATAGGCATTCTTTGAAGTCAGATCCATTATGCATTATTTATTGCCATTTCAAACATACCCACATGTATTTCTAAGACCAAGGCTCTTCTTTACTCATTCAAGAGGAGCACTGGAGATTGTTGCCATATTAATTATCCTTTGATATATTTAACATGGGAGAAATAATATCTCTGGAGTCCATTTTTTCCACTTACAAATTATTTTAACAATATATGTTAAGGGCAATTTTACATTCTCTCTATTCCATTACTATCTTCCAAAGCACAATTACATGTCAGTTGAATGACTCAGAACTTCTTCTGCCCAAGTAATAAATCATAAGTGTAATGGGTAAAAAGAATTTGTCATTGTTCAGTGTGTATACAGAGTCATGTGACATATAACCTCAAATTTCTTTTAGATCATATATAAATACACAATAAAATAATAATACTCATTAGTCAACACCAAATATAAGTTCCAGATGTCTGAACATCAAAGTATTTATAGGCCTATAGGAACCGCCTTGAGACAGAAACAGTTCTTCAGAAATGGTACTGGAAGAAAGCAGGCTATAAAAACTTCCTAAATTCTCTGAAACAAAAACTATTCTTATTTATACATAAATGATGAATGACTCTTTAAGAGCTGACTCACTGGCCAGTGCATGTGCCTACAAATCTGATTTCACCAGAGAATGAGAGCTGACTGGACTAACAGGAATTCTACGATAAATCTCTTTTTTTTTTCAGCTTGCATCTAAAGCAAGTCAGTTTGTCCAAGTTTTCAGCCACCACTCTTGTAAAGGCACAGTGGGTTTATTGCTCCAACTGGGAGCCCTGCCACAGCTCTGATGCCATTTAAATCGCCTAGCAGGAACTGCCTGGTTCAAGTGCATCATGGGCAAGCTCTCTTGTTTGCAAAGAAACCTTTTGTGTTCTCAAGCTAGTCCTTGGAAGAAGGGACCTGACAGCCCCCTCAAGTGGTGGAATCAGAATGGCATCAGGTGGACCTCTTGCCTGAAATCACTCACGTGAAAAACTGCAATTTCTGAGTCTTTTCTCTGGACGATGGCCTTGTGTCCAGGTATGTTGATGCCAGGGCAGACAACAGCATCAGCTTCTAATCTCAACTGTGCCATTTATTCATGGCCTGATTTGAAACAAATTAGTTGACTTTCCTCATGTTTTCCCATTCATGAAATAAGGTGTCATACAGAATAACCTTTCAGTCCTGTCTATCTTTGATGAGCTAGGATTTGGTTTTCCTCTACACAAAAGTAAATAAATGAATGTATTACTTAGATCATCAACATTATGCATTAGATCCCAGTGATCAAAATTGCTAATGAGTGGCCTAATTCATCATTATTCAATATAAGATTTCACTGTTAACACAGGCCTTCGAGACTTGAAATATTTCTCTCTTGCAAGGAGGAGAAGGGGCAGGCTCTGATTATTTCCTGAGAGTTTAAGTATGAAAAAGTAAAGCCAAGTAACTCATTGGCAACAGGAAAAAAATCCTATTACCTTTTTCTTCTTCAGATCTTCTTCTTATAGGAATTTATTACAAGAAGGAAGGAAAAAAGGAATGCACTTTTTTAAATGCAGTGATTCAAACCCTCCAATGACCGATGGTGTATGAATGTCAAGAATTTTGAACATGATTTATCCATCCTAATTTTTCTACCCAAAATGCTTTTTGTTGATTTTTGTAACCACTGAAAAATGTCCCTAGCTCAGGAGTCAAGACAGAAGTGTGGGAAGAGGCAGAGTTAGCATCTCCCCACAAACAGGCATCTGCCAGATACTGGTGGGGGACTCTGACACCCAAAGAGATGGGAAGAAGCCCAAAGTGAACTGCTGCCCCATGTGGCTTGTGGGATCTTGGTTCATGAGCCCAGGGTCGGGCTGAAGCTCTTGTGGGGGGAGCTCTGAGTCCAAAGAACTGGACTAACAGAGAACCTCAGACCCCAGGGAATATTCATTGGAGTGAGGTCTCATGGAGCTCATCATCTCAACACCAAGACCCATCTCTACCAAACAGCTTACAATTTCCAGTGTGGGAAGCCTCAGGGCAAACAGCTAGTAAGACAGGAACACAATCTCACACATAAAAAAAAAAAAAAAGGGGGAGGACGGCAAAAAAATATGTCACCAATGAAGGACCAAGGTAAAAACCTACAAGACCAAATAAAAGAAGAGGAAATAGGAAATCTACCAATCTACCTGGAAAAAGAATTCAGAGTAATAATAGTAAAGATGATCCAGAATCTCAGAAATAGAATGGAGGCATGGAATGAGAAAATACAAGAAATGTTTCACAAAGATCTAGAAGAACTAAAGAACAACAACAACAAAAAAAGGTGAACACAAAATAACTGAGTAGAAGGAATCAATAACAGAATAACTGAGGCAGAAGAATGGATAAGTGAGCTGGAAGACAAAATGGTGGAAATCATAGCCGAGGAGCAGAATAAAGAAAAAAGAAGGAAAATAATTGAAGATAATCTCAGAGACTTCTGGGACAACACTAAATGCACCAACATTCGAATTATAGGGGTCCCAGAAGAAGAAGAGAAAAAGAAATGGTCTGAGAAAATATTTGAAGAGATTATAGGTGAAAACTTCCCTAACATGGGAAAGGAAATAGTCACCCAAGTCGAGGAAGCACAGAGAATCCCATACAGGATAAACCCTAGGAAAAACACACCAAGACACATATTAAGAAAACTAACAAAAATTAAATTCAAAGCAAAAATATTAAAAACAGTATGGGAAAAACAAAAAATAACATATAAAGGAATCCCCATAAGGTTATCAGCTGATTTTTCAGTGGAAACTCTGCAGGCCAGAAGGCAGTGGCAGGATATACTTAAAGTGATGAAAGAGAAAAACGTACAACCAAGATTACTCTACGCAGCAAGGATCTCATTCAGATTCTATGGCGAAGTCAAAACCTTTTCAGACAAGTGAAAGCTAAGAGAATTCAGCACCACCACACCAGCTTTACAACAAATGCTAAAGAAACTTCTCTAGGCGGGAAACACAAGAGAAGAAAAACCCCATGAACACAAACCCAAAACAATTAAGAAAATTGTAATATGAACATACATATCAATAATAAACTTGTATTTAAATGGATTAAATGCACCAACGAAAAGGCACAGACTGACTGAATGGATACGAAATCAATACCCATGTATATGCTGTCTACAGGAGACCCACTTCAAACCTAGGGACACATACAGACTGAAAGTGAAGGGATGAAAAAAGATATTCCATGCAAATGGAAATCAAAAGAAAGCTGGAGTAGCAATACTCGTATCAGATAAAATAGACTTTAAAATGAAGACTGTTAAAGGAGATAAGGAGGGACGCTACATAATGATCAAAGGATCAATCCAAGAAGATATAGCAGTTATAAATTTGTATGCACCCAACATAGGAGCACCTCAATACATAAGACAAATGCTAAAAACAATTAAAGGAGAAACCAACAGTAACACAATAATAGTAGGGGACTTTAACACCCCACTTACACAAATGGACAGATCATCCAAACAGAAAATAAAAAAGGAAACACAAGCTTTAAATGACAAGATAGACCAGATAGATTGAATAGATATTTATAGAACAGTCCACCCAAAAGTGGCAGAATACACTTTCTTCTCAAGGGCACATGGAACATTCTTCAGGATAGATCACATCTTGGGTAAAAAAATCAAGCCTTGGAAAATTGAAATTGTATCAAGCATTTTCCTGACCACAACGCTATGAGATTGGAAATCAATTTCAGGAAAAAAACACAAATACATGGAGGCTAAACAGTGCACTACTAAATAACCAAGAGATCACTGAAGAAATCAAAGAAGAAATTAAAAAAATACATAGAAATAAATGACAATGAAAACACGATGACCCAAAACCTATGGGATGAAGCAAAAGCAGTTCTAAGAAGGAAGTTCATAGCAATTTAATGTCACTTCAAGAAACAAGAAAAATCTCAAATAAGCAACCTAACACTACACTTAAAACTAGAGAAAGACGAACAAAGAAAACCCAAAGTGAGTAGAAGGAAAGAAATCATAAAGATCAGAGCAGAAATAAATAAAATAGAAATGAAGAAAACAATAGCAAAGATAAATAAAACTAAAACTGGTTCTTTGAGAATATAAACACAATGGATAAACCCTTAGCCAGACTCATCAAGAAAAACAGGGAGAGGACAGAAATCAATAAAATTAGAAATGAAAAAGGAGAAGTTAAATGGATACTGCAGAAATACAAAGGATTATAAGAGACTACCACAAACAACTATATGCCAATAAAATGCACAACCATGAAAAATGGACAAATTCTTGGAAAGGTACAGTTTTCCAAGACTGAACCAGGAAGAATTAGAAAATATAAACATACGTATCACAAGCAATGAAATTGAAACCATAATGAAAAATCTTCCAACAAATGAAAGTCAAGGACCAGATGGCTTCACAGGTGAATTCTATCACACATCTAGAGAAGAGCTAACACCAATCCTTCTCAAACTCTTCCAAAAATTTGCAGAGGGAGGAACACTCCCAACTTCCTTCTATGAAGCCACCATCACCTTGATACCAAAAGTAGAAAAAGATATCACAACTAAAGAAAATTATAGACCAATAATCATGATAAACATAGATGCAAAAATCCTCAACAAAATACTAACAAACAGAATCCAACAGCACATTAAAAGGATCATACCCCATGATCAAGTGGGATTTATCCCAGGGATGCAAGGATTCTACAATATATGCAAATCAATCATTGTGATACACCATAGTAACAAATTGAAGGAGAAAAATCATATGATCATCTCAATAGATGCAGAGAAAGCTTTTGACAAAATTCAACACCCATTTATAATAAAATCTCTCCAGAAAGTGGGCATAGAGGGAACCTACCTCCACATAATAAAGGCCATATATGACAAACCCACAGCAAACATCATTCTCAATGGTGAAAAATTGAAAGCATTCCTTCGAAGATCAAGAACAAGACAAGGATGTCCACTGTCATGAGTATTGTTTAAGATAGTTTTGGAAGTCCTAGCCACGAACATCAGAGAAGAAAAAGAAATAAAAGGAATACAAATGGGAAAAGAAGAAGTAAAATTGTCACTGTTTGCAAATAGCATGATACTGTACATAGACAATCCTAAAGATGCCACCAAAAACTACTAAAGCTAATCAATGAATTTGGTAAAGTTGCAGGATACAAAATTAATGCACAGAAATCTCTTGCATTCCTATACACTAATGATGAAACATCTGAAAGAGAAATTAAGGAAACACTCCCATTTACTATTACAACAAAAAAATAAAATACCTAGGAATAAACCTACCTAGGGAGAAAAAAGACCTGTATGCAGAAAACTGTAAGACACTGATGAAAGAAATTAAAGATGATACCAACAGATGGAGAGATATACCATGTTCTTAGATTGGAAGAATCAATATTGTGAAAATGAGTATACTACCCAAACCAGTCTACAGATTCAATGCAATCCCTATCAAATTACCAATGGCATTTTTTACGGAACTAGAACAAAAAATCTTAAAATTTGTATGGAAACACAAAAGACCCCAAATACCCAAAGCAGTCTTGAGGGAAAAAAATGGAGCTGGAGGAATCAGACTCCCTGAAATCAGACTATACTACAAAGCTACAGTAATCAAGGCAATATGATACTGGCACAAAAACAGAAGCATAGGTCAATGGAACAAGATAGAAAGCCCAGAGATAAACGCATGCACCTATGGTCAACTAATCTATGACAAACGAGGCAAGAATATACAAGAGAGAAAAGACAGTCTCTTCAATAAGTGGTGCTGGGAAAACTGGACATCTATATGTAAAAGAATGAAACTAGAACACTCCCTAACACCATGAACAAAAATAAACTCAAGGGTGCTGGGAAGATGGCAGAAGAGTAAGACACGGAGGTCACCGTCCTCCCCACAGATACATCAGAAATACATCTACACGTGGAACAACTCCTACAGAACACCTACTGAATGCTGGCAGAAGACCTCAGACCTCCCAAAAGGCAAGAAATTCCCCATGTACCTGAGTAGGGCAAAAGAAAAAAAAGAGAAAACAGAGACAAAAGAATAGGGACGGCACCTGCACCAGTGGGAGGGAGCTGTGAAGAAGGAAAGGTCTCCACACACTAGGAAGCCCCTTCGCAGGCAGAGACTGCGGGAGGCGGAGAGGGGAGCTTTGGAACCGCGGAGGAGAACACAGCAACAGGGGTGTGGAGGGCAAAGTGGAGAGATTCCTGCATACAGGATCGGTGCTGACCGGCACTCACCAGCCCAAGAGGCTTGTCTGCTCACCCGCCAGGGCAGGCGGGGCTGGGAGCTGACTCTCGGGCTTTGGCCAGAGCGCAGGGAGAGGACTGGGGTTGGCGGCTCGAACACAGCCTGAAGCGCTTAGTGCACCACGGCTAGCCGGGAGGGAGTCTGGGGAAATGTCTGCACCTGCCGAAGAGGCAAGAGACTTTTTCTTCCCTCTTTGATTCCTGGTGCACGAGGAGACGGGTTGAAGAGCACTGCTTAAACGAACTCCAGAGACGGGCGTGAGCCGCAGCTAAAAGCGTGGACCCCAGAGACGGGCGCGAACTGCGGCTAAAAAGCACAGACCCCAGAGACGGGCATGAACCGCAGCTAAAAGCACGGACCCCAGATATGGGCGGGAGATGTTAAGGCTGCTGCTGCTGGCACCAAGGGGCCTGTGTGTGAGCACAGTTCCCTATCCACACCCCTCTTCCGGGGAGCCTGTGCAGCCCGCCACTGCCAGGTTCCCGGGATCCAGGGATAACTTACCAGGGAGAACACACGGCGGGCCTCAGGCTGGTGCAATGTCACGCCAGCCTCTGCCGCCGCAGGCCCACCCCGCACGCCGTGCCCCTCTGTCCCCCCGGCCTGAGTGAGCCAGAGCCCCCGAATCAGCGGCTCCTTTAACCCCGTCCTGTCTGAGCAAAAAACAGACGCCCTCCAGCGACCTACATGCAGAGGCAGGGCCAAATCCAAAGCTGAGCCCCTGTGAGCTGTGAGAACAAAGAAGAGAAAGGGAAATCTCTCCCAGCAGCCTCAGGAGCAGCGAATTAAAGCTCAACAATGAACTTGATGTACCCTGCATCTGTGGAATACCTGAATAGACAAGGAATGATCCCAAATTGAGGAGGTGGACTTTAGGAGCAAGATCTATGATTTTTTTCCCTTTTCTTCTTTTTGTGAATGTGTATGTGTATGCTTCTGTGTGAGACCTTGTCTGTATAGTCTTGCTTCCACTATTTGTCCTAGGGTTCTATCCGTCCATGGTTTTTAAAAATATTTTTTCTTAATAATTAATTTTAATAATTTTATTATACTTTACCTTCTTTCTTTCTTTCTTTCTTTCTTTCTTTCTTTTTCTTTCTTTCTTTCTTTCTTTCCTTCCTTCCTTCCTTCCTTCCTTCCTTCCCTCCTTTAGACAACGAATCATCCCAAATTGAGGAGGTGAACTTTGAGAGCAAGATTTATGATTTTTTCCCCTTTACCTCTTTTTGTGAGGGTGTATGTGTATGCTTCTGTGTAAGATTTTGTCTGTATAGCTTTGCTTCCAACATTTGTCCTAAGGTTTTATCCATCCCTTTTTTTTCTAAATAATTATTTTTTAATTCAATAACTTTATTATATTTTACTTAATTTTATTTCACTGTATCTTCTTTCTTTCTTTCTTTTTTCCTTCCTTCCGTCCTTCCTTCCTCCCTCCCTCCCTCCCTCCCTCCTTTCTTTCCTACTTGCCTTCTTTCTTTCTTTTCTTCTTTCTTCCTTCCTTCCTTCTTTCCTTCCTTCCTTCCTTCCCTCCTTTCCTTTTTTCGTTCTTTCCTCCTACTTCTACTAATTCTCTCTACTTTCTCTCCCTTTTATTCTGAGCCGTGTGGATGAAAGGCTCTTTCTGCTCCAGCCAGGAGTCAGGGCTCTGCCTCTGAGGTAGGAGAGCCAACTTCAGGACACTGGTCAAAAAGAGACCTCCCAGCTCCACATAATATCAAAAGGCGAAAATCTCCCAGAGACCTCCATCTTAACACCAGCACCCAGCTTTACTCAATGACCAGCAAGCTACAGTGCTGGACAACCTATGCCAAACAAATAGCAAAACAGGAACACAACACCACCCATTAGCAGAGAGGCTGCCTAAAATCATAATAAGTCCACAGACAACCCAAAACACACCACCAGATGTAGACCTGCCCACTAGAGAGACAAGATCCAGCCTCAGCCACCACAACACAGGCACTAGTCCCCTCCACCAGGAAGCCTACACAACCCACTGAACCAACCTTAGCCACTGGAGACAGACATCAAAAACAGCAGGAAATATGAACCTGCAGCCGGCAAAAAGGAGACCCCAAACACAGTAAGATAAGCAAAATGAGAAGACAGAAAAACACACAGCAGATGAAGGAGCAAGATAAAAAACCACGAGACCTAACAAATGAAGAGGAAATAGGCAGTCTACCTGAAAAAGAATTCAGAATAATGATAGTAAAGAGGATCCAAAACCTTGGAAATAGAATGGACAAAATGCAAGAAACATTTAACAAGGACCTAGAAGAAATAAAGATGAAACAATCAAAAATGAACAACACAATAAGTGAAATTCAAAGTACTCTAGATGGGATCAATAGCAGAATAACTGAGGCAGAAGAACGGATAAGTGACCTGGAAGATAAAATAGTGGAAATAACTCCTGCAGAGCAGAATAAAGAAAAAAGAATGAAAAGAACTGAGGACAGTCTCAGAGACCTCTGGGACAACATTAAATGCACCAACATTCGAATTATAGGGGTTCCAGAAGAAGAAGAGAAAAAGAAAGGGACTGAGAAAATATTTGAAGAGATTATAGTTGAAAACTTCCCTAATATGGGAAAGGAAATAGTTAATCAAGTCCAGGAAGCACAGAGAGTCCCATACAGGATAAATCCAAGGAGAAGTACGCCAAGACACATATTAATCAAACTGTCAAAAATTAACTACAAAGAAAGCATATTAAAAGCAGCAAGGGAAAAACAGCAAATAACACACAAGGGAATCCCCAAAAGGTTAACAGCTGATCTCTCAGCAAAATCTCTGAAAGCAAGAAGGGAGTGGCAGGACATACTGAAAGTGATGAAGGAGAAAAACCTGCAACCAAGATTACTCTACCCAGCAAGGATCTCATTCAGATTTGATGGAGAAATTAAAATCTTTACAGACAAGCAAAAGCTGAGAGAGTTCAGCAGCATCAAACCAGTTTTACAACAAATGCTAAAGGAACTTTTCTAGACAAGAAACACAAGAGAAGGAAAAGACTTATAATAATGAACTCAGAGGGGGACGTTGAAAATGGCAGAAGAGTAAGACGCGGAGATCACCTTCCTCCCCACAGATACACCAGAAATACATCTACACGTGGAACAACTCCTACAGAACACTTACTGAAGGCTGGCAGAAGACCTCAGGCTTCCAAAAGGCAAGAAACTCCCCACATACCTGGGTAGGGCAAAAGAAAAAAAAGAGAAAACAGAGACAAAAGAATAGGGATGGCACCTGAACCAGTGGGAGGGAGCGGTGAAGGAGGAAAAGCTTCCACACACTAGGAAGACCCTTCGTGGGCGGAGACTGCGGGAGGCAGAGAGGGGAGCTTCGAAGCCGCGGAGGAGTGCACAGCAACGGGTGCGGAGGGCAAAGAGGGGAGATTCCTGCACAGATGATCAGTGCCGACCTGCACTCACCAGCCCGAGAGGCTTGTCTGCTCACCCGCTGGGGCGGTCAGTGCTGTGAGCTGAGGATCAGTTTCGGTTTCGGACGGAGCACAGGGAGAGGACTGGGGTTGGCGGCTTGAACATAGCCTGAAGGGGTTAGTGCACCACGGCTAGCCACGAGGGAGTCCGGGGAAAAGTCTGCAACTGCCGAAGAGGCAAGAGACTTTTTCTTCCCTCTTTGTTTCCTGGTGCGCGAGGAGAGGGGTTTAAGAGTGCTGCTTAAAGGAACTCCAGAGACAGGCGCGAGTCGAGGCTAAAAGCACGGACCCGAGAGATGGGCGTGAGCCGTGGCTAAAAGCACAGACCTCAGGGACGGGTGAGAGACGCTAAAGCTGCTGCTGCCGCCACCAAGGGGCCTGTGTGCGGGCACAGGTCACTATCCACACCCCTCTTCCGCAGAGCCTGTGCAGCTCGCCACTGCCAGGTTCCCGGGATCCAGGGACAACTTCCCCGGGAGAATGCACGGCGGGCCTCAGACTGGTGCAACGTCACGCTGGCCTCTGCCGCCACAGGCCTACCCTGCAGGCAGTGCCCCTCCCCCCCCCGGCCTGATTGCACCAGAGCCCCTGAATCAGCGGCTCCTTTAACCCCGTCCTGTCTGAGCAAAAACAGACGCCCTCCAGCGACCTACACGCAGAGGCAGGGCCAAATCCAAAGCTGAGTCCCTGTGAGCTGTGAGAACAAAGAAGAGAAAGGGAAATCTCTCCCAGCAGCCTCAGAAGCAGTGGATTAAAGCTCCACAATCAACTTGATGTACCCTGCATCTGTGGAATACATGAATAGACAACGAGTCATCCCAAATTGAGGAAGTGGGCTTCGAGAGCAAGATCTATGATTTTTTCCCCTTTACCTCTTTTTGTGAATGTGTATGTGTATGCTTCTGTGTGAGATCTTGTCTGTATAGTTTTGCTTCCACCATTTGTCCTAGGGTTATATCCGTCCATGTTTTTTTAAAAATTATTTTTCTTAATAATTAATTTTAAGTTTAATAACTTTATTATACTTTACCTTCTTTCTTTCTTTCTTTCTTTCTTTCTTTCTTTCTTTCTTTCTTTCTTTCTTTCTTTCTTTCTTTCTTTCTTTCTTTTTCGTTCTTTCTTTCTTTCTTTTTTCCTTCCTTCCTTCCCTCCTTTAGACAACGAATCATCCCGAATTGAAAAAGTGGTCTCTGAGAGCAAGATTTATGATTTTTTTTTCCCCTTTACCTCTTTTTGTGAGGGTGTATGTGTATGCTTCTGTGTAAGATTTTCTCTGTATAGCTTTGCTTCCACCATTTGTCCTAAGGTTTTATCCGTCCCTTTTTTTTTCTAAATAAGTATTGTTTAATTTAATAAATTTATTATACTTTATTTTATTTTACTGTATCTTCTTTCTTTCTGTCTTTTTTCCTTCTTTCCCTCCTTCCTTCCTTCCTCCCTCCCTCCCTCCCTCCATTCTATCCTTCTCGCCTTCTTTACTTCTTTGTTTCTTTTTCTTTCTTTCTTTCTTCCTTCCTTCCTTCCTTCCTTCCTTCCCTCCCTTCCTTCTTTCTTTCTTCATACTTCTACTAATTCACTCTACTTTTTCTCCCTTTTATTCTGAGCCGTGTGGATGAAAGGCTCATGGTGCTTCAGCCAGGAGTCAGGGCTCTCCCTCTGAGGTAGGAGAGCCAACTTCAGGACACTGGTCAACAAGAGACCTCCCAGCTACACATAATATCAAATGGTGAAAATCTCCCAGAGACCTCCATCTTAACACCAGCACCCAGCTTCACTCAATGACCAGCAAGCTACAGTGCTGGACAACCTATGCCAAACAACTAGCAAAACAGGAACACAACACCACCCATTAGCAGAGAGGCTGCCTAAAATCATAATAAGGCCACAGACATCCCAAAACACACCACCAGACATGAACCTGCCCACTAGAGAGACAAGATGCAGCCTCATCCACCACAACACAGGCACTAGGCCCCTCCACCAGGAAGCCTACACAACACACTGAACCAACCTTAGCCACTGGAGACAGACATCAGAAACAACAGGAACTACAATCCTGCAGCCTGCAAAAAGGAGACCCCAAACACAGTAAGATAAGCAAAATGAGAAGACAGAAAAACACACAGCAGATAAAGGAGCAAGATAAAAATGCACCAGACCTAACAAATGAAGAGGAAATAGGCAGTCTACCTGAAAAAGAATTCAGAATAATGATAGTAAGGATGATACAAAATCTTGGAAATGGGATGGACAAAATGCAAGAAACTGTTAACAAGGACCTAGATGAAATAAAGATGAAACAAGCAACAATGAACAACACAATAAATGAAATTCAAAGTACTCTAGATGGGATCAATAGCAGAATAACTGAGGCAGAAGAACGGATAAGTGAGCTGGAAGATAAAATAGTGGAAATAACTCCTGCAGAGCAGAATAAAGAAAAAAAGAATGAAAAGAAATGAAAAGAATGAAAAGAGACCTCTGGGACAACATTAAACGCACCAACATTCGAATTATAGGGGTTCCAGAAGAAGAAGAGAAAAAGAAAGGGACTGAGAAAATATTTGAAGAGATTATAGTTGAAAACTTCCCTAATATGGGAAAGGAAATAGTTAATCAAGTCCAGGAAGCACAGAGAGTCCCATACAGGATAAATCCAAGGAGAAATACGCCAAGACACATATTAATCAAACTGTCAAAAATTAAATACAAAGAAAACATATAAAAAGCAGCAAGGGAAAAACAGCAAATAACACACAAGGGAATCCCCATAGGGTTAACAGCTGATCTCTCAGCAGAAGCCCTACAAGCCTGAAGTGCGTGGCAGGACATACTGAAAGTGATAACGGAGAAAAACCTGCCACCAAGACTACTCTACCCAGCAAGGATCTCATTCAGATTTGATGGAGAAATTAAAAGCTTTACAGACAAGCAAAAGCTGAGAGAGTTCAGCACCACCAAACCAGCTTTACAACAAATGCTAAAGGAACTTCTCTAGGCAAGAAACACAAGAGAAGGAAAAAGGCCTATAATAACGAACCCAAAATAATTTAGAAAATGGGAATAGGAACATACATATCAATAATTACCTTAAACGTAAATGGACCTAACGCTACCACCAAAAAGATACAGATTGGCTGAATGGATACAAAAACAAGACCCTTATATATGCTGTCTACAAGAGACCCACTTCAGACCTAGAGACACATACAGACTGAAAGTAAGGGGATGTAAAACTATATTCCATGCAAATGGAAACCAAAAGAAAGCTGGAGTAGCAATTCTCATATCAGACAAAATAGACCTTAAAATAAAGACTATTAGAAGAGACAAAGAAGGACACTACATAATGATCAAGGGTTCAATCTATGAAGAAGATAAAACAATTGGAAATATTTATGCACCCAACATAGGAGCACCTCAAAACATAAGGCAAATACTAACAGCCATAGAAGGGGAAATCGACAGTAACACATTCAGTGTAGGGGACTTCAGCATCCCACTTTCACCAATGGACAGATCATCCAAAATGAAAATAAATAAGGAAACACAAGCTTTAAATGATACATTAAACAAGATGGACTTAATTGATATTTATAGGACACTCCATCCAAAAACAACAGAATACACTTTTTTCTCAAGTGCTCAGGAAACATTCTCCAGGATAGATCATGTCTTGGGTCAAGCAAATCAAGCCTTGGTAAATTTAAGAAAATTGAAATTGTATCAAGTATCTTCTCTGACCACAACGCCAAGAGACTAGATATCAATTACAGGAAAAGATCTGTAAAAAATACAAACACATGGAGGCTAAACAATACACTACTTAATAACGAAGTGATCACTGAAGAAATCAAAGAGGAAATAAAAAAATACCTAGAAACAAATGACAATGGAGACACAACAACCCATACCTTATGGGATGTAGCAGAAGCAGTTCTAAGAGGAAAGTTTATAGCAATACAAGCCCACCTTAAGAAGCAGCAAACATCTCGATTAAACAACCTAACCTTGCACCTAAAGCTATTAGAGAAAGAAGAATAAAAAACCCCAAAGTTAGCAGAAGGAAAGAAATCATAAAAATCAGATCAGAAATAAATGAAAAAGAAATGAAGGAAACAATAGCAAAGATCAATAAAACTAAAAGCTGGTTCTTTGAGGAGATAAACAAAATAGATAAACCACTAGCCAGACTCATCAAGAAAAAAAGGGAGAAGACTCAAATCAATAGAATTAGAAATGAAAAAGGAGAAGTAACAACTGACACTGCAGAAATACAAAAGATCATGAAAGATTACTACAAGCAACTCTATGCCAATAAAATGGACAATCTGGAAGAAATGGACAAATTCTTAGAAATGCACAAACTGCGAAGACTGAATCAGGAAGAAATAGAAAATATGAACAGACCAATCACAAGCACTGAAATTGAAATTGTGATTAAAAATCTTCGAACAAAGAAAAACCCAGGACCAGGTGGCTTCACAGGCGAACTGTATCAAACATTTTGAGATGGTCTAACACCTATCCTTCTCAAACTCACCCAAAATATAGCAGAGGGAGGAACTCTCCCAAATTCCTTCTACGAGGCCACCATCACCTTGATACCAAAACCAGACAAGGATGCCACAATGAAAGAAAACTACAGGCCAATATCACTGATGAACATAGATGCAAAAATCTTCAACAAAATACTAGCAAACAGAATCCAACAGCACATTAAAAGGATCATACACCATGATGAAGTGGTGTTTATTACAGGAATACAAAGATTCTTCAATATACGCAAATCTAGCAATGTGGTAAACCATATTAACAAATTGAAGGAGAAAAACCATATGATCATCTCAATAGATGCAGAGAAAGCTTTTGACAAAATTCAACACCCATTTATGATAAAAAACCCTGCAGAAAGTAGACGTAGAGGGAACATTCCTCAACATAATAAAGGCCATATATGACAAGCCCACAGCTAACATCATCCTCAATGGTGAAAAACTGAAAGCATTTCCACTAAGATCAGGAACAAGACAAGGTTGCCCCCTCTCACCATTCTTATTCAACATAGTTTTGGAAGTTTTAACCACAGCAATCAGAGAAGAAAAGGAAATAAAAGGAATCCAAATCGGAAAACAAGAAGTAAAGCTGTCACTGTTTGCAGATGACATGATACTATACATAGAGAATCCTAAAGATGCTACCAGAAAACTACTAGAGCTAATCAATGAATTTGGTAAAGTAGCAGGATACAAAATTAATGCACAGAAATCTTTGGCATTCCTATATACTAGTGATGAAAAATCTTAAAGTGAAATCAAGAAAACACTCCCATTTACCATTGCAACAAAAAGAATAAAATATCTAGGAATAAACTTACCTAAGGAGACAAAAGACCTGTATGCAGAAAATTATAAGACACTGATGAAAGTAATTAAAGATGATACAAATAGTTGGAGACATATACCATATTCTTGGATTGGAAGAATCAACATTGTGAAAATGACTCAACTACACAAAACAATCTATAGATTCAATGCAATCCCTATCAAACTACCACTGGCATTTTTCACAGAACTAGAATGAAAAACTTCACAATTTGTATGGAAACACAAAAGACCCCGAATAGCCAAAGCAATCTTGAGAACGAAAAAAGGCGATGGAGGAATCAGCCTCCCTGTCTTCAGACTATACTACGAAGCTACAGTAACCAAGACACTATGGTCCTGGCGCAAAAACAGAAAGATAGATCAATGGAACAGGATAGAAAACCCAGAGATAAACCCACGCACATATGGTCAACTTATCTTTGATAAAGGTGGCAGGAATGTACAGTGGAGAAAGGACAGCCTCTTCAATAACTTGTGCTGGGCAAACTGGAGAAGTACATGTAAAAGTATGAGATTAGATCCCTCCCTAACACCATACACAAAAATAAGCTCAAAATGGATTAAAGACCTAAATGTAAGGCTAGAAACTATCAAACTCTTAGAGGAAAACATAGGCAGAACACTCTATGACATAAATCACAGCAACATCCTTTTTGACCCACCTCCTAGAGAAATGGAAATAAAAACAAAAATAAACAAATGGGACCTAATGAAACTTCAAAGCTTTTGCACAGCAAAGGAAACCATAAACAAGACCAAAAGACAACCCTCAGAATGGGAGAAAATACTTGCAAATGAAGCAAGTGACAAAGGATTAATCTCCAAAATTTACAAGCAGCTCATGCAGCTCATTAACAAAAAAACAAACAACCCAATCCAAAAATGGGCAGAAGACCTAAATAGACATTTCTCCAAAGAAGATATACAGACTGCCAACAAACATGTGAAAGAATGCTCAACATCATTAATCATTAGAGAAATGCAAATCAAAACTACAATGAGATATCATCTCACACCAGTCAGAATGGCCATCATCAAAAAATCCAGAAACAATAAATGCTGGAGAGGGTGTGGAGAAAAGGGAACACTCTTGCACTGCTGGTGGGAATGTGAATTGGTTCAGCCACTATGGAGAACAGTATGGAGGTTCCTTAAAAAACTACAAATAGAACTACCATATGACCCAGCAATCCCACTACTGGGCATATACCCTGAGAAAACCAAAATTCAAAAAGAGTCATGAACCAAAATGTTCATTGCAGCTGTATTTACAATAGCCCGGAGATGGAAACAACCTAAGTGCCCAACATCAGATGAATGGGTAAAGAAGATGTGGCACATTTATACAATGCAATATTACTCAGCCATAAAAGGAAACGAAATTGAGCTATTTGTAATGAGGTGGAGAGACCTAGAGTATGTCATACAGAGTTAAGTAAGTCAGAAAGAAAAAGACAAATACCGTATGCTAACACATATATATGGAATTTAAGAAGAAAAATAAAATGTCATGAAGAACCTAGGGGTAAGACAGAAATAAAGACACAGACCTACTGGAAAACGGACTTGAGGATATGGGGAGGGGGAAGGGTGAGCTGTGACAGGGCGAGAGAGAGTCATGGACACATACACACTAACAAACGTAAGATAGATAACTAGTGGAAAACAGCCGCATGGCACAGGGATATCGGCTCGGTGCTTTGTGACAGCCTGGAGGGGTGGGATAGGGAGGGTGAGAGGGAGGGAGACGCAAGAGGGAAGAGATATGGGAACATGTGTATATGTGTAACTGGATTCACTTTGTTATAAAGCAGAAACTAACACACCATTGTAAAGCAATTATACCCCAATAAAGATGTTTAAAAAAAAACTACAATGAGATATTATCTCACACCAGTCAGAATGGCCATCATCAAAATATCTAGAAACAATAAATGCTGGAGAGGGTGTGGAGAAAAGGGAACACTCTTGCACTGCTGGTGGGAATGTGAATTGGTTCAGCCACTATGGAGAATAGCATGGAGGTTCCTTAAAAAACTACAAATAGAATTACCATATGACCCAGCAATCCCACTATTGGGCATATACCCTGAGAAAACCAAAATTCAAAAAGAGTCATGTTCCAAAATGTTCACTGCAGCTCTATTTACAATAGCCCGGAGATGGAAACAGCCTAAGTGCCCATCGTTGGATGAATGGATAAAGAAATGTAGTACATATATACAATGGAATATTACTCAGCCATAAAAAGAAACGAATTTGAGCTATTTGTAATGAGGTGGATAGACCTAGAGTCTGTCATACAGAGTGAAGTAAGTCAGAAAGAGAAAGAAAAAATGCTAACACATATATATGGAATTTAAGAAAAAAATGTCATGAAGATCCTAGGGGTAAGACAGGAATAAAGACACAGACCTACTGGAGAACGGACTTGAGGATATGGGGAGGGGGAAGGGTGAGCTGTTACAAAGCGAGAGAGAGGCATGGACATATATACACTAACAAACGTAAGGTAGATAGCTAGTGGGAAGCAGCCGCATGGCACAGGGATAACAGCTCGGTGCTTTATGATAGCCTGGAGGGGTGGGATAGGGAGGGTGGGAGGGAGGGAGACGCAAGAGGGAAGAGATATGGGAACATATGTATATGTATAACTGATTCACTTTGTTTTAAAGCAGAAACTAACACACCATTGTAAAGCAATTATACGCCAATAAAGATGTTAAAAAAATAAACTCAAAATGGATTATGGACCTAAATATAAGACCGGACACTATAAAACTCTTAGAGGAAAACAGGAAGAACACTCTTTGACATAAATACAACAAGATCTTTTCTGATCCACGTGCTTGAGTAATGGAAATAAAAAGAAAAATGAACACATGGGACCCAATGAAACTTAAAGCTATTGCACAGCAAAGGAAACCATAAAGAAGACGAAAAGACAACCCTCAGAAAGGGAGAAAATATTTGCAAATGAATCAATGGGCAAACAATTAACCTCCATAATATATAAACAGCTCATGCAGCTCAATATTAAAAAAACAAACAACACAATCCAAATATGGGTGAAAAACTAAATAGACATTTCTCCAAAGAAGACATACAGATGGCCAAGAAGCACATGAAAAGCTGCTCAACATCACTAACTATTAGAGAAATACAAATCAAAACTACAATGAGGTATCACCTGTCACCAGTTAGAATGGGCATCATCAAAAAATCTACAAACAAATACTAGAGAGGGTTTGGAGAAAAGGGAACCCTCTTGCACTGTTGGTGAGAATGTAAACTGATACAGCCACTATGGAGAACAGTATGGAGGTTCCTTAAAAAAATAAAATAGAACTACCATAAGACACAGCAATCCCGTGACTGCGCATATACCCTGAGAAAACCATAATTCAAAATGAGTCATGTACCACAATGTTCATTGCAGCTCTATTTACAATAGCCAGGACATGGAAGCAACCTAAGTGTCCATCGACAGGTGAATGGATAAAGAAGATGTGGCACATATATACAATGGAATATTACTCAGCTATAAAAGGAAACAAAATTGAATTATTTGTAGTGAAGTGGATGGACCTAGAGACTGTCATACGGGGTGAAGTAAGTCAGAAAGAGAAAAATACCGTATGCTAACACATATACATGGAATCTAAAAAAAGAAGATTCTGAACAAGCTAAGGGCAGGATACGAATAAAGACGCAGACATAGGGAGTAGGCTTGAGGACACAGGGAGTGGGAAGGGTAAGCTAGGATGATGTGAGAGAGTGGCATGGACATGTATACACTACCAAATATAAGATAGATAGCTAGTGTGAAGCAGCCACATAGCACAGGGACATCTGATGGGTGCTTTGTGACCACCTAGAGGGGTGGGATAGGGAGGGTAGGAGGGAGACGCAAGAGGGAGGAGACATGGTGATATATGTATATGTATAGCTGATTTACTTTGTTATAAAGCAGAAACTAACACACCATTGTAAAGCAATTCTACTCCAATAAAGATGTTTAAAAATATAACGTCTATGTGCTTTGTACAGTTGCTGTTTAATATAAGAATGTATTGCTTTAGAAGCTTATAAACATTATCCATACATGGAGGCATGTTTTTCAACTCTATCCCACTCAGAATTAAACCTAATAATAAACTGTCCTGACTCAAAAAACATGGTTAGAGTAAACAGTCCACATTTTGTTCCTGTAATTTGTAACGCACTCAGAAAATCCCAAGGCTGGCTCAGAACCAGCTGACGACCCATCAAGCTCTGGGCTTAGAATGGGGAGCCTATTTTTCTTTTTATTACTGGTAACTGGAAAAGCCTAGCAACTATTTTCCATTGACATTCCATCCAGGATGGAGAGCTTGTTTTTCCTAGATTTTCGTATAGTTTTAGATGGTCATCTTGGGCAATCTGGCTTCATATCAAAAGTGTTTTTAATTGACGAGGTTCTCCCTTGGGCTGTTGGATAGAAAAATACATTCTCTATATCTCCGTGTCTATTTGGGGGGTCATAGCTGGATTCCAGTTCCCCATCTTTGTGCAAAGTGGCTGCTCTTTCATCGTATCCTTGCAGTGTGCCTGAAACAGGAAGGAAGGAACAGAATCTGTGATCAATCTTCTAAATGGCTGACTTAGAAGTGGCAAAAGCAGCAACCTTGGGCCACCTACTCCATTTTCTCAAACTTATGGAAAATGTAAAAAATGTTGATGCAGAAGCACGAGTGTTGATTATTGGACAATAAAATGATGGTCGTCTCCACCTTAAGGTTTGCTGTTGGATGGAACTTATGGGAGTCTTATTTACACCCAAGGACACTGCCTCCACCTTGAGTTTTTCATTTGCATAGTTGTCGTTTTCTTAGAGGCAGAACATGCTAGTGCTTAACTTTGTGTTCACAAAACCCAGAACTTTTTAAAAGTCCTATGGCACATATACGGCTTTTTCTCCTTTTGCTTCCTGCTTTGTGTGATGAAGCAAAGCACACTTAACTATAAAGGAGGATCACGCTTGATATTTGATGATTTCAGAACGTTGTTTAGCAATCTGGAAAGAACTTGCAACAAGCCTGGTCTCTCACTGGGTCTAACATGGAGAAGATGGGAAGTGAACTACCTGGGATTCATAGGTTGTAGGTCACTGGTATCATGATAGGTATTTTAGCACACTAGCTCATTTAGTCCTCACAACCAGGTTTAAGAAAGCAATGCTATCCCCACTTTCCAGTGAGAGATTTCAGAGATTGACTAACTTGTGGGGGTCACACTGTTGGTAGTGTCGAACAAGGGGTGACCTGTAGTTGATATGACTCCAAAGTCTGGTAATCCATTCTCTTAACCCCATGGAGGCCTGGTGTGCCCAGAACACCATGATACATCTTTAGGAGAATAAGAGATATTGACATGTTTCCTTGACAATTTTCCTTAAATGATTCTTTCCACAAGGTAGGATTATCAGTAGAGAAGAGTTTTAGGCTATAATCCAGCATTCAACTTCTGAGGAAAACACTGATTCACCCAATTATGTTATTCATAGGAGAAGAAGAATATGAGGCATCAATAGACAGTGCAACTCCTTTTCAATGAAGCCAGAGATGTCAGAGAAAAAACAATTAATGACATTTCACAATACTCTTTATACACAGTGAACTTATCTGATTCTCAAGTTCTCTTGTCCTATTTAAGAGTACAGGATAAGGGGTGTGACGCCCACATGGTTTCACTTGGAAAAGGGACACGTGCTAAAGTCAAACCTCTGAGGTATTTGCTGATATGGTTTGTTGGGGGTGGCTTATTTTCAGTTGAGGCCATTGTGGTTCAAGTACGGAGCTTAGAGACCTAGATATGGGCTTCTGAGAGTTTCACTGTTGCACTCTATAGAAAGTCATTCTGCTAAAAGGAGTCACACTAGATGCTGCTTAATATTCTGTGATAATTTGCTTTCATTGATAACAAAAATTTTTTGAAACTCTAGTCATAAGTAAAAATTCTTTGGAAGCTTCTAGGGTATCTTGAGTTATTAATCAGCATGTATATATTCTGGGGTTATGATCAAAACATTAAACATCTGCTTTTGGCATGCCCACCAGCTGTTAGAATTGAACCAGCCTGCAGAGTTGGGGCTGGATTCAGGGAGGAGCCTTCCTTGTCAGGCTCTAATCCTTCAGGGATTGGGAAGGTCTGGGTTGGGGATGGGGGTTGGGGTGGGGGAGTACTCCCAAGGGAGGCATTAAGGTATCCAGAACAGCAGGGAGGATCTCAGGGGTTATTTACAAAATGATAGAAAATGTTTAACATTTTAACAATGGTTACTGCATGCCAGTGTTATGAGCTGAATGTCAGGTCTGTGTATATACGATGAATCTAATATAGTAAAGTCCTACAGACATCCAGTGCTATGGGGATAAACAAGGGAAACCCCGAAGCCAATGTGAAACTGCTTTTATAGAGTCTTTTCTAGGAATATTGACAACTAACACTGGAAAGATGACCTAAATATATTTAAGAATATAGTTTCTGGAGTCAGGCTGCCTGGATGTATTAGTTTCCTATTGCTACTGTAACAAGTTATCACAAATTTAGTCGCTTAAACTAGTGCACATTTGTTCTCTTACAATTCTGGAGGTGAAAAGTCTAAAATCAAGGTATTGGCAGGGCTACTTTCCTTCAGGAGGTTTCAAGGGAGAATTCATTTCCTTGCCTTTTCAGCCTCTAGAGGCCACCCACATTCCTTGGCTCATAGCCCCTTCCTTATATCACTCCAGCCTCCTGCTTCAACAACACATCTCCTATTACTGACTTTGACCTTCTTGCTTCCCTCATAAAAGGACCCTTGTGATTACCTTGGGCCCTCTTGGATATTCCAGGATAATCCTCCCATCTCGGGATCCTTAATATAATTCCATCAGCAAAGTTCTTTTGGCCATGTTAGGTAACATCTTCATAGGTTCTGGGGATTAGATCGTGGACATCTTTAGGGAGTTATTATTCTGTCTACCACAGTGGATACCCACCCTATCTCTGCTACTTCCTAGCTATGTGACATAGTGATTAGCTACAAGCACATTACTCATTCTCTCTGTGCCTTTGTTCCCTTGAAAGAAAAATGGGGTAGTAGTAGTACTTTCCTTGTAGGGTGAAGATTAAATGTTATTGTAGGTGGAGGGCTTGGAACCATGCCTAGCCCCTAGGATGTGTTCAATGACTTCTACCTGTTGTGAGCTGTGGGTATCAGTGCTCCTCTGGTGAATCTGGTCTCCAACAAACTCTGTTTCATTCTCTGCTACTGACTGCAGAGCCAATGTCCTTGTCAGGCCAATTTATATATGTATTTATGTATTTATTTGGCTGTGCCACGTGGCTTCGTGATCTTAGTTCCTGACCAGGGATAGAACCTGTGCCCCCTGCAGTGGAAGCACTGAGTGCTAACCACTGGACTGCCAAGGAATTCCCCTTGTCAGGCCAATTTAAGGAGACAGTGCCTTTTGGTCCTTCATCAGTTTGTTGCAGTACAATAACCTTCCTGGTTTTGTATTCCTGCAACCACTCCTTCACTACAGTCAGGGAGCTTCTTGAGTTCCACCTGCAGCATTAAGCTAGCTGTGGCTCCGGGACAAGAAAAAGGATAGACTAGCTTTAAGAAATTGTAGCTCAGTGTTACGGGACTAACCATGAATCCATGCCCGAAGTCTACTAAGTCCTTGTTTCAGTGACCATCCTTGTAAGAATCTTCCAAAATGGAGTTTCATCCTTGTCCTCACCCATCTTCCTAACACAGGGTTGCTGTCTCCAGTCTGATGGAACCCCTGACATTGCCATCTTCTAGTCTTTATGCCTCACATCCCTACATCCTTCAAAGTGTGTAGCAGCACACCACCAGCATGTGCCCTCCGCCCCCTGGAAGGGATTTCAAAGCCCTTCCTTCACAACAAATGTGGGGAATAAAAGTCTGTTCCTTTTATAGAATAAATTGGATTTGGACTTGCAGGTGTCTGCTGTACGAGGGTTGTCATGAAAGAAGAAATTGTCATGTGTAGATGAGAGTGGAACAGATGTCTCCTTCCAACTTGGGGGATCTATGAATTCAGTGGAAACACTATAAGGAAAATTGTAAGATGCTTTCCTGGCATGACTGAATCCAGAGAGACTGTGTTTCTCCAGAGTAATAGAACTTATTCCATTTCTGTAGTGTCAAGGTTTGCCTTTTTTTATATCCCTATTTGTGGAAATTTCTCACCTGTAAAATCATATGCAGAAAAGGAAAATATATTCTCTGACACTAAAAATCAATCTGTTTAAACCACTGGTCTTTCCAAGCCCCCTTTCCTGCCCCATTACCACCATTTGAAAAAAAAGAATTTCAGTTTGTGGCATCACTTTGGTAACTTCTATTCCTTCTAAACTGGATTGTACTATTTTGAAAAACAAAAAGTATTTTACCCAGACTTATTTTCCTTGTCAGCTGCCTTTGCCACAAAAGACTAAATTCGTCTCTATTATAAATAGAGCTCAGTTACAGAGAAGTTTTACTGGCTACCTTAAAAGAAGCATGGTTATTTTAATGAGTAGAATAATCTGAAAGTTTTGTTTTCTTCATTTTCCAGCTCTATTTTCAAATTAAAAAAAATCCTTCATTAAAAGGAATGCAAACAGTTTCTATAACATAAAAACTTTATAACTCTTTAACATTAAGCATCCAAAGAGGGAGACAAAAATAGTCATCCCAGAGTCAGCTTTTAGTTTGATGATGTGAAAAGAACACTTGATTAGAAGTCAGCAAACCTGGATACTAGTTCTTAGTTACTAATTATTAGGTTAAGGCGTTCATTCTTTGTGCTTCAGCTCTTCATCTGTAAAACGTGGGTAATAATTCCTCCACCTCATACACTTGTAACAGGGCTCCAAGGAAGTAATCTTTAAGAAAATGAGTTGCAGAGCACAAAGGGTCATTTTAAAATATAAAATTCCAGCACAGCATAGTAGAGAAAGCACAGGTCTGCAGTCAGCCTATGCTGTGAATTCTGGTTCTGTCAAGTAACAAGCTGTGTGACTTGCTCAATTTAGTTAACCTCTCTGAGCTTTGTATTCCTCATCTGTAAACATGAAAAACCCTTCTGGGTGACTGTGAGCATAGAAAGAAAGCAAAAAGCAAATGTTCAGTGATGGTAGCTCTTATTACTTTTCTTCACTGAACAAGGCATTCCTGTTTGTATATCCAAGTTATAAATATACTAGCGGTTTCCCCAGCCCAGGTGTTCTTGGAACATTTGACTCAATAGCCTTTCTCCTTTTTTTATGAAAAATTGGTACTGTGAGCAGGCTTGTGGTTCTCCATGTCATTAAATTCAGAAATAAATGTGCTCAACCACAAAATCCCCATCTTGCTTCAAAGGCATCTCAAGTTTTCAGTCTACACATAGAGTAGGGTGTACTCTTGCCTGCAAGGAGCATTCCTATCCCTTCAGACAGGGCAGAGGGCCCAGGTGGCACTCAGGGCTGAGCAACTTTCAATGAATCATGACTATGAATTTTCTTCACTTTTCTCAGAAAGGCCCAGTGTCTCTTGCCGCTCATTCTGGCATGGCCTTAAGTCAGCAATTGCAAACTCAAGTGAGGGCAGGGAGGTAACCAAATGGGTGTTGCAGGGGGCAGCAAGAAGACCCTGGAGAACAGAAAATGGCAGCTCTCAGTCCGGTCGATGATTGCCAGATATGAATGCAGACACAATTTTACTATATCCTGTTTTGTTTTCCCCAAGAAAAGCCACAAATCAGAATTTTCATGTGATATTTTTCCAATTTTTAAGTGTTGGCAGCTAATCCTCATTACTCTCTAATTCTACAGAGATTAGAGTTGTTCCATGGACTACCGTTGTTTATCTTCTGATATTCAGTGCCAGCCTTTGGGCCTCTAGTCACTCTATGTGTCAGGAGACACTACCTTTATCTGCCTGAACTTAGGTCACTTAGAATCATAATCACCTTTAAGTGAAAAAGCCACAAAAATCCCAGAGAAAGATTTTAGCTCTGAAATTATCTAATATCTTTACTGTTCTTGACTGTGAATAATCTTCTAAAAGCTTAAGAAGATGTAACCCTCCTTGATCATTATCTCTTGATAAAAATTACAATTTTCAAACCATGTTTATATAAGATGAAAGCACTTCAGAATAGCATGTGTAACTCACCTATACATACAGACTCCGAACACTGGAATATTTTTGGAATGGGAGAGAGAAGTCTTGCCCAGATATGATTTCCATCCATATCAAGTTCTTCTGACTTAAAGACCCATCTAGGATCAACAATTTGCAGATTTAAAACTGAATTGGAGTGGAGCCCTTGGTGCATCTACGGAGAGAAGTGGGTTTTGAACTCTATCCCCTCTACCCTCTTAGATTCCGTAGAAGGGAAGGAGGCCCACTCTTCTAGATAGGGGAAGTGGGGAGAAGTGCAGCTGATAGCTAGCTAATCCTTGTTTAGAATACCAGTGCTGGAAGGGAAAATATACTCTTGGAAACAGTCTAATGCAATGGCTTTAACACTGTGTTCTGAGGTCTTCAGAGGAGCGTGAGGTCTTCCAGAGGCACTGGCCTTTTAAATGACACTGTAAAGCTTACAATAGAGTATTGGTATTGCATATAAGAGGCCATTTGAGGAAAGGGTCCCACTAATTAAAGAAAGAAAACCCCACTGGTCTAATTTTGACTTTTAGTTGAAGAACCAGCCCAACCTCTAAATTGTCCAAGGCTACTCTGTTGAAGAAAGTCAAGCCAATCCACACCCTGGCTCTGTTGCCTCCAGGCCCTTTCCTGCACTGTGTGTACATTAGCTACCTCTTTTAGCAACTGATATATCTCTTCTTAAAGGTGCTGGAGGAATTTTCAGTTGTTTTCTGAAAGTTAAAGTAGCTTGAACTGCTTTGTTTTCTATAAGTTTGGGCAATTTTTATATTTTTGACAAGGTCTTAACAGCCACTAGTTAGCACACCAACCATATACCATTTAGACTCAGATTTCTTTGGCTAGTGGGACTCTGACCACCACCAGATTTTATTTCTGGCTTCCATCCATAGGGACTGTGGTCAGCTGGGAGGATTAGAGGTTGATATGTTCTAGTGGTTTGTTTTCTGAGGGTGGGTAACCTTGATTTGTAGCATTGGCCAATTTCCATTGTGTAAGTATTCCCACCATGGCCAATTTCATGTTACAAATGAGACAGCACTGAGCAAAATATTTAGAATAGATGTGCACAATTGGCTCTCTCCAGCAGTGCTAGCTGGCTCCAGCACACCATTCTACATTCTCCGCTTCTCAGTTAGGAATTCATATACCCTTCGCCCAGCCCCAGTTCTCATCTCCACAGCCAGTGTTTTTCATTCTTCCTTACTCCAACAAGTCTCTCCTTGTAATGCTAAACCAATGCCTAAGGATGGTCACTGTGTCAAATGACTGATGGAATTAAAAAGCATCCTCATATTACCTAACAGTTTAAAAGTGTATTTCAAGTGAGAAAATAAGCTCATTTTTCCCATTCCATCCTTTTAAGACCCTACATTTTCCATTGATTTATACTTTTAACCATTTCTTAAGTTTTTATTTTTAAAAGCCTAAGTATTCTTTTATTTCACTAGATGGTGCTATATATAGTTTAGAGTTAGGGTACGTATCAGCTCAGAAATCTGGGAGTCCTCTGAGGAGCACATGTCTTCTTATAACCAGAAGTTGTCATCAAACTGAAATAGGGACATTCCAATTTACTTTATTCTTTTCCTTGCCTTTGTTTGTGGGGCTGGTGAAAGCTTCTCACCAACATGGATTGTCCTTTGCCACTTACTTTAAGCATTACTTTCCCCAGGGTTGGAAGGTGTTTAAATTTTCACTGGCCATAAAGATCTTGCCATATATTTTGTAACTTTGAGCACTGCCACCAGTCACACTTCATTTGGAAGAAGTCTCTGTCACCTGCTCTGTGACCACTCCTTAATCTTTATTCTTTGGGTGCCAACATTCTTTGTCCCTATAGTTTCATTTCTGCAAAGTATGAGCTGTAGAATATGTTGCTGAAATATTTTCAAGAGGGTTCATAAAGATTGAATTCTAAAATCCTCATTCAGTACTTATAATTTTGGGGGAAATATATAAGTCCTTCTACATGTTTCATTTTATTTCATTCATTATGTACAGGAAATTAGTATTTTAACCCAACTTCTTTAGTGTTTTTTTTCTAACTCTCCATTATCAAAAGACACCTAGAGAATCTCTCTAAAGAGAGGATAAAAACCTTATCACCTGTTTTTTTTGCCGCTTGTAAAATAGTCATCAATCATTTTCACAGTTAACCACAATGGTATATAGGCCTATTGATTGATTGTGTTATTAATTAAAAAAACTTTAATTCTACATTAAGCAGAGAAATTAAGAAAAAACTGTTAATTAATATTGAAAGTATCTTTTCAACCACTCTATTGCCTCCATGAAGAAGCCATGTTTTACTTGCAATTGTATCCCCCAGTAGAGTACCAGATATATAGTAGATGATCAATAATAGCTGCTACATTAATTGTTAGGTTACACACTTTGAGATACTACCCCAATTTTCTTTGTAATTCTAGAAGAAAACCACATGTACCCATATTGTCCCACAGAATGAGGACATGGTTTCTCAGAGACTTGTCCTTACATCTCACAGGCAATGTAAGCAAAAAGGCCGGAATTTTATCCCAGGCTTGATTCCAAAAGCCATCACCTTACTGATTTTATGAAGATTAAGTATTAGGTCAACTGGAATTCTTTCAGGTCCCAAAACCTGGGAGAGAATTACAAATGCTTATTTGCTTTTCTTTTCGGGGGGGGGGGCAAATGTTATGGCCAGTAGGAATAGTATAACACTTAATTTTGATAACCATATCTTTATGTTGTTCACAGAAATATCATTCTCCCTACCTAGAGGGGCAAAGCATTTTACATCACATCTTGCAAATCTTTACAACTGACCATAGAAGAATTCTTAAAAATGGAAACATTGAGGAGTACTTGACAAATCAGATAAGCCGAATTGATTAATAATTCAATCTCCTTATAGGTTCAGATCATTTCTTTATTTTTGAGTCAGTTTTGGTAGTTTGTGTTTTTCTAGGAACTTGCCTGTTTCATCTAGGTTGTCTCATTGTTGGGCATACAGTTGTTAGGAGTAGTTCCTTATAATCTTTTTATTTCTGTAAGGTCAGTAGTAATGTCTCCCCTTTTCATTCCTGATTTTAGTAATTTGAATCATCTTTCTTTTTTCCTGGTCAGTCTAGCTAAATGTTTGTCAGTTTTGTTCACCTTTCTAAGGACTTATATTCCAGCAGGGGAGAGAGTAATAACTAAATGACTTGAGAAGGTCATCATTTCTGTGTAGAAAATGAGCAAGGAGAGGTGACAGAGAAGGAATGAATGGATACAGAGGGCAGGGCCCACTTTAGGCAGCATGTTTGGAGAAGGTAATATTTTAGCTAATCTAGGAAGAAAGATAAGGGGACTATTGGAGAAAACTGAGAAAGATGGAATAACATGGCCAAGCAGTGTTAACAAGGAAAAAGCTTGGTATATTTAAGGAAGGGAAAAACAGGAGATAGTGGTGTAAGGGGAAAGGTACAAACAAGGTTGGAGAGTTAGTATGGCTGATTAGGTGGAGCCTTTGATGTTCTGATGAGGACCCTGGGTTTTATTATCAGTGCAATGTTTGTAGGGTTTTAAAAAGGTGAATGTCATGATCTGATACATTTCCAAAATTTCTCTCTAGCTACTATGTGAAAATAAATTTAAAGAAGCAAGAGGAGACCAGTTAGAAGGGTACTTCAGTTTAGCTAAGAGATGATAGGGGCTTGGACTGGGAAGGGGTGGTGGGCAGAATCAGGAATTGTCTACAGTACTTAGTTTCTGATGAGATCTCTATCCTATTGCTAAAAAGACGAATAGATTATAGTTTTTGAGGTCAGGGTAACAGGTTGACTTTAGAGGAATATGGCATAGAGCAGTGGTCCCCAACGTTTTTGGCACCAGGGACCGGTTTTGTGGAAGACAATTTTTCCATGGGGGCGCGCAGGGGATGGTTCAGGTGGTAATGCAAGCAATGGGGAGCGATGGGGAATGGCAGATAAAGCTTTGTTCGCTCACCCACCACTCACCTCCTGCTGTGCGGCCCCAGTTCCTAACAGGCTGTGGACTTGTACCGGTCCACGGCCCTGGAGTTGCGGAACTCTGACATAGAGGAAGGATGGATCAATGGACAGATAGGTGGAAGGAAGGAAACTAGGTAGGTAGGTAGATCAGTAGGTGGGTATGCTCCATGCCTTAAACTTTTACATTATTATCAAATAGGATTTTAAGATGGCACAGTAAAATGCTCAGATTTGTATTTTTGTGAGCTTCAGTCCTCTGGTGGCTTACATAACACCCTGTTGTACCTCTACACCCTGTTGCACAAGTGATATGAAGATTTATGCCCATGCATGTGTGTGTCTTGTTTAGGTTTTATTTTAAATTGAATATTATTTTTAAAAGGTTTAAGGGCACTATCTTATTACTGATTTTTCATCACGATACCTTGCATATGGTATGGACTCCATAAATATTTGTTGAATTTGAAGTAATTGGATCCAGTCAGAAAACTAGCCTCAACTTGTGTGCTTTGAAACACATATTTAATGTTGCCATTTTTTTCTTCCCTCCCTGCTTCTTTCCTTCTCTTCCTCCCTCCCTGCCTCCATCGCTCCTTCCTTCTTTTTTCACTTGTTCTGCCCCCCCTTCTACTTTTCCTTTCTTTCATCTTTTTTTTTGACTCACTCTTTCTTCCTGGGATTAGAAGTCTAATACCTAACTGATATCCTGGTGTTTGGTTAGCTGTAGGTGAGTCAGTAGACCTTTAAGTTTGGGGCAAGGAATATTTTTACAAGAACTTATAAATATGTAAAAATCCTCAGAGTTACATTCTCAGCTATTCTCTGCTGTGTTCAGAGATATCATCATGCAGGCTACTGTTGGTTTGAAGAGATTCATGAGTAAATTAAACTTTTTTTTCAATGCTCTTGAAATAGAAAAAAAAGCAGCCCAGCTGCCAGTGAAAAATATACCACCTGTATATGGTTTCAAAGTTCTTAAATGTTTCAAAGCTAATACATAGATAAATATTTTTAAAAATACACATCATTCCTAATTTGAAATGGAATCCTTTCAATTTGAAGGTCACTTTAATCCTGAAGAGCATCAGTTTGTAAATTTTCAAGTCTATACTTCAAATACAACTTAGAAGTGAGGAGGAAACATCTTTCTATGACTGTTACCATAAGCAGAGCCTCTCCAGTTGACAAGCTCCAGAGACATCATTTCTACTATGAATATGTCCTTGCCCCATGTACACAGACTCAGGTCTTCTGGTCTTTCCTAAAAAAACTTAATTGTGAAGGATTCGAGGGAAAATCCAGGGTCCCTTTTTGCCTATGTTTCCCCCTTTAAATCATATCTCTGCCAAGCATGAGAGATTGGGACCTGAGGCACACCCCAGGTTGGGCATGGCCAGTGTCAAGACATGGACAAGGGGTCAGGAGGTGGAGTGACCAGGAGAATACTTGGCTACTTGCCCATGTCTGAGTGAACAGCACATTTCTCAGTGGGGACAAGGGAATGTGAGCTCAGTGAGCAAAGGCAATTTGGGGTTCCCCTTCCTGTTCTTACCTGGCACGCCACTTATACAGGAGGCAAAAACCTCTTTTTTGTAACTGGGAAGAACTTTTGAGCTATCCAAAATGGGTTATATAAAGACTGCTTAGAATAATAAAGGAAGGTGGAGAAAATGAGACAATTTTGACCTAAATATGGGAAAATAGTCATTGTCCTCTTACTTCTTTTGGCAGCACTCACTTTATAATTGTTGTCCATCTCTTCATAATGGAAACATTTTTAAGGCTCATTAAAAATTGCCTGGGAAATGCCTTAAAGATAAACAGGCAAAAGTAAACAAACAAACATACAAACATTTAGAAGGTAATTAAAGATTGTGTTTCTGTCCATAGACTTAAAGAAATAGAGATTGATGGTATGTTTAAAAGGAAAACAGTACTTATGTTACCCGGATGTTTTATCCTGAAAGTTCTGGGCCATGCCTCGCATTCCCCCAAGGGATATAGCATGGAATGTGCACTTAAACTTGGTGGGGTCCTGCAAGAGTAGTTCTCCAAAGGTATCCCGTTGTTTTAGGCCAGAGGCACGTTATAGGATGGCCTCTTCTCTCCCATCGGTTTCCTCACTGCAATGCCAGGTACCGCCATCAAGAGCATTTGGCAGCATAGTAGAGGGAGGCATGCCAGCAAAGCTTTCACAGTGTTTATGGTGCCAGCTCCTTCCTTGGCACCCAATGAAGTTTCATCAGCTTTTGTTTGGGATTTTCTTGGAGCTCATGCTAATTTCTTTAACGTCGTAAAAGGATGACGTATTTCCACATCTGCAACCACCAATGCTGGCTCAGTGGAAAATGATGAGAAATTACTTGGTTGCTTCTGTAGGAAGCCAAAGGCACGGGTATATACACTTTACAAGGTGTTCGCACACCCAATGTTTCACTGCAGTCTCTTGGCAAGCCTGGGAAGTAAATACTACTTATACCAGTAGTTTACAAGGTCTAATAAGTTGATTAACCCAGGGCAATTTAACCAGTAAGCAGCAGTGTCAGAACTCAAACCCAAGACTTTTTTTTTTAATTAGTAAACTTTATTTCTTAGAGTAGTTTTACGTTCATAGCAAAATTGAACAGAAAGTACAAAGATTTCTCATATACTCCCTGTCCCCACACATGGGGAATCTTTCCCACTATCAACATCCTTGGTTGCCCCAGAGTGGTACATTTGTTACAACTGATGAACTACCTTGACACATCATTATCACCCAAAGTCTATAACCTACATAAGAGTTCATTCTTCATTTTGTACATTGTTTGGTTTTGACAAATGTATAATGATATGTATCCACCCTTGTAATATCATACAGAATAGTTTCACTGCTCCCCAAATCCTCCATGCTGTGCCTATTCATTCTTCCCTCTCCTCTAACCCCTGGAAACCACTAACAATTTTACTATCTCCATAGGTTGTCCTTTTTCATAATGTCATAACTTATAATCATACAAAATGTAGCCTCTCAGATCAGCTTCTTTAACTTAGTAATATGTATTTAAGTTTCCTACATGTCTTTTCAGAGTTTGAGAGCTCATTTCTTTTTAGAGCAGTATAATATTCCATTGTCTGGATGGACCACAGTTTATTTATCTGCTGAAGGACAGTTTGTTGCTTTCAAGTTTTGGCAATTATGAAACTGACTGCTATAAACATCCATGTGCAGGTTTTTGTACGGATATAAGTTCCAACTTTGGGTAAATAACTAAGAGTATGATTATATAAGAATATGTTGAGTTTTGTAAGAAACTACCAAACTGTCTTCCAGAGTGGCTGTACTACTATTTTGTTCCCAGAAGCAATGAATGATAGCTCCTGTTGCTCCATATCCTTGCAAGCATTTGATGATGTCAGGGTTCCAGATTTTGGCCATTCTAATAGGTGTGTAATGGTATCTCATTTTTTTTTAATTTGCAATTCCCTAATGACATACGATATTGCACATCTTTTCATATGCTTGCTTGCCATCTGTATATCTTCTTTGGTGAGGTATCTGTTCAGGTCTTTTTTAAAAATAAATTTATTTATTTATTTATTTACTTTTGGCTGTGTCATGTCCTTGCTGCTACACCTGGGCTTTCCCTAGTTGTGGAGAGCAGGGGCTACCCTTCATTGTGGTGCGTGGGCTCTAGGCACACAGGCTTCAGTAGTTGTGGCTTGGGTTCTAGAGCGCAGGCTCAGTAGTTGTGGTGCATGTGACATGTGTGAATCTTCCTGGACTAGGGATTGAACCCATGTCCCCTTCATTGGCAGGCGAATTCTTAACCATTGCTCCACCAGGGAAGTCCCTCTGTTCAGGTCTTTTGCCCAATTTTAAACCAGGCTGTTCAATTTCTTATTGTTAAGTTTTGTATACTTTGGATAATTGTCCTTAATCATCTGTGTCTTTTGTAACTATTTTCTCCCAGTCTGTGGCTTTTCCTCTCATCCTCTTAACATTTTCTCTCATGTAGCAGAAGTTTTTAATTTTAATGAATTCCGGCTTATCAGTTTTTTCTTTCATGGGTTGTACCTTGGTGTTATATCTAAAATGTCATTGCCATCCTCAGGGTCACATAAGTTTTCTTTGTTATTTTGAAGAGTTTTGTAGTTTTGCACTTTACATTTAGGCCTATGATCCTTTTTTTTTTTTTTTCTTATTGAAGTTTAGTTGATTTACAGTGTTGTGTTAGTTTCTGGTGTACAGCAAAATAAGTCAGTTATACATATGTATACGTATTCTTTTTCATATCCTTTTCCATTATGGTTTATTACACAATATAGAGTATAGTTTCCTGTGCTATACTGTAGGATCTCGTTGTTTATTAGTTTTATATATAGTAGTTTGTATCTGTTAATTCCAAACTCCTAGTTTATCCCTTCCCCACTCCCTTTCCCCTTTGGTAACCATAAGTTTGTTTTCTGTGTCTGTCAGTCTGTTTCTGTTTTGTAGATAAGTTCATTTGTGTCATATTTTAGATTCCACATATAAGTGATATCATGACATTTGTCTTTGCCTGACCTACTTCACTTAGTATGATAATCTCTAGGTCCATTCATATTGCTGCAAATGGCATTATTTCATTCTTTCTGTGCATAAATAGTATTCCATTATGTATATATACCACATCTTCTTTATCCATTCATCTGTTGATGGGCATTTAGGTTGCTTCCGTGTCTTGGCTATTGTAAATAGTGCTGCTTTGAACATTGGGGTACATGTATCTTTTTGGATCAGAGTTTTCTCCAGATATATGTCCAGGAGTAGGATTGCTGGATCATATGGCAACTCTATTTTTAGTTTTTTGAGGTACCTCCATACTGTTTTCTGTAGTGGCTGCACCAATTTACATTCCCACCAACAGTGTAGGAGGGTTCCCTTTTCTCCACACCCTCTCCAGTATTTGTCATTTCTAAACTTTTTAATACTGGCCATTCTGACTGTTGTGATGTGGTACCACATTGCAGTTTGATTTGCATTTCTCTAATAATTAGCGATGCTGAACATCTTTTCATGTGCCTATTGGTCATGTGTATGTCTTCTTTGGAGAAATGTCTATTTAGGTGTTCTGCCCATTTTTTTGATTGGATTGTTTGGTTTTTTTTGTTATTGAATTGTATGAGCTGTTTGTATATTTTGGAAATTAGGCCCTTGTCAGTCACATAATTTGCAAATATTTTCTTCCATTCCATAGGTTGTCTTTTCATTTTGTTTACAGCTTCCTTTGCTGTATTTGATTAGGTCTCATTTGTTTATTTTCACTTTTACTTCTTTTGCCTTGGGAGACTGATCAAAGACAATATAGCTATGATTTATGTCAGAGAATGTTTTGCCTATGTTCTCTTCTAGGAGTTTTGTGGTGTCATGTTTTTTATTTAAGTCTTTAAGTCATTTTGAGTTTATTTTTGTGTATGGTGTGAGTCTGTGTTCTAATTTCATTGATTTACATGCAGCTGTCCAGCTTTCCCAATACCACTTTTCTCTGAAGAGGCTGTCTTTTCTCCCTTGTATATTCTTGCCTCCTTTGTTGAAGAATAATTGGCCATAGGGGTGTGAGTTTATTTCTGGGTTCTCTCTTCTGTATCATTGATCTATGTGTCTGTTTTTGTGCCACTATCATGCTGTTTTGACTACTGTAGTTTTGAAGTATTGTCTGAAGTCTGTGAGGGTTATGCCTCCAGCTTTGTTCTTTTTCCTCAGGATTGCTGTGGCAATTCTGGGTCTTTTATGATTCCAAATAAATTTTAGGATGATTTGTCTTAGCTCTGTGAAAAATGTCATGGATCATTTGATAGGGATCACATTAAATCTGTGGATTGCTTTGAGTACTATGACAATTTTAACAGTATTAATTCTTCCAATCCAAGAGCATGGGATATCTTTCCATTTCTTTGAATCATCTTCAGTTTCCTTTATCAATGTTTTATAGTTCTCAGCATATAAGTATTCATCTCCTTGGTCAGGTTTATTCCTAAGTATTTGATTTTTTTGGATGTAATTTCTTTCTTTTTTTTTTTTGTGATACGTGGGCCTCTCACTGTTGTGGCCTCTCCCATTGCAGAGCACAGGCTCCGGATGTGCAGGCTCAGCAGCCATGGCTCATGGGCCTAGCCACTCCATGGCATGTGGGATCTTCCCAGACCAGGGCACAAACCCGTGTCACCTGTATCGGCAGGCAGACTCTCAACCACTGTGCCACCAGGGAAGCCCTGGATGAAATTTTAAAAGGTTTTTTTTTTTTTTTACTTTCCCTTTCTGATATTTCATTGTCAGTGGAAAGAAATGCAACAGATTTCTGTAGGTTAATCTTGTATCTGCAATCTTGCTGAATTTGCTTATCAGTTGTAGTAGTTTTTGCGTGGAGTCTTTAGGGTTTTCTATATGTAGTATTGTGTCATTTGCATATAATGACAGTTTCACCTCTTCTCTTCCAATTTGGATTCCTTTTATTTCTTTTTCTTTTCTGATTGCTGTGGCTAGGACTTCCAATACTATGTTGAATAGAAGTGGTGAGAATGGGCATTATTGTCTTGTTCCAGATTTTAGCAGGAAGGCTTTCAACTTTTCACCATTGAGTATTATTTTGGTTGTGGGTTTGTCACAAATAGCTTTTATTATGTTGAGAAATGTTCCCTCTGTACCCACTTTGGCAAGAGTTTTTATCATGAATCGTTGTTGAGTTTTATCAAATACTTTTTCTGCATCTATTGAGATGATCATGTGGGTTTTGTCTTTTCTTTTGTTGATGTGGTATATCACATTGATTGATTTGCATATGTTGAACCATCTTTGTGATCATGAGATGAATCCAACTTGATCATGGTGTATGATCTTTTTTATGTGTTGTTGGGCTTGGTTTGCTAATATTTTGTTGAGAATGTTTGCATCTATATTCATTAAAGATATTGGCATGTAATTTTCTTTTTTGATGGTGTCTTTGTCTGCTTTTGGTATCAGGGTGATCGTGGCTTCACAGAATGCCTTTAGGAGTGTTCCCTCCTCTTCAATCTTTTGGAATAGTTTGAGAAGGATTGGTATAATTTCTTTGTTGTATGTTTGTTAGAATTCCCCAGTGAAGCCATTTGGCCCTGGACTTTTGTTTGCAGGGTGTTTATTTTTATTATTGTCATTATTACAGAGGCTATTTCACTTCTAGAGATTGGTTGGTTCAAAATATCTATTTCTTCTTGATTCAGTTTTGGTGGGCTAGAAATGTGTCCATTTCTTCTAGGGTGTCCAGTTTTTTTTTTAATATAAGTATTCATAGTGTTCTGTGTCTCTCTCTTTTTATATTTCAGTGGTATTGGTTGTTATTTCTCCTCTTTAATTCTTATTTTGATTATCTGGATCCTCTCTCTTTTCTTCTCTGTGATCTTGGCCAGAGGTTTATCAATGTCGTTTTCCCTTTCAAAGAACCAGCTCTTGGTTCTTCCCTCGTGGCACAGTGGTTAAGAATTTGCCTGCCAATGCAGGGGACACAGGTTCAAGCCCTGCTTTGGGAAGACCCCACATGCTGCAGAGCAACTAAGCCCATGTGCCACAACTACTGAGCCTGTGCTCCAGAGCCTGTGAGCCACAACTAGTGAGCCCATGTGCCACAACTACTGAAGCCCGTGCATCTAGAGCCCATGCTTCACAACAAGAGAAGCCACCACAATAAGTCCACACAAAACAATGAAGAGTAGCCCCCACTTGAAGAGTAGCCCCCACTCGCAGCAACTAGAGAAAGCCAACGTGCAAAAACAAAGACCCAACACAGCCAATAAATAAATAAATAAATAAATTAATTAATTAATTAATTAAAAGAACCAACTCTTGGTGTTACTGATTTTTTCTATTTTTTAAACACTATTATATTTATTTCCTTCTTGATCTTTATTATTTCCTTCCTTCTGCTGACTTTACGTTTTGTTTGTTCTTCTTTTTCTAATTCTTTGGGTGGTAGGTTAGGTTGTTTACTTGAGATTTTTCATGTTTTTTTTTTCTTTTAGGAAGGACTGTATAGCTATGAACTTCCCTCTAAGAACTGTATTGTTGCATCCCATAGATTTTATATAGTTGTGTTTTCATTGTCATTTGTCAAGATATTCAATTTCCTCTTTGATTTCATTGTTGACCCATTGTTTTTTTGTTTTTTGGGTTTTTTAAATATTTATTTACTTTTGGCTGCGTAGGGTCTTAGTTGCGGCACGCAGGATCTTTGTTGCAGTGCACAGGCTTCTCTATAGTTGTGGCGCACTGGCTCCAGAGCTCATGGGCCCTGTAGTTTGCAGCATGTGGGCTCTCTAGTTGAGGCACACAGGCTCAGTAGTTGTGGTGTGCGGGCTTAGTTGCCGCACGAAATGGGGGAATCTTAGTTCCCTGACCAGGGCTCGAACATGCAACTCCAGCATTGGAAGGCAGATTCTTAACAACTGTACCATCAGGAAGTCCCAGGACTCAATTCCTGAGCTGATTGAGCTTCAGACAAGATCTCTGGGGGTCTGCAAGAGGTGACTACAGGGGGTCCCCTGGAAGCCAGTTGTGGGGAGGGGGAACCCGGAAACATAGACGTGGGAACGTGTAGGGGCCTTGGGAACACAAGACACCCCATGTAGAGGGAGAGAGCAGCTCCAGGCTCAGGGATTTGAGGTCTGGGCTGAACCGAGTCCAGTGGGATTATTATTTTTTTTACATCTTTATAAAAGTATAATTGCTTTACAATGGTGTGTTAGGTTCTGCTTTATAAAAAAGTGAATCAGTTATACATATACATATGCTCCCATATCTCTTCCCTCTTGCATTTCCCTCCTTCATACCCTCCCTATCCCAACCCGCCAGGAGGTCAAAAAGCACCGAGCTGATCTCCCTGTGCTATGCGGCTGCTTCCCACTAGCTATCTACCTTACGTTTTGTGGTGTATATATGTCCATGCCTCTCTCTCTTTGTCACAGCTTACCCAACCCCTCCCCATATCCTCAAGTCCATTCTCTAGTAGGTCTGTGTCTTTATTCCTGTCTTACCCCTAGGTTCTTCATGACATTATTTCCCCTTAAATTCCATATATATGTGTTAGCATGTGGTATTTGTCTTTCTCTTTCTGACTTACTTCACTCTGTATGACAGACTCTAGGTCTATCCACCTCATTACAAACAACTCAATTTCGTTTCTTTTTTATGGCTGAGTAATATTCCATTGTATATATGTGCCACATCTTCTTTACCCATTCATCCCATGATGGACACTTGGGTTGCTTCCATCTCCGGGCTATTGTAAATACAGCTGCAATGAACATTTTGATACATGACTCTTTGTGAATTATGGTTCTCTCAGGATATATGCCCAGTAGTGGGATTGCTGGGTCATATGGTAGTTCTATTTGTAGTTTCTTCAGGATCCTCCATACTTTTCTCCATAGTGGCTGTACCAATTCACATTCCCACCAGCAGTGCAAGACTGTTCCCTCTTCCCCACACCTTCTCCAGCATTTATTGTTTCTAGATATTTTGATTATGGACATTCTGACTGGTGTGAGATGATATCTCATTGTAGTTTTGATTTCCATTTCTCTAATGATTAATGAGGTTGAGCATTCTTTCATGTGTTTGTTGGCAGTCTGTATTTCTTCTTTAGAGAAATGTCTATTTAGGTCTTCTGCCCATTTTTGGATTGGGTTGTTTGTTTTTTTGTTATTGAGCTGCATGTCCTGCTTGTAAATTGTGGAAATTAATCCTTTGTCAGTTGATTCATTTGCAAATATTTTCTCCCATTCTGAGGGTTGTCTTTTATTCTTGTTTATGGTTTCCTTTGCTGTGCAAAAGCTTTGAAGTTTCATTAGGTCCCATTTGTTTATTTTTGTTTTTATTTCCATTTCTCTAGGAGGTGGGTGAGAAAGGATGTTGCTGTGATTTATGTCATAGAGTGTTCTGCCTATGTTTTCCTCTAAGAATTTGATAGTTTCTAGCCTTACATTTAGGTCTATAATCCATTTTGAGCTTATTTTTGTGTATGGTGTTAGGGAGTGATCTAATCTCATACTTCTGCATGTACCTGTCCAATTTTCACAGCACCACTTATTGAAAGGAATGTCCTTTCTCCACTGTACATTCCTGCCACCTTTATCAAAGATAAGGTGACCATATGTGCGTGGATTTATCTCTGGGCTTTCTATCCTGTTCCATTGATCTATCTTTCAGTTTTTGGGCCAGTACCATACAGTCTTGATTACTGTAGCTTTGAAGTATAGTCTAAAGTCAGGGAGACTGATTCCTCCAGCTCTGTTTTTCGTTCTCAATATTTCTTTGGCTATTTGTGGTCTTTTGTGTTTCCATACAAATTGTGAACATTTTTGTTCTAGTTCTGTGAAAAATTCCAATGGTACTTTCATAGGTATTGCATTGAATCTGTAGATTGCTTTGGATAGTAGAGTCATTTTCACAAAGTGGATACTTCTAATCCAAGAACATGGTATATCTCTCCATCTATTTGTATCATCTTTAATTTCTTTCATCAGTGTCTTATAATTTTCTGCATACAGGTCTTTTGTCTCCTTAGGTAGGTTTATTCCTAGATATTTTATTTTTTTTGTTGCAGTGGTAAATGGGAGTGTTTTCCTGATTTTACGTTCAGATTCTTCATCAGTACTGTATAGGAATGCCAGAGATTTCTGTGCATTAACTTTGTATCCTGCTACTTTACAAAATTCATTGACTAGCTCTAGTAGTTTTCTGGTAACATCTTTAGGATTCTCTAGGTATAGTATCAAGTCATCTGCAAATAGTGACAGCTTTACTTCTTCTTTTCTGATTTGGATTCCTTGTATTTCCTTTTCTTCTCTGATTGCTGTGGCTAAAACTTCCAAAACTATGTTGAATAAGAGTGGTTAGAGTGGGCAACCTTGTCTTGTTCCTGATCTTAGTGGAAGTGCTTTCAGTTTTTCACCATTGAGGATGATGTTTACTGTGGGCTTGTCATATATGCCCTTTAATATATTGAGGAATGTTCCCTCCATACCTACTTCCTGCAGGGTTTTTATCACAAATGGATATTGGATTATGTCAAAAGCTTTCTCTGCATCTATTGAGATGATCATATGGTTTTTCTCCTTCAATTTGTTAATGTGGTTTATCACGTTGACTGATTCACATATATTGAAGAATCCTTGCATTCCTGGAATAAACCCCACTTGACCATGGTGTATGATCTTTTTAATGTGCTGTTGGATTCCGTTTGATAGTATTTTTTCGAGGATTTTGCATCTATGTTCATCAGTGATATTGCCCTGTAGTTTTCCTTCTTTGTGACTTCCTTGTCTAGCTTTGATATCAGGGTGATGGTGGTCTTGTAGAATGAGTTTGGGAGTTTTCCTCCCTCTGCTATATTTTGGAAGAGTTTGAGAAGGATAGGTGTTAGCTCTTCTCTAAGTGTTTGATAGAATTCGCCTGTGAAGCCATCTGGTCCTGGGCTTCTGTTTGTTGCCAGATTTTTAATCACAGTTTCAATTTCAGTGCTTGTGATTGGTCTGTTCATATTTTCTATTTCTTACTGATTCAGTCTTGGCAAGTTGTGAATTTCTAAAAATTTGTCCATTTCTTCCAGGTTGTCCATTTTATTGGCATAGAGTTGCTTGTAGTAATCTCTCATGATCTTTATTATTCCTGCAGTTTCAGTTGTTACTTCTCCTTTTTCATTTCTAATTCTATTGATTTGAGTCTTCTCCCTTTTTATCTTGATGAGTCTAGGTAATGGTTTGTCAATTTTATTTATCTTCTCAAGGAACCAGCTTTCAGTTTTATTGATCTTTGCTATTGTTTCCTTCATTTCTTTTTCATTTATTTCTGATCTGATTTTTATGATTTCTTTCCTTCTGCTAACTTGGGGTTTTCTTGTTCTTCTTTCTCTAATTGCTTTAGGTGCAACGTTAGGCTGTTTATTCGAGATGTTTCCTGTTTCTTAAGGTAGGATTGTATTGCTATAAACTTCCCTCTTAGAACTGCTTTTGCTGCATCCCATAGGTTTTGGGTCATCGTGTATCCACTGTTATTTTTTTCTAGGTATTTGTTTATATCCTCTTTGATTTCTTCAGTGATCACTTGGTTAATAAGTAGTGTATTGTTTAGCCTCCCTGTGTTTGTATTTTTTATAGATCTTTTCCTGTAATTGATATGTAGTCTCATAGTGTTGTGGTTGGAGAGGATACATGATACAATTTCAATTTTCCTAAGTTTATGAAGTCTTGATTTGTGACCCAAAATATGATCTATCCTGGAGAACGTTCCATGAGCACTTGAGAAAAATGTGTATTCTGTGGTTTTTGGGTGGAATGTCCTATAAATACCAATTAAGTCCATGTTGTTTAATGTATCATTTAAAGCTTGTGTTTCCTTATTTATTTTCACTTTGGTTGATCTGTCCATTGGAGAAAGTGGGGTGTTAAAGTCCCCTACTATGAATGTGTTACTGTCGATTTCCCCTTTTATGGCTGTTAGTATTTGCCTTATGTATTGAGGTGTAACTATGTTGGGTGCATAAATATTTCCAATTGTTATATCTTCTTCTTGGATTGATCACTTGATCATTATGTAGTGTCCTTCTTTGTCTCTTCTAATAGTCTTTATTTTAAAGTCTATTTTGTCTAATATGAGAATTGCTACTCCAGCTTTGTTTTGGTTTCCATTTGCATGGAATATATTTTTCCATCCCCTTACTTTCAGTCTGTATGTCTCTAGGTCTGAAGTGGGTCTCTTGTAGACAGCATATATATGGTCCTTGTTTTTGTATCCACTCAGCCAATGTGTGTGTTTTGGTGAGAGCATTTTGTCCATTTACATTAAGGTAATTATTGATATGTATGCTCCTCTTCCCATTTTCGTAATTGTTTTGGGTTCGTTATTGTAGGTCTTTTCCTCCTCTTGTGTTTCTTGCCTACAGAAGTTCCTTTAGCATTTTTTGTAAAGCTGGTTTTGTGGTGCTGAACTCTGTAAGCTTTTGGTGTTCTGGAAAGGATTTAATTTCTCCATCAAATCTGAATGAGATCCTTGTTGGGTAGAGTAATCTTGTTTGCAGATTTTTCTCCTTCATCACTTTAAATATGTCCTGCCAGTCCCTTCTGGCTTGCAGAGTTTCTGTTGAAATATCAGCTGTTAACCTTTTGGGGATTTCCTTGTGTATTATTTGTTGTTTTTCCCATGCTGCTTTTAATACGTTTTCTTTGTATTTAATTTTTGACAGTTTGATTAATATGTGTCTTGGCAAATTTCTCCTTGGATTTATCCTGTATAGGATGCTCTGTGCTTCCTGGACTTGATTAACTATTTCCTTTCCCATATTAGGGAAGTTTTCAACTATAATCTCTTCAAATATTTTCTCAGTCCCTTTCTTTTCCTCTTCTTCTTCTGGAACCCCTATAATTTGAATGTTGGTGTGTTTAATGTTGTCCCAGTGGTCTCTGAAACTGTCCTCAGTTCTTTTCATTCTTTTTTCTTTATTCTGCCTGCAGTAGTTATTTCCACTATTTTATCCTCCAGGTCACTTATTCGTTCTTCTGCCTCAGTTACTCTGCTATTGATCCCATCTAGAGTATTTTTAGTTTCATTTATTGTGTTGTTCATCATTGTTTGTTTCATCTTTAGTTCTTCTAGGTCCTTGTTAAATGTTTCTTGCATTTTTTCTATTCTATTTCCAAGATTTTGGATCATCTTTAATATCATTATTTTGAATTCTTTTTCAGGTAGACTGCCTATTTCCTCTTCATTAGTTCAGTCTGGTGCATTTTTATCTTGCTCCTTTATCTGCTGTGTATTTTTCTGTCTTCTCATTTTGCTTACCTTACTGTGTTTGGGGTCTCCTTTTGGCAGGCTTCAGGTTCGTAGTTCACTTTTTTGGTGTGTCTGTCCCCAGTGGCTAAGTTTGGTTCATTGGGTTGTGTAGGCTCCTGGTGGAGGGGACTAGTGCCAGTGTTCTGGTGAATGAGGCTGAATCTTGTCTTTGTGGTGGGCAGGTCCACGTCTGGTGGTTTGTATTGGGGTATCTGTGGACTTATTATGATTTTAGGCAGCCTCTCTGCTAATGGGTGTAGTTGAGTTCCTGTCTTGGTAGTTGTTTGGCATAGGGTGTCCAGCACTGTAGCTTACTGGTCGTTGAGTGAAACTGGTTGCTGGTGTTGAGATAGAGATCTCTGGGAGATTTTCACCATTTGATATTATGTGGAGTTTGGAGGTCTCTTGTGGACCAGTGTCCTGAAGTTGGCTCTCCCACCTCAGAGGCACAGCACTGACTCCTTGCTGCAGCACCAAGAGCCTTTCATCCACACGGCTCAGAATAAAATGGAGAAAAAGTAGAAAGAAAGAATTAGCAGAAGTAGAAAGAAAGAAAGTAAGAAAGAAAGAAAGAAAGAAGGAGGGAAAGAAAGGAAGAAGGGAGGGATGGAGAGAGGGAGGGAGGAAGGAAGGAATAAAGGAGGGAAGGAAGGAAAAAAGAAAGAAAGAAGTTAAAGTAAAATAAAATAATGTAAGATAAAATATAATAAAGTTATTAAATAGAAAATAATTTTTAAGAAAAATAATTAAAAGAAAAAAAAACGGCCGGATAGAGCCCTAGGACAAATAGTGGAAGCAAAGCTATGCAGACAAAATCTCACACAGAAGCATACACATACACACTCCCAAAAAGATTAAAAGGGAAAAAATCATAGCTCTTGCTCTCAATGTCCACCTCCTCAATTTGGGATGATGGTTGTCTAAAGGAGGGAAGGAAGGAAACAAAGAAGATAAAATGAAATAAAATAAAGTTATTAAAATAAAAAATTATTAAGAAACAAAACAAAACAAAACAAAACAAAAATCGAACCAAAAAAAAAAAAAAAAACGGACGGATTGAACCCTAGGACAAATGGTGGAAGCAAAGCTATACAGACAAAATCTCACACAGAAACATACACACTCACAAAAATAGGAAAAGGGGAAAAAATCATAAATCTTGCTCTCAAAGTCCACCTCCTCAGTTTGGGATGATTCGTTGTCTATTCAAGTATTCCACAGATGCAGGGTACATTAAGTTGATTGTGGAGCTTTAATCCGCTGCTTCTGAGACTGCTGGGAGAGATTTCCCTTTCTCTTCTTTCTTCTCACAGCTCCCAGGGTCTCAGGTTTGGATTTGGCTCCACCTCTGCATGTAGGTCGCCGGAGGGCGTCTGTTCTTCTCTCAGACAGGACGGGGCTAAAGGAGCAGCTGACTAAGGGACTCTGGCTCACTCAGGCCGGGAGGAGTGAGGGGCACGGTGTGCCAGGTGAGCGTGCGGCAGCAGAGGCCAGCATGAAGTTGCACCAGCCTGAGGTGTGCCCTGTGTTCTCCTGGGGAAGTTGTCCCTGGATCCTGGGACCTTGGCAGTGGCGGGTTGCACATGATCCCCCGAAGGGAGGTGTGGATAGTGACCTGTGCTCACACACAGGCTTCTTGGTGGTGGCAGTAGCAGCCTTAGCATCTCATGCCCTACTTTGTGGTCCACACTGTAAGCCATGCCTCACACCCATCACTGGAGCTTCTTTAAGCAGCGCTCTTAATCTCCTCTCCTCGTGCACCAGGAAAAAAAGATGGAAGAAAAAGTCTGTTGCCGCTTCAACATGTCCAGACTTTCCCCGGACTCCCTCTCTGCTAGCCGTGGTGCACTAACCCCCTGCAGGCTGTGTTCATGTCACCAACCCCAGCCCTCTCCCTGCGCTATGACCGAAGCCCGAGCCTCAGTTCCCAGCCCCACCCACCCTGGCGGGTGAGCAGACAAGCCTCTCGGGCTGGTGAGTGCTGGTCGGCACCGATCCTCTGTGCAGGAATCTCTCTGCTTTGCCCTCCGCACCCCTGTTGCTGTGCCCTCCTCCACCTCTCCGAAGCTTTCCCTCTCCACCATCCACAGTCCCCACCCGCAAAGGGGCTTCTTAGTGTGTGGAAACCTTTCCTCCTTCACAGCTTCCTCTCACTGGTGCAGGTCCCATTCCTATTGTTTTGCCTCTGTTTATTCTTTTCTCTTTTGCCCTACCCAGTTACATGGGGAGTTTCTTGCCTTTTGGGAGGTCTGAGGTCTTCTGTCAGTGTTCAGGAGGTGTTCTGTAGGAGTTGTTCCACGTGTAGATGTATTTCTGGTGTATCTGTGGGGAGAAAGGTGATCTTTGTATGTTACTCTTCTGCCATCTTTCCCCTCCAGTTCCATTTTCTTTTTTTTAGTAACATTTTGTTTAGTCTCCACGTAATCGTTTTTTTTTCATTCCTCATTCTGTGATTGATTTCTAGTTTCATGCCATTATAGTCAGAAAAGATGCTTGAAATAATTTCTATTCTCTTAAATTTGTTGAGGCTTATTTTGTGTCCTAACATTTGCTCAGTCCTAGGGAATGTTCCATGTGCACTTGAATATGTATTCTGGGTTTATTTTTATATAATGTCGTAAAAATATCATTTAAGTCTAACTGTTCTGTTGTATCATTTAGGATACTGTTGCCGTATTGATTTTCTGTCTGGAAGAAAATCACAATTGGAAAGTAAATTATTTAAATAAACCAGTACACAGATTTTTAAAAAATCAAAAAAAATTTTGTGAAAGCGTTGATAACTACAATGAGCAGCAAAATGATAAACATGAAGATGTAATAGAGGACATCAAAATCATAAATTGTTGTGGAGGAGAGTAAGGAAATGTATATTTCTTTTTTTTTTCTTTTTTTTTTTGTGGTACACGGGCCTCTCACTGTTGTGGCATTTCCCATTGCGGAGCACAGGCTCTGGACATGTAGGCTCAGTGGCCATGGCTCATGGGCCTACCTGCTCCATGGCATGTGGGATCTTCCCATACCGGGGCACGAACCCACGTCCCCTGCATCAGCAGGCAGACTCTCAACCACTGTGCCACCAGGGAAGCCTGAGGAAATGTATAATTTTGTTAAGAATGTGTTTTATCCTATATGATTACCAGTCTAAAGCAAGTAGATATAGCAATGGGTTAAGATACTTGAAAATCATTATAACCACAAATCAAAACATCCACTAGATTCACAAAATACAAAAGGAAGAGAACATAAGCATAATACAAAAGAATATCATCCAGCTACAAAAGGAAAAAAAAAAGAAAGGGACAAAGAAGAAATACAAAATCAACTGGAAAACAAGGTTTAAATTGGCAATACATACATATCTATCAATAATTACCTTAAATGTCAATGGACTGAATGCTCAAATCAAAAAACACGGAGTGGCAGATTGGATAAAAAAACCAAGAGTTTACAATATGCTGCCTACAAGAGACCCACGTTAGGGTGAAGGACACACATATATTGAAAGTGAGGGGATGGGAAACTCTATTTCATGCAAACAGAAATGAGAATTGGGGGTCACAGTACTCATATCAGACAATATAGACTTTAAAACAAAGGCAATAAGGAAAGATAAAGAAGGACACTGTATAATGATAAAAGGATCAATACAAGAGGATTTTACACTCATTAACATATATACACCCAATATAGGAGCACCTAACTACATAAAGCAAATATTAACAGACATCAAGGGAGAAGCTGACTGCAATACAATAATAGTAGGAGTCTTAAATACCCCACTCACATCAATGGACCATTTTGAATTCATTTCTATGAAAGGTGTAAAGTCTGTATCTAGGTTCAGTTTTCACATGATCATGTCCACTTGTTCCATCACAATTTGTTGAAAAGATTATCTTTGCTCCACTGTATTGCTTTTGCTCCTTTGTCAAAGATCATTTGACTGCATTTATGTGGGTCTATTTCTGGGCTCTCTATTCTGTTCCATTGGTCTATTTGTCTGTTCTTTCACCAGTACCACACTGCCTTGATTACTGTAGCTTTATACTTGATTACTGTAGCTTTATAGTAAGTCTTTTTTTTTTTTTCTGTATGTGGGCCTCTCACTGCTGTGGCCTCTCACGTTGCAGAACACAGGCTCTGGACGCGCAGGCTCAGTGGCCATGGCTCACGGGCCCAGCCACTCCGTGGCATGTGGGATCTTCCTGGACCGGGGCACGAACCCATGACCCCTGCATCGGCAGGTAGACTCTCAACCACTGTGCCACCAGGGAAGCCCTATAGTAAGTCTTGAACTCAGAATAATATCAGTCCTCTACCTTTGTTCTTATCCATCAATAGTGAGTTGGCTGTTCTGGGTCTTTTCCTTCTCTATGTAAACTTTAGAATCATTTTGTTAACATTCACAAAATAGCTTGCTAGGACTTTGGACTAGGATTGTATTGAATCTATAGATCAAGTTGGGAGGAAATGACATCTTGACAATATCTTCCTGTGCACAAATATGGAATATCTGTCCATTCATTTAGTACTTCATTGTTATCTTTTATTAAAGTTTTATAGTTTTCTTTTTCACATAGATCTTACATATATTTAGTTATATTTATACCTAAGTATATAACTTTGGGGTGCTAATATAAATGGTAGTGTGTTTTTAATTTTAAATTCTTCATTCATTGCTGGAATATAGAAAGCGATTGACTTTTGTATATTACCCTTGTATTATACAACCTTATTATAATCACTTATAATTATTAGCAGGTTTTATTGGTCAATTCTTCTTGATTTTCTACATAGACGATCATATTGTCTGCAAACAAAGATAATTGTATTTCTTCCTTCCACTCTATACCTTTTATTTCCTTTTCTTGTTTCATTGCATTAGTTACAATTTGTAATGTGATGTTGAAAAGCAGTGGTGAAAGGAGATATCCTTGCCTTGTTTCTGATCTTAGCAGAAAAGCTCACCATTTAAGCATGATGTTAGCTGTAGGTTTTTGTTGGTGTTCTTTATCAAGTTGAGGAAGTTCCCTTATATTACCAGTTTGCTGATTTTTAAAAAAAATCATGAATGGGTGATAGATTTTGCCAGATGCTTTGTCTGCATTTATTGATACGATCATGTGTTTTTTCTTTTTTAGTCTGTGTGGTAGATTACATTAATTGATTTTGAAATATTGAGCTGGTCTTGTGATAAATTCTACTTGATCATGGTAGCATGGTGTATAGTTCTTTTCATACATTGTTGAATTTGACTTGCTAATATTTCATTGAGGATTTTTGCATCTATGTTTATGAGAAATATTGGTCTAAAGTTTTCTCTTCTTCTAATGTGTTTATCTGGTTTTGTTACTAGGATAGTGCTGTCCTCATAGAATAAATTAGAAAGTATTCCCTCTTCTTTTTTCTGGAGGATATTTTGGAGAATTGTTGTGTCTTCCTTAAATGTTTGGTAAAATTCACCAGTGTGCACATCTGGGCCTGGAGCTTTTAGTTTTGGAACATTATTAATTTTTGATTCAATTTCTTTAATAGATATAAGCCTATTCAGATTGTCTATTTTTCTTTTGTGAGTTTGGCTGAATGAATCTTTCAACAAATTGGTCCACTTACCCCCTTTCTGCCTGAGGCATGAGAGGATTTTTCTCTGATATTCACTGTGAAAACCTTATAGAGCTCAAAAGTAAAACTCACCAAGTATTGAGGCCTCCCTATAACTGTGTCCTCCTGGTGTTTAAACTCTCAGAGTTGTTCACACGGAACCTCCAGAAATTCATCAATTACAGTTCAGACTTTTCTACCCTAATACTGGTTTCCAAGGAGGTTTCTGTTCACAGGTTTCTCTTCTGGCAAGTTGTGATGCTCTGTATCCACCTATCTATCTCTTTAATTTGGGAGACAGCAGTTTACCCTGTGACTTCTTTTCTCTGAGGGAGCTAAGAAGAGTTGTTCGTTTTTCAGTTTGTTCATCTATTCACTTGCTGTTGGCATGGAGTGGCAACTTTTAAGTTCCTTATATGCTGGACCAGAAGCAGGAAGGAACCTAGGACTTTTGACCTAAAGTTGTCATTCTTTCTGTGTCCTGGAACTGTCTCATATGGACTGATTTTTGTAGAGTTCATAACACTGACTGCCATATCTTATATTACCATTCATCTTGTGTGGTTTAGTAGCCTTACTTCATATTAATACGTTGGAATCTACTCATCAACAATCTTGCCATCTGTCCTCTTATGTTTTCTTGCCTAATTGAAGTAAAACTTGGAGCCATACAAATTTTATTCAGTTCATAATAGGATGATATGGATACAGTTTTAAGCAAAAAAGGTATACATAGTCTGCTTAGGATGGTAAAGGGACCACACCTCACCTTTCACATCTTGGTGAATAGGACAAGCTTAGTATGCTTTTTTAAGGGGATGTTGATTCTTCTGGTCATAAAAGCACACTTTAATTTTCTCAATACATTTGCTTAGAAATTGCTGTGTACATACCATTATTTTACAAATACATGTTGTATCAAAAGCATACTTCTTTGGGGGAAGCCCAGGGAGAATAATAATGAAAAAGCCAATGTGGGCAATATGGGGATTTTTGTTAGGATGGACATTCCAAATTGACATGTAAATGCTGGGGTCTACAAAGGGAGGAAAGCAGGATAATGTAAAGAATAGGTATTTATTTTCTAAATATTGATGTGTTTTGGAAAATTTCATGATGCTGGGTCAACCAGATAGTATTTATCTGTGATCAAACAGCCAAATGAAACTGCCTAGGATAATGCAAAATAATGGAGTATAAAATAGAGACTCTCAGAGCCTCAGGAGACATAATTCTGCAGGCCCACTCCCAAATATGTTCTCAGTAATTTAAGAAGGAAATGATAATGGAGGTCACTCTTCTCAAATATTTCCTGAGTACATATTTGGTGTGTGACATCATGATGAGACCCTTGGGAGTCTCATCTTCCTAGATGTTTAATCTGAGAGGAGACATTGAAACAGGTATACACGGTAGGAGGGATTAAGAATGGAGTCAACTGAGACCCAGATTGAAAGTGTCAACACCTTATCTTGTTTGGTCACAAGTCATTTTGACCTGGTGTAAAGGGAGAGGGAAGATGTATCCCAGAAGGCTAGGAAAACGGGGAGCTCAGGTTCCTAGCTGGGTTTAAAGACTTCTTCTTGGATTCAGTTCACCCACAAAATGATAATGTAACCACCAGTGAATGCTGCTGACCAACACGCCACCCCCTCACCCCACACGTGGGCTTTGTCAGCCTATAATTCTCAGCACAGGCACAATTCTCAGCTCTTACTTATTTTTCCAGTTGTGCTTTCAGGCCTTTCAGGGTAGGTAGACTCCCTTAGACTTGTTCAACTACACTCCCTTTTTTCCAAGTCTACTTAGAAACATGCACCAAGCCACATACTTAGTAGGCTATTTTCTTTAGGGAATAAAAATTTTTTTTGTAAGCATTTCAAGTTGTGGCCTGAAGCATTTATCTAGGACACAATGCTTGACACAATTAACAGTTCTAAAACTACCATTTTAAAATCAGCTTCATATCAGGTTCTCCCATCTCATTATTTTAAAGCTAAAGAGCATTTCTGGAGAAATCAACATGCATATTAACTTTACAACATCTGAGCTAATTCAATATTCTCAATTTTCCTTTTGAATTTTAATTTAGATGTACATGAGCAAAAATGTTTTCCAGGCATGCCTTCAAGTACTGACTTTACTATATACATTGTCACAAATTGTGTACACCTAAAGGAATGAGAGGGTTAGGTACAGAGCATATTCATTCTATACATAAATTGCCCCACACTAGAAACTCAAACCTGCATTCCAGAATGCACTTGGGTACACAGAAGTTTCAAAGGGAAATGTTTCCCTGAAGGGAATTGGTAAAATTGGAGTTGGGTGAACCTCAGAGGTGTCTCGACTTGAAAACACTGTTTATGTTTGGATTTAGAATTGAATTTGGCTCCAGTGGTTGGCATCTCTACACTGTGCTGTGAACTACCTCAGCCACAGAGAAGGGGGAGGAAGGGGAGTAGAATTTCCAAAAAACACACAATGGTGCAATGTTGATGCAATTAAGAAAATTAGAAAATGAAGTTTAAATTGAAAACGTCCATCTTTATTTTTTGCTTCCTTTTTGATATCCTTTCAGCTCCATATCCTCTGTCTTCTTTGATCTCATTTGCCTTCCACTTTTCCTTCCCTTTCTTTTTCTTATACGATTGCTATTCAAGCCTGTTCTCCGTTTATTTCAGAGTTTGCCTCAAGGGCTTGAGTTATGAATTTCAGGGCTTAAGAAGGTCTGGCAGGTTGCAAAAAAATATGTTCAGTGTGCGCTAAATTTTGAAAAGGGAAACTGTATTTATTTATGTGCATGTATGTATGTGCACCGACAAGAGAAAAATTTTCTACAGTACTTTTTTTCTGAAGTGTGTGTGGTTTTCACCTTTTCTCCTTCTCCTCCTCCTCCTCGCCCTCCTCCTCCTTCTACTTTTCCTTCACCTGCTTCTTCTTCTTTATCGTATTCTTTGTAATATAACAGATTTTCTCACTTTTCGGCAAAGAACACTTCCACTACAATGAATGCAGTATATATAAAGGAGCTGGTAATTGACATGGCCTTATGGTTGATTTTTAGCAACCTTATATTCTTTCCTGTGTCTTTTTATTTTTTTTATTATCACTATTTAGTTTTAATAAAGTTATTATTTTGTGCCTATTGCATTTTAGTTATAAAAGGATGTTTCGCTTTGCCTTCATTAAAAAGAATTATTTTAATTTTAATAATTTGATGTAATATGTATGATTAAATAAGTATAACCTCACTTTAGAGAGTGGATGGATTTCTGAGGTGCCATGTGTAAATAAAGTTTTAACAAATAAATAAAATTTAGAAGGCTTTAGAGAAATATGTTCTTCTTGCAAAATAATAAAAAACAATTCTTTTGGAAAAGGAAATAATGCCACAAAATTTTCCTTCTTGAAAGTTTCACAGACCAGCTTTTCATTATAACATAGCTCAAGGAAACATAACATGGCTCAAGGAAATAAAAAAATAATCAGAGAGAACAGAAATATATAAAAATCACATATTTTGTCAAGGAAATGAATTATTAGCTATCTGTGCATGCATAATATGTGTCCATATATACATTTAAAGCAACACTGAGACTTTTCAGTTTTCTTAAATGCATAATCTTTAGTGAAACTCCATATTCATGGGCCAGAACATAAAGCAAAACTTCTTTAATTCTCATCAAGAATTGAAAGGGAGAGCAGTCCTGACTGGTAAAAGTCTGCATTATGGAATATGTCTAGAAAGATGGGACTTTGATTATCTAAAAAAGATGGGAGTAAATGGCCCAGTTACTGTAACTAGCCAAAGTGTTTTCAAGGAGAGATGCCATAAATTCTGCATTACTGAGGCTTAATTTATCATGCATTCTAGTATTGTGGTTGAAATCATGAGCTCTCTGGCCAGACACTCTGGATTCAATCACAGCTCAGCCTCTTACTAGGCCTGAGTCTTTGGGCTGAAAGTATCTTCTCTGTGCTTCAGTTTACCCATTTGTAAAACAAAGGAAATAATAGTACTTACTTCAAAGAGTTGCTCTGATAATTTAGTTATAAAATACAATATGCTCTTAGAACAGGGCCTTGCCATAGTTAATTAGCTATAAGTAGCTATTATTTTTATTTCAATGAAGCAGCATGATACATGAGGACGGATACTGGAGTGGTGGCATTATGGTGGTTAAGATGGTAGGTTTCAGAATTAGGCTGCTTGAACTTCAATTCCCATTCATCTCTTATTTGCTAAGCAACTGTGCTTCAGTTTCCTCAAAAGTAGAAGTGTGCTAATTGTAGCATCTACCTCACAGAAAGACATAAATGTTATTGTAAAGAATTAACACCTATAAGTCACTTAGAACCGTATGTGGCACATAGCATTTGGTAAATATTGATATGATTATTACTGGCTATTTGACTCTGTTCCAGCACTCACTTTTCCACTTTTCTACTTTTTTATGAATAAAATGGGAATAATAACTCTCAGCCTGCTCAAGCACCTTCCTAAATTACTTTATGTCTCAGAGGACCAATTATCAAGTATTGTCTCTCATCTCCAAACACACCCTTCTATACCCCACACTGTGGAACTGGGACAGGGAGTCTGGAAACCTCATTTCTGCCATAGTAAACCCTCCTTAGGAATCTTGAGCATGGGTTTCCGTGGGCTTCTGCATTTTAATATTTCCAAACTCTTCCCTTGTTCCCACAACCTGAGGAGTGAAAGCTGCTGCTTGAAATTGCTACCTCTTTGATACATTTGGGTCCCCTTCCTACTTGTTCTGTTACCTAGTTAACCACTTTATGACTATTTAGCAATCCTTTATATTGAATTATTTCTGTTTGAATAACTGGTGTGGTTTCTGGTTCCTGATTGGATCCTGATGGATAACTTAGGAAATCTTAGACTCATTCAGGAAGCAGAACACCTGGAGGTTATGGTATTTGAAGCAAAACCTTATGAAAGACTGACATTCCATATACACTGAGAGAAGACATCATTTTTCTCCTCAGCTGCTATTGTCTTAGCTTATTACTAACAATTAATAATAGGCCAAAGATCTAATTTACATTCATGGCAGAAAAACAGAAAATTGTGAAACTTCTCTCTACTACTTTTTTCCCCTTGAGTATATCGTTTTTTGCTAGAATTTTATTTCGGCAGTGAACCACTTTGATTCAGCTCAAAGGAAATCAGCATATCTTAGTTGCAAAGTTAAGACTCTTTACCCCTCCTATTTATGCTTCTCTTTTAAGGGATCATAATTCCACCGCCCTCACTCAGGACACCCAAGCTGAATGTAAACTACAACCCAGGTGCAATTATTATGAACTCTACATTCCATTGGTGAAGTTTAAATTTAAAGGAAACTGCTGTGTTCTGAAACATCTTTGAAAAACAAGAAGGCTACTTGGAGAGAGGCAGGAGCGTTTTGTGACTAATGTGGGACTGAATTCAAACCTTGTTTTTCAGCTCATTATTTTTAATTGTGGCAAATTGTGACTTCCTGTTTTTTTCCAGGGCAGGGACATGGCTAATGAAAAGACCCCATAAGGATACTTGGACATCAAATGACACTTACAAAAGAGCATTTTGATGATTTAAGTGTAAATAAATTAGAAACATACTGAAATATTTTATGTCTTTTAAAGTCTCCATGAGGTTAAAAATGGAGAGTCAGAGAAGAACTAGAGAAAATGAGAATCTGAGTGACATGAACTATTTTTTTAACATCTTTATTGGAGTATAATTGCTTTACAATGTTGTGTTAGTTTCTGCTTTAAAACAAAGTGAATCAGCTATATATATACATATATCCTCATATCCCCTCCATCTTGCATCTCCCTCCCAATCCTTATTCCACTCCTCTAGGTGGTCACAAAGCACCGAGCTGATCTCCCCGTGTGATGCTGCTGCTTCCCACTACCTATCAATATTATATTTAGTAGTGTATGTCAATGCTGCTCTCTCACTTTGTCCCAGTTTACCCTTCCCAATTCCCGTGTCCTCAAGTCCATTCTCTGTGTCTGCATCTTTGTTCCTGTTCTGCCCCTAAGTTCTTCACAACCATTTATTTATTTATTTTTAGATTCCATATATATGTGCTAGCATACAGTATTTGTTTTTTATTCTTTCTGACTTACTTCACTCTGTATGACAGACTCTATGTCCATCCACCTCACTACAAATAACTCAATTCTGTTTCTTTTTATAGCTGGGTAATATTCCATTGTATATATGTGCCACATATTCTTTATCCATTCATCTGTTGATGGACACTCAGCTTGCTTCCATGTCCTGGTTATTGTAAATAGAGCTGCAATAACCATTGTGCTACATGATTCTTTTTGAATTATGCTTTTCTCAGGGTATATGCCCAGTAGTGGAATTGGTGGGTCATATTGTAGTTCTGTTTTTAGTTTTTAAGGAGCCTCCATACTGTCTTCCATAGTGGCTGTATCCAATTACATTCCCACCAACAGTGCAAGAGTGTTCCCTTTTCTCCACTCCCTCTCCAGCACTTATTGTTTGTAGATTTTTTAATGATGGCCATTCTGACCGGTGTGAGATGATATCTCATTGTAGTTTTGATTTGCATTTCTCTAATGATTAATAATGTTGAGCATTCTTTCATATGTTTGTTGGCAATCTGTATATCTTCCTTGGAGAAATGTCTGTTTAGGTCTTCTGCCCATTTTTGGATTGGGTTGTTTGTTTTTTTGTTATTGAGCTGCATGGGCTGCTTGTATATTTTGGAGATTAATCCTTTGTCAAGTGCTTCATTTGCAAATATTTTCTCCCATTCTGAGGGTTGTCTTTCATCTTGTTTATGGGTTCCTTTGCTGTACAAAAGATTTTAAGTTCCATTAGGTCGCATTTGTTTATTTTTGTTTTTATTTCCATTTCTCTAGGAGGTGGGTCAAAAAGGATCTTGTTGTGATTTATGTCATAGAGTGTTCTGCCTAAGTTTTCCTCTAAGAGGTTGATAGTTACTGGCCTTACATTTAGGTCTTTAATCCATTTTGAGTTTATTTTTGTGTATGGTGTTAGGAAGTGCTCTTATTTCACTCTTTTACATGTAGCTGTCCAGTTTTCCCAGTACCACATATTGAAGAGGCTGTCTTTTCTCTGTTGTATGTTCTTGCCTCCTTTGTCAGAAATTAGGTGACCATGTGTGTGTGTCTATCTCTGTGCTTTCTACCTGTTCCATTAATCTATATTTCTATTTTTGTGCCAGTACCATACTGTCTTGATTACTGTAGCTTTGTAGTATACTCTGGAGTCAGGGAGCCTGATTCCTCCAGCTCTGTTTTTTCTTTCTCAAGATTTATTTGGAGAGAGGGAGAAGATGGAGGAAGAGTAAGAGGCAGAGATCACCTTCCTCCCCTCACATACATCAGAAATACATCTACACATGGAATAACTCCTACAGAACACCTACTGAATGCTGGCAGAATACCCCAGACGTCCCAAAAGGCAAGAAACTCCCCATGGACCTGGGTAGGGCAAAAGAAAAAGGAATAAACAGAGAAGAATAGTGATGGGACCTGCACCAGTTGGAGGGAGCTGTGAAGGAGTAAAGGTTTCCACACACTAGGAAGCCCCTTTGTGGGCGGAGAGTGGGTCACGGAGGGGGGAAGTTTCAGAGCCATGGAGGAGAGCACAGCAACAGGGCTTCGGAGGGCAAAGCAGAGAGATTCCCACAAAGAAGTTCTGTGCCGCCTGGAACTCACTAGACAGAGAGGTTTGTCAGCTCATCTGCTGGGGTGGGCGGGGCTGGGAGCTGAGGCTCAGGATTCGGTGGGAGTGCAGGGAGAGGACTGGGGGCATGAACACAGACTGAAGGGGTTATTGTACCACGCCTAGCCTGGAGGGAGTCCGGGGAAAAGTCTGGACCTGCCTAAGAGGCAAGAGACATTTTCCTCCCTCTTTGTTTCCTGGTGCACGAGGAGAGGAGATTAAGAGCACTGCTTAAAGAAGCTCCAGAGATGGGTGTGAGCCACGGCTTACACTGAGGACCCCAGAGTAGGGCATGAGACACTAAGGCTGCCGCTGCCACCACCAAGAAGCCTGTGAGCGAGCACAGGTCACTATCCACACCTCCCTTCTGGGGAGCATGTGCAGCCCACTACTGCCAAGGTCCCGGGATCCAGGGACAACTTCCCCAAGAGAATGCACGGCATGCCTCAGGCTGGTGCAACATCATGCCAGCCTCTGTTACTGAAGGCACACCCTGCATCATACCCTTCCCTCACCCTGGCCTGAGTTAGTCAGACACCCTGAGTCAGTCAGACACCCTGAGTCAGTGGTTCCCTTAACCCCGTCCTGTCTGAGGGAAGAACAGATGCCCTCCAGTGACCTACATGCAGAGGTGTGGCCAAATCCAATGCTGAGTCACAGGACCTGTGTGAAAAAAGAAGAGAAAGGAAAATCTCTCCCAGCAGCCTCAGGAGCAGTGGATTAAATCTCCACAATCAACCTGAAGTGCCCTGCATCTGTGGAATAACTGAATACACAACGAATGATCCCAAATTGAGGAGGTGGACTTTGAGAGCAAGATTTATAATTTTTTCCCCTTTTCCTCTTTTTGTGAGTGTGTATGTGAATGCTTCTGTGTTAGATTTTGTCTGCATAACTTTGTGTTCACCTTTTGTCTGTCATTTTTTTCCTTAAAAAATTTTTGTTCTTCATAATTATTTTTTATTTTAATAACTTTATTTATTTTCTCTCTTTCATTCTTTCCACTTTTTCACCCTTTTATTCTGAGCCACATGGATGAAATGCTGTTGGTGCTGCAGCCAGGAGTCAGTGCTGTGCCTCTGAGGTGGGAGAGCCAACTTCAGGGCACTAGTCCACAAGAGATATGTGAGAGCCAAATTCAAGACACTGTTCCACATGAGATCTCCCAGCTCCATGTAATATCAAATGATGAAAATCTCCCAAAGATCTCCATCTCAACAACAACACCCAGCTTCACTCAACGACCAGCATGCTACACTGCTAGACACACTATGCCAAACAACTAACAAGACAGGAACACAACCCACCCATTAGCAGACAGGCTGCCTAAAATCATAATAAGTCCACAGACATCCCAAAACACACCACCAGATGTGGAACGGCTCACCAGAAAGACAAGATTCAGCCTCATCCACCAGAACACAGGCACTACTGCCCTCCAGAAGGAAGCCTACACAACTCATGATACCAAATTTAGCCACTGGGGAAAGAAACCAAAAACAACAGGAACTACGAACCTGCAGCCTGCAAAAAGGAGACCCCAAACACAGTTAGACAAGCAAAATGAGAAGACAGAAAAACACACAGCAGATGAAGGAACAAGATAAAACTCCACCAGACCTAACAGATGAAGAGGAAATAGGAAGTCTACCTGAAAAAGAATTCAGAATAATGATAGCAAAGATGATCCAAAACCTTGATAGTAGAATAGAGAAAATGCAAGAAACATTTAACAAGGATCTAGAAGAACTAAAGATGAAACAAACAATGATGAACAAAAAAATAAATGAAATGAAAAATACTCTAAATGTGATCAATAGCAGAATAATTGAGGCAGAAGAATGGATAAGAGACCTGGAAGATAAAATAGTGGAAATAACCACTGCAGAGCAGAATAAAGAAAAAAGAAAGGAAAGAACTTAGGACAGTCTCAGAGACATCTGGGACAACATTAAATGCACCAGCATTCAAATTATAAGGGGTCCAAAAGAAGAAGAGAAAAACAAAGGGACTGAGAATATATTTGAAGAGATAATAGTTGAAAATTTCCCTAATATGAGAAAGGAAATAGTTAATCAAATCCAGGAAGCACAGAGAATCCCATACAGTATAAATCCAAGGAGAAACACGCCAAGAAACATATTAATTAAACTGTCAAAAATTAAATACAAAGAAAGCACATTAAAAACAGCAAGGGAGAAACAACAAATAACACACAAGGGATTCCCCATAACGTTAACGGCTGAACTTCCAGCAGAAACTCTTCAAGCCAGAAGAGACTGGCAGGACATATTTAAAGTGATGAAGGAGAGAAACCTGCAACCAAGATTACTCTACCCAACAAGGATCTCATTCAGATTTGATGGAGAAATTAAAACCTTTACCACCAAGTAAAAGCTGAGAGACTTCAGCACCACCAAACCAGCTTTACAACAAATGCTAAAGGAACCTCTCTAGGCAAGAAACACAAGAGAAGGAAAAGACGTACAATAAAAAATCAAAGACAATTAAGAACATGGGAATAGGAACATACATATCGATAATTACCTTAAATGTAAATGGACTAAATGCTCCCACCAAAAGACACAGACTGGCTGAATGGATACAAAAACAAAACCCATATATATGCTGTCTACAAGACACCCACTTCAGACCTAGAGACACATACAGACTGATAGTGAGGGGATGGAAAAAGATATTCCATGCAAATGGAAACCAAAAGAAAGCTGGAGAAGCAATTCTCATATCAAACAAAATAGACTTTAAAATAAAGACTATTAGAAGAGACAAAGAAGGACACTACATAATGATCAAGGGATCGATCCAAGAAGCAGATATAACAATTGTAAATATTTATGCACCCAATAGAGGAGAACTTCAATACATAAGGCAAACACTAACAGCCATTAAAGGGGAAATCGACAGTAACACATTCAGAGTAGGGGACTTTAACACCCCACTTTCACCAATGGACAGATCATCTGAAATGAAAATAAATAAGGAAACACAAGCTTTAAATGATACATTAAACAAGATGGACTTAATTGATATTTATAGGACATTCCATCCAAAAACAACAGAATACACATTTTTCTCAAGTGCTCATGGAACATTCTCCAGGATAGATCATATCTTGGGTCACAAATCAAGCCTTGGTAAATTTAAGAAAATTGAAATTGTATCAAGTATCTTATCTGACAACAATGCTATGAGACTAGATATCAAATACAGGAAACGATCTGTAAAAAATACAAACAGATGGAGGCTAAACAATAAACTACCTAATAACGAAGTGATCACTGAAGAAATCAAAGAAGAGATTAGAAAAAACCTAGAAACAAATGACAAGGGAGGCACGATGACTCAAAACCTATGGGATCCAGCAAAAGCAGTTCTAAGAGGGAAGTTTATAGCAATATAGTAGTTTCTACATTAAGAAACAAGAAACATCTCAAATAAATAAACTAAACTTGTGCCTAAAGCAGTTGGAGAAAGAAGCACAAAAAAACCTCAAAGTTAGCAGAAGGAAAGAAATCATAAAGATCTGATCAGAAATAAATGAAAAAGAAATGAAGGAAACAATAGCAAAGATCAACAAAACTAAAAGCGGGTTCTTTGAGAAGATAAAGAAAATTGATAAACCATTACCTAGACTCATCAAGAAGAAAGGGGAGAAGACTCAAATCGAAAGAATTAGAAATGAAAAAGGAGAAGTAACAACTGACACTGCAGAAATAAAAAAGATCATGAGAGGTTACTACAAGCAACTCTATGCCAATAAAATGGACAACCTGGAAAATGTAAAAATTCTTAAAAATGCACAACCTGCAAAGTGTGAATCAAGAAGAAATAGAAAACATGAACAGACCAATCACAAGCATTGAAAATGAAACTGTGATTAAAAATCTTCCAACAGGGCTTCCCTGGTGGCGCAGTGGTTGAGAGTCTGCCTGCCGATGCAGGGGACGCGGGTTCATGCCCTGGTCTGGGAAGATCCCACATGCCGCGGAGCGGCTGGGCCCGTGAGCCATGGCCGCTGAGTCTGTGCGTCTGGAGCCTGTGCTCCGCAATGGGAGAGGCCACAACAGTGAGAGGCCCACGTACCGCAAAAAAAAAAAAAAAATCTTCCAACAAACAAAAGCCCAGGACCAGATGGCTTCACAGGCGAATTCTATCAAACATTTATAGAAGAGCTAACACCTATCCTTCTCAAACTCTTCCAAAATATAGCAGAGGGAGTAACACTCCCAAACTCCTTCTACGAGGCCACAATCACCCTGGTACCAAAACCAGACAAAGATGTCACAAAGAAAGAAAACTACAGACCAATATCACTGATGAACATAGATGTAAAAATCCTCAACAAAATACTTGCAAACAAAATCCAACAGCACATTAAGGGGATGATACACCATGATTAACTGGGATTAATTCCAGGAATGCAAGGATTCTTCAATTTATGAATATCAATCAATATGATACACTATATTAACAAATTGAATGAGAAAAACCATATGGTCATCTCAATAGACGTAGAGAAAGCTTTCGACAAAATTCAACACCTATTTATGAAAAAAACCCTCCAGAAAATAGGAATAGAGGGAACTTTCCTCAACATAATAAAGGTCATATATGACAAACCCACAGCCAACATCGTCCTCAATGGTGAAAAACTGAAAAAATTTCCACTAAGAAGAGGAAAAAGACAAGTTTGCCCACTCTCAACACTCTTATACAGCATAGTTTTGGAAGTTTTAGCCACAGCAATCAGCAAAGGAAAGGAAATAAAAGGAATCCAAATCAGAAAAGAAGAAGTAAAGCTGTCACTCTTTGCAGATGACATGACACTATACATAGAGAATCCTAAAGATGCTACCAGAAAACTACTAGAGCTGATCAATGGATTTGGTAAAGTTGCAGGATACAAAATTAATGCACAGGTATCTCTGGCATTCCTATACACTAATGATCAAAAATCTGAAAGTGAAATCAGTAAAACACTCCCCTTCACTGTAGCAACAAAATGAGTAAAATATCTAGGAAAAAACTTACCTAAGGAGGCAAAAGAACTGTATTCAGAAAATTATAAGACACTGATGAAAGAAATTAAAGATGATACAAATAGATGGAGACATATACCCTGTTCTTGGATTGGAAGAATCAACATTGTGAAAATGACAATACTACCAAAAGCAATCTACAGATTCATTGCAATCCCTATCAAACTACCACTGACATTTTTCACAGAACTAGTACAAGAATTTTCACAGTTTGCATGGAAACACAAAAGACACTGAATAGCCAAAGCAATCTTGAGAACAAAAAACGGAGCTGGAGAAATGAGGCTCCCAGTCTTCAGACTATACTACAAAGCTATAGTAATCAACACAGTAAGGCACTGGCACAAAAACAGAAATATAGATCAATGGAACAGGATAGAAAGCTCAGAGTTAAACCCACACACATATGGTCACCTTATCTTTGATAAATAGGCAGGAATGTACAGTGGAGAAAGGACAGCCTCTTCAATAATTGGTGCTGGGAAAACAGGAGAGGTACATGTTAAAGTATGAGAATAGAACACTCCCTAACATCATACACAAAAATAAGCTCAATATGGGTTAAAGACCTAAATGTAAGGCCAGAAAGTATTAAACTCTGAGAGGAAAACATAGGCAGAACACTCTATGACATAAATCACAGCAAGATCCTTTTTGATCCACGTCCTAGAGAAATGGAAATAAAAGCAAAAATAAACAAATGGGACACAGTGAAACTTGAAAGCTTTTGCACAGCAGAGGAAACCATAAACAAGAATAAAAGACAACCCTCACAATGGGAGAAAATATTTGAAAATGAAGCAACTGACAAAGGATTAATCTCCAAAATTTACAAGCAGCCCATGCAGCTCATCAAGAATAAAACAAAAAACCCAATCCAAAAATGGGCAGAAGACCTAAATAGACATTTCTCCAAAGAAGATATACAGAGTGCCAACAAACACTTGAAAGAATGCTCAACATCATTAATCATTAGAGAAATGGAAATCAAAACTACAATGAGATATCATCTCACACCAGTCAGAATGGCCATCAACAAAAAATCTAAAAACAATAAATGCTGGAGAGGGTGTGGAGAAAAAGTAACACTCCTGCACTGCTGGTGGGAATGTGAATTGGTTCAGCCACTATGGAGAACAGTATGGAGGTTCCTTAAATAACTCCAAATAGAACTACCATATGACCCAGCAATCCCACAACTCCGCATATACCCTGAGAAAACAATAATTCAAAAAGAGTCATGTACCAAAATGTTCATTGCAGATATATTTAAAATAGCCAGAAGATGGAAACAACCTAAGTGTCCATCATCAGATGAATGGATAAAGAAGATGTGGCAGGGGAGACAAGGGGAAGATGTCAGAAGACTAAGATGCGGATATCACCCGACTCCCCACAGATACACCGGAAATACATCTACACGTGGAACAACTCCTACAGAACACCTACTGTTTGCTCGCAGAAGACCTCAGTCCTTCCAAAAGGCAAGAAACTCCCCACGTACCTGGGTACGGCAAAAGAAAAAACACAGAATAAAGAATAGGTATGGGACCTGCACCAGTGGGAGGGAGATGTGAAGGAGGAAATGTTTCCACACACTAGGAAGCCCCTTCACAGATGGAGACTGCAGGTGGCCACGGTGCGGGGGAGCTTCGAGGCCATGGAGGAGAGCACAGCAACAGGGGAGCGGAGGGAAAAGCAGGGAGATTCCTGCACAGAGGATCAGTGCCGACTGCCACTCACCAGCCCGGGAGGCTTGTCTGCTCACCCGCCGGGGTGGGCGAGGCTGTGAGCTGAGGCTCGGGCTTTGGTCAGAGTGTAGGGTGAGGACTGGGGTTGGCGGCATGAACACAGCCTGAAGGGGTTAGTGCACAACGTCTAGCCGTGAGGGAGTACGGGAAAAGGTCTGGAGCTCCCGAAGAGGCAAGAATCTTTTTCTTCCCTCTTTGTTTCCTGGTGCACGAGGAGAGGGGACTGAGAGCGCTGCTTAAAGGAACTCCAGAGATGGGCACGAGCCGCGGCTAAAAGAGCGGACCCCAGAGACGGGCGGAAGACGCTAAGGCTGCTACTGCCACCACCAAGGGGCCTGTGTGGCAGCATAGGTCACTATCCACACCCCACTTCCCGGGAGCCTGTGCAGCCCGCCAGGGATCCAGGTACAACTTCCCCAGGAGAACGCATGGTGGGCCTCAAGCTGGTGCAACGTCACGCTGGCCTCTGCTGCTGCAGGCTCGCCCTGCACTCCACACCCCTCCCTCCCCACAGCCTGAGTGAGCCAGAGCCCCCGAATCAGCAGCTCCTTTAACCCCATCCTGTCTGAGTGAAAAAACAGATGCCTTCCAGGGACCTACACGCAGAGGCGGGGCCAAATCCAAAGCTTAGCCCCTGGGAGCTGTGAGAATAAAGAAGAGAAAGGGAAATCTCTCCCAGCAGCCTCTGAAGCAGAGATTAAAGCTCCACAATCAACATGATGTAACCTGCATCTGTGGAAAATTTGAATAGACAACGAATCATCCCAAATTGAGGAGGTGGACTTTGAGAGCAAGATTTATGATTTTTTCCCCTTTTCCTCTTTTTGTGAGTGTGTATGTGTATGCTTCTGTGTGAGATTTTGTCTGTATAGCTTTGCTTCCACCATTTGTCCTAGGGTTCTATCCGCACGTTTTTTTCCTTAATAATTAATTTTATTTTAATAACTATATTTTATTTTACTTTATCTTCTTTCTATCTTTCTTTCCGTCCTTCCCTCCTTTAGACAGTAAATCATCCCAAATTGAGGAGGTGGACATTGAGAGCAAGTTTTATGATTTTTTCCCTTTTTCCTCTTTTTGTGAGTGTGTATGTGTATCCTTCTATATGAGATTTTGTCTGTATAGTTTTGCTTCCACCATTTGTCCTAAGGTTCTTTCCGTCCTTTTTTTAAAAAAATAATTTTTCTTAATAAGTATATTTTAATTTAATAACTTTATTATATTTTACTTTATTTTACTTTATATTATCTTCGTTTTTTTCTTTCTCTTATCCTTCCTTCCCTCCTTCCTTCCTTCTTCTCACCATCCCTCCCTCCCAACCTCGCTCCCTCCTTCCCTCCTTTCTTTCTTTCCTTCCTTCTTTTCTTCTTTCTTTGTTTATTCCTTCCTCCCTTCCTTCCTTTCTTCATTCCTTTCCTCCCTTCTTTCTTTCTTTCTCTCTTTCTTTCTTTCTTTCTTTCTTTCTCTCTTTCTTTCTTTCCTCCTACTTCTACTAATTCTTTCTCTTTACATTTTCTCCCTTTGATTCTAGGCTGTGTGGATGAAAGGCTCTTGGGGCTGCAGCCAGGAGTCAGTGCTGTGCCGCTGAGGTGGGAGAGCCAACTTCAGGACACTGGTCAACAAGAGACCTCCCATCTCCACATAATATCAAATGGAGAAAATCTCCAAGAGATCTCCATCTCAACACCAGCACCAAGCTTCACTCAACGACCAGCAAGCTACAGTGCTGGACAACCTATGCCAAACAACTAGCAAAACAGGAACACAACCCCACCCATTATCAGAGACGCTGCTTAAAATCATAATAAGTCCACAGACACCCCAAAACACACCAGCAGACATGGACCTGCCCACCAGAGAGACACATCCACCGGAACCCAGGCACTACTCCCCTCCACCAGTAAGCCAACAGAACCCACTGAACCAACTTTAGCCACTGTGGACAGACAACAAAAACAATGGGAACTATGAACCTGCAGCCTGGAAAAAGGAGACCCCAAACACAGTAAGATAAGCAAAATGAGAAGACAAAAAAACACACAGTAGATGAAAGAGCAAGGTAAAAACCCACCAGATCTAACACATGAAGAGGAAATAGGCAGTCTACCTGAAAAAAATTCAGAATAATGATAGTAAAGATGATCCAAATTCATGGAAATAGAATAGTTAAAATTCAAGAAACATTTAACGAGGACCTAGAAGAACTAAAGATGAAACAAACAATGATGAACAACACAATAAGTGCAATGAAAAATACTCTAGATGGGATCAAAGGCAGAATAACTGAGGCAGAAGAACGGATAAGTGACCTGGAAACGAAAATAGTGGAAATAACTACTGCAGAGCAGAATAAAGAAAAAAGAATGAAAAGAATTGAGGACAGTCTCAGAGACATCTGGGACAACGTTAAATGCACCAACATTCGAATTATAGGGTTTCCAGAAGAAGAAGAGAAAAAGAAAGGGACTGAGAAAATATTTGAAGAGATTATAGTTGAAAACTTCCCTAATATGGGAAAGGAAATAGTTAATCAAGTCTAGGAAGCACAGAGAGTCCCATACAGGATAAATCCAAGGAGAAATACACCAAGACACATATTAATCAAGTTGTAAAAAACTAAATACAAAGAAAGCATATTAAAAGCAGCAAGGGAAAAACAACAAATAACACACAAGGGAATCCCCATAAGGTTAATAGCTGATCTTTCAGCAGAAACTCTGCAAGCCAGAAGGGAGTGACAGAACATATTGAAAGTGATGAAGGAGAAAAATCTGCAGCCATATTACTCTACACAGCAAGGATTTCATTCAGATTTGATGGAGAATTTACAACCTTTACAGACAAGCAAAAGCTGAGAGAGTTCAGCACCACCAAACCAGCTTTCCAACAAATGCTAAAGGAACTTCTCTAGGCAAGAAACACAAGAGAAGGAAAAGACATACAATAACGAACCTAAAACAATTTTGAAAATGGGAATAGGAATGTACATATCGATAATTACCTTAAATGTAAATGGACTAAATGTTCCCAGCAAAAGGCACAGATTGGCTGAATGTAAACAAAAACAAGACCCATATATATGCTGTCTACAAGAGACCCACATCAGACCTAGAGAAACATACAGACTGAAAGTAAGAGAATGGAAAAAGATATTCCATGCAAATGGAAACCGAAAGAGCACTGGAGTAGCAATTCTCATATCAGACAAAATAGACCTTAAAATAAAGACTATTAGAAGAGACAAAGAAGGACACTACATAATGATCAAGGAATTGATCCAAGAAGAACATATAACAATTGGAAATATTTATGCACCCAACATAGGAACACTTCAATACATAAGGCAAATACTAATAGCCATAAAAGGGGAAGTTGACAGTAAAACATTCATAGTAGGGGCCTTCAACACCCCACTTTCACCAATGGACAGATCATCCAAAATGAAAATAAATAAGGAATCACAAGCTTTCAATGATACATTAAACAAGATGGACTTAATTGATATTTATAGGACACTCCATCCAAAAACAACAGAATACACATTTTTCTCAAGTGGTCATGGAATATTCTCCAGGATAGATCATATCTTGGGTCACAAATCAACCCTTGGTAAATTTAAGAAAATTGAAATTGCATTAAGTATCTTTTCTGACCACAACGCCTTGAGACTAGATATCAATTACAGGAAAAGACCTGTAAAAAATACAAACACATGGAGGCTAAACAATACACTACTTAATAACGAAGTGATCACTCAAAAAATCAAAGAGGAAATCAAAAAATACTTAGAAAAAAATGATAATGGAGACACTACAACCCAAAATCTATGGGATGCAGCAAAAGCAGTTGTAAGAGAGAAGTTTATAGCAATACAGGCCCACCTTAAGAAACAGGAAACATCTCGAATAAACAGCCTAACCTTGCACCTAAAGCAATTAGAAAAAGAAAAACAAAAACCTCCAAATTTAGCAGAAGGAAAGATATCATAAAAATCAGATCAGAAATAAATGAAAAAGAAATGGAGGAAACAATAGCAAAGATCAATAAAACTAAAAGCTGGTTCTTTGAGAAGATAAACAAATAGATAACCATTAGCCAGACTCATCAAGAAAAAAAGGGAGAAGACTCAAATCAATAGAATTAGAAAAGAAATAGGAGAAGTAACAACTGACACTGCAGAAATACAAAAGATCATGAGAGATTACTACAAGCAACTCTTTGCTACTAAAATAGACAACCTGGAAGAAATGGACAAATTCTTACAAATGCACAACCTGCCAAGGCTGAATCAGGAAGAAACAGAAAATATGAACAGACCAAACACAAGCACTGAAATTGAAACTGTGATTAAAAACCTTCCAACAAACAAAAGCCCAGGACCAGATTGCTTCAAAGGCGAATTCTATCAAACATTAAGAGAAGAGCTAACAACAATATTTCTCAAACTCTTCCATCACATATCAGAGGGATGAACACACCCAAGTTCATTCTACAAGGCCACCATCACCTTGATACCAAAACCAGACAAGGATGTCACAAAGAAAGAAAACTACAGGCCAATATCATTGAAGAACATAGATGCAAAAATCCTCAAAAAAATACTAGCAAACAGAATCCAACAGCACATTAAAAGGATCATACACCATGATCAAGTGGGGTTTATTCCAGGAATGAAAGTATTCTTCAATATATGGAAATCAATCAATGTGATAAAGCATATTAACAAATTGAAGGAGAAAAACCATATGATCATCTCAATATATGCAGATAAATCTTTTGACAAAATTCAACACCCATTTATGATAAAAACCCTGCCAAAAGTAGGCATAGAGGGGACTTTCCTCAATGTAATAAAGGTCATATATGAGAAACCCACAGCCAACATCATCCTCAATGGGGAAAAACTGAAAGCATTTCCACTAAGATCAGGAACAAGATAAGATTGACCACTCTCACCACTCTTTTTCAACATAATTTTGGAAGTTTTAGACACAGCAAACAAGAAAAAATGGAAATAAAAGGAATCCAAATCGGAAAAGAAGAAGTAAAGCTGTCACTGTTCGCAGATGACATGATACTATACATAGAGAATCCTAAAGATGCTACCAGAAAACTACTAGAGCTAATCAATGGACTTGGTAAAGTAACAGGATACAAAATTAATGCACAGAAATCTCTTGCATTCCTATACACTAATGATGAAAAATCTGAAAGTGAAATCAAGAAAACACTCACATTTACCATTGCAACAAAATGAATAAAGCATCTAGGAATAAACCTACCTAAGGAGACAAAAGACCTGTATGCAGAAAATTATAAGACACTGATGAAAGAAATTAAAGATGATACAAATAGATGGAGAGATATACCATGTTCTTGGATTGGAAGAATCAACCTTGTGAAAATGACTCTACTACCCAAAGCAATCTACAGATTCAATGCGATCCCTATCAAACTACCACTGGCATTGTTCACTGAACTAGATCAAAAAATTTCACAATTTGTATGGAAACACCAAAGACCCCGAATAGCCAAAGCAATCTTGAGAACGAAAAAGGGATCTGGACGAATCAGCCTGCTTGACTTCAGACTATACTACATAGCTACAGTAATCAAGACAGTATGGTACTGGCACACAAACAGAAAGATAGATTAATGGAATAAGTTGGAAAGCCCAGAGATAAACCCACGTCAGTATGGTCACCTTATCTTTGATAAAGGTGGCAGGAATGTACAGTGGAGAAAGGACAGCCTCTTCAATAAGTGGTGCTGGGAAAACTGGACAGGTACATGTAAAAGTATGAGATTAGATCACGCCCTAACACCTTACACAAAAAATAAGCTCAAAATGGATTAAAGACCTAAATGTAAGGCCAGAAACTATCAAACTCTTAGAGGAAAACATAGGCAGAACACTCTATGACATAAATCACAGCAAGATCCTTTTTGACCCACCTCCAAGAGAAATGGAAATAAAAACAAAAATAAACACATGGGACCTAATGAAACTTCAAAGCTTTTGCACAGCAAAGGAAACCATAAACAAGACTGAAAGACAACCATCAGAATGGGAGAAAATATTTGCCTGTGAAGCAACTGACAAAAGATTAATTTCCAAAATTTACAAGCAGCTCCTGCAGCTCAATAAGAAAAAAACAAAAAACCCAATCCAAAAATGGGCAGAAGACGAAAATAGACATTTCTCCAAAGAAGATATTCAGACTGCCAACAAACACATGAAAGAATGTTAAACATCATTAATCATTAGAGAAATGTAAATCAAAACTACAATGAGATACACCAGTCAGAATGTCCATCATCAAAATATCTAGAAAAAATAAATGCTGGAGAGGGTGTGGAGAAAAGGGAACACTCCTGCACTGCTTGTGGGAATGTGAATGGGTACAGCCACTATGGAGAACAGTATGGAGGTTCCTTTAAAAACTACAAATAGAACTACCATATGACCCAGCAATCCCACTACTGGGCATATACCCTGAGAAAACCATAATTCAAAAAGAGTCATGTACCCAAATTTTCATTGCAGCTCTCTTTACAGTAACCTGGAGATGGAAACAACCTAAGTGCCCATCATCGGATGAATGGATAAAGAAGATGTGGCACATATATACAATGGAATATTACTCAGCCATAAAAAGAAACGAATTTGAGCTATTTGTAATGAGGTGGATAGACCTAGAGTCTGTCATACAGAGTGATGTAAGTCAGAAAGAGAAAGACAAATACCATATGCTAACACATATATGGGATTTAAGGAAAAAAATGTCATGAAGAACGTAGCGGTAAGACAGGAATAAAGACACAGACCTACTGGAGAATGGACTTGAGGATATGGGGAGGGGAAAGTGTGAGATGTGAGAAAGCTAGAGAGATGGATGGACATATATACACTACCAAACGTAAGGTAGATAGCTAGTGTGAGCAGCCGCATATCACATGGATATCAGCTCGGTGCTTTGTGACTGCCTGGAAGGGTGGTTTAGGGAGGGTGGGAGGGAGGGAGATGCAAGAGGGAAGAGATATGGGAACATATTTATATGTATAACTGATTCACTTTGTTATAAAGCAGAAAATACCACACCATTGTAACACAATTATACCCCAATAAAGATAGTAATAAAAAGAAGATGTGGCGCATATATACAATGGAATATTACTCAGCCATGAAAAGAAATGAAATTGAGTTATTTGTAGTGAGGTGGATGGATATAGAGTCTGTCATACAGAGTGAAGTATGTCAGAAAGAGAAAGACAAATACCATATGCTAACACATATATATGGAATCTAAGAAAAAATGTCATGAAGAACCTAGGTTTAAGACAGGAATAAAGACACAGACCTACTGGACAATGGACTTGAGGATATGGTGAGGGGGAAGGCTATGCTGGGACGAAGTGAGAGAGTGGCATGGACATATATACACCCCCAAACGTAAAATAGATAGCTAGTGGGGAGCAGCCGAATAGCACAGGGAGATCAACTCGGTACTTTGTGGCCACCTAGAGTTGTGGGATAGGGAGTGTGAGAGGGAGGGAGATGCAAGAGGGAAGAGATATGGGAATATATGTATATGTATAACTGATTCAGTTTGTTATAAAGCAGAAACTAACACACCATTGTAAAGCAATTATAGTCCAATAAAGATGTAAAAAAAAGATTCCTTTGGCTTTTCGGTGTCTTTTGTGTTATCTTACAAACTGTGAAATTTTTTGTTCTAATTCTGTGAAAAATGCCATTGGTACTTTGATAGGTATTGCACTGAATCTGTAGATTGCTTTGGGTAATATAGTCATTTTCACAATATTGATTCTTCCAATCCAATAACAGACATGATCTATTCTGAAGTACTCTTGGACTCATTGATGAGTCCCATAATATGGCTGATTTGCATATTCTTAATTGATAATGAAAGTATCTTCATTAATCCTGACCATAAAAGTAATGCAAGTAACAATTATAGTTGAAATCTCTTTCAGCAAGTGAGGATGTATTTCTTATGATGAAGTGATCCTATGCTAATACATTCTAAGTCATAGGTAATGTTTCCTTTAATTCCTAAAGGACGTATCTTGTGAGAAATGTGAAAGCATTTTTCTATAATATGATGGTTGTGGGTAGGGATCTAAAGGGGAATTTAAAAAAAAGTAGAATTTATACTTGCTGGATCCTGAACGTTTTTTGATAGTGGAAGCAATGTCTTTAATTGATCTAAGTTAAAACAAAGTAAATTACGAAGAACATTTCCTGTTGCCTTTGTTAACATTAACGTCAGAACGTCTCACTCTATTAAGTCTTCTTCACTCATTTCACAGAGATCAATAAAACAAGTCTCTTATTCTTTTCTTCTCCAGAAATCCTGGCACTAAACTGAGTGTGGGGGGGACCTTGAAGATGGCGGAAGAGTAAGACACGGAGATCACCTTCCTCCCCACAGATACACCAGAAATACATCTACACGTGGAACAACTCCTACAGAATACCTACTGAACGCTGGCAGAAGACATCAGACCTCCCAAAAGGCAAGAAACTCCCCACGTACCTGGGTAGGGCAAAAGAAAAAAGAAAGAAAAAACAGAGACAAAAGAATAGGGACGGCACCTGTACCAGTGGGAGGGAGCTGTGAAGGAGGAAAAGTTTCCACACACTAGGAAGCCCCTTCGCGGGTGGAGACTGCGGGAGGCGGAGGGGGTAGCTTCGAAGCCGCGGAGGAGTGCACAGCAACGGGTGCGGAGGGCAAAGCGGGGAGATTCCCGCACAGAGGATCGGTGCCGACCGGCACTCACCAGGCCAGGAGGCTTGTCTGCTCACCCGCCGGGGCGGGCAGGGCTGCGAGCTGAGGCTCTGAGGCGCGGGTTCAGGTTTCGGACGGAGCGCAGGGAGAGGACTGGGGTTGGCGGCTTGAACATAGCCTGAAGGGGTAGTGCACAACGGCTAGCCGGGAGGGAGTCCGGGGAAAAGTCTGCGCCTGCCGAAGAGGCAAGAGACTTTTTCTTCCCTCTTTGTTTCCTGGTGCGTGAGGAGAGGGGTTTAAGAACGCTGCTTGAGGGAACTCCGGAGACGGGCGCGAGCCGCGGCTAATAGCGCGGACCCCAGAGACGGGCGCAAGCCGCGGCTAAAAGCGCGGACCCCAGAGACGGGCGGGAGACGCTAAGGCTGCTGCTGCCGCCACCGAGGGTCCTGTGTGCGAGCACAGGTCACTCTCCACACCCCTCTTCCGCGGAGCCTGTGCAGCCCGCCACTGCCAGGTTCCCGGGATCCAGAGACAACTTCCCCGGGAGAACGCACAGCACGCCTCAGGCTGGTGCAAAGTCACGCCGGCCTTTGCCACCGCAGGCCCGCCCTGCACTCCGGGCCCCTCCCTCCCCGCTGGCCTGAGTGTGCCAGAGCCTCCATATCAGCGGCTCTTTTAACCCCGTCCTGTCTGAGCAAAAAACAGATGCCCTCCAGCGACCTACACGCAGTGGCAGGGCCAAATCCAAAGCTGAGCCACTGGGAGCTGTGAGAACAAAGAAGAGAAGGGGAAATCTCTCCCAGCAGCCTCAGAAGCAGCGGATTAAAGCTCCACAATCAACTTGATATACCCTGCATCTGTGGAATACCTGAATAGACAACCAATCATCCCAAATTAAGGAAGTGGACTTTAGGAGCAAGATCTATGATTTTTTTCCCTTTTCCTCTTTTTGTGAATGTATATGTGTATGCTTCTGTATGAGATCTTGCCTGTATAGTCTTGCTTCCACTATTTGTCCTAGGGTTCTATCCGTCCATGGATTTTTTTAAAAATTTATTTCTTAATAATCAATTTTAATTTTAATAACGTTATTATACTTTACCTTCTTTCTTTCTTTCTTTCTTTCTTTCTTTCTTTCTTTCTTTCTTTCTTTCTTTCTTTCTTTCTTTCTTTCTTTCTTTCTTTCTTTCCTTCTTTCCTTCCCTCCTTTAGACAATGAATCATCCCAAATTGAGGAGGTGGTCTCTGAAAGCAAGATTTATGATTTTTCCCCATTTACCTCTTTTAGTGAGGTGTATGTGTATGCTTCTGTGTAAGATTTTGTCTGTATAGCTTAGCTTCCAACATTTGTCCTAAGGTTCTATCCGTCCCTTTTTTTTTCTAAATAAGAATTTTTTTAATTCAATAACTTTATTATACTTTATTTTATTTTTACTGTATCTTCTTTCTTTCTGTCTTTTTTCCTTCTTTCCCTCCTTCCTTCCTTCCTCCCTCCCTCCCTCACTTCTTTCCTTCTTGCCTTCTTTCCTTCTTTGCTTCTTTCTTTCTCCCTTCCTTCCTTTCTTCCCTCCTTTCCTTCTTTCTTTCCTCATACTTCTACTAATTCCCTCTACTTTTTCTCCCTTTTATTCTGAGCCGTGTGGATGAAAAGCTCTTGGTGCTCCAGACAGGAGTCAGGGCTCTGCCTCTGAGGTAGGAGAGCCAACTTCAGGACACTGGTCAACAAGAGACCTCCAGCTCCACATAATATCAAGCGGCGAAAATCTCCCAGACACCTCCATCTTAACACCAGCACCCAGCTTCACTCAACGACCAGCAAGCCACGGTGGTGGACAACCTATGCCAAACAACTAGCAAAACAGGAACACAACCCCACCCATTAGCAGAGAGGCTGCCTAAAATCATAATAAGGCCACAGACACCCGAAAACACACCACCAGACGTGAACCTGCCCACTAGAGAGACAAGATCCAGCCTCATCCACCACAACACAGGCACTAGTCCCCTCCACCAGGAAACCTACACAACCCACTGAACCAACCTTAGCCACTGGAGACAGACACCAAAAACAGCAAGAACTACGAACCTGCAGCCTGCAAAGGAGACCCCAAACACAGTAAGATAAGCAAAATGAGAAGACAGAAAAACACACAGCAGATAAAGGAGCAAGATAAAAATACACAGACTTAACAAATGAAGAGGAAATAGGCAGTCTACCTGAAAAAGAATTCAGAATAATGATAGTAAGGATGATCCAAAATCTTGGAGATAGAATGGACAAAATCCAAGAATCAGTTAACAAGGACCTAGAAGAACTAAAGATGAAACAAGCAACGATGAACAACACAATAAATGAAATTAAAAATACTCTAGATGGGATCAATAGCAGAATAACTGAGGCAGAAGAACGGATAAGTGACCTGGAAGATAAAATAGTGGAAATAACTACTGCAGGCAGAATAAAGAAAAAAGAATGAAAAGAACTGAGGACAGTCTGAGAGACCTCTGGGACAACATTAAACGCACCAATATTCGAATTATAGGGGTTCCAGAAGAAGAGAAAAAGAAAGGGACTGAGAAAATATTTGAAGAGATTATAGTTGAAAACTTCCCTAATATGGGAAAGGAAATAGTTAATAAAGTCCAGGAAGCACAGAGAGTCCCATACAGGATAAATCCAAGGAGAAGTACGCCAAGACACATATTAATCAAACTGTCAAAAATTAAATACAAAGAAAGCATATTAAAAGCAGCAAGGGAAAACCAACAAATAACACATAAGGGAATCCCCATAAGGTTAAGAGCTGATCTCTCAGCAGAAACCCTACAAGCCAGAAGGGAGTGGCAGGACATACTGAAAGGGATGAAGGAGAAAAACCTGCAGCCAAGACTACTCTACCCAGCAAGGATCTCATTCAGATATGATGGAGAAATTAAAAGCTTTACAGACAAGCAAAAGCTGAGAGAGTTCAGCACCACCAAACCAGCTTTACAACAAATGCTAAACGCTCTTCTCTAGGCAAGAAACACAAGAGAAGGAAAAGACCTATAATAACGAACCCAAAACAATTTAGAAAATGGGAATAGGAAGGTACATATCGATAATTACCTTAAATGTAAATGGACTAAATGCTCCCACCAAAAGACACAGATTGGCTGAATGGATACAAAAACAAGACCCTTATATATGCTCTCTACAAGAGACCCACTTCAGACCTAGAGACACATACAGACTGAAAGTAAGGGGATGGAAAAAGATATTCCATGCAAATGGAAACCAAAAGAAAGCTGGAGAAGCAATTCTCATATCAGACAAAATAGACCTTAAAATAAAGATTATTAGAAGAGACAAAGAAGGACACTACATAATGATCAAGGGATCGATCTAAGAAGAAGATATAACAATTGTAAATATTTATGCATCCAACATAGGAGCACCTCAATACATAAAGCAAATACTAACAGCCATAAAAGGGGAAATCGACAGTAACACATTCATAGTAGGGGACTTTAACACCCCACTTTCACCCATGGACAGATCATCCAAAATGAAAATCAATAAGGAAACACAAGCTTTAAATGATACATTAAACAAGATGGACTTAATTGATATTTATAGGACACTCCATCCAAAAACAACAGAATACACTTTTTTCTCAAGTGCTCTTGGAACATTCTCCAGGATAGATCATATCTTGGGTCACAAATCAAGCCTTGGTAAATTTAAGAAAATTGAAATTGTATCAAGTATCTTTTCTGACCACAATGCCATGAGACTAGATATCAATTACAGGAAAAGATCTGTAAAAAATACAAACACATGGAGGCTAAACAATACACTACTTAATAATGAAGTGATCACTGAAGAAATCAAAGAGGAAATCAAAAAATAACTAGAAACAAATGACAATGGAGACACAACGACCCAAAACTTGTGGGATGCAGCAAAAGCAGTTCTAAGGGGGAAGTTTATAGCAATACAAGCCCACCTTAAGAAGCAGGAAACATCTCAAATAAACAACCTAACCTTGCACCTCAAGCAATTAGAGAAAGAAGAACAAAAAAAACCCAAAGCTAGCAGAAGGAAAGAGATCATAAAAATCAGATCAGAGATAAATGAAAAAGAAATGAAGGAAACAATAGCAAAGATCAATAAAACTAAAAGCTGGTTCTTTGAGAAGATAAACAAAATAGATAAACCACTAGCCAGACTCATCAAGAGAAAAAGGGAGAAGACTCAAATCAATAGAATTAGAAATGAAAAAGGAGAGGTAACAACTGACACTGCAGAAATAAAAGAGATCATGAGAGATTACTACAAGCAACTCTATGCCAATAAAATGGACAATCTGGAAGAAATGGACAAATTCTTAGAAATGCACAACCTGCCAAGACTGAATCAGGAAGAAATAGAAAATATGAACAGACCAATCACAAGCACTGAAATTGAAACTGTGATTAAAAATCTTCCAACAAGCAAAAGCCCAGGACCAGATGGCTTCACAGGCGAATTCTATCAAACATTTAGAGAAGAGATGTCACCTATCCTTCTCAAACTCTTCCAAAATATAGCAGAGAGAGGAACACTCCCCAACTCATTTTACGAGGCCACCATCACCTTGATACCAAAACCAGACAAGGATATCACAAAGAAAGAAAACTACAGGCCAATGTCACTGATGAACATAGATGCAAAAATCCTCAACAAAATAGTAGCAAACAGAATCCAACAGCACATTAAAAGGATCATACACCATGATCAAGTGGGGTTTATTCCAGGAATGCAAGGATTCTTCAATATACGCAAATCTATCAATGTGATAAACCATAGTAACAAATTGAAGGAGAAAAACCATATGATCATCTCAATAGATGCAGAGAAAGCTTTTCACAAAATTCAACACCCATTTATGATAAAAACCCTGCCAAAAGTAGGCATAGAGGGAACTTTCCTCAACATAATAAAGGCCATATATTACAAGCCCACAGCAAACATCATCCTCAATGGTGAAAAACTGAAAGCATTTCCACTAAGATCAGGAACAAGACAAGGTTGCCCACTCTCACCACTCTTATTCAACATAGTTTTGGAAGTTTTAGCCACAGCAATCAGAGAAGAAAAGGAAATAAAAGGAATCCAAATCGGAAAAGAAGAAGTAAAGCTGTCACTGTTTGCAGATGACATGATCCTATACATAGAGAATCCTAAAGATGCGACCAGAAAACTACTAGAGCTAATCAATGAATTTGGTAAAGTGGCAGGATACAAAATTAATGCACAGAAATCTCTGGCATTCCTATATACTAATGATGAAAAATCTGAAAGTGAAATCAAGAAAACACTCCCATTTACCATTGCAACAAAAAGAATAAAATATCTAGGAATAAACCTACCTAAGGAGACAAAAAACCTGTATGCAGAAAATTATAAGACACTGATGAAAGAAATTAAAGATGATACAAATAGATGGAGAGATATACCATGTTCTTGGATTGGAAGAATCAACATTGTGAAAATGACTCTACTACCCAAAGCAATCTATAGATTCAATGCAATCCCTATCAAACTACCACTGGCATTTTTCACAGAAGTAGCACAAAATATTTTGCTATTTGTATGGAAACACAAAAGACCCCGAATAGCCAAAACAATCTTGAGAACGAAAAAAGAACTGGAGGAATCAGGCTCCCTGACTTCAGACTATACTACAAAGCTACAGTAATCAAGACAGTATTTTACTGGCACAAAAACAGAAAGATAGATCAATGGAACAGGATAGAAAGCCCAGAGATAAACCCATGCACATATGGACACCTTATCTTTGATAAGGGTGGCAGGAATGTACAGTGGAGAAAGGACAGCCTCTACAATAAGTGGTGCTGGGAAAACTGGACAGGTACATGTAAAAGTATGAGATTAGATCACTCCCTAACACCATACACAAAAATAAGCTCAAAATGGATTAAAGACCTAAATATAAGGCCAGAAACTATCAAACTCTTAGAGGAAAACATAGGCAGAACACTCTATGACATAAATCACAGCAAGATCCTTTCTGACCCACCTCCTAGAGAAATGGAAATATAAACAAAAATAAACAGATGGGACCTAATGAAACTTAAAAGCTTTTGCACAGCAAAGGAAACCATAAACAAGACCACAAGACAACCCTCAGAATGGGAGAAAATATTTGCAAATGAAGCAACCGACAAAGGATTAATCTCCAAAATTTACAAGCATCTCATGCAGCTCAATAAAATAAAACAAACAACCCAATCCAAAAATGGGCAGAAGACCTAAATAGACATTTCTCCAAAGAAGATATACAGACTGCCAACAAACACATGAAAGAATGCTCAACATCATTAATCATTAGAGAAATGCAAATCAAAACTACAATGAGATATCATCTCACACCAGTCAGAATGGCCATCATCAAAAAATCTAGAAACAATAAATGCTGGAGAGTGTGTGGAGAAAAGGGAACACTCTTGCACTGCTGGTGGGAATGTGAATTGGTTCAGCCACTATGGAGAACAGTATGGAGGTTCCTTAAAAAACTACAAATAGAACTACCATATGACCCAGCAATCCCACTACTGGGCATATACCCTGAGAAAACCGAAAGTCAAAAAGAGTCATGTACCAAAATGTTCATTGCAGCTCTATTTACAATAGCCCGGAGATGGAAACAACCTAAGTGCCCATCATCAGATGAATGGATAAAGAAGATGTGGCACATATATACAATGGAATATTACTCAGCCATAAAAAGAAACGAAATTGAGCTATTTGTAATGAGGTGGATAGACCTAGAGTCTGTCATACAGAGTGAAGTAAGTCAGAAAGAAAAAGACAAATACCGTATGCTAACACATATATATGGAATTTAAGGAAAAAAATGTCATGAAGAACCTAGGGGTAAGGCAGGAATAAAAATGCAGACCTCCTAGAGAACCGGCTTGAGGTTATGGGGAGGGGTAAGGGTGAGCTGTGACAGGACGAGAGAGAGTCATGGGCATATACACACTAACAAATGTAGTAAGGTAGGTAGCTAGTGGGAAGCAGCCGCATGGCACAGGGATATTGGCTTGGTACTTTGTGACAGCCTGGAGGGGTGGGATAGGGAGGGTGGGAGGGAGGGAGACGCAAGAGGGAAGACATATGGGAACATATGTATATGTATAACTGATTCACTTTGTTATAAAGCAGAAACTAACACACCATTGTAAAGCAATTATACCCCAATAAAGATGTTTAATAAAAAAAAAAAACTGAGTGTGACACTAAGCTGAAGGTGGAAAATTAAGGAAGCGCTGTATTTTCACAGGAGCTGATGTAGGTTTATGACACTGAACCATGCCCTTCCTATTTCCAGACCTTAGTATCATATTCTTAAAATGACAGCCTGGGAGTCACTGAACTTTCTTTTCTCCAAAGCTGGGCCATCTGGGGAGTCAAAACATTTTACACTGAGAATTTAACACCCTGTACTTTCTCCCTAATTTCCTTTCCTCATCTTACATGGACTTAATATAATCATATAGTTTGCCTTATATTTTTTAATTTTAATATTTTTAAAAATAATTATTTTGTTTTAAAACCATATTTACCACCTTTTAACTGAGCTCTATGTTTACTACATTTCAGTAGTTAGCACTGGACCTTTTATACCCTGACTTCTTCATTCTTGTATTCTTATCTCTCTGTTGGTTTGTGTATATCTCCAAAAATGTTTTTTTAAATTAATTTTTATTGGAGTATTTTGCTTTACAATGTTCTGTTAGTTTCTACTATACAGCAAAGTGAATCATCTATACATATACATATATTCCCTCTTTTTTGTATTTCCTTCCCATTTAGGTCACCACAGAGCATGGGTTAGAGTTCCCTGTGCTCCACAGTAGGTTCTCATTCGTTATCTATTTTACACATAGTATCAATAGAGTATATATGTCAGTCCCAATCTCCCAATTCCTCCCACTCCCCCTTTCTCTGTTTGTATCCATCAAAAAATATTTTTAAAAATATATATTTTCCGACGACTTACAAATCTGAGAATATCTGTCTCTTGTGTTCACAAATGAATGACATTTTGACTTGGTATAAAATTCTTGGCCTCTCAGTTTTTGCCTTCTCAGTACACTGTATCCATGGCTCTGTTGTTTTCTGTGATCCTCTTCTTTCATCTTATTTTCTCTTTTCATTTCATCCTGTTCTCTTTTGTGGCTTCTCCTCCACACTCTGCCCCCACAACACTCACCTCATTTGAAAACAACCATGTCTTTTTTCTTTATCCTACAAAAGATATCAAATAGCTTTCTAAAATTTTCTTCTGGTTCCTGTCATAATTCTTTTTAAGGAAGTGACTTATTCTCTGAGTTACATGGTTAATATTCTTTTTTTGTTGTTCTATAGAGTTTTTCAGCAGTACTAGCCTGACTTTTCCCTTGAATTCTCCTCATAAGGAAAGATCCACATGGGTTTGACTTTTAAGTAGAGAGGCTCTGTTAGGTTGGGGTAGAATGTTCTCCTCCCTCACCACCTGGCCCTTTGACACTTGGAACTGATGGAAGCCATTATGACATTCTAGAGTCCAGCATACATTGCTCTCTTACTCCTCCTCCTGCCTACAGCTCCTACTGTCTTCAAGTGGGTGCTTCCCCTCCCAGGTGCACCATGCCACTATCAGACCCTCTTGCATGTCCTGACATGTGATTGCTTAGACTTTTAGTCCTCACATAGGTACAAACCAGCATTTTTGTCACTTCAGAAAGCAATGTCCATGCTACAGAGTGGGATTTCCAAGTTTTCTGGTTGTTCCTCTCAGGCTTAATTTTCAGTGTTAATGGAGGTTTTCCTCTTTTTCTCTGACTTCATGTGCATTTTAATGGCAGCAGCTCTGGTTGGGGCTGCTAGCCAGATGTCGTTGTAAAGTAGAAATAAAATTATTGGGCCAAAGAGTCTGTACACTTAAAACTCTCTGTATATATTGCTGAATAGCATTCCAAAAACTTCGTACTGATCTGCTCTTCTGTCAGCCAGAAACTTTTTCCCAAGGTTGCTCTTGGATCTGTATTACTGTTGTCTCATAGAAATGATTCCTTCAGCCAAACATTTTTATTATCATCTGCCTTTGCCAATAGGCATTCATAGTTGATGTTTGTATCTTTAAAGTATCTGACTGAAAAACTTGTATTTTTTTTCTTAAATACAGCATCAGTGGGGTTTATGTAGCAAAAGCCCAGTGTTTGTTATCAGGAGTTCAAGCCTTGTTTTCCCTGTTTACCAGCTGTGTGATCAGGACAAGTTGTTCAAGTTCTCTGAGTCTCATCTATAAAGTGCTAACTGACATACTACATGCACAGTTATGATGGGCATGTGAATTGAGGGCTGGGTAGGTGTTTTGTAAATATAAATTCTGTAGGAATGTTGGCAGAGTGATTGAGTTAGTGGGTTCTCCAGTCAGAAAGGTATCACTGCAGCCAGTGGTACTTGCTGCTGATCCAGATTTCTAACCTCCCTGAGACTTGGTCTCCTCATCTGTACAAATGTTGAAAAAAAACATATACATGGTGATAAAATGGTTTTAAAAATATATACATACCCCACAGTGTTGCTGTGAGAATAGTTAAATTAATTAAACAAGGAGGCCATTAGACAGAAGTGGCTCTAATGCCATGGTGCCATCAGCAAATCAAAATCTAAGCCTGTAACAGCCTCAAGGTTACAACACCAAAATGCTAAGGACAACCAATTCCAAATAGCCAGCTAGGCTTTAAGCTCTATCCAAATAATTTCCTTCCTCTTTTGCACTTTTGCTGTATGTCTGCCGCTGGCTTCTGTTGGAGGAGTGCTCCTAACAACTTCCAGTTTGGCGCTACCCAATTTGATCAATTTTTGCTCAAATAGACTCTTAAAAATTTCAGTATGCCACTGTTTATCATTTAACAGGATTAAATGAGGAAATGAATGTAAAGATCTCTGCACAATATAAGTGATCAACAAATGTTAGTCATTGTTATAATCATTACATTCTGTGGCAAGACACAATACAGGTCACCCACATGCACGTATATCTGTAGGGGCAGAATCTAAGCAAAATGAAGTATAGCAATTTGATATATCTATTTCTTTTCTCTCCTAGACTATGACACTATTCTCGTGGACTATGACTCTTTTCTGAAACACTGATTTAGTTCCTTTTATTCCTTCTTTCTTCTTCATCTTTTTTTTTCCTTCTGTTTTGTTTTGTTTTACAAAAAGCTGGTGGGACAGTTGCAACAGTTGATTTGCAAAGACATTTTCTTTGTTTTTTTCATCTCACTCTCACAAACAGTAAAACAAAACAAAACAAACCTCACAAAGAAAAACACAAACTTCCCATCCCTTTTCTTCTACTCAAGATTCCAAATAATTCTTTCAAAAATTATGCCACAGAAATATTTATGTTGTTTTTTTTTATTCTTTTGTTATGTGGTTACAGCAAGATTATTTTTACTCATTGAGTTTACCTGAATCTACTTCTCCTTAATAGTCTAGTGTGTTGAATGGAAATGATATATAAGATTTGGGGGGATTTAAAAAGGTGCAATATGAAACATGTCTTAGCAGAGTCCCTGGGACATGGAGGGAGCTCACCCTGGTGTGCTGCATAATTTTGTTTGTAGTGATGAATAGAGCACAGATTATCACTATCTTTGGGCCTTCCAGCAGTAACTGACTTATTGCTTGTTCATAGTAGCACCTGGGGATCAGCTGAGGCCTTTGTTGTGATAGCATCTCAGCCCAAATTCTCCCTCTGTCCAGTGTGACTTCCTTCACTGCCCCAGTATGTGCTGAGCTTCTGGCACTCTCCAGTAATCTCCCTGCATGCAAATCTGTGCTCTGAACCGGCTTCCCATGGAACCCAACCTGCAACATAATACCTGCTACATAAAACCCTAGGTGGACTTTCTGTTGATTCCAGAATGAAGTTCAAAAATTTTAACATGTCTTCCAAGACCCTTTCCAGTCTACTCCCAAACTACTTCTCCTGAATCCTCCTTGAGAATTTTTTGCCCCTGTATTTCAGCCACAGATCATGCCTCCCCCGTCCATGATAAATTATATTCTGTCCAGTCTCTTTGCTTTATTCATACTTTTCTTCTTCTGCCAATGGCTGTTCATCTTTTATCTACCAGACAAATTCTTAACTGAAATCCCACTTTTGAAGTTCAGTTTCTTCCACTGTTCTTCTAGAGTGTCTCAGGCTTGCTTTGGCTACCACACTTAACTTCAGGTGATGAACTCAGAGAACCATGACCTTAACCCACCAGTGACCCATCCACCCTACTACACAAGCTCAATATGCTGCCCATGGAATTTGTTACTCGCTTGTCCATCCTAATGCCCTTGCCCTAGTCTTAGCCAGTCCTACCAGCTCTGATCAGGAATTTGTCCCAGGCTTTTGTTTTTGTTTTACTCTATTTGCTTTATTTTTTGCGGTTTCTCTCCCATATACATCTAGATCGACGTGTATTCACACATACACACATAAATAATATATATACATAACATTTTTCTGAACAATTCAAGAGTAAGTTACTTGCATAAAGCCCTTCACCCCCAAATATTTCAGTGAGCATTTCCTCTAAACTATAATATTCTCCTACATTTACACAGTAGAGTCTTCAACTTCAGGAAATTTAATATTGATACAATATTTTTATCCAAACAACCAACCATATGCCAGCTTTTAGTTGACCTAATAATTTCCTATGTGACATTAATTCTAATTTTTTTTGAATTTTATTTTACTTTTTTTATATAGCAGGTTCTTATTAGTTATCCATTTTATACATATTAGTGTATATATGTCAATCCCAATCTCACAATTCATCATGTCCCAGGCTTTTGGTCTCTGCTTGGTTTTGAGGATTCGTTTATCTCAGATTTGGTACCTGACTTTCATTCAATCACAGCAACTGCTCAGCTCCTTTCAAAAGCTTTTGGTTTTTTCCTATTTCCTCAGTACGTATGACTTCTCTTTCCCATTTTCAGCTTTCCCATTCTGTCTCTGTATTGACAGTAGGAATAAACCCCATTACAATCCTGCCTCTCAAATTGGGAATGGGGAACATCATTAATGTCTTGATTTCCATGTGATTGTGAACCCCCTTAGTGGAATGACTATGATGTATCTTTGCATCTGCATTTCATAGCTTAGGACCTGTATTGAATAGGTGCCAGTATGATGTGTTTATGGGGTGAAAGGTCATTAGATTATGGAGGCTTTTCATCAGCTGTGCTAAAGTGAGAACCTAACAAAAAGACATGTATGGTGCTCACATAATTGAATTGTTTGGAATTTGATATTCTCTCTAAGAGGTGGGCTAGTGCAGCAAAGCTCCATTATTCTGATGCAAGGGATATTTAGGACAATTGTCAGTAAATGTTTCTGTGAGAAGGACCTCCCATATCCTAAACACTAGGCTGAATGCTATGATGATTTAAAAATAAAACCTACAGGGATTACATGCCCAATATGCTCACAATCTTATGGGGCTGACAAGAAACACCTACAAAATGGATTAGAAAGCAAAATATTTCAAGAGAAAGCTACTGATCATAGAACCTGGAAACTGGGAGAAAGAGGATGGGGATTGGGGAGAAAGTGGGATCAGAACTGAAGTTTAGTTCCTCACCAGCCTCACTACATTGTGCTTCTCCAAGGCAAAAAATATGTCATATATATTTATATCTGCAGTGTCTCCTTGCACACTTCTGGCTAATTCTCTAATGGATCGTCTGGAACATATTTGGGTTATCATGAATATTGGATGCACAATCATTGAAAGGCTAGAGAATCAAACTCAGAGGATGGGTAGGAATCCTGGAGAACTGGCACTGGGGTACGGCCTTGGGAAGAATCTCCATAGGCCTACACTACTGGCATCACTGGCCCTGGACACTTTTGGTCTTTGTCTCTGGATTAGCGATGTTCCGCCTTCCTTTGTTAATTATTTCCCAAATTACTCTGCATCTTTCCATCACTCCCCTGGGATCCAGTGTTCCAGAGGTAGACATTCTATTCTTTGATTGGCTAGGCCTCACAGTCTGATGTCCCAGCACATGGGGATGGCAGATGGGAAGAAATGTTTGTTTCATAGTAGAAACATGTTCCTACCTGTCCCTATAGTGATTCCCTTTCCTACTCCCTGCTCCTATATAGGAAGGGCATATAGATGCTGCTTAGTTAAAGATGACAAATGTTCATCCAGGGATGACGAGTTACGAACTTAGGCGTTTGGACAAACTTGTGTAAATTTTCTAATTCTGCCAATTGACCATGTGCTGCACCCACAGAAAAGGCTTAGAAGTGGATAATTAGTCTCTCACATCTTCACTAGGGCTCTGATAGTTGGCAATATTTAACTACTCTTAAAAGAATGATCCATGAAACTTGTCTGGATCGTTTTCAGATATGAAAACTAAATCCAGCTTTCTCCTGTTTGTCTGAACATCTGTAATGTGTATTGTACAACCACAGAGATACCGTTGTAATATGAGAAGATTTTCCCAAGGGAGGAACACACACACATGGAAAACAAGTGAAATAGCCAACAATGAGTGGGCAAGACAGTTGAAATTTGGCTTCATGACCATCCTACACCTTCTGAATTATTGGAAGTGTCAGCTTCTAGTGGTAACAAACATGGGCAGCTGGTTATATCAGCCGTATAATGTGCCCTTTGTATGGGATTAAACATTTTTTCATGTTAATGCTTATGCCATGTTTTCTTTGGAGTTCAAACTCAGCCTGTGTCTCAAATGAAACATAAACCATTTTCAAAGATCAGGAAATGGATTATTTCTCTGGGAGCTGATCAATTTTTGCAAAGATTAATTAATGAGCACATCATCAATTTCAAATTTTGCTAATTATATTTTGAGTACCCTGAACAAGGACTATATTTTTTATTAATTTTGCATACTGGTTCTCATCGTGAGATTGGCTCCTTTTGTAGTTCACATCTGTATAGAGTCCCACTATTCATATCTTATGGACATCTATTTGATTTTCCTGATGAATCTCTGAGGCAGATGAAGAAGTGCTATCCTATTTTACAGGTGAAGAAACTAAGGCTCATAGAAGCTAAAGGATTTGCTAAGATCATATAGTTGATAAGAGACAGGTTTAGGTCTGCATCTTAGGTTTCTTATCTTCAAGTCCGTTACTTTTATAACTAACATCTTAATGAAGCCAAATGAAGGAAATGGTCAAGAAATGATGAGTTGAGAACTCCTGTGTTGAACATTTACAAGGACTTAATGATATCTTTTAATAAAAGATGTTTTCTTGAGTGATCTTTCTGATGGTTATGAAACCCATGGACTGATGTATTTTCACAGAAATGTTACAGGATGGCAGCTCCACTCCTCCTCTTTGATGAATAATGGAATTGGTCACATCAAAGAATTTTCATTCTCAATCACTGAGATGTAGTGAGAAAGAACCTGGTTTTATCTTGTTCTACTTTGGCGGAAGCAGAGAAATGTTGGTGATCCTAGAATCAGGGATTTGAAGTGAATTTAGGAGGCCCCTACACCAAACTTTACCTGTATTAATATACGTGATTACACAGTTAATAATGAAATATTAAAGATGTCTTGTTCATATAGGTCACTTGAGATACAAGGAATAATCTCATTATGTTATTCTGTTGCTCTTAAGAAAATAAGAAATATTAACCCATGGGGTTAATTAAACTATGGGTTAGTAATAAATACCTTTATGCACTATATTATGGTCAAAATAGGTGACATATATTTAACAATTACCTCTTGTAAAAGCTTTTAAATTATTTCTTAAATTAATATTAAATAAAATATATAATGCATACAGTGATTACCACCTGCCTGTCACCTGTTATTATCAGCATTTATAAATCAACAGGAATGATTTTCCTATGATTACTAGGTGCTTGTGTTTCATTGAATGAAGTGATTCTGTGAAAGCTACACTCATTTGAACCTTGGCTATGAATATGAAAAATATGTAAAAATGAACTTAGAAGCATTTTATGTAAAGAGAGACCCTACTTTAGGTGGAAATATTCAAATTATCCCAGAAATATGAATGCCTACTTCCTCTCTTTAAAACTTCATCTCTCTTCCTTAATAGCTACTAAAAATATAAGTAGATTTTCATTGGTACACAGAAAAATGATATACTAATCCTAGTGCACTATTGGTAGACTATTTGAACTTTTGTTCATGGCTTTTTTCTGGTTCGCTAGAGCCATTTCTTGGTTTAAAACTTTATGGTTATCCTTCTGAAAACAAAACAAAAATCCATGGATTAGTCAGGTGCAAGTACTCACGTGTATGGTTTGGTTTTTATTCCCTGCTTGGGTTCTCTTAGTGCCCAGTAACACTGATTCAGGTGGTTGCATTGTATGATGTTTTCCAACTGTGTTAGATGATTGATCATTCATTCATTTCAAAGTGTTTATTATGTGCTTATTAGGTTCACTGTGTTTGAGGCACTAGGTATATATGAGGGAAGAAGACAAAACCCCTACCCTCAGTAGAGCATACATTCCATTTGGTTGGAACAGATTTTAAAATAAAGTTAATGTAATAAGGGTGAAAAATTCCATGGAGGAAAATAAATCAATATAAGGGGATAGAAAAATGTGAGGAGATCAGTGATGGCTATGTTGAGAAGATGCTCTTTGATCATGGACCTGAAGGATACGAGAGAGTGAGCATATGTGGATATCTGGGGGAGGAGTGTTCCAGGCAGAGGGAACAGCCAGTGCAAAAGACCTTGAGGTAACACTTTTTCTTAGGTGTTCAAGGAACATAAAAAAGAGGCTAAAGTGGCAGTACAGGTGTGGTTATGATATGTACACCAATAACGTGGTTCAAATTTCAGTTACTAAGATATGTTAGTTGTTAGTAATTGCATAAAGTATAGACTTTGCTGCTAGCTCATCAGTCCACAAATCACTATGTAAATAACAGATGCATGTTGTGATCAGCAACTAATCACATCATTTCTTTCAAAGCCTGTGGTGATTAGATACCATAAGTCTGTTATTTAGTTCACACGTAGAAGGCAGTGTATACAGTTATGCTCTTTCTTTTTCTCCCAGTGATAAGACCATACACATAATAACATAAGAATACTTATGAAAATACAGGACGGCACACAAATTCTCAATAGCGTTGGAAGTTAAGGGTATCAGTCTTCAACATACATGGATGGCTTTCAGAAATGGTCTGGATTTGTGTCTAGAAATAGAACAACTCCACATGTCAGAAAGGAATTAGAAAAGAAAGTTTGCATCCACTTCACCTATGTATCTCAGACCTGGAAACAGTCTCAGATTGGAAGATCTCACAGTCACCCCGAGGTTTGGAGGGAGTTAAATTTTGGGGCAGCCACAGTTATGTCCTTTTCCCTACCTTGTTGCTCACTGATGGAATCACTGTAGCTGGTCAACTCTCCTTCATCTATGTTACAAACACAACCCTGAGATATATTGTATTAATATTTTTAAATTTAGAGAGTTTAGAACAAAACTTGTAAGCAACGATGTGCTTTTATCTTTTCATTTCTTTGTTCATTTTCAAATTTTTAAACCTCTAGAAGAAAACTAATAGGAATATATTATGAAGGTAAAAGCATTATTATTTTATTTTCTCCCAGCATTTTTATAAAAAATGTTATGTATAAAGTTGAAACAATAGTAAAATAAACACCCATATACTCTTTATTTATATTCAATGATTATTAACATGCTGCTCTATTTACTCTCTCTCTTTCTCACTCCATAAAATTTTCTGCACCCTTTAAAAGTACGTTGTAGACATCATAGCACTTCATCTCTAAATTTTTCAGTAGACATCTCTTAAAGATAAGGACAATCTCCTACATACGCATTATGAATCATAAGAAAATTAGCAGTAATTTCATATCATGCAATATTAAGGCCAGATTTAAATTTTCCCAATTGTCTCAAAAAACATTTTTTTGGAGCTTTTAAAAATATTTTTTAGAAACAGGATCCAATCTAGGATCACATAGTGCCTTTGGTTGTTATCTCTCTTAGACCCTTTTAACCTGGAATAATCACACACACACACCCTCCTTTCCCCACTATCTTATTTTTCCCCTGATATTTTACATTATGGTGAGTCCAGGCTAGTTGTCTTATAGAATGTTCTGCATTCTGAGTTTCTCTGATTATTTTCACTTGGTGTCATTTAACTCATTCCTCTATCCCTTTATTTTCTATTAATTGGAAACTACGTGTAAAAGCTTAATTAGATTGAGGTAAAACATTTTTGGCAGGAATACATCATAGGTGATGTATATTTCATATTTCATCACTTCAGGGGGCATAAAATATCAGCTTGTCCCACTATTAGTGATGCTAATTTGGATCAGTTGGTTAGGTTGGTCACTGCCAGATCGTACCAACACTAAAATTGAAAATATAGTAGAAAGAATTCCCATATGCCTTCACTTATATTCCTCGAATATTTCTATTTTAAAGTATTTGCTTTATCATTTAATTCCCCTCTCTGTCTCTCACCATCTCTCTCTCTCTCTATATATATATATATATATAGATAGATAGATAGATATACATAGATAGATATACACATACATATATATTTTTTATTTCTCTGAACCATCTGAGATAAATTACAGACACAGATACTTTATCACTGCACACTTCAGTGAGTATTTCCTAAATGCAAGGGCATTCTTTTACATAACCATAGTGTAATGGTCACAATTAGAAAATTAACATTAATACAGTATTATTATTTGGTCTACAAATCTTGTAATTTCACCAGTTGTCCTCCTATTATCCATCAGAGTGAAAGAATGTATTTTTCTTGGTCTTTGATCCAATTTTGAATCACATGCTGAATTTAGTTGTCATGTCTCTGTAGTCTTTTAAAATCTGAAACAGTTCTACAGTATTTCTATTTTTGGCATGTCCTTGACATTTGTGAAGAGTACTATTCAATTTTTTGTAGAATATGCTTTGATTTGGGTTCCCCTAGTGTTTTCTCATTATTAAATTCAGGTTTTGCCTTTTTGACAGGAGTACCACAGAAGATGTTTTTGTGCCTTGTATCAGAAGGTATGTAATACCTACTTTTCCCAACACTAGAGATGTTATCTTTGATCCCTTGGTTAAGGTGGGTTCTGTTATCCTTCTCCAATGTAAAAATCCTGTAGCCAGAGTAATGGTAATGCACTAATTGGCTAAGGCCTAGGTTACATTCTCTTTCCTGAAAATGGGTGTTGATTCAGCTCTTTCCAGTTAATTCTTTTTAATTAAGAAGTATCTCGTGGGAAAATATTTGAGACTATATAAATGTTCTTTTCTTTTCAGACTGTCACCTACTAGTTTTAGCATGTGTTGGTAAGTTTTGTATGAATGATTATTACTGTGATAGCTGCTAAGTGATAATTTTCTAATTTTCTTTTTCCTTTTAAAGTTTTATTTTATCTCATATTTGATATAAAAAATTGTCTGTTTTATTGTAATGTAAAAATATCCAAAATCCTATTTTTATAAGAAGTAAACTGCTGGAGTAATGTCATAGTTTGTGCTTCATTGGCTTATTTTGATATATTCTCCCTGTACTGTAAGCTCAGTGAGGACAGGGATTTTTGCTTTATTCACTGATGGATCCCCAAGTGGTTAGAACATATAGTAGTTGCTCAATAAATATTTTAAATTTTATTCTGTAGATAGAGGAATGGAGGCTTAAAGAGATAAAGTAACTCTAAAAAATGGCAGAGTCAGGATTCCAACCAAGTTGGCACACTTTCATTCACCTCATTACCACAACAAATGGTTAATGTTTATTTTTCACAAGTTTCCTGAGTTTGAAGAAGCCATTACATTATGTTTTGTTTTAAATGATATTCTGATGCTTATAGACCACCTCAGGAATAGAAATTAACGAGACAGAATCAGTAGTAGAACTGTATGACCAAGTTTATTCAATCACGTCAATAAAAAATGAAAGCAAGACTGTCATACATAATCCAGTGGTGGATTATCCCCATTGTATTTCATGATGCCAGAAGAAGCTGCTGAGACAGGAGGCTTCTATATGGCAGGAGGTTTTGGCACCTAATATAGACTTTTCAGAGCATGTGATATGCTTCCTGAGCACTAGACGTGACTTAATGTAGAAACAAACGCATGAGTACAACACACTCCTGATTTCTTTTTCAGTATAATTGATGCATTGCTGTGATCTGAGGCAAAAGAAACAAGATCTGAAGAAATTGGGGGACACTTTAGCACATATCTTACAGTATTTATCGATGTTGTGCTCTGAAGTGAAATGGTTTCAGCATAAGTGATTTAACCTCAGAAAGAAGTCTTTACTTACATTCACTTAAATCTGTACTGGGAAGGGTACAGCTCACCAATTTGTATGCTCTATGTGACCAAGTTCTGGTACAAGAAACATAGTTAGTAGTTGATAATGAATGGACCTCAGGTAGATGTGACATCCTATCTGCCCTCTTGGACATCTTTGTTCTCTACTTCCCTTTGGACTTAACAGGATTGAAAATTAAAATTGGGGCACAAGAAAAATCTTTAAATTCAGAATCTTTAGGCTATAGTAAAATACTTTGGGAGAGGTAATGATCAAAAGTTGGTTAAATTTACATATTTTTCATGCCTCTAGCCATAGAGCAATAATTGGCCAAATTATGATCTATCTTTACTGCTATTAAAAACATAAAAAAAAGTCATAGAAGAATTTATTGTGAATATATTAATTTTCCAGATCACTAAAATTGATCTGTATAAATGACACGACATTTCTGATTTTAAATATTCTGGATGGAAATTTTTTTCTCACCAAATTGTATTACATAGTTTAGGGGATACACAGAATAATTGAGGCTAGTAATACTAGGATAGTTTATTAGGTTTTTTTTTTTAACATAGGCAGATCCACCTCTTGCTCTTCAAACCTTGTTAATTAAAATACATACTCTGAAAAAAATAAAATAATATATATATTCTGGAAATACATGGGCTTCAAAGTCAAACTTGTAATTAGCCTTCTTAATAAGCATTTACTTTCTGTGTAAGACATTTGAGATAGAATTTGGAGAGTATGAAACAACCTCATCAAGTATAGAATTTCACAGACATTATCTCAGTCAGCCTTCAAGACAATTCCACAAGGGAAGTAGGAGGAATTAGTTAGTCCCATTTTACAGATAGGTAGCTTGTTTGGAAGCACAAAGATTCCGTTCTACACTGCAGCAACCCAGTTAAGCCGTGTTAAGATCACCCCTGACCAAATTCCTCCCTGTCTGCCTAAAGGCAATACTGTTTACAGCAAGGCTTCTGCTTTGGTTCTATTTTGGTAACAGGATATTTGCAATCTTTGGCCTCCTTATCGAGCCTGAACTTCTGGTTTAATTTTTGTAACCATAATACATCACAGAGGAATTTTTACTGGAATATGGGAAGAGGAAGAAATCTTCATTTGTGTTAGTTTTATTGTTTCTGCATGGATTAAGAGCAACAAAACTCTCTTCACTAAATTAGGTAAACACAATATAATGAATACCATTGAGGGCTGAAGCAGAAGGAATCACTAGAAATCATTGAGGTTTCCACTCCTATTCTGCAGATGAAGAGACTGAGGACCACACAGTGGCCCAATTCCACAGATTTAGCTAGAGGTAGAGCTGGAATTAAAATTAGACTTTTCTGATGTGTAGCCATTGTTTTCTCCTTATTTTACACTGCCTCTCTTACCAGATATGTCTCATGTGGAAAGACTATAGTTCATTCATAGGACTAAACTGTTTTATTCTACTTTCAATTGTATATCCAATGAAAAACAAAACAAAATTTTTAAATGTGGAATATTTAGGCCCCTGAATTTAGCCCCATCCTGGTATCCCCCTAGAGTGTGCTTCAGTAACCCTCAATAGACCAAGTTTTCTAACCCTTGTGCCCTCATTTTAGGGTAGAACTGTCAATTTAGCAGATAAAAATAGAGAATTTCCAGTTCAACTTGAATTTCAGATCCACAATGAATAATTTTTTTAATATGTCCCCTGAAATCTTTGGGACATACTTAAAAAGTTATTTGTTGTGTCTCTGAAATTCAAATTGAACTGGGTGTCCCCTATTTTATTTGGTAAGCTACTTTGTGAACCCACTAGAAGAACTTGCCTTTGTTGGTGGAGGGAAGCAGTTAGTAAATATTGATTGATGATTGTGTTGAATCCCAGAGAAAGAAAATACTGGTTCAGAAAAACCCGTCCCTCGTATCTCTCAAGCTTAAAGTTTTGAGGAAGAAAATTCCAATTACTAGAGGAACAGAAGTGGGCTAAGGAATGATCTACCAAAAAGAGGTACAGGTTCCAATCTGAGTCACGTTAAACATGAACAGTCACACATGTCGAAAGGAGGGCAGGAAGGGGGCATCTGGCTCTCCTTGCTCTGCCACGATGATTGTGTCTTAAGGTACTCAGTGTCTACAGAAGGTGGGTAAACACACCAGTCCATCTACTCACCTACATGCTCACGTTGTTGAAATGGAAAGCCAAGCCACTTACATTGTTGCATAGTTCATTATTGGTTTATTTCTTATTTTAACAGTTTTCTGATTAAGAAAATTCCTCAGAATTAGGAACTTGGGACAAAGAAAGAACGGATTAGTTGAAAAAACTGACATCTAAAGAATACCGTCTATCTACTGTGTATCTGCCAGAAAGCTCTGCCAGTTGCTTGCGAGTTAAACCTATTCTTCCTTCCTTTCCTCTTTTCTTCCCTCCTTCCCTCTCTTCCTTCTTTCCTTTCTTACCCCAGTTCCCTTTTCCTCCTCTCCCACAGGCAACAATTCAGATGTATATTTTTGTGTACTTTTTTATTTGTATGTTGCAAAATATTCATTGTATTTTTGTATGGATGCTTTTCAAATTTACAGAAATACCATTGTGTTATATAGCTCATTCTTTTATTTTAACAACTTTATTGGAGTATAATTGCTTTACAATGGTGTGTTAGTTTCTGCCTTATAACAAAGTGAATCAGTTATACATATACATATGTCCCCATATCTCTTCCATCTTGCATCTGCCTCCCTCCCACGCTCCCTATCTCACCCCTCTAGGTGGTCATAAAGCACCAAGCTGATCTCCCTGTGCTATGGGGCTGCTACCCACTAGCTATCTATTTTACATTTGGTAGTGTATATATGTCCATGCCACTCTCTCACTTTGTCCCATTTTACCCTTCCCCCACCCCGTACCCTCAAGTCCATTCTCTGGTAGGCCTGCTTCTTTATTTCCATCTTGCCCTTAGATTCTTCATGACCTTTTTTTTTTTAGACTCCATATATATGTGTTAGCATACGGTATTTGTTTTTGTCTTTCTGACTTCACTCTGTATGACAGACTCTAGATCCATCCACCTCACTACAAATATCTCAGTTTCATTCCTTTTATGGCTGAGTAATATTCCATTGTATATATGTGGCACATCTTCTTTATCCATTCATCTCTTGATGGACACTTAGGTGGCTTCCATGTACTGGCTATTGTAAATAGAGCTGCAATGAACATTTTGGTACATGATTCTCTTTGAATTATGGTTTTCTCAGGGTATATGCGCAGTAGTGGGATTGCTGGATTGTATGGTAATTCTAAATTTAGTTTTTAAGCAGGCTCCATATTGTCCTCCATAGTGGCAGTATCCATTTACTTTCACACCAACAGTGCAAGAGTGTTCCCTTTTCTCCACACCCTCTCCAGCATATATTGTTTCTAGATATTTTGATGATGGCCATTCTGACCAGTGTGAGATGATATCTCATAGTAGTTTGGATTTGCATTTCTCTAATGATTAATGATGTTGAGCATTCTTTCATGTGTTTGTGGCCAATCTGTATATCTTCTTTGCAGAAGTGTCTATTTAGGTCTTCTGCCCATTTTTGGATTGGGTTGTTTGTTTATTTGTTATTGAGTTGCATGAGCTGCTTGTAAATTTTGAAGACTATTTGTCAGTTGTCACTTGCTTTGTCAGTTGCTTCATTTGCAAATATTTTCTCCCATTCTGAGGTTGTCGTTTGGTCTTCTTTATGGTTTCCTTTGCTGTGCAAAAGCTTTCAAGTTTCATTAGGTACCATTTGTTTATTTTTGCTTTTATTTCCATTTCTCTAGGAGTTGGGTCAAAAAGGATCTTGCTGTGATTTATGTCATAGAGCGTTCTGCCTATTATTTCCTCTAAGAGTTTGACAGTGTCTGGCCTTAAATTTAGGTCTTTAATACATTTTGAGCTTATTTTTGTGTATGGGGTTAGGGAGTGATCTAACTTCATACTTTTACATGTACCCGTCCAGTTTTCCCAGCACAACATATCAAAGAGACTGTCTCTTCTCCACTATATATTCTTGCCTCCTTTATCAAATATAAGGTGACCATATGTGCGTGGGTTTATCTCTGGGCTTTCTATCCTGTTCCATTGATCTATATTTCTGTTTTTGTGCCAGTAACATACTGTCTTTATTACCATAGCTTTGTAGTATAGTCTGAAGTCAGGGAGCCAGATTCCTCCAGCTCCATTTTTCGTTCTCAAGTTTGCTTTGGCTATTCGGGGTCTTTTGTGTTTCCATACAAATAGTGAAATATTTTGTTCTAGTTCTGCGAAAAATGCCAGTGGTAGTTTGATAGGGATTGCATTGAATCTATAGATTGCTTTGGGTAGTAGAATCATTTTCACAATGTTGATTCTTCCAATCCAAGAACATGGTATATCTCTCCATCTATTTGTATCATCATTAATTTCTTTCATCAGTGTCTTATAATTTTCTGCATACAGGTCTTTTGTCTCCTTAGGTAGGTTTATTCCTAGAAATTTTATTCGTTTTGTTGCAATGGTAAATGGAAGTGTTTCCTTAATTTCACTTTCAGATTTTTTCATCATTAGTGTATAGTAATGCAAGAGATTTATGTACATTAATTTTGTATCCTGCTACTTTACCATATTCATTGATTAGCTCTAGTAGTTTTCTGGTAGCATCTTTAGGATTCCCTATGTATAGTATCATGTCATCTGCAAACAGTGACAACTTTACTTCTTTTTTTCCGATTTGGATTCCTTTTATTTCTTTTTCTTCTCTGATTGCTGTGGCTAAAACTTCCAAAACTATGTTGAATAAGAGTGGTGAGAGTGGGCAACCTTGTCTTGTTCCTGATCTTAGTGGAAATGCTTTCAGTTTTTCACCATTGAGGATGATGTTTGCTGTGGGCTTGTCATATATGGCCTTTATTATGTTGAGGACATTTCCCTCTATGCCTACTTTCTGAGGGTTTTTATCATAAATGGGTGTTGAATTTTGTCTAAAGCTTTCTCTGCATCTATTGAGATGATTGTATGGTTTTTCTCGTTCCATTTGTTAATATGGTGTATCACGTTGATTGATTTGCGTATATTGAAGAATCGTTGCATTCCTGGAATAAATCTCACTTGATCATGGTGTATGATCCTTTCAATGTGCTGTTGCATTCTGTTTGCTAGTATTTTGTTGCAGATTTTTGCATCTATGTTCATCAGTGATATTCGACTGTAGTTTTCTTTGTTTTTGACATCTTTGTCTGGTTTTGGTAGTTTGGTGATGGTGACCTCATATAATGAGTTTGGGAGTGTTCCTCTCTCTGCTGTATTTTGGAAGTGTTTGAGAATGATAGGTGTTAGCTCTTCTCTAAATTTTTCATAGAATTCACCTGTGAATCCATCTGGTCCTAGGCTTTTGTTGGAAGATTTTAATCACAGTTTCAATTTCAGTGCTTGTGATTGGTCTGTTCATATTTTCTAATTCTTCTTAATTCATTCTTAGCAGGTTGTGCATTTCTAAGAATTTGTCCATTTCTAACAGGTTGTCCATTTTATTGACATAGAGTTGCTTGTAGTAATGTCTCATGATCTTTTGTATTTCTGCAGTGTCAGTTCTTACTTCTCCTTTTTCAATTCTAATTCTATTGATTTGAGTCTTCTCCATTTTTTTCTTGATAAATCTGGCTAATGGTTTATCAATTTTGTTTATCTTCTTTAAGAACCAGATTTTAGTTTTATTGATCTTGGCTATCATTTCCTTCATTTCTTTTTCATTTATTTCTGATGTGATCTTTATGATTTTTTTCCTTCTGCTAGCTTTGGGTTTTTTGTTCTTCTTTCTCTAATTGCTTTAGCTGCAAGGTTAGGTTGTTTATTTGAGATGTTTCCTGTTTCTTAAGGTAGGATTGTATTGCTATAACCTTCCCTCTTAGAACTGCTTTTGCTGCATCCCATAGGTTTTTGGTGGTCGTGTCTCCATTGTCATTTGTTTCTAAGTATTTTGTTATTTCCTCTTTGATTTCTTCAGTGATCTCTTACTTATTAAGTAGTGTATTGTTTAGCCTCCATGTGTTTGTATTTTTTACAGAACTTTTCCTGTAATTGATATCTAGTCTCATAGCATTGCGGTCAGAAAAGATACTTGATATGATTTCAATTTTCTTAAATTTACCAAGGTTTGATTTGTGACCCAAGGTATGATCTCTCCTGGAGAATATTCCATGAGCACTTGAGGAAAATCTGTTGTTTTTGGATGGAATGTCTTATAAATATCAATTAAGTCCATCTTGTTTAACGTATCATTTAAAGCTTGTGTTTCCTTATTTATTTTTATTTTGGATGATCTGTCCATTGGTGAAATTGGGGTGTTAAAGTCACCTACTATGATTGTGTTACTGTCAATTTTCCTTTTTATGGTTGTTAGTATTTGCCTTATGTATTGAGGTGCTCCTATGTTGGGTGCATAAACATTTACAATTGTTATACCTTCTTCTATGATTGATCCTTTGATCATTATTTAGTGTCCTTCTCTTTCTCTTATAATAGTCTTTATTTTAAAGTCTATTTTTTCTGATGTGAGAACTGCTACTCCAACTTTCTTTTGATTTCCATTTGCATGGAATATCTTTTTCCATCTGCTCACTTTCAGTCTGTATGTGTCCCTAGGTCTGAAGTGGGTCTGTTGTAGACAGCATCTATATGGGTCTTGTTTTTGTATCCATTTAGACAGTCTGTGTCTTTTGGTGGGAGGATTTATTCCATTTATTTTAAAGGTAATTATCAATATGTATGTTCCTAGAGTTTGTCATACAGAGTGAAGTAAGTCAGAAAGAGAAAAACAAATACCATATGCTAACACATATATATGTAATCTAAAAATAAAAGAATATATAAAAGTTCATGAAGTACCTAGGTGTAATATGGGAATAAAAGGGACCTACTAGAGCATGGACTGGAGGATATGGAGAGGGGGAAAGGTAAGCTGTGACAAAGTGAAAGAGTGTCATGGACACATATACACTTCCAAACGTGAAATAGATAGCTAATGGGAAGCAGCCACATAGCATAGGGAGATCAGCTACGTGCTTTGTAACCACCTAGAGGCATGGGATAGGGAGGGTGAGAGGGAAGGAGACGCAAGATATATGGGAACATATGTATATGTATAACTGATTCACTTTGTTATAAAGCAGAAACTAACACAGCGTTGTAAAGCAATTATACTCCAATAAATATGTTAAAAATCACATAAATAAAAACAATAAACATAAAAACTCTTGAGTGACTTTTAATTGCCTACCAGCTAAAGAGCAATCCTTTATCTTGAAATCAAGGCACTTTATGCTCTGGATGCAAACTTCCTTTAAAGTTTTGTTTCTTTTCAGTCCCTCCCAACTGCAAGCATCCAGATACTTTGCCTCCTGGGAACACTTTCTCCATGTGTCTTGGCTCCTGGTAATCTGTCTTCTTGACTCTCTCCAGTATCCCCATTCAACTTGTACAGACCTATGCTGCTCATCTTCCAGGCCCAGCTTAATTGTCACCTTCTGGATGAAATATCCCAAGGTTCCTTTGCTGCTCCACCCCCTCACAGAACTTTATGCATCTCCACTACAGTATATGTCACACTAGCCATCATAGTGAGATTACTAGTTTATTACATGATGAAGTTTTAAAGAAGGCTGTTTCCTTACTCTTCTCTGTAGTTCCATGAGGAAACTCATGGTTGGCATGTTGCTATAGCATAGTGGTTGAGCACTTGGACTCTAGACTGGGATTGTCTGTGTCTGAGTTTCTTCCTCACTGCTACCTATGTGGCTTTGAGAAGCTACTTAGTTAAGTTTCTCTCGTCTGTAAAATGGATGAAATAATAGTGCCCACATAATAGGGTTGTTATGAAGACTTAATAAGTTATTCCATGAAAAGTGCATAGAGCAATGCTATCTTATTATATTACCAGAGTTGCTCAGTTTGTTTTCATTGAGGGAGGATGAGATGAGTGGAAGGATGAATGGGGGGAATGAATGTATGAATGAACACCCAAAGATTGGTTTCCCCTTCTCTAATTTTCTTATTTTCATTAATACTCACCAGCTTTCTCCATTTTTGCCAGGCTTCAAATCTCAGGCATCTCCTCCTTACCTTGTCACTCATATCCATCTGTCCATGTATGAATGAATTCATCCAACATGCATTTATTTATTTCATTAATTCTACAAGTATTGAGTGCCTGAGTAAAACTTCTTAGAAATACTTTAACTTCTCAATTGGAAACTAAAAGGTTAATTCTTGTCACTCAGAACTTCTAGTCTGGTAGAAAATAATACACTTGATCAAAATAAAAGGCACAGTGTAACACAGGTACAAATAAAGTGCTGTCAGAACGTGAGGCAGAAGGTATATGTAGAGTTCTCTTCATGTGGGAATATCTGGAAAGACTAGTTAGAGAAGGTGGCATCTGAAGTTTATTTCTTCATCTCATAAAGTTTAAAATAGGTATTTCTGTTCAGTGAGTGGCTCTCTGCTAGAAGACATTCAAGGACTTAGGACACTTCCATTTGTGATTCTTCCATCTTCATCACATGACTTCCAAGGTTGCCATACTTGTCTGCTTCAGGCTGGCAGAAGGGAGAAGAGCATAGAGGATTACATATGAGAGATTTTGATGGGTCAGATCTGGAAGTGGCACCCATCACTTCAACTCACTCTGTACTCTTTAGAACCAAAGCTCATGTCCATGTCTAACTACAAGGAAACCTGGGAATGGTAATCTCACTGTGTGCCCAGGGCAAAGAGGAAATGGCTATGGTGAAGAGCTAGCTAGTGTCTGTCTCAGTGCATGAAGAATTTAGAATAGCTGTATGCTATGAGAGTATGTACATAATAGTTAAAAATAGCCAGCCCCTTGAAACTAGGAACACTTGTCATCAGGAAAACACTGCTGCAGAATCACGCATGAGGAACAGAAGAAAAAGGAGATTTGCTCAGAGGCAAGTGTTGATGTTAAAGGGATAATTAATTGACTTTCTGTGCTGGTTCTGCGAAGTGTATTTTTACAAAGAGAGTAAGAACAAGTCCCCTTTTTGTTTCCATGAAGCTCTGGTATAAATCATTCTTCTGAGAAACCAGCTCATTCAACGAATGTCTACAGTATATCATTGTTTTAGCATTTCATAGATATCTGAAACTCACAGTACCGAAGATTGAACTCATTATCTTTTCCCCATATTTTCCCCCACTTATAGGATTCTTAATTTCATTTATCAAAATAAGGGTAAGAAAAACCCAGCTATAGATTTTTAAAAACTTTTTCTTGAATAATAATATATACATGTTACTCATGTATAGCTCAATGACTTTTCACAAACTAAACACACTCATGTAATCAACACCCAGGTCAAGAAAGAGAACCTGACTAGCCCTCTAGAAGCTATCCTGGGTTGGCCTTCCAGTCTCTGTTTGTCACTCCTGACCCCAGTCCCCCAGTCATGATTCTTACTTCTAACAACAAAGGTTATATTGTCTTATTTCTATACTTTTTATAAATGGAATCATATAGTATATACTCTTTTATGTCTTGACACCTTTTGCTTCACTTTATGCTCTTGAGATTTATCCATATTGTTTTGTGTAATTGAAGATCATTATAGTAGTTCCCCCGTTATCTGTGAGGGGGGTACATTCGAAGAACCCCAGTGGATCCCTGAGACTGTGGATAGTACCAAATCCTATATATACTATGTTTTTCTCCTATGCATACATACCTATGACAAAGTTTCATTTATAGATTAGGCACAAAAAGAGATTAACAACAATAATTTAAAAAAACAATTAAAGAGACCATATTTTTTCCATTGTATAGTCTTGCCTTCTTTGCTGTAGATTAATTGACCATAGGTGTGTGGGTTTATTTCTGGGCTTTCTATCCTGCTCCATTAATCTATATTTCTGGTTTTGTGCCAATAAAATACTGTTTTGATTACTGTAGCTTTGTAGTATAGTCTGAAGTCAGGGAGCCTGATTCCTCCAGGTGCGTTTTTCTTTTACAAGATTGCTTTGGCTTTTTGGAGTCTTTTGTGTCTCTGTACAAATTAAAAAATTTTTTGTTCTAGTTCTGTGAAATATGCCTTTGGTAATTTGATAGGGATTGCACTGAATCTGTAGATTGCCTCAGGTAGTTTAGTCATTCTGAGAATATTGATTCTTCCAATCCAAGAACATGGTGTATCATCTTCCAGACTGTCTTTGTGATCTTCAATTTCTTTCATCAGCATCTTATAATTTTCGAAGTACAGGTCTTTTGCCTCCTTAGATAAGTTTATAAATTAGAACATTCTCTAACACCATACACAAAAATAAACTCAAAATGGATTAAAGACCCAAATGTAAGATGAGTTACTATAAAACTCTTAGAGGAAAACATAGGCAGAACACACTTTGACATAAATTGTAGCAGTATCTTTTTCAATCTCTCTCCTTGAGTAATGAAAATTAAAAAAAAATAAAACAAATGAGACCTAATTAAACTTAAAAGCTTTTGCACATCAAAGGAAACCATAAACAAAATGAAAAGACAACCCACAGAATGGGAGAAAGTATTTGCAAATGATGTGACCAACAAGGAATTAATCTCCAAAATTTACAAACAGCTCATGCAGCTCAATATCAAGAAAACAAACAACCAAATCAAAAAATGGGCAGAAGACCTAGAT